>NC_079340.1:3213174-3855170 GCF_029582105.1 Oenanthe melanoleuca
TGTGCAATTTTTTTTCAATGAAAGATAGTGTAATGGGAAATAAATTCAGCTTTTTTAGTTTAGGACTGACTCCTCCTTTCCTCCCTCTGCCTTTAGCCCAGTTGCTTTCTCAGTGCTGAGAGTGTTTTGTTGGAATATCTCACACGTCAGCCAGAGCCAGTTTGGCAAGATGTGCATTCTTGGGGTGGATTTGTCTTTCCTCTTTTGAAGATATTCAGTTTACTGAAGGCTGAGCAGGTGGTAATGGGGGAGTTTTTATAGCTCCATCTCTTCTGCTGGAGGCTATAAACAGCAGGAGCAGGAGGACTGCAGGAGGGTGGATTTACATTCATGGCAAATATTGGATGAGTATTTGTCTGCTGTTTGTAGAACCTCTGAGTACTATGACAATTAATCCTACCTGCACCCTCCTGAGCTGCTGGGACATCCCTGACTTGCTTTTCCAGGGAGTGTAATGATGTTTTTTTGATAGGTTGGGCCTGTATTTATGTGCATTTTGGATAACTGGGAGTCTCTTGCTCTCTGTGCTGTTGTGGCTGAGCAGAAAACCATTTGTGCATCCACTTCAGCCTGTGGAAACTCAGAGAACCTTCAGTGTGATCCTCTGACCTCTGTTCTTCTCTAAACAGCTCAAGTGTTGGGGTGGAATTCATGAAGAAACCTTTCTTGTCTGTTCCTGTCTCAGGCTGCAAGAAATACTCTCAAATATCTGATGGACTTAAAGCTTTTGCCTTGTCTAAGGTGGATTTATTCCTAGATTTCTGGGCTGCCTTGATTGAGATATTCTATAGCAGGTCAAGCATCTGGGGCAAGTTCTGTTCAGTGAAATTGTTCTGAATGATTTAAAAACAACCCAAAACCCAAAAAACCCACCATATACTTTAGAGAAACATCTGTTCTCCACCTTGCTTTTGTGGTGGATTTTGGCAGCAGGTGGGAATATGAATGTGTGAGTTGGATTAAAATAAACATTCTTGGTACCAAACTGGTGCTGTCCTAGTGGTAGACTGGTTTTCTTTTTCCTTGGTCAGTTTTGGCACAAGCAACACAACATTTGTGTTTTGAATGGGTAATGCACAGTTTACAAACATGAGAGGTTTTTTCCTTTCCTGTTACCTTTCCTTACTGAGGTGTTTCAGGCTGGAATCCCTGATGGGGTGGGATAAGTGCAGATGAGGAATGTTGCCTTTTTTTAGCTGTGACTCAGTTTTGCTTTATTCAGGTCAAAGTGAGCACCTTGCTGAGTTTGACAGACATGTAGCAGGGGAAGAAAAACCCTTTAAAACCCTAAAGCACAGGCTGTATCAGACCTGTTCAAGATGGAAGCAAAACTTGTGTGATTTTTCAGGTGATAAACCAAATATATTTCACCAGGAAGCAGATGGAGTGCTTTTTTTTTTTTTTTTTAATAAGTGCATTTAGTTGCTTTAGGCTCCCCTGAGTTCATTTCCTCCAAAGGCTAAATGTGGGAAAAGTTTATCCATATTTTCCTAAGCTAAGAATCAGTTTGGCATTGGTGTGTGAACTGAGTTTATCACCTGAAAAACCACACAATTTTAATGTTAAATGTACACATAAGCCTGGCAGCATGCTCTGGAGAGCAGATTCCAAATATTTATTATAAAGCTGATTGAACCAAGCTCACCTGCTCCATACTTTCATTTCAATGCCAAATTTGTTTGCTGGTAAACCTATAGAGGAAGGTGATGGCAAATACTTGTGGTTGTGCACTTGTTAGGGCTGCACCACTCAATTATTCCTTGGGATTTTGTTGCTGATCCTGGGTAGGATGTTTATACCTGCAAGGCATTGTCTGGGTCTGTTTTTATTTTTTTATTTTTTTTTCCTTGCCCCTGGAAACAAGTATAACTCTAAGTGTAATAGGAAGTAGTTTTTAAATGGATTAAAATTCAAATGAATTATATTTTTAGTGGTTTTAAAATGAAGATCAGGGTTAGACATCTATAATCCAAGTGATCTCAGGTGAGCCTGGGCTTCTCCTTGGGGCTGGGATGGGAAGGGCAGGATGGATGTGTCCCACTTTTGTTTTGTTCTATCAAAGCTGCAAAAAAGGGGTTCCTGAAATACAAGACAGGATCCAAACATACTTTCCTCATGTGATGGGTGAGAGTTTTGGTGCAATTTTATCAATATATGACCATGATTTCTGTTTTCCAGTGCTGCTGTTCAGTTTATTTCTCCCCTTTCTATTGCCATAATTTTTGGGATAAATTCTGCTTGCAGAAATGTTCTGATTTGGGTTAGGACCATCCCTGAACTCTTTGTAAAAAGCCTGATCTGCAGCCTAACTCAGGTTTAGCAGAATTTTGCAGCAGCTAGAAGAGTTGTGTGGGAGAAGGTTTTTTTATTTTTTATTTTTTTTTCTTTGCAGCACCTTGGAAGTAGGAAAGCTATTTCCAACACTTTATGTGCTTTCCTAGAAATTCATGTGGACTAAATGATGAGGCTGCAGTTGCCAGCTGTAAAGTGCTTTTTTTTTCTTTTGGTTTTACTGAGACAGGACCAAGCCTTTTGCAGCATGAGGTTGCCATGCATACAAATATTCTAATAGGCAAAAAAGATTTATCAGATTTTACTACTGAGCACTGCTGGAGCTCTCCAATTCAAATTTGGTGCCCAGGCAGGGGAGTTTATGCAAAACACCTATGTATTAGAGATAATTTTTAAATGCTTAGCATCATTTTCACAGGAAAAAAAAAAAAATCCTGTGGAGAATGGATTTCCTCTGTGAATCCCTGTGGCTGTAATAATGATGTTACTTTTGGCAAAAATGACACAATTTAATCCTGTTTAATGCATAGTCTCTGATTTAACAGGTGACAAAGGAAATGTAAATGACATTTCTCATTTCAGTGAGATGGGGGTATGTCCACATCTAACTGGTGACAAGTGAAATTAATTATGGCATTCTTGCTCTGGTGTTCAGCAGAGCTTCATGTGGTGTTGCACAAAAATATAATGGAAATCCAGAAGTTCTCCAGACAGTTCTGAATAGAGTCTTTTATTACCTAATTTTTGATCATTTAAAGAGCTTGTGTGTCAAAACATACTTTGAGCTTTGCTTTTTCCTCAGTGGGCTTTACAGGAACCCTGTGCTGGCTCCTTGAGTGACACCCTTGGGGACAGGGGAGTGCTGTCCTATTTTCCCATCAGGAGGATTCCCTGAGAGGCACAAGCAGCTTACAGGCACTTTGGGTGTTTTCCTGGTGTCTGTGCTCATCTTTTCCAGCCAGTTTTCTCCCAGCACAACTTCTATGCAATAATACACCAAATTTTCAGCTGCAGAGAAATTGAAATATTGGGGCTGCTGTCTGGGGTTTGTTGCCAGAAGTTTGTTCTCTTTAGCTCTGCATGGTGTGTGTGTGTGTGGTTCTCAGCTGTGGAAGGGCACAGGAAGCCTGTCATGGATAGAAGGCTGCAGGGAAAATGGAAATTTAGGTGCAGATGAAGGTGTTGAGTGGATTTAGCAGATGAAGATTTCACTGTTAGGGCACTGCAGCCTGGTTAACTGATGTAACACCCTGTTTGCACTAATGTCACTGCTTAAAAATGGTACTTCTTTATTTTGCTTATATTCTAAATACTCAGGAAATGTGTGCTGCAGCCCATTTGGCTGTGGGGGTTGGTGTGCAGCCTTTTCAGAACAGCACAAACTTTTCATCCTTGGGCACTGGGAGCATCCCTGGCTGGGAGCTCCTTTGCCAGGGAGCTTGTTCTTGGGAAAACTGTGTGTGTCTAAATAAAAACAAAAGCTCTGCCAAGGTCCTCTGGTATCCCTGGTATGAAACTTTCAAGTTAGGAACCCCCAGGCCTCCACAAATCTTTTGGTTCTGGCCTCCATTCATTCAGCACGTTCTTAGTGATCACGCTCTGTATAAAATATTTTGTGAGCTTTGAATCCATATAAGGATCTTGCTGTCAAAACCACAGGATCATCAAAGGCCTCTTTCTGAAGGAGAGCTTCCATATAAATGCTTCTAAGATTATGCAAGTTGCTTATTTTTGAAATATTGGCACCAGAGCTACTTGCTGTGAATTCTCTTTCTCCTTTACAGAGAGGTTGTCGCTGGTTGTGATTCCAAAAACAAAATAAAAACAACCTCCCCCTCAAATTACTCATTAGAGGCAGCTTGGAAAAATAATGACATCTCTAAATATCTTGGACAGGAAACCATCTTGAAAAGGAAAAATGTTTAGTCTTGGAATCTGCTCTAGAAATTATATCGATACGTGGAATAATGAGACGTTGCTGTCACTGTTAATAATAATAATTATTGCCAATAAATCTCTTCTAAACAGCATTTATTTTAGAAAGGTCCTTCTTACAGTGGAAGAATATTTTTGTGAAAGGAGATGAGCTTCACTGGGCAGTTAAGAAGGGGGTGTTTTGGGTTTTTAGCTTGCCCATCCTGCTTTGGGGAGATAAAAGTTGTGGTCGCCATCCGTTTGTCACATCCCTGGATAAGGACAGATGTTCTTGCTTCCAGAGCCTGCTGCAGATATTTTGAGCTGTTATGTTCCATGTTCAAGCTGGAGTAAAAGAGGAGAACAGCTTCAGGTGTTTTGGAGATCCCATCCAGCCTGGGCTCTGCTGTGGTGTTTTTCTTGTCCTGTCCTCTGTGGCTGGAGTTGGTGCTTTGCAAAATTATTTGCATGGAAGAGAATGTCATGTCATAGTGACCCCAAATCCTCCTGGGAGCTTCTATTTCTTCAGGCACTTGGTAGAATTGGAGAACCAACAGGTTTGAGACAAAGCAAAAATAAACTTATCCTACTGGAAGGGGCTGTGCAGCTGCTGGCATGGCTCCTGAGATGGAGCCAAATAATTACATGCTCTCAGCTGGAAAGAAGCTGCCTCATTCTCTCTAGCAGAATATAAAATTAATTTCCTGTGATTAGCTGCTCAGCCCTACTTGAATATCCTGTTTGGGAGTTTTCTGGACTGTCAAAAAGGTGAAGTCAAGGCCAGTGATGAACTGGTCTTCTTAAGTGACTTGAATTGATAGATGCTGACCCCTTTTTTTGTTGTTGTTGTTGTTTTTTAACCTGTCTTCAGTGTTTTGCTGAATCCAGCCTTGCAGAAAGCACCAGGGCTGTAGGACAGAAATATTCCTGGCTGGAGTTATTGCTGGGGGTGGCATCTGTGCTCCAGCACACACCTGATGGCCAAATCAAAGCTGTGTTTGTACTCCTGGCCAAGGCAGCCCTCCTTGAGGGGAGGTGATGTTGCAGCAATTACTGATTGCAATGGCCCACTAGTTTTAAATCAAAGTAAACTCTGCCTCCTCTAGAGAAAGATCCTGCCAGCTGCAAGCCTTTAACCCAACAGGATTAGCCTAAAAATGGGAGTGGGAGGGCTCCATCACTCTTGCAATCCCCCATACTTGGAAAAACACATCCCAAACCTGGAAATCTAAGCCCATTGGTGTAAACAGAGCTGCCAAAATAAACGTGCTGCAGGAACATATCCAGAGTGACAGTGAGCACCTCTAGGTGTAATTATGCATTGGGTAATTGGGAAGTGAGCTGCACCTACTTAAAGGAGAGAAGAAGTGCCTTCATCTGGTTTTAATTGGGTGTTTTACCTCCCTCACCCCTCTTGGGCTGTGAGATGACTTGGAAGGTACCTGAATATCATTAGGAGCTCTGACACATGCAGCCTTCCTTGCTTTGGAGTAATTAATTTCCCTTTTTTTTGAAGTAAGGGAGACTGATGAAATAGCAGTGAAGGTGCTGAAGTGTTTTGTCTTTTAGGTGTTTGAGCTTGGAGTCTCTTTCAAGTCCTTGTGTTCTCTTTTTTTCCAGTGCAGCCAGAGGGCTGCAACACTGGGAAATTAATGCAGTGCCTCCCCTCTAAAGCTTAGAAAATACTTGGATGATTAGAGGAAACAAATGTTAGGAGACCAACCAGAAACCCACTCTTGCTTTCTCTTCACCTTAATTCACTCCAGGTAAAGGGAATTCCTTTTTCTGAGCTGATAGAAAACATGATGACAAAGGAGCTTGCAAGTTTGCAGCCTTCATTTCAGATAGATATGTACATACACAGTATTTTAAATGGTAATTTAAAGTTTATATATCTACACACTCAGTGTTCTGAATGGTAATTTGTCTGGGATTTAGGGCATGTGAATGTCTACAGAAAGGAAAAAAATGAGGCAAAAAAAAAAACCTGTTGATTAAGCGGTGTATTTGATAGAGGAAAAAACATTATTAATGGTTCAAATGTGTTCAAGGGATTTTTAAATCTTGTTTTCTCCTTTTTGCTGAGGGCAGGGCTTTCTCCTGTGTAGCCTGGGCTTTCCCTTTCTGCAGGGTGTGTGGAGCTGTCCCTGTGCTTTTGTCAGCATGACTAATCTTGCTCCTTCCTGAAGGAAAAACCTCTTAAAGATGGAATTGAATTCAGTCCTGCAGCATTCAGCTCCTATGGCTTGTAATGAGCTTTTGATGTCTCATGGCAGCAGGTCATCTTTAGTGATGAATTAATTTTGAGTGAGGAATCAGCTGTGGTGTCAGGACAGAATTTAAGCCTCTGGAATTTTCAATGATACTAATCCTGATGTAATTCTTCAACTAGATGATCTGAACTTGATTTGGCTTTGCTTTTTTATTTCTGTAGAAAACCCCTGGTTAATTTTCTTTTCCCTTAGACTTCCTAATCCTAATGTTGGAGTTTTCAAAAGCTGGAAAATACTTACCATGGAGTTAAATGCTGATTTACTCTGCAATCCATGATACTGGGGGCTTTTTAGAGAGACACTGCAATTGTCTCTTAGAAGCTTAATTGATGGCTGAGCTTTGAATCAAAAAGAATATTTAGCCATGACACCACCCTGCTGCTCTCTTTCCTTTTGGTTCTTGCTTTCTGTGTTTCTTGGGTTGAAGATATGTTGGTCATGATTTCCACTTTATTTCTTTACAAAGGAATCCTCATGGGCAGGTGTTTGAGTCCTCTGAAGTGATTTATTCCATGGAAATCACTGTACAAGTTAGTGGTGGATGCCTGTGCTCAGGTAGGAGGATGGGAGCCAAAGTCAGGTTCAGCTCACAGCCAGAGATATTTGAAAAATCCTGGAGTGATATTTGCATGGGAGTACTTTGGCAAGTGGTAAACATTTGTGTTGGTAACTACACAAAGCAAAATCTACATTAGCTGTTTTCAACATGCACATTTCAGTCACTTCCCAAGCTTTTAATCTGTTTATTTCACCAAAACAGCAGCAACAGGAACCTCCTGACTATTTGAGCTGAGCCCAGTGGGCCTTAATTTGGATAGTTTTTCTATAGCTGTGCCAAATAGCTGCTGCATTGGAGTAAATCTTGGTCTCTTCAGTCTCTGTGATGATTTTCCCACTTTACATTGCATGACCTGCATTCCTGTGGCTTTTGTGTTGAATGTTCCAGCAGTGATTCCTTTTCCCCCTCTTTCCTTCCATGTCATCCCAATTTGATAGGCTTGCCTGCTCATTTCTGTTGACATTGTAGCCTAGCCTGCTCTTACTAAAAAATCCCCATGTTGACACCCTAAATGGGATAGAAACATCCTTGCAGCCTGATCACTGCCAGATTGTTGGAGAGAGTGCAGGGAACAAGCCCTTGCTTGGACCAACACAGCTCCTGTCAGTACTGAAGAACACAAGTTTCTGGTTTCCTGCCATGAATTTAAATGCATGTTTCTGCTGAGGAAAAGGTTTGAAGGAGAGAAATGTGGTCAGTATTTTATTTCTGGTAGGACTCTGAACAAGATGTGATGGGTTTCAGTATCTCAAAATTCAGAGCTGGTGATGCAGCACCAGCCTTACTTGGAGTGATGAAGGATTCTGACTGTTGGCACCTTAATGTTGTTTTGGTATCAACAAAAAAGCATCTCTGACCTTTATAGGAGGAGTCAAGATTGAGACTTTGAATTCCCCTGATTTACACCTTCCACTGGCTGCACTGCAAGGCTGTGTGATACACCAGGGATATTTACAATAATAACTGTGGGATTTGTGTAAAATTCAACTTAAGTAACTGTGATTACATCCTTTTTTGTTGTTTTGCTTGGCAGCTCTGAAGTTTGAAGGGCCCTGTGAAAGCTGGTGGTGAAGTCTGAGCTCAGTGTTGTGCTTTGGGTGATCAGTGTAGAAGAAACCTGAGTGATTTTGGAGGAGCCCTCACCCTCTATCCTTCTTCTCAGATAAAACTCTATCATCTCTTCAGGTTTTTTTTTTATTTTTGTGGCTGCTTGGCAAATCCAGAGATCCTTTGGGTATTGTACCTGCCTGCAGCTCCTTGTTGAGGCAGTAACCACTCTTTCCATCCTCCTTTTCCCTGTGTCATTACTGCCCTGATTACAGAGCATTTTTGGGAGAGGGTGTTTATCTTTGCCACAGGGAACACTTCTGTTTCCTTCCCCTCTGTGTAATTGCTGGTGTGTTGTGTGTTCAGGAGGGGTGGCAGCTTTTTCAGGCACTACTCTGCTGCTTTTGTTGCTCATTCCTCCCCCCCCATATGGTTGTATTCCCAATTCAGGCTTCAACAGAAAAACTTGGGATGTTGAGGGAGGTGATGAGGGCTTGGACAGGTTTTCCCAAAAAGCAGGGAACACTTATTCCTGATGTGTCACCAAGGTGAGTAACTTTGTTCTCCTCTCCTAGGCAGAGAGAAAGGAGTTTTGTTCACCTCATACCTTTTTCCAGGTGAGTGTGCATAAGTTGTTTCTCCAACTCTGGCTTATTTTTTAGCTTTGTGACCCAACAGGATGCTGCAATCACTTTGGCCTTCCATACACAGATTAAAAAGGTGGGAAAGGCTTTTTGCATTCCTTGAGCTTTGCCCAGTCCACCTGCTATGACATTTTCCCCTCTGGTTATTATGATGACCTGATTATAATTATGATAGCTGATATTTCAGTCTCTTCCCTTATAGGAGACCTGCTATCCTTTGGAGGCTTGTGGGGAGGGTGGGGATGAGATGAGAAGCAATATCAATATTGCCAAGGTCATGTTTATGGCTGGGTGGGATCAGTGGAAAGTTCAAGACTTTGCAGAGGAATTGTGCCAGGGAGCCTCTACACTTTTAAATGTGTGCAGAATATTCTGGAAGAGTATTGGGGAACTGATTCCTCACCTGTGTGTGCTTTGGTGCATGTCCAGAGAGTGCTTGTTCCACCTCTTAAACTGCTTTCTTGGTGCTTTTACTGATTCTGTGTGATTTTACTGCACTTTCTCGTGGCTCTTGGTTCTTACACAGCAATAGATGCTTTTAGCCAAGCTTCCCAATTTTGTGAAACTTGGCTTGAAATCCCAGCAGAAGATCCAGGGAGAAGTGTTGAGAGCAAGAGATTTTGGTTGTTGGGTGTGTCTATAAAAAGATGTGATGAATAATGCACTGTGCTGGCAGGAGTGTCAGAGTTTATCATGGTTCTGGGAGTGCCACAAGTTGTGCATGTTGTAGTAGATTCAATATCTTGGGCACTCCTCTGTGCCTGGATCAGCAGATGTGGACAAAAAAATTAAAATATTTAATGTTTATAGTTTAATAGCTTAACATTAAAATGTTGCTGGATGCACAGTATGGGATTTAGTGTGATTTGGTCTAAAATAAAACATTTAATATTCTACCCTGATGGAAAAAAGATGTCTGCAGTATAGGAATGTTTTTATAGGGTCACTGAGGATGGAAAAATCTTCCAGTATCATCAAGTCCAGCCTGTTACTGATGCTCACCTTGTCCCCAGCCCAGAGACTGAGTATTAAAAGATGTACTGGCAAAGAATTCTTTTGTAGCCAACATATTGTCCACAAACTTCCTTTTTGTATAAAAAAATAATCACTGGGACAGATTTGCTACATACCAAGAGGGTTTGATGTAATAATAAATTGCACCCAGAAAACCCTGAGTTGTGGTGCAGGATGCTGAGGGACAAGTAACTCTGTGCTGTGAGCTAACACTCAGTTAAAGATCTGTTGTGACACTTAATTATGCAGCAAAAGGAGACTTTAATGTGTGCAGTTAATCTGCAAAACCCTGTAGAGGATCAATTACTTCATCTCCTGCTCGCAGAGCTGGAGAGAGAAACCCCTTGGCCAACCTGCAGTTAAAAAGATGTAAAAACTTTCCAGCTTCAGACTCTGCATCCAAGGCTTCCCATCCACATCAGCAGCTTGCTTTGCATCACCTCCAGGCTGTGGGTTTGGTTGCTTTTTTGGCTCCTGATGTGCCCTGCAAGGAGCACAGGAAAGTTTAATAGGTGCTGTAATGCCCAGGTGGGTTTTCTGTGCTGCATCTTGCTATTTCATCTCTGCTTTGAAATACTAGTTCACTGGAAGAATCCTCCTGGGGACAAATCTAGAGGTGATCTGGTCCTCCTGAAAGCCAAGAAGAAAATCTTTCTTTTTTTCCTGTATGTATGTGGAGGGGAAAGTGTAATTAGCAGCATCTTGGGTACCTGAATTATTTTGGAAGGAATTTGTGATGCTGGAAAATGCAGATCAGTTGAGGCACCAAACCTGCCTGAAATGGAGATGTGAAACTGCTGGAATTTGAGAGGAAAAAAGGGAGGTGGCTTGTTTTTCATGGTGCTGCCCTAAAAATCATGGGGTTTAGCAAATTTTATTTTTGATCCTGTATTGTTTTTCTTTAATGTTTTCCACTATATGCTGCCAGCAAGAACAGCTGAGCCTCTAAAGAGCTGTTGAAAAAGAAAAAGTGGGGACTTGAGGGTACTACCATGAAATGAGCATTACTCCTGAAAAATCTCCTGTTAAAAAAGCATCACAGAATTATTCAATTGGTGAAGCAAACAGAAAACTGCCTTCCTGTGGTGTCAGTGACCTGACAAAAGCTTCTCAAGGAGTCTGTGCTCACTGGAAGTCTGCCTGCTCTGCTTTGGCCCTTTCCTCCTGGATGCTGGCACAGGAAATACTTGGTGTTCAATGTGTAGTTAATAAAGAAGAGGTGGTCAGTGAAAAACAGATGCCTCAGTGGATTGCTCCAAAAAACAAATTTTATTGTCTTTATTTTTTTCCTAAATAGCATTTCCAGCTTTTTCAGCAGGGATGTGGTGGAAGCAATGCCAACACCACCATGCTTGCCCTTCAGGGTGTGAAGGGGCAGAGGTCAAGCTATTTATTTCATGTGTTAGAGCAGTGAAATGCTGGCACTGAGTAATGTCCAGCTCATAAAAACATCCTGCAGTAATCCCCTGTGTCCCCTGAGGATGGGGAGCAGCAAGTGTGAAACAGCAGCAGCTGCAGCTCTGTGTGCCCCTGGCTCAGGAGCCTTTCAGTGTCTTGTCCTCCCCTGCCCCTGGGGAAAAAAAAAAAAATCATCTGCCTTCTTTTCCTACAGATTTATAATTCCCTAATTTATTATGTGTATATATTCCCTATAATTTATTAGTGGGCAAGGATTTCTTTTAGGCAGTAAAACCCAAGCTGCAGTCAGCCCTGCTAACATGGGGATTGATGAGCTCTGCTTTCCAAAACTTGGGCTCATAATAAGAATTCTCTCTCATAATGATTTGCACTGTAAGTCATTAATTATAAATGCTGATAGTAATGATAAAGTAAAATTATTAAGGATTAGCTGGAACTCTGGTGTTGCTGAGAGTTGGGAGAGGTGTTTCTCTAGTGGGTCTGTGGAATGGGGATATTTCCTGAGCTGGCCTGGCTTTGAATCTCCCTTCATAGGAGTGTGTAAGCTTTTTGCATTATTTATTGAAGAAATGCGTAATCAGGCCTGTTTTTCTATTTCTGTCTTAAAGCAAAAAGACCTCCACAGCAGAAATAACCTTCCAGAGCTCCAAGTGCAAAAGGCTGTTTCCAAATCCGATTTTGCTGTTTTGTTGCATGCAGTTTATTTCTCCAAACAAAGTGGAGACAGAAATATTTCTGTCACTTAAAACATGAGTTTCCTCCTTCAGTGGCTGCAGGGGAAGTGGTTCAAGCATGGCACAGCACTTTTCCTTCAAGACCTGCTGCCTTGGAATGCAGTGGATGTGACAATCCATCCTGGTTTTGGTGGGAGAGGATGGATGGAGGGGCTTGCTTCTTTATAAGCTGATGGGCTAAGTGCCACCTTTATGTTTTGCCATATGCTGCTACTCCTCAGTGTTTTCTACTGGTGCTTATTGCATAGAATTAAAAAAATTCTCTTTAAAACACTTTTTTTTTTCCTCTGGAGAAATATCTTCTGCCTTAAAAGGAGGGGATAAATAAACTTTGCACTTCCTACTGCTGTTTCCTGTCTCAAACATGAGATATTGTGTATCTGCTGGATGTCACAGGTGTTATTAAACCAGGCAGACAAGTTCACCAGAGGTTGTTAACCTGTTCCTGCCATCCTGGGCTGAGCCTGAAGGCAGGGAGTGCCTGGAGCTATTGAAAATACAGTCAGAATCTCTTCAAATTCATCAGGTTTGTCATAACCTATTGCCACAAACTAATTCCCAGTGTCCTTTCAGAGACCTTTTGTACATGACTGGTGGAAATAAAATAACAGCCAGGTCCTGGCTGGCAGGTTTAGCTGCATAATTAAACACTACCTCCCCAAAAAATATTCTTCAAGAAAGCTGAGCAATCTAAAACCCTTTGGCTTCAGGGCACAGCCATGTGATGTGTGGGTGTTCTTGTTTTCTGTTTTTAATAAGATTTTGATAAGAAAATTGTTGAGGAAGTGTTGAAGGGCATCCCCACCAAAGTCAGGAGGTCACTTAACACTGAAAAGTTTTCCTCTTGGCCAGGTAGCCTCATTAAAAGCTTTACAGAGAGGGAAGAAATGGGGTGCTGGGACTGCACTGAGCTGCTGCTGTCCCAATTGTGGGAATTGGGGTAATGAGGATCTAGTCAATGGCACAAGAATCCCTTTTTTGCTGTCTCTCTTGAATATTTTCTTTGTGCCAATAGAAGAAGTGATAAGTGTTGCTTTACCTTTTGTGCTGCAAGTTAACATTCCTGTACCAGCTGGAAAACAATGCCACAAAATCAGGATCTTTGCAGGAGAACTGGAGATTTTGGCTGCATTGTAGCCAGTGTAAGGATATAATAGATCTGTTGTGAAGCTGCCCTACATAAATGTATGAAGAGAGGGCTTCATTTTCTGAAAGTCATCCTTTGAGATATGTGAATGCACAGTGTTAGTCAAATGTGCTGCTAAAACTGTCCCCAAACCCACACCAGGATAATTCAGTGTGTGTTCCTGTGTTTCCCTTTCTGCAGAATGTGGTTTATAAAGATCTCAAACCCCTCTGCTGTGTGTGGTGTGTGCCTGTCTCAAGGTACATGGGGCTCATCCCAAGAGTAATAACTCCTGGGAACAGCTCCAAGAGGATGCCAGTGCAGCAGTGGGATGGGTAAAGGTTATTCCAGCCTGGCTTTGGATGCTTCCAGGGCAGCCACATCTTCTCTAGGCTACCTCTGCCAGGGCCTGCCCATCCTCACAAAACAGAATTTCTTCCCAATATCCCATCCAGCCCTGCCCTCTGGCAGTGGGAAGCCATTCCCTGTGTCCTGTCCCTCCATCCCTTGTCCCCAGTCTGTCTCCAGCTCTCCTGCAGCCCCCCTAGGCACTGGAAGAGGCTCTGCAGTCTCCTTGTTTTCTCCAGGTTAGATAACTAACCTCTGATTTCTCAGGCTGAGATCTTTTAGCTGCTGACAGCAGCTGGCATTAATTTGTGTGAAGTGCCTCTGGATCAACTTGCACACATGTTAGAAAGTCAAATTGAAGAGCTTCCTGCAGAAGACACTTGGATATAGATAGGATCCCTAATGATGGATATAAAAAATGTTCAATCAAGCTTTATAGTCATGTTGTCCAAGTTAACTGAGCTCAGCTTCATTAACAAGGATGTCTCATGGCCTGGAATGATCTGCAAATCTGGAGATTTGGAAATAGAAATCTCTTGTAAATATTTTCAAAGAATCCATGCTTTTGTTCTTCCCCTGTAGCTGTCTTGCAGAATGCTGTGGGTTTTTTTCTTCACAGCTATTGATTGAAATATTTTGGTTTCTTTGCTATTCCATTTAAAGCCCGAATAAAAAGATGCTGGGGGAAAAAAAAAGCTTAAAAAAAGCAGCTTGTTCCTTGTTTTGTTTGTGTTTTGGCTTTTTTTTAATGCACTGCCTACCCAAAAAAATTTCACATTGGAGCTGTAGCAGATTTTGGTTTGATTAAAAGAACAGTGGCAGCTCCAGGCAGCAGTTATTGTCTGAGGAGATGTGAAAAGATCTGTAATCCTCAGAGATGTGCTGTGCTCATCTTGTTCCTTGCCCTGCTTACTCCACCTCTGACCAAATACCTCTCTGGGAATTATTTTAAAGACAGAAAAATTCTGGACTTGTGTTTTGGAACAGGTTTTGAGTTTTGTTGGCATAAAAAGAAGCTTGCTGTGACTGAAGAAGCTGCACTTGCACAGGAAGGTGATGTAACTCTTCACTGCTCAGAACAAGCAGGTGGCACTTAAAATACAGGTGAACAAAGCCCTGAAGGTGGCTCTGGGTATAATCCAGATAAATACCTGCATTCCCTCTGCCCCTTCCCATGGAAGTGGTTGTGTTGCATTTTTGATGCTTTTCTGGAGAAGGTAAAATGTCTCAGGAAACTTTAATTACTTTAATTCCTGAAGCCTCAGCTGCTTTTGCTGCAGGTAAGCCCTGGCTCTCATGGCAGTAGAACTGTCTCTATTTAGGGATGTCCAGGGTCTCAAACACCATGGAAAGGCATTGGTGAAATTCCTGGGGACTTTCATCACATTGTCATGTTGCTGTAGAAAAGATGTCTACATTTTATTATGGGGAAAAATAAAAAAAGCTTTAATATTAGAAGTGCTGCTTTCCATGCATGTTTAAAGAACTGAGGTTAATTCAGGGATAGAAATTCTGTCACTGCTCTTTGGCTGAAATACAGGTGCCCTGATGGGATAATAAAAATCTTCCAGTTTCTGGTACAGCAAACAGGGAAGCTGTGATGTAAATATGGCCATAAGAGATGGGAACAAAGAGATGTCCCAAAGTTTGGAGTTGAGCAGAAACATGCAAGATCTCTGATACATGGGTTGGTTTGGGTGTTTTTTAGCCCTTTGCTGTGATTTGAAATCTTTTTCTGGTGGCTTTATCAGTTCAGCTGATAAAGGAAAATGCTTTTTTTTTTTTTTCTTCCTTCCAGTGTTGGAAACCCCTCTGGGGTGAAGAGTGAGCTCTGTGAAGTTCACAAACTGATGTGCTTCAGTATGGCTGTGCCTTTGCTGGGCTGCTGGGGTTCAGGTTGTTCACATTTTCTAAATGAGCAGCAAAATTAGAAGCTGAAAAAGCAGGTGATTCCCTGAATGAATTTCTGCCTCGGAGGCAATCCTGGAAGGAAATGAGGAAACAGCATTTTATTAGATGCCACAAGAGGCTGTAGCTTGCATTTCCTTTTTTTCACCCAGCTGAAAACCAGCTCATTGTGTCCTGAGGCTTGAGAATCTCTCTACACCATTTTTACCACTTAGGAGTGTTTTTATTTGCAGGCAGCCAGGTAGGACTGAATGAAAAGCTTCAATAAAACCTTGTGATTGCTGCTTGCTCTGAGCTTGCAAATCAGTTTATTTCTGCCTGCTTTGCAAGCCCTGCCACCTCCATAAAGCAAAGCTGGGGAGATTCCCATGTATGGATCTGGTGTTGCTCAGGGAGATTTTTAATGTGTAGTGTCACTTTTCCTCTGATTTAAAGACAGAGATGATCTCATCATGGAGCATATGCATTTTTCTTACTCATTGATGCTGTGAGCAGGAATTTTTCACTAAAGGGACACATTATTTTTTGGGAAGAATGATTAGAAATCTTCTTTGCTACCTCCCAAGCAATTTTTTGTGGATGTGGTATCCAAAATGTGGCTGACATTTACCCATTCATCAGTTTTACTCATTTCTCAGTGTCCTGCTGTTCTCCCTGGGTGTTCATAAAATGAAGGATGTAACAGGGTATTGGATAAATACACTAAGCAGAATATGCCTGTGTCTAATTAACAACAAGGTTTAATTTGGAAAATATACTTTTATGTTTTGGCTGCAACTGAAGGTTGATTTACCAGATGAGTTTATTGAAATAACTCCCAATTCAAATGTTGACCTTAATTTAAACCTGATTTCACCCTTCCCCTTCCTGTAGCTCTGGGCAGTGGCTGCAACAGGGCTGAGAAGTTGCATTCTCATTTTCCTTCCCTGTAACTGCTCAAGAGGTGCTGTGGTTTGAGTGTGAACACTCAAAATGTCTGCAAGAAAAGCTTCAGTCCTAAAAATTTGGTGTGTATAACTCTGAATTTATACAAAGTGTTAGCAAATTCTCTTCATAATTTAGTTAGACAAAACAATCCTTTTCCAGCCCAACCAAGGACATCATGACAACTTCAGGCTCAAAAAGTGCAAACAGCAGTGAATTCAGGAGAGAATCTGTGAAGATGGGACTGCAGAACCTGGAGCTGTAATTGGACAATTAATCCCAAATATATAAATGGACCAATACTTCTAAAAGGGTGAAAATTCATGACCTGTCATCCATTTTGGGTGTATTCTTTAAAAGCCTTTTAATAAATCCATACTTTATTCTTTTAACACTGTCCAGCCTCTGTTCCAGGGTCATCAGTGACCTGGCTCTTTCCCTGCCCAGGGAATTCCAGTCTAGGTCTCAGGCACTCCTTGTGTCCAATGGAACAGCATCTGTAGGAATAGTAATGCTTGTTTAAACCTCCTGTTGGAAAAATGGGCTTCTGAGGGAGCATGAATGCTCAAAAGAGAGAAAAATCTCCAAGAGCTTTTTGTTTAGTATAAAGATGGTGGTGTCTAAGTTTTATTTTTCTCATTGAAATCCCTGTTTATGTTTCAGAACTGAAGTGCTCCTCCCACCCATCCCAATTTCTGAATGTAGTTAAAAACACTCTTACTTCTCAATCTTGACTATTTTAGTTTTTTTCAAGGACAAGACATATGTTGGAACAGGGGGGGGAAAAAAATTCTTTGTTGGGTCTTTAATGTAGTCTCTAATTAGTTCCAGTGCTTAGCCACTACACATGGATAGATGTTCTATTGATAGACTAAAAAGAATGAATTCTTAGAACATCACACCAGTTCCATTCTGCAGCAATAGCTGCTGTAAGAAGCATTTGGCTGCAGCAGAAGGAGCAGAATGATTTCTGCAGGAGTAACTCAGTGTTAATGCAGCTCTGTCATGCACTTAAGGAAATAAATCTCCTTCACAGGGGAGAATTACTTGTCTACCAAAACAATTGAGTGCAGGGGATCTGGAAAGGTTAATAATTTCAGGCTAATTTTTCAAAATCCACCTATGCCATATAAATAGAGAAACTACTTCTGTGTGAAGAATTTCAGCATCTTTTTGGGTGGGAGAGTTGTTGCAGTCCCCAGTCACCTGACTGGTTTGTCAACTCTCTCTTCTGTTAGCTCATTTCCTGCTGTTCTGTGGGTTTTCTTGCTTTTGCTCTTGGAGCAAAGGAATTCTTTTTGGGAGGAGATTTCTGAACAGAAAATTGATGAGTTAGGAGTGTGAAGAGCTATTAATACATCTGCTGGTATGGTCTGCTGAGAACTGTGAGGGAGGGGTGGATGATAAAAATATTCTGCACTGTTCTTGTGGTCCCTCCCTGCAGTGGTGGCTGCAAATTCAGGGCAGGGATGTGAGGCTCTGGTTTCAGAGTGTCAAGAAAATTGATCCACAAACACCAGAGGTTTATGTCCAAAAAGGAGACAGAGGAGTCCTTTTTACTTTATACAAATAAAGGGAGAGAGCATGGGGCATTCCCCTGGGGTCTCTCAGATTTTTGGAGGATGCAGCCTCCTTTTTATCCTAATTTTCCTCTCTCTTTCCCCATTGGTGAGGTACATGAGAGGTACAGACTTCCCAAAACACCTGATACCTAAGATTCCCCTCTCATATGCAACCCTCCCTTTTAAATTTTAATTCTTATAGAATTCATGGTTTTTCTTCATTGCTTCTTTCATCTTTCAATATCCAGTTTCATTTATCAGCAAACCTACAGTTTATAAAGGGAAATATCTTTTTTTATTCATCAATCTGTTGAATCCTTCCCATTTTTTCCTTTTATCTCTCAGTGCTGGTTTTATCTACCGGCAGACTCACAGCTTGTTTAACACAAATCCATAATTCCTCTCAAGAGCATCAGGGAACCCCAGCACTCAGGGATGTGAGGCTCTGGTTTCAGAGCATCAGGAACCCCCAGGATCAGGGATGTGAGGCTCTGGTTTCAGAGTATCAGGAACCCCCAGGATCAGGGATGTGAGGCTCTGGTTTCCCAGCACCAGGAACCCCCAGGATCAGGGATGTGAGGCCCTGGTTTCAGAGCATCAGGAACCCCCAGGATCAGGATGTGAGGCCCTGGTTTCCCAGCACCAGGAACCCCCAGGATCAGGGATGTGAGGCTCTGGTTTCAGAGCATCAGGAACCCCCAGGATCAGGGATGTGAGGCTCTGGTTTCAGAGCATCAGGAACCCCCAGGATCAGGGATGTGAGGCCCTGGTTTCCCAGGATCAGGGATGTGAGGCTCTGGTTTCCCAGCATCAGGAACCCCCAGGATCAGGGATGTGAGGCTCTGGTTTCCCAGCATCAGGAACCCCCAGGATCAGGGATGTGAGGCTCTGGTTTCCCAGCATCAGGAATCCCCAGGATCAGGGATGTGAGGCTCTGGTTTCAGAGCACCAGGAACCCCCAGGATCAGGGATGTGAGGCTCTGGTTTCCCAGCATCAGGAACCCCCAGGATCAGGGATGTGAGGCCCTGGTTTCAGAGCATCAGGAACCCCCAGGATCAGGGATGTGAGGCCCTGGTTTCCCAGCACCAGGAACCCCCAGGATCAGGGATGTGAGGCCCTGGTTTCCCAGCACCAGGAACCCCCAGGATCAGGGATGTGAGGCCCTGGTTTCCCAGCACCAGGAACCCCCAGGATCAGGGATGTGAGGCTCTGGTTTCAGAGCACCAGGAACCCCCAGGATCAGGGATGTGAGGCTCTGGTTTCAGAGCACCAGGAACCCCCAGGATCAGGGATGTGAGGCCCTGGTTTCCCAGCACCAGGAACCCCCAGGATCAGGGATGTGAGGCCCTGGTTTCAGAGCATCAGGAACCCCCAGGATCAGGGATGTGAGGCTCTGGTTTCAGAGCATCAGGAACCCCCAGGATCAGGGATGTGAGGCCCTGGTTTCCCAGCATCAGGAACCCCCAGGATCAGGGATGTGAGGCTCTGGTTTCCCAGCATCAGGAACCCCCAGGATCAGGGATGTGAGGCTCTGGTTTCCCAGCACCAGGAACCCCCAGGATCAGGGATGTGAGGCTCTGGTTTCAGAGCATCAGGAACCCCCAGGATCAGGGATGTGAGGCTCTGGTTTCAGAGCATCAGGAACCCCCAGGATCAGGGATGTGAGGCTCTGGTTTCAGAGCATCAGGAACCCCCAGGATCAGGGATGTGAGGCTCTGGTTTCAGAGCACCAGGAACCCCCAGGATCAGGGATGTGAGGCTCTGGTTTCAGAGCATCAGGAACCCCCAGGATCAGGGATGTGAGGCCCTGGTTTCCCAGCACCAGGAACCCCCAGGATCAGGGATGTGAGGCTCTGGTTTCAGAGCACCAGGAACCCCCAGGATCAGGGATGTGAGGCTCTGGTTTCCCAGCATCAGGAACCCCCAGGATCAGGGATGTGAGGCCCTGGTTTCCCAGCACCAGGAACCCCCAGGATCAGGGATGTGAGGCTCTGGTTTCAGAGCATCAGGAACCCCCAGGATCAGGGATGTGAGGCTCTGGTTTCAGAGCATCAGGAACCCCCAGGATCAGGGATGTGAGGCCCTGGTTTCCCAGCATCAGGAACCCCCAGGATCAGGGATGTGAGGCCCTGGTTTCCCAGCACCAGGAACCCCCAGGATCAGGGATGTGAGGCTCTGGTTTCAGAGCATCAGGAACCCCCAGGATCAGGGATGTGAGGCTCTGGTTTCAGAGCATCAGGAACCCCCAGGATCAGGGATGTGAGGCCCTGGTTTCCCAGCACCAGGAACCCCCAGGATCAGGGATGTGAGGCTCTGGTTTCAGAGCACCAGGAACCCCCAGGATCAGGGATGTGAGGCTCTGGTTTCCCAGCATCAGGAACCCCCAGGATCAGGGATGTGAGGCCCTGGTTTCCCAGCACCAGGAACCCCCAGGATCAGGGATGTGAGGCTCTGGTTTCAGAGCATCAGGAACCCCCAGGATCAGGGATGTGAGGCTCTGGTTTCAGAGCATCAGGAACCCCCAGGATCAGGGATGTGAGGCCCTGGTTTCCCAGCACCAGGAACCCCCAGGATCAGGGATGTGAGGCCCTGGTTTCAGAGCATCAGGAACCCCCAGGATCAGGGATGTGAGGCTCTGGTTTCAGAGCACCAGGAACCCCCAGGATCAGGGATGTGAGGCCCTGGTTTCCCAGCACCAGGGATCCCCGGCACGGAGGAGGGGCAGTGATGCACTGGGAGTTCCCTGCAGCAGCGGAGGTTCCCGGGGAGAGCCGGGCAGGGATGGAGCTGCGGTTTCACTTTCATTTCCAAGCCGATTTTTGAGACGCCCCGGGGAGCTGGAATTCCTTGCCAGGATTTAATTCCCCACCTCAGATTTTGGGGGATGCCCTTGGTCTCTAAAGCCAACCCACTTTTAAAATAATGTCAGGAGGTTGCATTTCCAAGGATGCTGGAGTGGCAGAATTCCTAGTAGAGAGGCTGCTGCTGACAATCAGCTTTCATTTCTTAAAGGGAGGGATTTGTATATGGGATAAGGAGGCTGGAGCAGATGGTGTCAGTGAACTCAGAAACAATTTGATTGGAGTCATTATAAATACATATTATGGTATTAGCTTTTTGCAAATATTATATATATATTATATATACTATATGTGTGGTGTTGAATTTTTAAAATATAGTTTTAATAGTAACATAAGCTAATGAAGTGTCTTTGTAGTTAAATAACACCCAATAAAAACACCTACTACTAATATACCAGATACCAACACCAAATATAAAAATTGGATACCTATAAAATATTGAAAATTTTTTATGCAATTTTTTTAAATTTATAAAATTTTCTATAAAAGTTGAAAACCACGACCCAAATCAAAATCAATAAGAAAAATAAATTGAAACCACAATCAAGAGACATGCAGACTCTTAAAAAGTGAACTTAAAAAGCAGCCATATAAAACAGTTCCTGGAATATAAAAATTAATTTATAGAAAAGTTTAAAAATGTGTAATAAGTCTATGAATATACAATGGACTAGTAAATTTAAGAAGTCTCCAAAACAAGTTTGTTCTTAAGTAAATACTAAACACCCAACCATTATAACATTTTGCGTTATTGTTTGCCTCTTATTATCTTTTATTAAACTTCTTAAAATCTACCAAAAAAAAAAATAAACCTTGTTTTTCAGAGAGTTCTTGTCCCCAGCATTAATTGTCTTGGGGGCTGTGGAGCAGGGAGGGAGAAGGGAGGTGTTTAATCAGGAGGATTTACTTCCCTGTGCTGTGCACATTGATTGGAAATCCCTTCCTTTGTATTCATAGCAGCCATCGAGCATTCTTCAATTGAGTCAGAACCATTGGGCTGGTTAAAGCCATTATTAGATGCAGGGATTTCCCCAAACAGCCATTTTTGGCATTATCTCTCCTTTCAAAGACTCAAACATTTTGACCTGTAGGCAGTGCAAGAGAAAAAAAGGTGACTGCTAATTAGATTATTGCCCATCTGTATGTTAACGTGGTGCTCTCTGTTGGCTGTGCATTATTGATGATGTGTAGCAGAGATTAAATTATTTTTCTGTAACTCTCTGCTGAGCTGGACTTCATCCCTGTTCCCTGCAGGTGGAGTGTGATTGTATGTGATTTAAACTGCCTGAGTGTCAGAGTGGTTGCAGGAATGAGCCAGTATCAGCTGCAGGTAGCAAACTGCAGCACCTTTAGAAGTGTCAGGATTAAAGTGAGCCTGTTTTCAAACTATACTGAGATTTCAGTTCAGTGTGTTTCTCAATTTCTGGGTGTTTTGAGTACCAGCCCAGGTCCTGGTGACTCTGCCAAGCCCAGCTGTGTTCACACTCAGCTCTGGAGGGTTCCCACCACCAATATCTGTGTGGTTTTCCACTGAGCTGTAGGGAAAAGCTTCTGTATTTATTTGCAGTGGTGTTTCCAGTTTGAAGTTTATCAAAATTTCTTACCTTGTTTGACTTTAATGGTGTTTCTCAGCGTGTGACCTGAGAGGAAATGAGGCAGAAGAAACACATCCTTGGCTTGTCCTGCAGTCCCTGTGGAAGCACCCTCAAAGTCCTTTTCATTTATCTTGAGCTCAGTGTGAATTTGAGACCTTTAAACACCATTCCTCCAGAAATTTAGCATCTAAAAGCAGCTGGGGTCATGTTCTGTTTCCCAAAGTAAAAGCTCCTCTCTTAATTCAGAAGGATGGGAAGGGTTAAACTCACCTGCATTTCCTGCCTGTTGGACTGGAGGAAGAGGGGAATTAATTTTAATTTTTTTAACCATAAACTTGGTGGGCAAAGCAAGCTCAAGGTGGTGCTTCTCTGCTGCTGCAGTGCTTAGGAGGGATTTAATTTTTATTTGCCCTTTGCAGTGCTGAGAAGCCTTCTGTCTAAGAAAGGGCTTAAATTAGACAATCACAGAAAATATGTGTACCAGGTTTCTGAGGAAAAATGAATTTGGCTGACAGCTTGGGTTTTTTACAAAGTGATTTTAGGATTCATGAGAAAAAACTGAGCTTTTGTATGTCTTATGTGCTGATGTATTGCCTGGTCTCTAAGGTGAGTTTAACTCTTCCCACCCCCCTGAATTAATAGTGGAGATTTTACTGAATTGAGTGTTTATAATTTATTCTTTTACTGAATTGAGTGTTTATAATTTATAGGTCTTCTCTAAGCAATGAGAAAAAAAAAAAAAAGGTCAGACCCAGCTTTGTGGCAATTTCCACCTGGAAGTTAAAAGTTGCTAATCTTTGTGGAAGTAAAGTTAGAAGATTCACATGAGGAACTGTCCCTTAATAGAGAAAACTCCTAAACCCTTAGTGCAGTATTTGAAGGTTTGATTTTCCTTAGCTGTATTAAATTCCAGTTTAAAGGCTTCAACCATCAGTTTTGGTGGTGCTTACATGGCTCTCACAAGGGAGCAAGGAGTGCAAACAAAGATCTGCCAGCAAGTGGTGTGGTGCTCAATTAGGATAAGTTCCACCAACCTTAATTTCTGTTTTGAAAACTGTCTACCCCAGATGTGAGCAGGGATGAAAGGATATTTCTCATCTTTCAGCTGCAAGCAGGAAAATCAGCAGCTGTGTGGCAGCACATTGTATTGATTCCTTTATCTAGCTGATAACAGCCTGCAGGAAAAAAAAAAAGTGAATGAGCTTGAGTAAACCAGAGGACATCAGAGCGCAGCCATGGGCACTGGCAGCATGGTCTGGGGTCTCCTTAATTAAGATAATAAATTAAGGGACACTTTTATAGCAACAGCACCTTGTGATTTACCCAATCTGCTTTTGTTAGCATCCTCTGCTTCCTCCCTAAACTTCCCTTGGAGGGATAGTGCTGTGCCAACACTTCAGAGCAGTGTGAGATGGATGGTGCCTGCTGGCAGCAGAGGCTCACAGAGGGATGCAGCAGTGCCCAGTGCCTCAGTCCTGCTCAAAATGCCATCTTGGATTTCATACTGGCTGCAGTGTTGGGCAAGATTCTGTCAAACCTGCTGATCTCACAGAGCTCCCAGGTGTCTTGGAAATCGGTGTGAAAGGTTGTGTGAGACTTGAGCAGGTGAGGATCAGAATGATGCTGACACAGCAGGTGTGGCAATAAAGGTGCCAAATGAGGAGCAGTTCCCAAAGGCAGAGTTTGGTGGGGTTGCAGACTCTGAGATTTTGGACTGTAACATTTGGAAAGCGCATGAAACATTGGCACAGGAGGCCAGTGCTGCCCACAGCAGCATTAACACAGCACTGTGGTCTCTCCAAACCTGGGAGGAGCTGCTGGTTTCTCAACCTGGGAGCAGAATGGGCTCAGAGCAAGATTTGGGATGGAGGCAGCTTCAGGTGGGAGTCTGGTTCTGATCCTGCCATGCCTTGCTGTTCCCTGTGGCAAACAGTGTTCCTGTAAAAGAAACCTGAGCCTTTGGGAGAGACCAAGCCAATCTCATCCTTCTCATTGTCCTGCAGATGAATTTTCCACAATGCAAGACTACTGTGCTTTACAAAAAGCAAACCAAAACCCCAAGGAATTTCAGCTTGTGCATAGGTGGGATCTGAACACGTGTGCCTTCAGGTGGAATTGAAGAATTTCTGCATCTCTAAGGCTATTTTGTGCTGAGACAAAAAAAAAAAAAAAAAAAAAAAAGATTGAGGTTCGGTCTCTAGAATTGCTGTTAAATAAATAATTTTTACAAGAGAAGTCCCATCTCCAGTCACTGATGTTTAGACCCACTGTAACTATAGAGAGATGGCAACTCTTGACAGGATCCACAACTCTTTTAAGGGATTTGCCAGTTCAGTGCCAAGCTGGGAAGAATTTGAGTTGTTTGAGTGGCCTTAGCCATGGGTGAGCACTGGGTGAGCAGGGCTGCTGAGCTGGCACAGGTTTCCCCAGAGCCAACAATGCTGGCAGAAATTCCCTTGAGCATCTTTGAGATTTCCCCAGGGCCTGGCTTTGCCCATGCCTAAAAATAAAACCAGGTACAAGTATTCATTTTATTTTTTTTTAATCACAAGGCAGGTAAAGCCAAATGGAAAATATTGATTATTAAAATCCAAAGTCAGGCTTTGAATATTTTGAATATTTTGTGATAAGAATGTCTAAAGACCTATTTGTTTTGTGCATGTCAACTTTATCAGACCTGTTTCTTGATGGAAAATAAACATAAATAATTTTTGCTTCTTTTTCACTTCCATGGAAGTCAGACAACAGCTCTCTAGTATTTCACAGAATATTCTGTTTTGGAAGGCACCCTCAAGGATCATCATTCCAGATTCCTTCTGGAAGCTTCAAAAGTACCTGGTGGTGGGATTTTTTGCCTGCATTTACTAAATTTTCATGTGTATTTATTATTAAATACCTGGTTAGCAGCAGCTTTACATTTCTGAACCTAAATGTTATGAATAATGTGTTTAGAGTATTGATCTATCAAGTACCCTTAAGATAGCTACATTTGACTTGGAGATTTATATTTCAACTTCAATTAGAATAAGTCATAAAAATGTCTTCTTTACAATTCTCTTTGGTGTAAATAAATCAGAAAGCATGTGAAATACATGGCAATTGACATGCTGTGTCTTTTCAGAGATAAACTGGGAGTTAGGATTAACCTAAGTGCAGGGAAACCCTCTTGCTGGATATGAGTGGCATTTCAGGAAAATAAAGTAGAAATGGTGAATGCATTTAAAGCTGACTATACTTAATGAGTTTTTCTGCCTGGTGGCTTGACTGATTGAAGCTCAATATTCTTGAAATGGCCTGGGTTTGAAGTCACACTTCCCCAAACTGATTTTTTTTGCTCTATGGCTAAACCCAGCTAAAAAGAATAGGGAAAGAGGCTTTGCCAGGCTTGGTTAAATTCAGTAACATTTACTTTTTCCTTAGTTAAAAGTGGACAGAACTTTCCTTTCTGCTCTTGAGTGTTTAATCTCTGAGATCTCCTTGGCCCAAGCATCAATTGCTGCTCCCCAAACTCCTACACTGAAGCTTTATCCCCTCCTGTGCTTTTCATGTGTTTTCCTTTCTGTCATGGTCATTCTTGCATTTGAAGGTACCTGAGCTTGTGTGGGTTGGAGTTTTTTTTTCTTTCTCCAGGTATATCCCAAGTGTTGGGGCTGGGGGAAAATGATGGGATGAAGATAATAAGTAATAAGTAATAATAATAGATAAGTAATAATAATAGATTAATAATAATGATAATGATAATGATAATGATAATGATAATAATAATAATAATAATATACAAGTTCCTGTTTTTAGATTAGCTTTAGTGACCAAATTCCCCTCCCTTTCCCAAATGCAGGCTGAGGGTTGCTGTGATATTCCTCATGGGTACAGAGCTTTCAGGGAAAATCCTCAAAGCCTTAATAATGCCATGATCATATCTGGACAGGGCTCATCTGCTGATCCTTGCACAAGGTTTGCTCTTTTCCCCTCTGGATGCTGAAAAATTCTCCCTTACTGTTCAAATGGCAATTAAGAGTATTTTTTTTTTCCCAGAATTTCAAGTTGCTTAGAGAACTCTGTGCCCAGTCTTTCTGTGGAACAAATTGCATGGAAATAACACATATCATAACTGGTTTTAGTGGTTTACCTTGGCATTATCAGGTAGCAGTTCTGTTGTGGTGCCCATTACAGATCAGTGATGAGGTGAAGTGAGTTTGCAAATGAAGGTTAAATGGGCTGTGATATCTATTTCCTAAGCTCTGATTTTATTCAGCAACTAAAACAGGGCAGGGAGGAAGAAGAGGAGGATACTTTACTAAAGCAGCACCAAAATCTGACTTCCATAAGTAGAATTATTGAGGTTTTTCTCAACAAATGCCACACATTCTTGTAGAAACCCTCCCCTCGTGCCCTTGGCTGGCAGGGGGATTCCAAATGTTTAACAGAAAAATTGCTCTGAAATATTTATCCAGTAATTGCACTGTACAGCTTTTGCTCTCCAATTTAATCAAGTATTTTATCACCACTTCAGGCTGCAGATAATAGACTGAACAGAATATTTTGGATCTTACCCCTCTTGCATTATTCATGGTGCATTGTCTCTGCTCTCAGCTTGCCAGATGAATTACTTGTGTTTCCAATAGTTAGGCTTGATTTATTCTTTTTTTTTTCAGCCTGTGTAATGCTTAAACAATTCCCAGGCAGATTTGGAAAATAACTTCTTGAAGACACCAAGTTTAGGATTGCATTGATCTCACATGCACTGATGCATCAAACTGACACCATCAGTTTGAGGGCAGAGCTCACCAGGAGAGACTCATATTTGAAGGAAGTTGTTTCTTCCACAAACCATCTTTTTTTTTTTTTTTTTTTTTTTCTTTACTGGCAATATTAAAAAAACCCAGTTCCCTTTAATCTTGCCCTGATGACTCATCTACACTTTGATACTCTAAGGCTATTGAATACCAAAAGTTATAGACTGTTTTTTTGGCAGTAGAACTGAAATATTGGAGGGTTTGACTGAAGGAACAGTGTCCTGGCAGTGTATCCTTGCACAGGGGTTTGGGGGAATAAAGCAAGAGCTGGTAGCAGTGGGAATTCACCCTTGGTATAAAAGGAAAGGTTATTTGGCAGGGATCACAACAGAAATAAAAATGGTGATTTGGAGCTGGAGAGGGTGTTTTGACCACTGTACTTCCCACTTTGAGCTGGACAATCTATTTGAAGTCTGTGTCAAATCCTTCCTAAGGAGGAATAAAGTTTATTGACTGGAGGAAGAATGCTGCCTGTGTGGAGGTACATGGATAAATCACTCATTGTGTACCTGAATTACCTCTTTTGCTTCTTTGCTACGTGAAATCTTTCATTTGGAAGAGCTGAATGAGTACTTTAAGTGCTGTGCAAACAGAGGGCTGTGGTGAATAAAGCAGCAGCCACTTGAGAAAGGACACAGCCAGCTTGCATCATTAGTTCCTTTAAATAGAAAATAAAGTAGTTTTCAGTTCTGAGATCAGTCTTGAGCAGCTCCTCATGCAGGAGGATGAAGAGTGTGTGTGTGTTGCTTGTTGGGGAGCTGTTCTGCAGGGTCTTTTCTGTTACCCCTCTCTTTTTGGGAAGTAGTTTTGTGATTAATTGAGGTGTTGCTGTACATCACAGAGAGGTGACCTCATGGATAAACTTGCTTAGAAAGCCTTTTCTCATCTATTGTAGCAAATTTAGCCAGGCATTTAAAACACTTGATTTTTTTATTTTTTTTTTAATTACTTCTCTGCCAGAACTATTTTAACTGCATTAGAGATCTTTGTATGAGCCAGTGATAAGTTTTCTTATGAACTGTGAGCCAAGAAGCTGCTGCAGGTTGCACAGTTCAGTAAAATGTTTTTCCTGGCCTTGCTGCTCTAAGGAAATAGCTGTGGAAGTTTCCCTGGATTGTGATAAAGAGCAGGGAGTGATTAAATGGCAAGGGAGCAAGGATACCTGGAGAGGATGGATGTTAGGGGAGCCTGTCAGGAGCACCAAACAGTGCTCATATTTGGGATTTGTGAGATTCACTGGGCTGGTGACAACACAGCACAGTCCAGGTGACTGAAAGTGGGACAGTGGAAGCAGGCATTGGTTTCCTTCCCATGGCAAATTTGACTTGCAGTTGTAAAATGTTAAAATACTGTTGGTATCTGGGAAGAGGGAAAACTTAACATGAATAAAATAACTGGGAAAGGGAGATTTCCCCTTGCTGAGCAATGTGCAGATGTGCCAGTGGAAGAGGAATGCTGAAGTGGCTCACTTGTGATCCATTGCCTGCTCCCAAAGGATGGGTTAAGGGGATGGGGCTGACACCTCCGTGCCTTTTTGTGGCCCATTAAAAAATCCTGAAGCACTGAGATATGCTAAAGGTCAAGTGAATACCTTCAGGGCCATACAGGAACAGGTTTCAAGTCTGTGCCTGGCATTTAGAAGCTGAAAATTCCATTTGGGGTTGGGTTTTGATCCTCATCTCCTGTATTCACTTTCTGCTACCAAATCTGGCAGTGTGAATCTGCTCCTGAGTTTTGTGAGAACCTGTGAGTTTGCTCCTGAGAACTGCAGCTGAGCCATTTCTTCTTTCTCTCCCAGGAAGGCAGTTTGTTTAGTCTGTGCAGCTCTTAAATGTGTTATTCTTTAAGCTAGTGACTAGCAGAGGAATGCTTCACTCAAATTTTAAGCCCTGGTAGTTTTTGACAAAACTTTTCACTTTAACTCTGTAACTCTTTCCTGGAGTTGTAAAGAGCAGGATTTAGCTGCTGAAGATGATGATGGAGGAGTGCCTGATGTGGGGATGTGTTGTGTGTGGTGCCATGAGCTGTGTTGGGAGATCAGGAGTGTGGTGGGGGGACCTGGCCAGCAGGACAAGGGCAGCTTCTGCTGTCCAGGACAGAAATTCCCACTGATGACAGCTGAGGAAACAGCTGCAAGTGTAACCTGAGAGCTTGCCTGATCTGTGGCATAGCCCAAGCTTGCATGCATTGTATTTCAGGATTGCTCTGAAGAATGATCTTAATAAATCCAGATGACTGTGCTCTATGAGTCAATTCAAGACAGGCTTGCTTAATATGGCTCCAGCTGTAGATACCTGTGTGCCAGGTGTGCAGCCACATGGATTATAAAAAAATTGGTGAATTCCTACCTTTGTTGGTTGTTTCCAAGCTAGGTTAAAAAAAAAAAAAAAGGAGAAAAAGTTTTGGAAAACTACAGTCTGAAATATGTGTAAGCTGTTTGAATAAAGTCTTCCTTGTGCTGTAGGTGTGTGACTTCTACCAGTTGGTTGGTCCATACAGTGAACTGGATGGGGGTCTCCTTAAGGGAGGCAAAACAGGAAATATAAATGCACTGATCCAGAAGAATGCAGGGGAACAGTCCTCTTGGTCATCTTTGGCTTTGTTGTTTTGGTGTATTAACATTTATAAAGCTTTGGGGTTACTTGAAGCCAATAACTTCTCTTTCATAGTAAAAAAAAAATAAAAAATTAAAAATTCGTTTGTGTTTTAGTAGCACGAATATTCATGGACTTCCCCAGTAGTGCCAGTGGTAGCTCATGAATTTGCTCTCCATCTTGCTGCTGTTGATAGCTGGTAAGCTGCTACCAGCTGATGACTTCATGGAGATGATCTCCCTCTGTGCCCACTGTGAAGCACCAGTGGCTTTCCTTGGCACATTAAGGCAAAAGCACTGACAGCCTGTGCTGTGATTTAAGATCAAATCAGTAAAAGAGACCTTTAAAAACCCATCTGGAATTTTATTTTGTTCTCCAGCTATGCCAGATTGGCTGCTTCTACATGGCCCAAGACTGTAAACTCAGCTACTACGGCAAAAAGGAGGAAAAATGGATTCCCAGGATTGATTTGCAGGAGATCCTGGAGGGTTTTTTCCCTTGTAATGTGGTGAAATAATATAGGAAGCATTCATTGTGTTAGTACTTGAGCCATTTCTATTATGTGAGATTCCTTTTAAGGAATCTGGCACATCTTTGCTTGGTCTCAGACTCCTCTTGTTCCCAGGTGCTGTAGCACAGGGAGAGAAGACCCAAAGGTGCCAGTCACCCAAATGACTTGTGAAATGCACTTTCTGTGAAGAGCAAACACTGACAACCAATTTAAAGCTTCCTGTATTATCTCCACCTTTTCCTGCTGTTCCCAAGGAGCAGACAAAGGCAGCTCATCACTTGTCTCCTTGAGTTTTCCAGGTCTTAACTCTTAACAAGAAACTTCAGAGGAAACACTGTTTGCAGGTGTGTTTCAGTCAGGGGCTGGAGTGCAGAAATCCTGTGATTGTGGCTGTAAATCCACTGCTGTGTGATCTGGACCTTTCATCCTCATGCCAGCAAAGCACTTGGTGCTTCAGAGATGGGGTGTGGAGGGGATGTCTGGCTGAAGCAGCTGCTGAGCAGAGGTAGTTGGTAAAATCAGCAGCTGTGGCTGCTGCTGCAGGAGGCTTTGGTGTCACAGGCTTGCAAAATGGTTCTTCCATGCAAATTTGTGTGTGTTGGGCAGAAGGCATTCCTAGAAGGAGAAAAGCAGCTGTTTGAACTTGGCAGTTTATGACTCACTGATGCCCTAACAATCAATTTAGGCACACTGAGTTGTTCAATGATGTCTTACTGTTTGCTTAAGTACTTCATTTGGGATCCTTGAAGGAATCACATGGTGGAATAGGTGGGGAAGCATTCCCTTCATAGAACTTAGCCAGCTGTCATGTGGGTTTTGAAGAGCTCCTTGCTGTAACCTAGCATTCATTTGAACTAGTCTGCTCTAAATGGACTCGAGTGGGGCACAGGAGCCCCTTTCAGGCAGCAGCAAATGACTGAACTTGCTGTATTTTCTCCTGGAACAGTAAAAGCAGCTTTTCCAAGTTGGAGCTGATGGGCTCCAATGCCCATTGCCAGAATGTGCCACAGGCAGTCTCAGAGCCTGGGGCTGTAGAAATGGAGCAGGAAGGGTCTTGCATAATTTCTGTGCTTTTCAAGTACAGAAAATTGTTTGTGTGCTTGGCTGCTGCAGCTCCTGTGCTGCTCAGGTTCCTCAGTGGTGGTTCCAGGATGGAGCTGTCCCGTTGTCCTTCACAGGTGACCTTGGATCTGTGATGCCAGGCAGGTTGGTTTGCAGTTTCAGCTGCTTGTCTTGCCCCTGTTGTTCACAATAAAGTGGATATGGTGGCCCAAGCAGTGCTCTAACAACTCTAGCCTGTTAATTCTAAGTGATTGTTTCTCTGGAATCTCCCCCATCCTCCCCACTGAGCATGTCTCTGTCAGATAGAAAAGGTACCACATGTCAGCTAATGATTTGCTTAATAGTGTGGTTAAGCACCAGTGCAATCAAACCAGTGACAGGGTTAAAATTATCTCCTAATTAGACTGAGAATCAAAGAAATCCTGGCTTATGGGAAGAAGAGGGAAGCAGTGAACGAATTTGCATTTAAATGCAGTTCTAGGAAGGTTTGGGGCACCAAAAGAGATTTGTGTCACCCCATTAAGGTGAACCTGACACTTGTGTGAGCTACCTCTAGCCAGATCACAATGAGCATTTTTAAGCCTCTTGCTGGGCTGTAAATAGTGTGGGGAAAGCTTACTGAAATCTGTTTGGGGCTGTGCAGGCTTTATGTCTGTTTATCTTTGTAAATTCCATATATGTGAACTCCCTGGAAAAGAGCAGCCATGACTCCCTTAAAGGTGGATCAGCAAAGGAGTGTTCTTATTTCCTACTGGGATTTCTGCAGAATGTTTTAAACATCAGAGGAGATGCCTCTGTCCAGGGAAATTACAGATCCAGCACTAGGCTAAGAGGAGTGACTTTTACAAGATGCTTTGCTAGAGCTTGCCTTTTTTTTGGAGAAGCCAGGTATTTAATCTTCCTTAGGTAGGGCTTTCGGAATTCCAAACAAGGAGTTTGATATTAATTAGTAATCAATGTGCATGAGAAGGTTCCCTCTGGCAGATGTCATCCCCTGAGGTGCCACATGCTCTCCTACAAACTTGCCAAAGCATTTCTCACCAGCCTGCAAAACCAGAGGAGTAGTGGTTGCTCACTGGTCTGGGAGATGATGCTTCTGAATGTTTCAGTGTTCTGGAGGGTGGTAATCCAGAGAGTCATGGTGTCAAATTCATGACACTTAATATTTTAAAGATGCATTTAAATCCATCTTCCCTATCTACAAAAGGTGAGAAGAACAGCAGTTTTGCTGATCAGACTTATTTATTATGCCTGTTAGTCTGTCAGACTGTGTTGTTAAACATACTGTATATATTAATAGCAAATAATGCCTGAGAAACAGAACAGCTCTCACAAATGTTTCCAAGCCAAGGACCAGAGGACTGTGTTCTAGACTGTAAAACCATTAATGACTCTCTTTGTTACTCTTAAAAAGTTGAAGTACTGTGTTTTTTGAAAATATTTGGTGGCCCAGCCCCTTGCTGCGAGTAGGGGTTTGTGACAACTTGGTGATGACCTTGTTCAGGCCAAAGCTTCCCCCTGCCCCTCTCCAAATAAACATGACTTCATAAACACCTCGTCAGCGTTTGCATGCTGAGAGCCTCTCAATGCCAGAAAAAAACTCAGGTGAACTTTAAATCTGTTCCTCTTGCCTGCAGGCATATTGGAATGAATCTTTCTGTGTTCCTAATGTGGAAAAGAAATTTATCCCCAGAGGAGAAGGGTGTGCCAGTCACCCACCATTCAAGCGTGGTTCCCAGGCTGTATTCAAACTCTTGCAGTTGTAACTTTGCCTGAAATCTTTTCCCAAGTTTATAGTGATATTCTTGAATTATGGGAGCAGAGTGTAGAGATTTTTGCCTTTTTGAACTGGCTTCAAAACACTTAAGGCTGTGCAAAAGGGCAAGATAAAATTTGGGGAGGGGGCTATTTGCTCTAGGACCTCCTCATTGATGATGGCACAAGGTCATTGCAAATGTCACTGCAGAAATGGTGTCTGTAGACAATCCACGTGGGATGTACTCTGGCTGAGTGGATTTGTGGGTTCTTACATCCCTGAGCAGATATGATTGCAGCTGGTGCAGTGTCCTGCAGCCTTGTAGTGAGGCTGTGACCTGTGTTCCTCCTGTTTCCCTGCTCTGGGCTCATCTAGCTACTGCTTTCCCAGCTGTGCTTTGTGCATGTTTTTAGTTTCCATCATGACTGTTTCCTCTCAGAAATGAGTGATCTTTGATATTTAGCCTGAACTTGATCTAAGTGTTCCTGATTTGAGTGTCTGCTACAATGGTCTGCTTTCCCACTGAGCATTTTTTGTGCCTCCAGAGCTCTTTATGGATTCTCCTAGTATTTGTCTGGACAGCCACTTACACTGCTCCCAGCCAGTTATTTCAGTGCTTCTCTTAATGCTTTCTCAAGGGCTAATGTGTTTTCACTGCTGTGCTGGGAAAGCATGCAAGGTTTCAGCTCTCCTAGGCAGTTCCATCAGGCCTCCTGCTCCCCAAAAGGATGAGATCTTTGCTTGGAAATGCCTGGGCCTCATACCTAAACTCATCACCTTGCTGCTTTCTGTCTGATTTTAGCAATAATTTTATCTATAGTAAAAAAAAAAACCCTGTGAAAAGAGGGATCTGCTTTTGATGTCTCATGAGTGAGTGTGGATGTGCAAGCTTTAAGCAGAGCCTGTTGGAAAGAATTGTGACTAGCAGCTGTGGCAGCCAGCTGTGGTTCACTGACAAGTTGTTTGGATCCAGTTCACCCATCAGCAAAGCAGTGTAAGCAGGGAAGGATGAAAGAAATGGATTGTAATGGAGGCCCAGCCCTGAATCACCCTTCCTTTATGTCTGAACCTTCTGAGTTGTTTGGGGATGAATTCAAGCTGCACTTACCAGCTTTTCAATTTTTTTTTTCAAGCTGCACATACTAGGAGATTTCACAAGCTTAGAAAACTAAGCAGAGTCCTACCAGCACATCAGCTAGGGAAACTTGCAATCTGTTGTTTGTTCACCCAACAGAGCCAAAATAATCAAAAAAAAAAAAAAAAAAAAAGAGAGAGAGAGACTTTTGTATGGGCAGATAGTGACAGGACAAGAGGGAATGGATTCAAACTACCAGAAAAGGCAGGGTTAAATGGGATGTTGGGCAGAAATTCTTCCCTGTGAGGATGGGGAGGCTCTGGCACAGGTTGCTCCATCCCTGGAAGTGTCCAAGGCTAGTCTGGATGGAGCTTGGAGCAACCTGGTGTATGGAAGGTGTCCCTGCCCACAGCAGGAATGAGATGGGCTTTAAAGCTCCTTCCAGCCCAAACTAGTCTGGGATTCTGTGATTCTCTCTGGCCTCTTAAGGCTCTCCTCATAGAGGAGCAGAAACCTGGGATTCACAGTTGAAAGAGCTTTAAGTCATCATTAGCATTGGATCAAAGGGAAAGTCCTGCTTCCCAGGGCTATGTAGTGCAGTGAGAAAGCATTAAAAAGGTTCTTGGAAAGAAAGTGTGGAGAGTATCTGATTCTGTGTGAGCTCAGCCAGCCTCCTCCCTTGGATGGGAAGCATATGTTTTGAAGTATGTTTTGAAGTCCTTACCTTGATGCCTGTCGCTTCGTGGCTTCTCCACTGAGGCTTTTTTTTTTTTGCTCTGTTTTGTGTGTATATTTAATTTTCCAGAGAAGAATGGTTCAATTTTCATTAACTAACTGAGACTGTCAATGAAAATACAAACTGTAAAGGTGTCACTGACAGCTTGTATAACTCGGAGCCAAATTGTAAATTGCCTTCTTCTAGACCACTGAACACCTATCACAGTATATTAAACCCAGTTTAATTGATTTGGAAATGCTTTAAGAAAGTGATCAAGCAAATATCTCCTGTTACTTTCCATTTCAAATCCCTCTCTCCCAGTATAATCTCTTTTCCCAGGATTGTTCATTCTTAAATGGCCTTAATGACTAGAAAAATTTATTTTTTTCTAGGTTTTTTTTTTCCTAGTGGTTCATTTCCTAGTCTTCTCAATCTGTCTTAATAGGAGGTAAGCCTCAACTTTCATAAAGGACTTGTTTTGTGTTGGATCCTCCTTTTGTCTTCTTCTTTGGATTGAGCTGCAACAGTTTTTATGGGGAAAAAACTGTAGGTAAAGGTGTAAACACAGTATATTATATGTTCTGTGCATTTAAAATAAAGTGAAAATACTTGAGCTGAAACAATTTGAAAAATTTCAATTAAAATCCTGCTAAAACAAGCCTTGTAATCTGAGGATAGAAAATTTATAGAAAACAGTATTTTTAAACACAGAGGTGGAATGAAATGTTTGGGTAATCCTGGTTTATCACACATCCTGGCAGTGATTAACTTGATAAGTTAGGGGAATTCTTAGGTCTGTTTTTCTTTGAGATTCTTTAATGATTTTAACTTGGATGCCTGGACTTCATCATCATCAAACTAAAGGTGGGTTTGGGCATAGTGCATGTCCATAAACCCTGCTTTGACTGGTTTTGCCAAGGCAGAGGAAGGAGATTTGGGAGGGGTCAGAGTGGGTTGGTGCAGGTCATGGGCACTGTGGTGGCACCTAAAGGGGAGCAGCAGCTTTTCCTGAGAGCATCCAGCCTCTCATCCCCACAGGCTCAGCCCAAAGGAATGATGGATGTGGCTGTGCTTGGAGGGTGGCACTGGCTGTTGGATGAAGTGATTGATTTCAGTTTATAGATTTCCCAAAACCTGATCTGTTCGTGCCTGTGCTGTGCTTTCATGCATTTGAGTATAATTGCATTCAGTTTTGTAGTGCAGTAATGCCATGCAGGAGATGCTGAAATGAATAGCTCAGAGCTATTAGGATATGTTATTGCAGTCATTCCCTTTATCAATGGTCAATTAAATAAAAACCTTTTGATCCCTGGGCCTCCTGCTTATCTTGCCAGAGATGATGGAGTAGTGAATGTTCCAGTCAGCCCCATTTGCTGCCAAGGCTGGGGTTTGGGGAGCAGTCCCACAGGTGATAAAAGCTTTTTCTCCTCCAGAGGGGCCAGAAGAAGTTTGTGTTTCTGAAACCATGCACAGAATGCTGCAGGATACCCTAAGGGTGCTGCTTGTGCTGTACAGAAGGGGTCAGCCCCACTTTCCTATGGTTAGGGAGATGGAACACCTCTGCTGTCAGGAAAGGCTGGGAGAATTGGGATTATTCAGCGTGGAGAAGAGAAGCTTTGGGGTAACCTAATTGGCTTTCCAGTATATGAAGGGAATTTACCAAAGAGAGATTATTTACAGGGGGAATGGCTTTAAAATGCCAGAGGGCAGGGTTAGATAGGATGTTGGGAAGAAATTAATCCCTATGAGGGTGGGCAGGCACTGGCACAGGGTGCCCAGAGAAGCTCTGGCTGCCCCTGGATCCCTGGCAGTGTCCAAGGCCAGGCTGGATGGGGCTTGGAGCAGCCTGGGATAGTGGAAGGTGTCCCTGCCCCTGGGTAGAGGGAGTGGAACAGGATAATCTTGGAGGTCCCTTCAAGCCCAAACCATTCCAGGATTCTCTGATTCTATGACCTCCTCCTCTCCCAAACACAGCAGGTGAGATGAGCAGGGAAAAGCTGGACTGGGAAACCTTCAGAACTGAATTTAACACGTGAGTTAAGCATCAGGTTCAAAATTAACATGTTTGTGTTCTTCCTGCATATTATTAGTGTGTCAATAAAGATCTGCACTCATGCCTTTCACTCATGCTTTAGCTTCTGCCAAGTTGCCTCTCCAGGCATGTGCCTATGGCACACAGGAGGTGAGCATTGCACCATCTCCTCTCTCAGGGCACAGGAGGGAGGCCATCCTGCAAAATAAGTAAAAGTACATCGTTAACCAAAGGACATTAAACATTAACATACAGGGATATTAAGTTTGCATGTAAGTATCCTTGATCTGTGATCTGCTAGCACAATGAAATGGAGTTCTTTTATGGCTTTAAAACATTCATATGTTTTTATTGGAATTTTTTTCCTTTCCTTCTGTTGCTCTAGTCATGCCAGGGAACATAAGGTATGTAGAAGCCAGAGCTGCACAGTAACAATACCTGTGGCAGGCAGCATATCCAGGGGGGAGCACATCAGGCATCCACCCTTAATCAACTGGAGGATTCTTCCAAGGCTTCATGAGATTTGTGTGGGACTAGCAAAAAGATTGATTTTTGCTCTACTAATCACACCTGGTGGTAAACTGCTGCAAACTGATTATAGAAAGCAGAGAAGAATGCCAAGTTGAACATCCTACACTTTTGTATTTCTTCCAGAAAAAACCTGGCCAGTGTTAATTGGCTGCAGGTACTCGTAGCCAAACTTAGTTTTTTGCTTAGAACCTGAGCTTGTGAGAATCAGAGTATCTACAAAGCTTGTCTGGCAACACTCTTAAACTTCCCTGTTAAGTGACTCATAAAGGCTTCAATCCTAAAGTGAGTTTGGCATCTATGCTCACCCTGTAAGTCTTGTAATCCAAGAGAAGGAACCACTTTCTGTGAGCTGACTGAATGTGCCTTTGTGGGTACAGTCTTTTGCTGTCTGAGAGTACTTACCTTTCTGTTCCACCACTTTTTGGAGCAAACCCAGGTGTAAGGCTAGCCAGAGAGATGAGATTTTTTTTTTTGTGTTGTGCTTTCCTGCAGGGAGTTGATGGTGTAGGACTCCCCCAGCAGTGGGATGTGCTGGGCTGCTGTGGCTTGCAGGATGTTGCACCTCTCAATATTTCAGGGTGTGCAGATCCTCCCAAGTTTGCAAGAGCCTGCTGTGTCTTTTCAAGAGCTGAAAGAGAGGTTCCCTCGATTCTGAGTTGATTTCCCTGGAAAACCAGTGTGAGAATTAACTTGCACTTATGGGAATCTCACTCTGTAACTCTGCTTGATGTTTCATTCTCGATGCTGGAAGTGCAGGGATGTCAGCGAGGTGCTGTTTCCTCACCAGGAAGGTCTTTTTGCTCTTGTTTTAAACTGGCTAAACTAAAGGAATTGCCTAATAGGGTTGGTAAGTGCTAGAGGAAGAAAATCAAACAACAAAAAACAACAAAACAACAGCTAAGCTGCCCTGGGGGAATCACTGAGGGGAATCCATCTGATGCCTTCTCTCTTAGTTATGCAGTTCCCAGCTGTGAGTGACTGAGACAAAATCCCTGAAATTAGTGAGCTCAGAACTCACTGAATTCTTCAGATTTTTTTTAAAATAGTGGTTGATAGACCCCTTAATTTTGAGAAAATAGTTATAAACCTTTTCAGTAAGATTCAAGTGATAAATCTGAAAATTAGGGAAAGGAATTTAGCTCTCAGATTTCAAAGCTGACACAGGTTTAAATGCATCCCATTTGTTTGGGTTCTGTGATTCAAGGGAATTAATATTCTCAGCTTTTTTTTCCCCTGGTAACCATGAGAATTGTATTAAAGAAGTGGAATCCAAACCATCCTGCCTTAGTAAAGCAAAAATATTTCCATGGTGAAACTGTGATCTGGCATCACAAACTGTCAGGGAGAAGTTCCAGCCCTGTTTTGTGTTGTCTGCCAGAGGTAGGAAGAACTGTGTGAAGGTTGGATGAAAGAAGCAGTGTGAGGATTAGTGTACCCTGCCCATGATCTGTCTTAAGTTAGGAGTAGGGTAATTCTCTGTATGTTGTTGATACTTGTATTAAAATTAAGAATATAGACTGAGAGAAGGTTTTGGTTTGTGGTTTTGATTTGGTTTTTAGTTGGGCAGTAAGTGATGTGGGTGGTGGCAAGGGAAGCACCTGTTAAAAGCAATAGATTCTGCCTGACTGATGTGCTTAACATGTCAGCTCAACTTTTTTCCCTTTTTTTACCTCCTCTTCCTTCTCTTGTCTCCCAGAGGCTCAATCAAAACCATCAAATGCAGTGATGTTCCTGCTCAACTCCAGCTCCTGCTGCAACTCCTTGTTTCAGTATCTCCAGAGCAGCAGTAATGCCTGGGAGAAAGGCACAATGGAAGGATGAGGAACTAGTTACTTCAAAAAAACCTTTTTCCCTTTTGTGCAGAAAATTAATCTCCTTCTTCCTACCCCCTCCTCTTCCTGGACACTGTGGATTACCTGCTTCTTTTTAGGCAGATAGGCAAAGGAAGCAGGATGAGAAGCAAGTATTTATAGCTCACCTCCTGTTTATGTTCTCATCCTAGCAGATGTGACAGAGCTTTGTACTCATGCTGGAAGAAGAAAAAAAACAGGCAGGAGTGAGAACTGAGGCAAATGCAGATCGTTTGCTAACACAGAGTTCATACAAAGTGCTTCCAAATGTAAAGAATAACACTTCCCACATCTTGCTGGCATTGCCTTTTTTTTTTGTGTCCGTCTGCAGCCTGATTTTAAAATACAGAAGAAAAAAATCCACGAAGAATAGCACTGCAGTTCAGAATGGTTCTCTTTTGCTTGACCTTCATCCACATGAAACGCTGCCCTGTGGAGGCATTGAGTGCAAAATGTTCTTTTTGGTGCAAAATCTGACCTCTTGAGTGGGATGGAGTAAGGGTATGCTGTCAAAGAGAGAGAGAGAAGAATGAGTTCAAGCCAGTGGGATTTAATCAGACAAGTGTTTGGCTCCTGGGAGACGAGCTGTACAATTGAAAAAAGCAGCAGTTTGGACTTAGAGGAAATTGTGCTCAGAAGTTTATGGCTTGTTGCTATCACTGCCAGGGTGTTGGATCCCAGAAACCCAGGTCTTTTGATCTTTCTGTGCTGTCTGGCACTGACCCCCTGGAGAACACTGCTTTTGACCTGAGGCCTTGGAGAAGGCTTCTAAATTTGAGTGATGGAGTTAAAATCACGGATATATAGTTAAATAGAAGTGTGTGATTTCACATGGTAAAGGGTTTTAAATCTGAGGTTTTTTTAGTGTAGTAATAGGTATGGGACAAGATGGAGGATTTTGGGTGGTGTCTCTTTCAGTGCTCATCTTCCTTCTCCTTCATGGTTTCAGACTGCAGTTTCTGGTTGGTCAGTCAGTGTCACACTGAGGGTCATGGGAAATTAGTTATTGGGTTAAAAGGATAAATAATATAGGTGTTAATTCTCTATGGGACTGTTTAGCTTTAAGAGACCTTGTAGCAGCTGGATCTTCCTCCATTTTACTCACTGCTAGAAGTGTTGCTGAACTTTCTGTACTTTAGGTAAGATTTAATGAACAACAAAGCTTGAACAAGAGAAAATCCATTTCCTTCATGTATTTTTTAATCCTGGCTCTGAGTGAAGACAGAGGAGACTCCAGACAAATCACTAATTAATTAAGTGGTACAAACACCCACCACTGTTACACCAGGGCACAGCTCTTGGGCACAGGGGCTTTTCCCACTGTGTTCCCTCTCCAGCCAAATCCCAGGGGGTTTGCAGTGTGAGCAGTTCCCTTACAGGGCTGTTTTATCACATCCCAGACTCCCAAAGATCAGCCTGGTGTGTTCCTGGAGGGAAATACAGAAATATTACATGGGTGTATTGGCTATGTGAATGTATCCAGAGACCACAGCAAGAAACTGGAGAAGGTCTTGTATACAGGGTTGCAAATCCCTGTTGTAAAGTTGGGCTCAATTTCAAAGGACAATTGAGATTATTTATTATTTTAAAATAATTTTTTCCCTCTAAGAGGGATTCTGGAATCTGGTGGTGTCCAGGCACCTCAGAAAGAGAAGAAGGCGGGGAGAGGTGAGAGCTGCAGGCAGACATCTCCAGTGGCAGATAGGCCTGGAGATGGAGTGGCAAACAGACCTGTTTTGATCCTTTGGAGGTGTCTGAGGAAGGCAGGGAGGTTGCTGAGGAGGAATTAGCAGGAATTAGCTGAAGCTGGCAGGGCGCTGGCAGCAGCCGGGTCCCTCATGAGGCGCCGCCATCTTCTCATCACCCCACTGCCCTCGTGAGGGGCTGCCATGGCCTGGGAAGGTCCTGTGAGTGCTCAAAGTCCCACACTGGCTCCTTTGTGAAGGGTTTTATTGGCAGACTGGTTTAATGGTCACTGGATGGGTTGCCTGGGGCTGGGAGGGGGCTGTGTGGGGTGTCATGGGGCTGAGAGGTCTCTGTGAGGGTTCCCTGGGGTGTCATGGGGCTGAGGGGTCTCTGTGAGGGTTCTGTGTGGTGTCATGGGGCTGAGGGGTCTCTGTGAGGGTTCTGTGTGGTGTCATGGGGCTGAGGGGTCTCTGTCATGGCTGTGTGGGGTGCCATAGGGCTGTGTGGGGTGCCTGAGGCTAAGTGGTCTCTGATGTCTGGGGTATCTGTGGCTGAGGGGTCTCTGAGGGTTGTGTGAGGTGCCATGGGGCTGTGTGTTTTCTGTGAGGGTTGTTTGGGATGCCATGGGGCTCAGAGGTCTCTGATATCTGGGGTGTCTAGTGCTGAGGGGGTCTCTGAAGTCTGTGTGGGGTGCCATGGGGCTGAGGGGTCTCTGTGAGGGTTGTTTGGGGTGCTGTGGGGTTGAGAGGTCTCTGAGGGCTGTGTGGGGTGTCACAGGGCTAAGAGGGGTCTCTGATCTCTGTGGGGTGTCTCAGGAGGCTGAGAGGTGTCTGGGGTTGAAGAGTCACTCATCTCTGTGGGGTGTCATGGGGCTGAGAGGTCTCTGTGATAATTGTGTGGGGTGTTGGGGGCTGAGAAGTCTCTGTGAGGGTAGTCTGGGGTGTCATGGGGCTGAGGGGTGTCTGTGATTGCTGTGTGGGGTTCCTGGTGCTGAGGGGTCTTTGATATCTGGGGTGTCTGGTGCTGAGGGGTCTCTGTGAGGGCTGTGTGAGGTGTCATGGGGTTGAGGGGTCTCTGTGAGGGTTGTTTGGGGTGTCATGGGGCTGAGAAGTCTCTGTGAGGGCTGTGTGGGGTTCCATGGGGCTGAGGTGTCTTTGTGAAGGCCTCTCTGATGGTTGTAGGGGGTGCCATGGGGCTGTGGGTTTTCTGTGGGGACTGAATGGGGTGTCTGGTGCTGAGGCATCGTGAAGGCTGTGTGGGATGTTATGGAGCTGAGGGGTCTCTGTGAGGGCTGTGTGGGGTTCCTGGTGCTGAGGAGGTCTCTGATATCTAGAGTGTCTTGGTGCTGAGTGGTCTGTGATGGTTGTGTGGGGTGCCATGGGGCTGAGGGGTCTCTGTCATGGTTGTGTGGGGTGTCATGGGGCTGTGGGATCTCTGTGAGGGCTGTGTGGGGTGTCACAGGGCTAAGAGGGGTCTCTGATCTCTGTGGGGTGCCTCAGGAGGCTGAGAGGTGTCTGGGGTTGAAGAGTGGCTGATCTCTTGGGGTGTTTGGGGCTGAGGGGTCTCTCTATGGGTTACTGCATCTCAGTGTGCAGTGTCTAAGGGGATTCTGAGCTGAGTTGGATCCTGGATAAAAGGTTGGGTTACGGGGAAAGTCTTCATTTCAGTCTGTTCCTTGATATTATCTGCTTTAATTGGCAAGTAAATCAACTTTCCCTTAGCCCAGTCTGTTAAGCTGGTGGTGACTGATCTCTCTGTCTTTATCCTTTTATCCTGCATCCTCCTGTCCTGTTGCTGAGCAGTGAAGGAGCAGCTGGCTGGGCAGCTGGCCCCAGTAAATCCCTCACAGCTCAGTGTACTTAAATCCAGTCTGAGCTTATGTGCTGGTGCAAAAACACTGGCTGTGTTGGGAAATCACCCATCAATCCCTCAGACAGCAGGTTTGGTCAGGACATGGTTTTGCCCTAAGACTCCTTTACTTTACAAAAAGCTGGTATGAAGGGGAAGGAAAAGTTGAGGACAGAAAGGGACTTACATAATTTAGGATTGAAGTACTGTTCAAGAGAGACCAAAATCTAACAGAGTAACAGGATAAGAGGAGCAGAAATGAGGAAAAGACAAACAAATGGATCCCTTCAGCATGTTTGAGGTGGGTGGCTTGGGTTGCTGTGGCAGCTTGGGGAGGCTCACAGCAATTTTCATCACTGAGATTCCAGCCTGGAGGTTTTGGGATAACCACTTTTAGAGCCAGGAAAGACATTCAGTGCTTCATGCAACAAAAGTCAGGATAGAGAGGAAAATAGCTGTTTTTTTGGAAGAGGTGAGCTGCTTGGTATCAGACTTAAGTCAGCCCCATATAAAAGTGGCCCCTCAAAGTTTGTAAAATAGATGTTGCCAGAAGCACTTGCAAAGGTGTCTCTTGAATGCTTTACTTTGTTGTAAGAAATTTTTATGTAAAGAATGCTCTGTTTTTCACTAAAACTCTACAGTTCTTGCTGCACTTGTACTTCAGGTAATTTAGCTGCATGTTTTACTTGGGTTCTTCTTTTCATGCTTGGGGTGTGTTGTTGTTTTGGTTTTTTTTCCCCCCTGGCCAACCTCTTTTCTGATTTTAATTAGGGTTTGGAGACTCAGTCCCCTAAAGTTGTTAGCATTCCATCATTGGTAATTCATACATGGAGAGCAGGAGCTGCTCCCTCTTTTTCCATCAGAGAGCACTCACTAAAAGACAGATTTTTTCCAGCAAGGCTTTGATTAACTTTGTCACCCAGGTAGTATTGAGAAGGCTACATTAGGAGACCTATAGAGATGTTGTTGTTTTTACCTTTGGATTGTGTAATACAGACCTGGACAAGGCTGGGGAAGCTTTAGTTTTAGGCAGAGGACTGGGACTTTTTTCCTCTTGCTCCTTTAATAATTTTGAGAACACAGCTGCTGCATAACCCTGAGCCTCTTAAGATGCATCTTACTGCAGATAAGGCAGGAAATGAAGGATCTGATGGATGTGGAATGTGAATTCTTGTGAGACCCAGAAAGTTACCCTAGTGCTTAAAGCTTCTCATTTCAGCAGTCTGGCTTTGGTGCTTTTCACACTCCCAAGTATTGCTTATTTTGGGAGAGGTGGACAGGTCTGTCTTCACTGAAATTTGGGTGCAGTTATTCCACACTTTGTTGCTGGGTGGAGGGTGAGCTGTTGGCTGTTTGTCTGAGGGGCAGATGTGGTCAGTAAAACTTGAAATGAGTTCCTCTCTCTGCCTGTACTGCTCTGATCCCCAGTTTCAGCCTTCTAACACCTTTCTGTAGGCAGCTGTTGAACTGCAGACATCAGATAATGGCTTCAAACATTTCTATCCATCTCAATTTTAAAACAATAGGCTCCCTTCAGGAATAAAAATGATGGATGACTCCTTAAGCTCTTGCTAACCTCAGATGACATATCATGACATCTTGGTCTCTGCTCAGTTTTGAGTTCATTTGTTGCTGTTTTTTCCCTTCCTAGCCAGTAGAGCCTGTTTTTGCTGATAAGGAATTGTACCAGCAGCACAGTTCAGAGCTGCAGGAGTGACAGACACGAGTGTTTTAACAACATCTCTCCTGTCAGATGCACTGGCAGCACCCTGCTGGGGAGGGGAGTGCTGAGGAAACAGAGGGGTTCAGCCCATATTGGGATGTAAGAATTGTGCAAGGGGTGAAGTCTGGGGACACCTCAGCTTTTTGATGAGTCACCTAACATGCCCTGGTTTTTCAACCTGTTTTGCCTTTTCCCTGTTTTGTTTTATGAGGGCAGGAGGCTTCTGGAGTGAGCTTGTGTCTGTCAGATATTCATAGCCTTAAGGTAAAGTCTGCATGTGCTACCTGATAATATCTTCCAGCTAAATGGTTATTTTGCAGTGGGATAGTGCTGGGTTTAATGGGCTTTAGGATGTTCTGAGGACTGCATTTTTGAGTTGCCTACACATCTGGTAGAGAGGAGTCCTGCTGTGCAGTGTTTGAAAAATGGATGAATTATGTTGTGTAGAGGGGGAGAGTGAAGCAGTAAAAACCTCTCATCAGTGCTAGCTGTGCTGTGGGATCAGGTAAAACAGGTCTGTAAACAGTGTTTGGGGTAGTGCTCTCTGACTGAGGAGGGTTTGTGTCTCACTAAGTAAATTCTGCCCACTTGTTTTTTTATCTGATACTATTTTTTGAAGGATTGTAGTTCCCCTACTTAGGTAAAAATTGGTCCTGAAAATCAATTTGCATGTGATCCTTGAAGCTTCTGACTTTTTTAATAATATGATAGTAATGCTAAGACAACAGAGCTAGATTTGTACAGTATGTGGGGCTGTAGCTGTGTTTTACTCAGATAATTTTGAGTCTAAAACCTGTTTTTTTTCAAGCAGGAGGGATAGTCCTGATTGCTCAACAATAGCACATGGTGTCAGAGAGTCAAGAAGACTTGGTTATTTCACTTGCAAAAAGGCAGATTTGCCCTTTGTTTCCTTACACACAAGTGTTTTTTACAACATTACTTTTGCTGAAACATTCAGCTTCCCACTTGAGTTATGGCTGTTTGGTGCCCATTTCTTTTCCTGTGTCTGATTTGACCCTGGGAAGCTGAAAATGCAGTTTGAGAGGAGGCAAATTGAAAATGACTGAAAATTTTTCATTGTCAAAACTGTTTGAAATGAAGTATAAATACAGCACCTATCACAGTGAATTTCTAGAGCTGTCAGTGCAGTGACCATCAGAGCCAAAGGTCCTGCTTTCAAGGAATATTATTGGAAACTATCCTTGGTTTGGATATCAAGCTTCAGAGGTCAAGGGAAGTAGCAATTAAAGCCATTAAAAGTAGATTATCAAAGGCAACCTCATGAAACACAGAGATTTAGACAATTTGGCAGAGAAATAATCAGCAACCTGAGTTTTGTTTGCAAACTTCATTAGAAATTTACTTAAACAAGTCCTCCCTGTAAGATACCTTTATAAAAATGTAGGTTTGGCAGCTGTGTTTTAGCAATCAGCTAGGAAAAAGGATCCCAGACTGTAGGAATGTCCAAATTGGACAACAGCTGTTGAAAAATGTGAGACTAGCCACTGAAATATAAACCACCAGAGACAGGTGAGAGCCTTACTCTGGTTTGCAGTTGGGCTGTTTTGTGCCAGAGTTGTAATTCTGGTCTTGGGGAAGGATTAGTTTATAACCAGTGTAATCTAATCTAAAAGATAGACTTCAAATCAGTCTGATTGTAGATTTTTATGGGCAAACGAGTCTGTTGCTAAGTCTGCAGAACATACAAACCCATTCATGTGCTTTCTTCCTGTTGGGCTGTTGGCTTTTTTTAGTTTTATAGCTCAGTATTACAATTATTGCTTTTTATGCTGGAACAATTTGTTCTTCTACTCACAGGCATGTTTACTACTGTGTCTCTCAGAGTTTGATTTCCCTCTGTAAGGACACAAAGTCATGTTGGCATGGAAAACAACCAAAGAGAATGAATCTGTTAATCCGCAACTCTGTAAACATCCCTCCTGGTTAATGCAAGAAAACTTTTTTTTTTTTTTTTAACCTTTAAAGCCTTGTGCTTTGATATGGTTTCTACTCTGTCTGCATAGTAAGCTCAGTTGGATTTCTTGTGGCTGTAGAAATCCATGTCACATGAAGGCAAACAGAGCACAGCTGTTCTGTTCTGGACTCTGGGCTAGGTGTGTAGAGGTGAACTTGGCTGCGGGGGGAATCCCTGTGGGGTGACAGATGGGAAGGGAAGAGGCTGTTCCTGCCAGGTGCTCCGGCGTTGTGGCTGTTCCTGTGGCCGGGGGCGGGAGGAAGCGCTTGGGGAGGGGACACAGGAGGGGTGGGATCCCGGCAGGCCCTGATCGTTTGTCCTTTTCCCTGTGTTTTCCAGGTGCATCAGCGGCTGTCTCCTTGGCAGAGCGTGAGAGTGGTGTATTGCAGTACCGTAGTGCCCTCTGATGGTGAGTACACCCGTGCTCCAGCTCCCACCTCACTTGGGCTTCCCTAACTCACATTTCATTCCCTGCCCCCTTTTCTGGTTGAGGCTCTTTTGGCTGGGCACCAGTCCAGTTTGGAGCTAAGGAAGCGACAGAGAGAACAATGTCAAGAAGAATTAAGGAAATGGGCAGCTTTTCTATGAACTGTTCTTACAAAACTGGATGGGCTTTATAAAGAAAGATGGAATTGCGTGCAGCTGTCCAAGTCTTTTTGCCATGCTTCTTTCTGATGTTGCTGTGAGGTCTGCATGATCCTAACCCTTCAGGGTGCTGCCCTTCCTGCAGGGAGGTGCCAGAGGCTGGAGCCAGTGGTGCCAAGCACTAGGACACAAGGCAAAGGGCAGAAACTGATGAGCAGGAAATTCTACCTGAACGTGAGGAAGAGCATCTCCTGTGCACTGGAACAGAGAGGCTGTGGAGTCTCCCTCACTGAGGACACCCCAGAACTGCCTGGACACAATCCTGTGCCATGTGCTCTGGGATGGAGGTGACACCACCAGACCCACTGTGGTCCTTTCAGCCTGACCCTACCTGCCCCCTTAAGTCCATTTATGTAACAAAAGTGCAGTTCATGTCAGCTATGTGCCAACATGGTCAACAGCATCATTTACTGCAGTGAGTAAGTTGTGAAGCCAAGGCAGTGTTGTTCCTTTATTTAAATTCTGGGACAGCTCAAACATGAAGCTTTTTTGTCAGAGCATAAAGCAAAAGGGTGCACTGGTGGAACTTCGAAAATCTTGGTGTGCCACAGTCCAAAGAGGAAAGGAGCAGCTCTCAGCTCACTGCCTGCTTCACATCTGCATGCTGTGCACAAGGAGTGCAGTACTTGTGCTGACAGACATGAGCATTGAGTGGATCCTCTCCTTGTTAAGGCTTGTTAATAAGGACTGAGAGCTAATAAATGAAAGGTTCCTGCTTCTGCTGCCAGGATAACAAGTGTGCAAAGACAAGGACAACATGACTGCTCTGCAGAGCTTACATGAAAACCTGGGGGCTTAGACAGGTAGAAGTGTAGAGGATTTGTAAGGTTGAGAAGCTGTCTGACTGTACCTCATTTGATTTTACCTCTCCTCATGTTGTGCTTGAATAATTCTCTCATTATTTCTTCTGATAACTTTGCCTTTACCAGTAGCCAATGTTCAGCACTCACTTATTTAGCCACACTTTTTTCTTTTACTGTATTTCATTTTGACCTCCTTTGTTGCTCAAGTTGATCTTAGGCAAAAATGGAAATCTTTAAAGAAACAAAAAGATCCCTGACCTGTTGTTGATGCACATTTGATTGAGTCAAAACTTTGTGGTGCTTGGATGGAGCTCATACCTCAGGCTTAATATAGCATGTAAAGCTTCTCAAATCCCCCATGGTCTCATTTAGCACCATTCCTGACCAGGCTGTAGGTGAGTGTAAATGTGAGTCAAGAACACTTGTATAAAATTAATTTCTTTTACTTGCCATGCATTTAAATCCTGGCTTAAAATTTAACAAGCAGAGGATTGGCTGAAACCTTAGCTCTGTAATTAGTGAGGTGCCAAGTGCTTTGTCCACTTAGTAACTTGTGAAGTAGCTGCAGAAGACACACAGGGCTGTGGGAGAGAAGAGTGAGGCAGCCATATCACAGGGGCTTGTTAATAACTTTTACTGGAGCTGCCTGCTGCTGTCTGTTAGGTTTATGTTACTGTGTCCTTCAGATTTCCTTTTCTTTGCCTCTTCCCTCTTCAATGCAGTAAAAATCTGATCAGCATTACTTGTGTGGGAGGTGATGGGAGGATCAACCTGGACTTACGGACTTTTCCTGCCAGTGAATTAAGCTAAGAAATTCCTTTTAGAAGGTTTTTGCAAGGAAAGCACAAAGCAGCTGTATTTACAGACTTACTGACCCTGTGTTTGAAGGGAAATAATTTCGTCTTTAATACTTCACCTAAACTGGAAATCCTAGTGAAAGGCTTTGTTTGTGCTCTTAATGCTGATGAGTTGTAAAAAGCAGCAGGGCTGTTCCTGCAGAGCTGGCAGTCCTGGAGCTCTGGTTGTGGTGTGGTACCACTTGAGATACGTGGAAAAAGTGTCAAACATTGTTCTCTCTTCTGTTCTGCAAAAAAAAAACAACCCTGCTTCACTGCAGTGTGTGGTCCAGGTAGGATTTTAAATTTAAAGAAAATCTGATAGCTGGTGTCATAACAGCTGCTGCTGAGGAACTTTAAATTCTGTCTGACAATCCAAATAAATTGGCACTTTGCTTTATTTCTTTCCAGTAAAAATACGACTGTTGTTTCTGAATTCTGTGCTTCAAAACACTAAATCTACTAAAATCCTGTCAGATGTCTGAGCCTTGAGAATAGGCATTGATAGGTTTTGAAACACTGGGGCCTCTTAGGATGCTTCAGTTGTTTTAGGTGTCCATACCCGGTTGATTCCATCTAGTCTTTGAGGACTTGAAGGCAGCAATCCCTTGCCAGTGGAAGAAAACTTTTTTATGCTTGATTCATTCCATGAAGATGTGTGATAGTTGAGAATGAAAAGAGAATTCTTCTGACTTTGTGGAAGTGCACTTGGTACATCCTTTCTCAATATCCATGATCCCCCATTTTTGGAAAGGTGTGTTGCCCCAGGACTTATCCTCATTTATCCCTTATCCCTTTGCAAGTTAAAATAACATTATTTGCCTTAATTTCTACTTCTGTTGACTTTTTGACTGACTGCTTTTGATGTTAGCTGCTTAAAATTACTTAACATGTCAATCCAAGAGTTCAGTGAGTTTAAGGAGATGGGAGTTGACCAAAGCTACAACAGGTTGGGCTACTGAGGCAGATGAATTGTGGGTGGATGTGACTGCACCATCCTTGAGACACAGCAAATGCTCTGAGCAATAAAAAGCCCTGTATGTTTTTACATAAGAACATACCTATGACAGCAAATAATTCTGTGTGCTGTTATATCTTAGCAACTACCTCACTTGAGGACAGTTATGACTGTGCTTCAGTAAAGGGCACTTAGGGAATATGAACTTTCAGCTTCTCTTTTCTATGTATGGTTGTGGCAGTAAAATAATAACCAGCTTACAGCTCCTACAGGTCATGGATTTTAGGATTACAGAAATCCCCAAGAACGCCCTCAGAAAAGCTTTTGGCAGCACCAAAGAGCTGGAAAATCTTGTTTTATCTACACCTAAGTAGTAATGCCTGTCTGGAGAAGTACAAAGCATATCGATCCCATGAATTTTAGATTAAATGACCTTGAAGCCTAAACTTGGAGTGCTGCTCTCCTACAACCTCATGCTCCTGACTGCTTTCTTGTCAGGTCCTGCCTCAGGACAAGGAGGAGGAAACCAGAACTAAACAAGAATAAAAACATTTGGAGTGGGTCCTTCCTTGATGTTTCCTAATAGACACAATCTGCCTTTGTCTCCTGAGCTATAAATCCTGATATAAACAGCAGTGTTTTGTCTTCCATAGTTCAAAATGCTTCAGTCTCAAACCTAACCAAAACATACTGTGCTGCCACATTATGGCTTTTAGATATCATGTTGCCTTTAGAACAAAGATGACTGTGTTTAGAGTAAGTAACTTTTCTAAATTACTGTTGAGTTACTGGAGTGAGAATCTCGGCCTTACCTCCATTTTTTTTTTGGCCACATCTCCTGAGAAAACCAAAAGTTTAGTCTGTTACATGCAGATTATGATCAGGTTTGCCTCATCCTCCACGGAACAAATAGAGAAGAAGTGTTGTGTTTTAGTGATGAGCTTGTGTTTTTGCTGTCTCTTTTGCAGAAGTGACGGTGGTTTACCAGAACGGCTTGCCTGTGATCTCTGTGAGCCTTCCGTCGCGGCGCGAGCGCTGCCAGTTCACCCTGAAACCCATCTCAGACTCTGTCGGGGTGTTCTTGCAACAGCTGCGGGCAGAGGACAGAGGAATCGATCGGGTTGCAATCTACTCAGCAGGTACTCTTGTTTACAAACTGATTGATTTACTTGCTTGCCAGCTGTTTGCACCCAGCCCTTTGCTTTTGAAGTAAAAGTTTGCTGTCCTGTAAGTTCCTCGACCTTCCTGAAAGAGCAGAAGTTAGAAATGCTATTCCTAGAGTAAGAATATTCTATAGTCAGGGCTGCCAAGGAAATCAGTCCTAATGGAGGTGTTTTTTGCTATTTAGCAGGAAAGATGCAAGCCGTGTAACCTACATAGAGGTTCGGATGGATTTATAAGGAATTGGGTGTGAAGGGTGGTACATGGGAAACAGTATCCTGCTGTAGCAATGAGAAGTTAGTCACTTTCACCTTTCCTTGTCCTGGCAAGAAGTATCATCCTCTGGAAAGAGTAGAAACTAAACAGCTGGGTTTGGGATGGTGTTACAACTTAGCCACAGCATGTTTGAGTCCCTTGTTCCTCCTGCTCAGTGCATCCTCTGTGTTTTCCTTACAGATGGCACACGTGTGGCTTCCTCCACAGGCATAGACCTGCTTCTGCTGGATGACTTCAAACTGATCATTAATGATGTCTCCTACCATGTCAGACCACCAAAGAGAGGTAAAGCAGACTGCTTCTGCTCAGCACTGGCAGTTCCTTTCAGTATTCAGCTCCCTGCTTCATTGCAAACATGCTTTATTAACTTGTTCAGGAGCATGAATCGTTCTTTCTAAAGGGAAGCCTTGTGGTTTCTAATCCTGCCCTTGGAGCCTGATTTGGAGATATCCAAGCAATCAGAATAATCACTAATGAAAAGCAGATATTTCATTCTGTTCAAAGCTGGTGCCCCCCCCAGCCCTCAAGAGGAATAAACAAAGAAATAGAATTCCTTTTCATTTCTAAGTTTTTAAAAAAATTTTTTTAATTACTGAAAAGTAATTCAATTTAACTCGTTCTGAAGGAATACAATACAAGATGGGAATTAGATTGAAACTTAGATTGTCTGTTTTGGAAGAATAAATTGTTGCTCCCCTTGACAGCTAACATTGTTTCCATTTAACTGTGGTACTTTGAATACTGCAGATAAACCTCAAAACCTTGTTAGCTACCAAACAGTGAAATAAAGGAAACTGTGCCCTTAGAAGGCTTGTCTTATGAAGAGTCAGGTAGGAAGGGAAGGGAAACCAACCTATTTTGAGTCAATAAGAAAATAAATTTCAATATTATTCTTTGGACACGTGATTTTCAAGATATGAAAAGCTGCAAGAAGCTTTTGAGACACTTCAGCATTACTGGGGGAGGCAGGAACTCAGTGTTTTTATCTGCCCTCTTTCTTCTGGGCAGCTTCATAGCCTTCATAAAACACCAGGTTCTTGCATGCCTGTAGTTACCTCTGAGGATTTAAACAAAAGGGACATCTTGGGAAATGCTGTTCTGCCTGGCTCTTGGTTCACAGATGTGGAGGATTTTATTGTTCTGTTATTCTGGAATTGGGAGTGGAGTACTGAGGGTGATGATCTTTCTCCACTAAATGTGGTGTACACTGACCTCTACTAAGATGATTCTTTTTTTCCCCATCTCATTAAAAGCACCTTAGCAAAAAGCTCTCCACTAAGACTGGATATCTAAATCATTTGGTATCACACACTCAAAGAAATTACTCCACTTTGTCACCCACTGTGTGCTGATAGGTGAGCTCTGGGATCACCAAGGTTACAGGAAATTGTCTCCTAGCATGCACTTGCCAAGGAGATTTCTATAGTTTGTGCTAAAATGAATATGCCTGCAAATTGGAGATTAGTTCTGTCAAACTTTTCAGCTATTGTTTTTTGCATTTTTACAAGATCACCTTGTGTATTTGAACATGGAAAGGCCAGAATACTGTAGTTTTAAATAAGTACTTCTTGATGGTCACCTCAGTAGGAACACATGGATTTTTCTTCGTAGGAGAGCAGGAGCCCTTTAACTAGAATCAAATTCTGTACTTTGTACTTTGTGTGTCTTGGCACAGGCAACTGAATCACTTTTCCCTTGAGCTGCTGGTGTTAAAACTTAAGCTGTCCACAGCTTTTTGAGTAGTTAAAATCCTGTTTTGATTACTTTAGGTACAAGTCCAAGGATGCCACAAGAATTAATTTTGGTTGGGTATTGTCAAAATCTTTTGCTTTAATTTCAAATTTCTTTTTTTTTCCCATGTGGCCTGTAAGACAATACAAGTAGTCACAACTCCTTTACAAACTGGTATCCTCTAGGAATCCTTCTTGAGTTGGAATGCAAGGATAAAGGTGTTTTTGAGTCATGGTTTCTAGTGAGGGAGAACTTTACTCTTTTGCAGGCAGCACAGCAAGGGCTGATACCCACAGAGCTTTGGGAAACAATTCTTGGCCCTGGCACTCAAAATGCTGCTGCTGAGGCTCTTGTGGGGTCCCTAACCCAGACTAATAGCGGTTTCCCAAGGGCACATGGGAAGCCCTGTGGGCACAGGTGGAAAATGCAGCCTCTGTTTTTCCCCAGAGCTCTTAAGCCATGAAAATGCCACGACGCTGAATGATGTGAAGACGTTGGTTCAGCAGTTGTACACAGCCTTGAGCATCGAGGAGCACCAGCTGAACAAGGAGAAGGAGCTGATAGGGAGACTAGAGCAATTGAAGGAGCAACTAGCACCTCTAGAAAAAGTAAGGAGTTTCTCAGTGTCTTGTATTTATCCTCCAAATAAATGCATTTCCAGGTTTTAATTGGGTTCCTGGCAAGCTTCAAATAGTTTTAAGATCACTGAACCAAATGTTTACCAAACCATGTCTGCTTCTGGTTTCTGGAAATATTTTGTTTCCTTGCTTTAAATAGTTGGAAATGAGCTTGTTAGTAAATGAAAACTGGGGCTAATGCAACAGAACATCTTTGAACATAGAGAAATAAATACTTTCCTGAGACATTCAGAGCATGCTCAGAGTAAATATAGGTGACAGCAAGATAGTGATGGAAAAAAAGTTTAGGTTTGTTTGTATAAGCATCATGCATAATCAAATCATGTTTCAAACCACTTGATGTTACTATTAATATAAGGGACTGTTATTATCTCTTAACAACATCAACATAATTACTTCTGAGACTGCAAGGTGTGTGTTTCTGCCTTCTTGCAGGTAAGGATGGAGCTCAGCAGGAAAGCAGAGAAGAGGACAACCTTGGTGTTGTGGGGAGGCCTGGCCTACATGGCCACTCAGTTTGGGATTCTGGCCCGCCTGACCTGGTGGGAATATTCTTGGGACATTATGGAACCAGTCACCTATTTCATCACCTATGGTAGTGCCATGGCAATGTATGCTTATTTCGTAATGACCCGCCAGGTAGGACTTGTGCTGATACTGACACCTCACTAGAAATCTTTCTCTGGGCTCTACTCCCTAGAAAAATAGCAAAGTTGTGCCTGGTAGAAGCTGTTCTGCCCCTTCCTTATCCTGTTGGAACCCAGATGCCACTTGTTTAATTTGTGCTGGCCAAGGAGGTGGTGTGTGGCTGTGGGGTGCTCTCATGGGGGCCCTGGCTGGTTGTTTTACCAGAAATGCTTTTCTGTGTTTGGTGGCTGACTGCTGTAGCCAAACAGATTCATCTGCTGGTAGATATGGTCAGTACAGACAGTATGGCTGCATGAGGTTCTTCTGAGCTTGAAGGAAGCCCACCCCCTCACATGCCACCTTATCCTTTTTTAAAGAGCTCAAGGATCAGGCATCTTGGTGGAAATATCTTTCAGAGATCTAATCTCCCATCCAGATGAAGAACCCATCTCTGGATCCTTGTAATTGTGGCAGATTCCTTGTGGGTTTTCTAGTGCATGGTTTGTCTCATGAGTTCCTAATCCTGCCTAAATAATGAGGAAGGGAGGGCTCAGAGTGTCTCTGCTGCTGTCACAAGGTTGTCAGAACAGATGCTGCAGGTGTCCCAGCATGGTGTCCCAAGGGTCTGTCAGCTGCATCATTTCAGGGACAGTATTTATAGCTTTTCTCCCTCCTTTTTTCCTCACAAACTTGTCAGTATGAAATGTCAGTTCTTGTTGTCTCTGTGTGGAAGGATTCACATACTGGGGAGGGGAGGAAGGTGATAGAACTCACTGCTGGATTGTAGCAAATGAGTAGAGAAGCAAATGTCTGACTTTGCTGGGTCTGGCTGGGATGGAGTTAATGTTCTTCAGAGCAGCTGGTGTGGTGCAGTGTTTGGCACTTGTGACCAAGACAGCCTTGGTAACACAGCAGTGCTTTTGCTATTGCTGAGCAGTGCTGGTACAGCATCAAAGCCTTTTCTGGTTTTTGTTCTTCCCTGGTCTGCCCCCATCCCTGGGAATGGGCTGGGGGGAGGGAACACACCTGGCACAGCTGCCCTGAACTAACCAAACTGATACCACATAATGGCACATTTTGTAATAAACTGGGAGGGAGTTTCTCCAAAGCAGCCATTGCTCAGAGTCTGGCTGGGCATTGGTCTGCTGGCAGGAGGTGGTGAGTGATTGCTTTTGCATCACTCTTAATGTTGTTGTGGGTTTTTTCCCTCAGTTATTAAATTGTCTGTAACTTAACAGATAAATTTTTCTCTTTTTTTTCCCCCTACCTTTGGATTGTCTTCTCTCTCCCATCCAGCTTGCAGCAGTGAGTGACTGGGTGGGGGTTTAGCTGCTGGCAGGGGTCACCCACCACTGTGTGAGCTTGGACCAGGCTTGTGTTTTCTGTCAGGAACTGGTCATTCTCCCAAACACACCTGAGACATCCTTTGCTGCCTCCCTGCTGTAGCTTTATTCCTGTTTTCTCTCCTTTTATTCTATTTAGGAATATGTTTATCCAGATGCCAGAGACAGACAGTACTTACTATTTTTCCATAAAGGAGCCAAAAAGACACGATTTGATCTAGAGAAATACAATCAACTCAAGGATGCAATTGCTCAGGTAACAAATTTTTCCAGAAACAAGATAAAGAAATTACTGCTTGCTAGCTCTTCATTACTATTAATAGACACACTTCAAGCAAGAATGAATGTATTTTAAGTTTTCAGCCCATTTTCTTGTCACAACCCCACTGCAATCATTGAATTGGCTTTGATATTCCTAGGAATAGAACTACTGGAAGTGTAAATCAACACAAAACCCATATTAATCTTTAGGGGCCTTTCAGAAACTGCTGGCAAATCTTGAGTTGCTTCAGAGCCTTTATGCCTCAGAGGAGCCTAATTCAAGATTTCTTTTCTTCTCAGCTCCTACACACCAGATGGATTTAGTGGGGAATGAAGTCTTGCATCCCTTCAGTTCAGATCTTCCTGCACTTCAGTGCAGTCCTGGAAAATAATGTTCAGAACATGTAGCTATATTGTTAAAGTCAGTGGGGGAAGATTTCTCAGACTCTGGAGACAGACACTCTTGACAGATTATCCACATTGTGGGATCTGTTCAGCAAGGACTCTGATAGAGATGTTTCCTTGTGTTTCTCAGAGCCTTTTTGCTGAAGGATGGTGTGAGCAGAAGAAGCAGAGTTACTACATTATTTTTCACTGCTTTCTATCATCCTTTATTCCCAGACTCTGGAAATGACAGTGTAAGATATCCAGGGCAAGATGAGTCCTACTCCAGCCTTAGAGAACAAACTGCATAAGGAAGGACCCACAGGTCTTTCTAGTGTTTCTGCCATGTTTTCCTGGAGCTTTTCTTCTAGAATCAACCATGCTAATAATCTAGTTGGGATGTTGGTTTGTTGGGTTTTTGTTGGCTTTAAAAAAAAAAAAAATCCAGTGAGTTTACAGGGATCCAAATCTCCCCTACCCTATTCCTTTAAGTGGCTGTGTGCAGACAGGTTCAGAGAAATACAGCTGAGAGCTGTTTTCTTAAATATAAGCCTGCAACTTTGTTTCCCTCTTTGGACAATTTCCTGCTGGACAGGGAAAAAAACAAGGAAATGTGGGAAAGCTTTTCCTTCTCTAAAGGAAAATGGTGTGGGGGGAAGTTGTTTTGGGAGCTTGTGCTTTATAAGGTGCCTTTTACTTTTAGGCAGAGTTGGACCTTAAGAGGCTTCGAGACCCACTGCAAGTTCATCTGCCCATCCAGCAAATTTCTGAAAAGGACTGATCAGCAAAGAAGCTCTGAACCCCGGCAAAACACCTGTTCATAGCTCTTGCCTTTTTTAATTAAAGCATTGCAGGTGGAAGCTGGGACGTGGTGTGGGGGGTGGAGGGTTTTTACCTTTAATCAAGACAAAGGACTGTAAAGGGGGAAAATCTCTTTAAATCAGAAGATGGGACATTGTGGAATGTTAGTTCTGAAAAGGGCTTGGCAAATAGTCACGTTTTAAAATCTGTCAGAACGGCGATTGTGTACAAAGACAGGACTGGGGGGGCTCATGAAAAGAATGTAATGCTGGGGTGTTAGGGGTGTCTTCTTCCAGCTTTGCAGGGTCTGCCTCTCAATAAGACACCAGCAGCCTGCTTAGCTTTTTAAATTTTCCTTTACCTGATTCCAATCTCTCTTTCTGTCTTGAAAAAAAACAAAAGGAGAAAAAAAAAATGAACAGAGAATCCAAGCCACCTGGAGCTCTGGCTGGTGATCAGAACTTGCACTCCACCGCCATTAACACGCACACTTCTGGTCAGACCTGGTCTCTTTTATAAAGTTACTACAAGACTGCTTTCTACTGGAAAACCGTGAGCTTCCCCTTCCCAGCCCACCCCCTGTGCTCCACTGACTTCCTCCTTTGCTTATTTGTAGCACAGATTGGTTGTAGCCAAGTGAGAGAAGGAATGAGTTTTCTTCTGGACATTTGATAATCGATATTTTGGATTATTCCGTAATAACTCGATAAACTTTGCGTCCCAATGCCCTTGAGCTCCTCCTAGAAATCCATGGCAGCATTGCATGAGCGGATTTTTATATTCAGTCTTAAGAGAGGGAGCTTCCCCTCTTCCTACCCCAAATCTGAGAGCCACCTGGACTATGAAATTATGAAGGCTTAAAGGATTACAAAACTGTTGCTGGAATCATGACTCCTGCTTTTAAATGAAGAGTTTTGGAGCATGGAATAATGAAACTTGATACTTGACTGCTTGTGTAATGGGATAGAAGGTTTCACATATCCTCAAAGCATTTCCCTTGCCCAGAGGCTTTTTGAGAGCCTGGGGATCTTACAGTGCATGACACAGAACTGGTCTGGTTCTGTAGCACTTTCCCCTGATTAAGTAGCTTTAAATGAACTTTGTGTCCACAGGTCAGAATTTCTTAGGAGTGGCTAATGACATCTCTTGTTCTTAGCTAAAAAGAAATAAAGGAAGGAAGGTCAACCCATTGCCCTCTCTCTTAACCAAGGCTGGCTGCTTTCTAAGCAGATAAAACATCTCTTCACTCAAAGCAGGTCAGTCTGGTGTAGCACCCTGCTGATAAATGCTGTGGAGACAGGATGAAGGTGGGAGAAGGACACTAAGCTTTATATACAGAAAGGCTGGCTGCTTCTTTTTGATGTTTCACTACTACTCCTCACTGTGTCATGGAAAGAGGCTTCTGGTTTTTTTGGAGAACCATGTTTTAAAAATATAGGAAAGAAAATAATTCAGTATTAACTAGATGCCAGGTGCCTTGCAGATGTGGAAACACAGCTGGGATTGCTGCCTCTTCTCACTCAGTGGCATGTTGGACCGAATGGGTGCATGTTTCTAGTTTTGGTTCTTTTTTTCCCCTTCCCCTTTTCCTCTGTCTTTCCATTTAATTACGTTGTGTGATTATTTTTTATCTGTTTTATCCTGTTTGTGTGATGAGTTTTAAAAGGAAAAAAAGTGAACACAATCCTGTAGCTGAATCCTTGGTGTGTGTTTGGGATGAGGGAGGGAGCATGGAGTAAAGTCCTTCTTTAAAAAAAAAAGAACAAAAAAAAAAAAATAAACCTGAACATGTGTAAAATCCTGTATCATTTATGAAATATGTATAAAAGAGCAATGTACTTCTGGAACAATAAATAACTATTCAATTTTTGAACTAGTGCTCTTGAATAATGTTATTTTCCCCAGCTGAGAAGAGAATATTCCCTGTGTGGCAGCTCTCTCCTGAGTTTCCTCCATTTCTTTTTGTTTAGGTTGTGTCTTCTTGACTGACCTTACCTCCCTGAGGCCGTGGTGATGCAGATAATAGCTTTCCTGAAGAAGCCTGGATGGAGATCTGGCTGCCAGGCCTGGCTGCCTAACAGGGATCTCAGGAGGTGGTGAGGTAGAGCTAGAGATACTTGGTCTAGCAAAGGTCTTCCTTTGTTTGGCCAGCATAGTAATAGGATAAGAATACAAATTGCCCAGCAACCCAAAAGAGGTGCCTGTGGTGTCAGTGTATTTCTACACTGCACTCAGGTGCTGTTTTGGAGAAAAACTGAAGTGTTAGGCTTCAGTTCTTTTCTTTCTGGGCCCTGGAATGGTTTGATTTGTCATGGTGACACGTGATTTGTTCATTAGCTTTGGGAGAGCAGAGTTTGCTTTGTCCTGACTTCAGTGATTATTAGGATGAGATGTTTGGTGCAGGTTTCCATCATGCCCGTGGACTGCTTAAAAAATTTCCATACGTGATTAGGTAGTTTTTGAAAAAGCCAACTCTCACGTTTTTGGAAGCTGGAGGGGAAGGGCTGGAAGCTTTTGTTATCACCCCCCTTTAATCACTGCTGATAAGCCTCCTTAGTCTGCTGCAGTCCCCAGGTGAGCTGCTGCCACCCTCAGGTAGATTGTTTGGCTCAGTTTCATAAGAAATAAGAATCCATCCATTTTGACATCCAGGAGAGCAGGAGGCTTTGTGACATCTTAGCACCACTCTCTCTGTTTTGAAAGCAAGAAGATGCTATTACAAAACAGTTCCTGCACATGCTTTAATGTGTTCTAGAGACAGTGTGGGTCAGGAAAGTGTCTGCCCTTGTGCACTGAAACCCACAAGCCTCCCACTCCAGTCTCAGTGCCTTGGAATGCTCACACTGAAGGGAAGGGCAGGGTTTGTTTGCTCTCCAGATCCACACTGTTGTATCTCAACATCAACACATTCTCTTGCAGCAGCTATTTCCCCTTTGGGAGCCAGGCAGCTGACAGGGTCCTGTCCCCCTGGCAGCACATGCAGAGCAGGCAGTGCTGCCTGAATTTTAATGTACCACTGCATTCCTCAGCCCTGGTGAGGGAGAAGCAGCAGGGTGCATTGCAGTGCTCAGGTGCTGCTTTTCCTACCAATTCTGTCATTCTTTTGATTAACCTCTTCTGTGAGGGAGCTTTCAAATAAATGTATGGCTGGTTCAAAGTTTCCTGGAGAACTGCATATAAGTTCCCTTTTTCACACCCATGAGGCTCTACCTTGCAGGCCTCTCCAGGGAAGGTGTTCATGGCTCCTCTTTCCTGGGGAACAAAGAAGAAACTATTTTTTTTTTCCCATGTAACCCTTCCTGCCTGGTAGGCAGCAATGATGATCACCTTGCTGCAAGTTCTTATGCTTCCATGTTGGCTTTAAGAGGGTTTCCATGATGCCCTGAAGCCGTTTTTGGCTGTCAGACCATGGCACTGAGCCAGCCATGTGAAGCTGGCCAAGCTGGCCTGTCTTTGAGCCAGTGGAGCAATTTCTTTGATATCTCCTGGGTTTTTTTATGTGTGTGGAGTTATAAAAGCAAGCTTCTTTCCTCTGTGCCCATTGTATGGCTTCATTTTCACAGAGGAAGGAGATTTTTATATCTTAACTATTCCTCTCCTATCCCAAGAGATGCTAATTATTCCTTTTAAAAACCCCATCAGGCTTATTTTCTTTACTGACATTAAATGGGTGAAAAATAAAATCAAGTAGTGAAAATTAGACTTGCAGTGTACCTGAGCCCTGAAGCAGGGGAGAAGCTGCTCTTAGGACTCTTAAAAGATGAGTCCTACTTCTCTTTCTGCCCCTGACTAGTTTTGCAGTTGTTGGTGTGCTGTCTGTGCTCTTAATTCCTCCATCTGAAAATGGAGCAGTATGGAAAATATGCTGGGTTTGTAGGACCTCTGGGAAAATACTCTCAAAACACAAAGTTCTGCATCACAGTGCTCCACTAAGCAAAGGAAATAACTGCTGCTCTTAACTAGGAGTGATGTACTTGCCTGATTTTAATGGGTTCTCAGTGTTGTACTTGTGTTGATTTTGCCCACACTTCACTCAGCTTGTGCTCCCTCCCTGATCCCAGCCTTTCCTACTGGCTCTGAGTCCTGGAAAAAGTTGTTTACAGCAACAAGGCCTATCTCAAAGTCCTTGACTTGAGTGCAATCCATCTCAGCTGCCTGTCAGGGCTTATTGTGAACGTGCATCCTCCAATCAATCCCAGACAAGGGAGCCTGACCTGTGTGCCAGGTTTTCCTCCCTCTCTCTGGCAGGAAGTGCTGATCAGCTCTTCCTCCTGCTCCTTCCAAGCAGCTTGCAGGTTCCTGCACCCAGAGCTGTGCTTCACACACCTCCCAGGCACTGCTGTGTCCTGAGAGGTGGCTCTGACAAAGCCAAGATCACCTCAGCAAATGCCAAAGCATTTTTATTCAGGAGTTCATTACAAGCTATACAAGGCTTTCCAGCCCAGCCCAATGCTTTGAAGAATTTGAGTTCTTTGTGTGAGGATGGTAAAGCCCTGCAGAGATCTCTGGGAGGGACAAGAATGGTGGTTGCCACCTGCAAAATGAGCATTTTTCTTGTGTTAAGAACAGATATGCACAGGCTTTGTAACAGGTTTAGAAAATCCCCCTTGGGCACCAAAATAAAATTCCTGCCCTTTATTTTCATTTTGCCTTCCTTCTTCATATCTTTTAAACAGTACTGGTTGCTTCTTTTAAGAGATTCTAACTTGAGCCTGATTCTTTTTGGGGTGGTGGGTGCATCAGTCTTTGGGGTGCAAATGTGGAGGTCAGGAACAACATATTTTCTGGAGAGTGCAGGTCCTACAAAATGCCCTATTGGAATTGTGTCTCTCCCAGAGCATCTGCTTGCAGGGAGGATTTTTGTCTGGGTTTTTTCCCTCCATTTATCCTCTCAGGACTGTTGCTGCTCCCTGAGATTGTGGGGGAGTTGGAGTATGAATATCACCCAAATTAACTTTCAAAGAGAAGGTGTTGATAGAAAAGTGCCTCTGGTGCTTCTTCCCAGAAATGTTTAGAGGTAGCAGACTGTCTTCTGCAGCTTGAGACCACTTTCTTCAACTAGTTATGGTGATTTGGGATAGTGTCCTCTATGGGAATGCTGGGGCATCTCCTGCTTTAATCCATTCTTGAGAATTTGATAGGGCCTGTAGGTGACACCTTTGAGGCTCCAATTTGTGATGCTGCAGTTTGTTTCTCTGTGTTAGTTGTCATCTGTCAGTCACTTATATATGTACCTGTCAAAACCTTGTTATAACAGGTTCAAACAGCAGCTACAAAACAAAAGCAGCTGGTGAAGAGATGTTTCAGAGAGCTGTACACACCTGTGACACAAACAGAGCATTCCATTCAGGCTTGTCAGTTTTATTTACCTGGCATCATGACTGTGAACCAGCCTCTCAATGAAAGTGGCAAAATAGAAATTCTGGTGGCTGGCTGTATTATTCTCTGTTCAATTTTAGTTTCTCTTCTGGGAATTCACATAATCACCTCTTGAGGGTTATCTGCCTTGATAGCTTTGTGTAGTGAATCTGTTCTCCTTTCCTGTTGTTGGAAAAACCTTTCTGGTACTGCACAGCTGTCAGCACAATAAAGCCACAAGAATTTATATTTTTGTTCCTTATGGGAGCAATAACAGTAATTATTTGGGTTTTTTTTGTTGTTCACCACTGAAAAAAGACTCCTGTGCTGGGGTGGAGAAGAGCAGCATATTGCACTTCACTCCCAAGGGCACACCCTGACACCTTGTCTGCAAGACAGACAAGCACCCTACTCCCTGTCTTGTGCAAATTCAATAATGGAGCCACTTTTTTCCTGCTGGGATTTGAAGCTTGGTGTCATTTCTTAGGCCAGCCTGTTGCAGAAATGCAGGATGCCAAGGGTGTGGGGAAATGCCCATTTTTGCCTGATTGTGTGATTACTGTGATCTCAGCTGTACTCATTGCTGATGGAGAGCTCTTGGGGTGGGGTGAGAGGAAGAAGCCTTCCTGGGTTTGCTGCAGTACAGTCACAATTCAGCCCAGTTTGGTTTGAACTAGTCAGGAGAGGTTCTCAGTTACTCAGTTTTGCATCAAAATTAATTCCATAGTGTTGGGATTGCTTTGTTTTTTCTAGACAGGAGATGGTAAGAGCACTGCAGAAAAGTGTCTTTCCTTGCCTTGTTTGATAATCTCACTGCAGTGGTCAGGTGGTGTGAGCAGGAGTGGCAAGGCCTCTGTGTAGCCCAGGAACAGCTCATTTCCCTGTGGGACACCAGTCTTTCAGTTTGACTGATGTTCCCATTGTAGCTGAGCTCCAAGCACTCCTCTGCAATCTGTGCTCGGAAGGACCAGTGCTGCTCCTTTGGCCACCATTTCCTGCAGTTAAAGCTCCTTGGCTGCTGTTTTCTGCCTGCAGGGAGCTGTGGAGGTGACTTGTGGAAGGAGCACAGATGATAACAAGCACCCATCTGTTCTTCTCTTCCATCCCTGCGGGATGTCCGGGTGTCCCTGGTTAGAATTCTTCTCTGGATAAGATAGTGGAGGTGTCACTGCAGGGCAGAAAACAATAGCAGGTCAAGTCCAAAAAACAAGATTGATCAGTGAGTACATCCCTGCTGTCAGTAAGGGGCAGAGCTGCTCTGGGGAGGTCAAGGCTGGAGCTGTAGCCCACGTCCCTTCAGCTTCTTCCTCTGATAAACTTCCAGCACAGCAATCACACTTGCTCTTCTGGAAGCCTGGAGTCAGAAGCTCCACTGAGAGGAAGGCTGCAAGAGCCACAGCCTGCATCAGGACTTTCAAGCCTCTGTCCCTTGAGTGGTGGCTCTTCCTTGGCTCATTGGGATGTTCCAGTTCTTGTTTTTCTTTGTTGTTCAGCTCCAGCCAGTGTCATCGATGGGTGAGTAAAGAGGCATTGCCTAATTTCTATTTGCCATCTCTAAGGTTCACAGTGAGCCCTGGTATTCTTAGGTGAAAGGCTGGAAGGTGGGAAAAATATCCCTTTTCTGTGAAGGTGATATGAAATTCCTTCCAGTTGGAAAGATCCTTCTGTTAAAGTGTGAAGTCTCCCATAGTGGAAGAATTTCTATTGCCAAGGCACTGTGGGGTTTTCCTCTCCCTTTGGAGGACAGACTCTGTGCTACCTTTTCACCTGCTTCCTTGACAAATCTGAACTGAACTGAGTGCCATAATGCAGTGCTGCTCCCTTTATTGCTTAGTTGTGCTGGAGCAGACACCTCCAGTTGCTCAGTGCACCCAGGATTAATCTCTGCAGCATGGGGCACTCACCAGTGCTCACAGGAGGCTGGCTTGTCACCCAGTGTGTGTGCTACCATGTCAGCCAGGGAACTATCAGCATCAAGCTCACAAATGGAAAAGCTTTTCTTCATAGCCAACGCTTGTCAGCCTCAATTGCTCAGGCCATGCAAGAGGCATTGAGGAGGAAAAGAATTGAGCCAAGAAAAATGAAAAGTAGTGAGCTGGAGACAGTTATTTGTCTTGTGCAAGCCCCCAAGTTGTGTGGGGAGAAGAGGTGAGAGGCTGATCAGTCACTTCTCTATTTTTGTAGAATTTTTTTCTTAGAAACTAAATTTAATTAATTAATATTTAAAAGCTGTGCTGCCAAAGACCGCCTGGTGTCTGAAGGGAGGCTAGCATGGGGCAGCACTGGCAGTCCAAAGGTAGCTGTGAGGATCTGCAGTGTTCCAAAGAGCACTGTCTGCTTTTTCTGCTTGTTTGCTTCCCCCTCGCTCCTGCCAGAAGCTCTCAGGGGAATGAAAGATGGGAGGGAATGCTTCCTCAATTCCCCTGAGCTGCTTCATCTCTCTAAATTTCATCTTTAAATTATCTCCTGGATGTTTAGCAGACAATGTAATCTCCCTAGATGAGCGTTCCCAGAGCCTGTCTACAAAGGATATTTCATAATTACATGAAAGCTAATGAGAGTGTTGGTATTTTTAGTGCTGCCCAGCTGGGAAGCTGACAGGGCATTCCCACTTCACCTAATTTGGCTTTTAACAACACTGAAACCTTTTCATCTTAGTGACTCACCCTAAGGCCACACCAAATCCTCTGGTGGAATCCAAGGGAATTACACTGAGGGAAACCCAGGACCTATCTTTTCTTTTTGGGAGAAGTCAAACAATTTTTGGAGGATGGGATTTACAGCGCTGCTGCTGTCTGTGGGAAAGGGCAGGAAGCAGAGCAGGTGAAAAGGAGAGCTTCACCTGGTGAATCCCATCAGAGATTCCCTGCTGCATTCCCCTGTGCTGCTCAGGAGAAGGAGGCTGGTTGTGGTGGCAGTGAATCAGCTCCCCTGCATATCTTTGAATCGTGGCACTAGAGATTCCTTCATAACCCAGATCCATGTTCCCCGTGCCAGCTCTGCAGCACTCCTGACTCTGGCAGCTGCTCCTCCCTTTTATGCTGGATTTGAGACCAAGCAAAATATATCTGTGGCTGAGGAAGGCATGAGAGATGAGATATTTCTATGAGGTGGCACATCTGTGGGACAGATATTTACAGAGGACACAGGTAAATAAGAGTGACTTGAAGTCTGTTCTCTGAAGCACTTGTAGCTCCCACTTTAAAGTCAGTGAAGCAAATCAAAATAATGAACCAGGATCATTTGTGTTTCTAATAGAAAGAGCACAGTATTCCTCCCTCACCCAAACTCCATCACACTATTGTCAAAACAAAACTGCACAGCTTTAGAACTTCAAAAGAAATGTGCTGTGGAAAGTTGAGGCTGTTCCAGTCTAAGATGCATTTTGTCAGAGTGGTTTTATTGGCCTAATTTAGGAAATGGTAATCAATTTTCCTTACTGAGGGCAGTATTAGCATTCTTTTTCTTAATAGGGAATTGCTTGTCATGGATAAGTTGTGCTTAATCAGGTATTAAATGTAAGGCAAAATGGAACCTCTGGACTTCCAGTGAGGAAGCTGCCAAATGAGGGTTAATTAGGAGGAGACTGAAAATTTAATGAACACTTAAATTCTTCATTTACATTCTCCCTATCGATCTTTCATATTTTAATTATTTGCAGAAGGTTCAGAGAGGCCTCTGAAAAGGGACACACTCCTTGAGCACTGCATGAACAGACATGCACTTACCAGGAAGTCCTTGTGTCTGTGTCTTGTCCCCACAAACACTCATTTTACTCACAGCTGCTCTCCTGTGCAGATCAGAATCAGGAGGGTTTGTGGCTTGCAAGGAGCACAGCTGTGCAAAGGATTTAAAGTGGTGCTCCCCAGAAGGTCCTAATTCAGACCTAGGTTATAAGATAACGAATAAGAAGGTTTGGCAGCTGTGGATGGGTTTTAAAAGAGGCTGCATAACCTGCTTGAGATGTAGTTCTTTGTTCCAAGGCAGCTGGGAGAGTTAGCAGTGACTTCAGGAGGGGCTTGCAGGTGCTCAGTTAGTACTTAAACGGAAGGATAGTTGTCCTAGGCTACAACCCTATGGTGAAATCATTACCTTAGATTTGCTTATCTCTTGTTTTTTCCCCCTAAACAAGTTGAACATTGTAAGAGCTCTGTTAATTTACTTGTTCTTCCAAGACCTTTAAGGCAAGCTGTCAGAATTTTCCACAAGGCAATGAGTTTGCTGGTTGTCACTGCCCAAGGTGTCTCCTTAGACCTGAGATCACCTCAGGAGGACGTACAGGTGGTTTGGAGCCCAGCTCTTTCTGATGCTCACCAATGAGAGACTGCAGGAGGCTGTTCTGAGAGGTTTTCATGGTTGTTTATTGTTCCTTATCTCAGGAATTCTTTGTCCAGCTAACAGCGATCTGTCCAGCTAGATGTCCAGAGCAGAATCTGCCTGGTGGAGGCAGGACTTATCTTTTACACTCTAAATTATGTACTAGGTATTTACAATTATTTTCCAATACACCACAACCTTATTGTAATGTCTAGTTTTGCCTTCATCCAATCGAAGGGTGCCAAGGTGGCACTTCAAGATGGATGGCATGAAGAAGGAGGAAGAAGCAAAGTCCTCCATCTTAACCATGAGCCCCTTAATATAAACATTCTAGAAATCTGCTAATTCTACATGCTAATGCTCTAATTTACACTCTATTTATTTTTGCAGCATGCATTTCTTCTCTTAGTGTTGGTAGATTGTTCCAAGGAGCTAAATCCAGCCCCTGAGACACGTGGGTCTCATTCGAGGGTCTTTGGGGGTCTTAAACCTCCCAGGAATCTCTGTATCACAACAGTTCTGTTAAAAAGAAAAAAATGTAATTGTTTTGATGTCTACCAGCTGCTCTCTCTGTGTGTGTGTGTGTGTGTGTCCCAGCCCTGGACCCCTGCTCTGCCTACATCAGCCTGAACGAGCCGTGGCGGAACACGGAGCACCGCATCAACGGCACGCACGGGCAGCCGGCGTGCGACAGCGGCATGGCGGGCGAGTGGTACCGCTTCACGGGCATGGCCGGCGACGCCATGCCCACCTTCTGCGTGCCCGAGAACCACTGCGGCACGCACGCGCCCGTCTGGCTGGACGGCAGCCACCCGCGGCCGGCCGACGGCGCCGTGCGGCGCCGGGCCTGCGCCAGCTTCGGCGGCAGCTGCTGCCTCTGGAACGCCACCATCCAGGTCAAGGCCTGCCCGGGGGGGTACTTCGTGTACCAGCTCAGCAAGCCCAGCGTCTGCTTCCACGCCTACTGCGGGCGTAAGTCGCCTCCCTGGCCCTTCCTCCGTGCCTGGCTTCTCCAGGTGCATTCCCGGCCTTCTGACGGCAGGTTGTGGTTTGCCTCAGTCTCTTCTGTCTTGGCTCAGAGCCAGGATCAAAAAGTGCACTAAGGAAATGGATTTTTTTCTATTCGGGCTTGGTTGTTCATTAAATCTTATCAAAAGTGTAGAGCGTTCAGCAAGTTGCTAGAAGTGAACAAAATGAAGGAAGAGCTGCTACAAAAGCTAAACAGTCCAACAGAGAATTAACACCTATATTATTTATGCCTTTAACTGAATAACTAACCTCCCATGACCCTCAGTGTGACACTAACTGACCATACAGAGCGTTCAGCTAGCTGCTAGAAGTGAGCAAAATGAAGGAAGAGCTGCTACAAGGTCTCTTAAAGCTAAACAGTCCCATAGAGAATTAACACCTATATTATTTATCCTTTTAACCCAATAACTAACCTTCCATGGCCCTCAGTGTGACACTGACTGACCAACCAGAAACTGCAGCCTGAAACCATGAAGGAGAAGGAAGATGAGCACTGAAAGAGACACCACCCAAAATCCTCCATCTTGTCCCATACCTATTACTATACTATAAAAACCTCAGATTTAAAACCATTTACCATGTGAAATTACACTTCTATTTAACTATATATCCATGATTTTAACTCCATCACTCAAATTTAGAAGCCTTCTTCAAGGCCTCAGGTCAAAAGCAGTGTTCTCCAGGGGGTCAGTGCCAGACAGCACAGAAATATCAAAAACCCCAGGTTTCTGGGATCCAACATGGCCTCAGTGATTTAATGCTCCCTGTGGGCCCTGGTGTTTGTCTTATGCAAAGTCAAAATTTCCATCTCTGACTAGCAGTAATTGGACTCTATTGTTTCTTGGCAGCTTCAGCAGGTCAGCTTTCCCAGCGTGGGCCAGGGGCTGCACACGGGGTGGGAAGCTGATGGGACAAATCTTGTACTTTCATTGCATGCTCAGTGCTTTGTGCTGACATTGTTCTTGTTGTGCCCTAGATTTTTATGACATCTGTGATGTGGTAGATTGCCAGGGCTCCTGCCTGGACACCAGTGACTGCACGTGTCCCCCGGGTACAACACTAGGACCTGATGGCCAGACATGCCTTGGTAAGAGTGGAAATAAGCTGTGCCTGTTACTGATGCTTTCCTTCCCTTTGTTTCATTGCTCACATCTCAATCCTTTACTTACAAAGCACTATAAAAAATGACATATCCTGAGAGGAATTTCTGCCTAGAACCAGGACTGTGATTCTGTGAGTGGTTCCAAGACACTGCATCCATTCTGGTGCACCAGGAGCTCCACATTTGTGAGGCTGGATTTGCCTTCTGCATGGTTTAGTAGCAGAGTCTCTTTGCAGGATTAGGTGGTATCACTGTGGCACTCAGGAAGTGCTGTGCAGTCTGGCATTAGAGATTTCCTCTCACACTCTTGAATATCTCTCCTCCAAAAGAAGTTTTGCTGGCTGCTCTAGGGCTGCACACTAAACTCCACCATACTTCCTGCCCTTTTTGGGACATTGTGCAGGGCCTGGGGCCAAAGGACTCTAAGTCCCACCACAGCTGCAGTGGTTTTAGGCAGTATGACAAGGGGGTATTCAGGGAGCTGGCAGAGACCAGCATGGCCAGGAGGGAGGTGAGAGCAGAGTGGGGAGCATGGGCTTTGGAGATTTGTGGGGGAATCCCCATGAAGCTCTGAGGAGAGTGTGGCTGTGGTTGTGTGTGTGATGCTGGAGGAGAGCAGCTGGACTGAGAGGTCAGGAAAATGATGTGACAAACCAAAGGGCTGGGAAGGAGTGGCTGTTGGGGAGCTGCAGAGCCACACCAATGGATAGGAAGGGGTAAGGAAGAGGAGGAATCTCATCTGTCACTTGATTTGGTGGTGAAGCTGGAAGCAGAGTTGGTCCAGGAGGCTGTGTGACAGGGCAGTCTGTTCCATGGGCTACACCTGAAAAAGCAGGTATGGGTGGTTTCTTTCCTCACACACCCCTGTGACTGTGAGCACCAGGGCAGGGCCCACAGTCATTCCAGTGTGTGGAAGGGGCAGCCTGGTCCTGCTGCAGAGTTGCACTTGCTCACAGTGATTCTGGGGAAGGCTTTTGCTTAAGCAGCTCCACTTGTCTGCAGCCAAGTGGCTGACTGAGCTCTCTCAGATAATTAAAAACATTTATTGGCTGCTTCTGTGCAAGCTTTCCAGTCACAGAAGTGCCCTTGACAAGCACCAGCACTCAGTGAATGTGTGGCAGGCTCAGAGGGAAGGATTTCCTGCAGCAGGGGGGCACACAGTCCTGAGCCTGTCTGTGTGTGCTGCAGCTGCTTTCATCCCCCCACAAGCAGGATTTCTGCACTGCTGCTTCTCCCCCAGATTCCCAGATGGCAGAGCACCTCAGCTGGAATGATCACACTGCTTCACCTACCTGCAGCCTCACTTGTGTGGCTCTGTGATCTTTCTAATAACTTTCTGTTGTGCTGAGTAATTGTGCAATCACATTTCTGAGAGCAACTGTGCCCTCCTTACAGAGAAACCAAATAAATCCCTGTTTGTCTTTCCTAAACAGAGAATGTGCTTCCCTTCCCAGCTCCCCTGAAGAGGGGGACTGAAGCTGCTGCAGTAATGCAGCAGAGAAGCTGTGGCTGCTCCATCCCTTGGAAGTGTCCAAGGCCAGGTTGGATGGGGCTTGGAGGAGCCTGAGATAGTGGCAGGAGATGAAACAAGATGAACTTTAAGGTCCCTTCCAACCCAAACCATTTTGTGAAGGCTGAGCAGCTCTGTGCACCTCCCTGTGCTTCTGCTTAGAATATTACCTGCTTTAAATCCCAGAGCAGAACAGTTGATCCTGAGTTATGTTTTCATTTAGGGGTTAAATAAGGTCTTAGATTATTCCTGTCACTCACCCTCCAACTCAGTGCATTGCCTTTGACTTCTTCAATGCCTGCATCCATGTTCTACTAAGCCATGGTTAAAATCAGCTCAGCACTGTCCCAATCCAGTCTCAAGACAACCAGCCTGTGTCCCAGAAGAGCTGCTTCTCACTGGTGGGGAAGAGCAGGGACAGAGATCTGTGTGTGCTGAAGGACTTGGAAGGACCAGTCAGGGGAATTTTTGTGCCCAGCCCTTGACCAAGACAATCTCTGGGCCCTTCTAACAACATCTCCATGCATTTTCCAGTAGCCCTTTCCCTCTTCACCTTCTGTTTTTAAGCAGGTTTAGTTTTATTTTTAGAAGGGAAAGTGTGCAGCCTGTCACGTGTGTGCAAAGCAGAGTGTTGTGTGAGTGTCCTGGATGTGCTTCCTGCCTCCCAAAGCAGGGTTCCAGCCAAGTCTTTGCCTAAAAATACTCAAATCACATTGCTTGTGGAAGGAGACACCACCACCAGCTGCCAGCTGTGGGTACTGTGCCTGTGGGGGACCACAGATACCTGAGAGAGCTCATCTCTGACCTGTTAAAATGGTACTTTTCTTTTTTCTTGGTTTTAAGCTTCTGACACCTAATAAATGCCAGCTTCTAAGCTGTTTTGATGAAACCTCGTGTGAACCTTGATCAATAACTTCAGCATCCTGGCCCAAGAGAAATCATTTACTTTGTGGCTCAGCAAGAGCAATGTCGGTCCCTTCCTCTCTGTTTGATTTGCTTTTTGCACACAGAGATTAAATCAGGTTCAGGAATTAGAATCTCAGAGAACAAAGTACCTTTCAAAAATAAAAAAGAAGGGCAGGCAGACACAGAGCAACTTCAGCCTTTAAAAAACCTTAGGAGTTTTCAGAGCTTTACCAAGAGATTCAAAACCCACTGTCAGTGTTACTACTTTTATAGTGGGATTATTCATTACATTCCAGAGTTTGGTTTTGTTTTTTTCAGATGAAAATGAGTGTGAGCAGAACAATGGAGGCTGCAGTGAGTTGTGTGTTAACCTGAAGAATTCCTTCCGCTGCGAGTGCGGGGTCGGGCGCACGCTGGGAAGTGATGGGAAAACCTGTGAAGGTGAGGCATCAGCCACCACAGGCTGCTGGTAACTGTGTAAATCATTCCTTTGCAGCACTGGCTCTCTCTTGGCTACTTGCACCTGGGATTAAATGTCACTGATATCACCTCTGTGCTTGCCAGAGAGGTTGAGACTAAAATATCCTTCTAAACCAGCAGAGAGAAATCTCCTTTTTGTTCTCCCTGCCTTGTCCATTTCTGTTAGGATTTGCTTGTGTTTATCTCCATGGGGAACAGGCAGCAGTGGATCTGGAAGATAGGTTGTCCAGGCAGAATTGGTTGCTGGAGTTGTTGGGATTTGGCTCTGGAGATCTGTGTGGAAGAGTTTTGTCAGGGCAGGTTTAGCAGCACTGAGTTTTGGCAGCTCACATTAGGCATGGGGTAATGTCACAACATTAGACTAAAGCATGAGGATCACTTTAGCCTCCCAGGAGAGAGATTGAGGAGAGGGAGTGCCAATCAGTGGACAGAAGTAAAATTTGGCATTTGGGCAGCATTTTGCTCTTTAGTGCCTGTGGGCTCTGCTGCTCCATGCAGCTGCCACAGTTCCTTCACAGTGGTGGCACAGCCAGGTTGAAAACCCTTGATAAATTTAGACTTCTGGCTTAAAGACCAAATTGTGGGCCTAATGTGTTGTCACTAACAATGTACAAACATCCCTGAGCAGAAATAGGCAAACCCAGCAAAAATTGGTGTGTGCCTGTTGTTTTCTGGGGTGAGCTGTGGAAAACCACTGTGCCCCCTCACAGCAAAGCTGCTGTGTGGTGTTCACAGACACTGTGGGGCCTCAGACAAGAAAAACAACTACAGATGTGCCTCACTTTTCAGCTGCCCAAAAGAGCTAAATCTGCTGTCTGAGCTCTGCTGGTACATCACTCATCCAGGCAGTGACAGTTCCCTGGGAAATGCTGCTGTGCAGAGTGCTCCTTAAGTACTTGTCAAGTTGTGTGAGGCCAAAAATGGTCTGTGGGCTTTGTCCCTGCCACATCCAGCTCTGAGCTGCTGGGGCATCACATAAATGAGCTGTTCAATTTTTATTCCCAAGTGCTGCACTCTTCTGACAGAGCTGGAATAGTCTGTTTGGAAACTCGTTTGTTTCTGCCATTCCCCACGTTGGCTTTTAGGGCCTTTGATATATCTTTTAATTTCCCTTCTGTAAGAAGGATGGTGCCTTTCAGGAGTTTAACACTGCTGCTGGGGATTTTTACAATCTTGTTAGTAAGTTTTATTTCTGAAGATGTGCCCTCAGCTTTGGGAGCCAGTAGAGAATGGGATGTGAAGTGTGAGCCACCTCACAGCTTGTTGCTTAAAAGAACAAATGCAAGAGATTTAGCTTGATTACCTGAGCTGGGAGGCTGACTAGAGATTTAAGTATCTCAAAATTTACATTATGATGCTTTACCCATATGGGGTGTGCAGGCTGTTATTTTCCATGCACTGTATAGTATTGATTTCACTGTATAGGGATTTCCATTCTTTTCTTTACATTTCAGTGAAAACCACACAGTGATCTCTGATGGCAGGCTCTGGGAGAAATATATTTATGATTTGCTTATCTTATGTTATTTTACTGAGAACAGTAGGACTCATTTAGCATATTCATCCCAAAGGATGAATAAAAATATCAAGCAGTTAAGGTTATTTGAAAGAAAAAAATCATGGTGCTCTGCATAAGTAAAAGTGTACTATTAAAAAAAGGGATCTCCAGCTCATTTTCTGGGAAACAAACTGTTGTCTTTGAGCTGTGTTGTTCAGACTGTTGGTTGGTCAGGGGTCTGTTGGGACCTGCAGGATGCACTGATTTTCCCTTCTTTCCCAGAAATTGAAGGCTGTCACAATAACAATGGAGGCTGCAGCCACACCTGCATTGAAGTGGAAGACACCTACCAGTGTGAATGTCCCAGGGGACTTGTTCTGTCAGAAGACAACCACACTTGCCAGGGTAGGTCAACAAAATCTCTCCAGCAGCCTCTGTCCCCCGAGGGAATGTCTGAAGAAACTTTTTTTCTTGTTTTTGCTGTCTTCTCTTAGTCTGTCCTTTCCAGTTGGGTTAATGGAGTTTTGTTACTAATGACAGACCATCCAAAAGTAAGAGCCTGAGCCTGGAGATGTTGCTCTTCTTTTCAGGAAGGAGAGCAGCCACAGGGCACTGTGCTCTGTGCACACCTCTGACAAATTTGTGCTGTTAGAGCTGACATTTTCCATGTTTCAAACTTCAAAATCTCAGCTAAAGCAATCCAGTCCCTTCCAAGAGTGGGGTTAAAGAGAGAGGCATGTTTTTTTCCAAGTGTGCCATTCCAGTAAGCATTCCTATGCCTTGAAGCAGGGCACTAGCTTTGATATTAGGTGCTCCTGCTGCCCCTTGGAAAAGTGCCTGGGATAGCATCTAAAAATTGACTGTTACTTCTGCTGTGTAGAGGCCAGGGCAGCATTATCCTTGGAGAACCTTCCATCTGAACTTTCCACAGGGAGTCCTTCATGCTGAGTCACTTGTGCCTATGGCATGCACATGGAATAAACAAGCTCACTGTTTCTTGCAAAGATTTCTTCTGCAGATACATCCAGGCTACCAGCAGCCTGGTGTGCTCAGAGAACCTCCTGCAGTCTGATGTGCCACAGAGTGCTCAGATATCAGTCAGAGGGAGAGATTTGTGCCTCATGGTGGCCAAAAGGGCAGGAGTGCCTCAGAGAGGAAGTTGGAATGGTTCTACTTGATGGAATTTCTGCTTTTTAAGCTTTTTAGAAATGCAGGGCTCCCAAGGGTGAGCATTGCCCACTTGGGATCCAGCTGAGCTGATGGGAGTTTCCAAGAGCTGTGATCATACTGATTGAAGGTCTGATTGATGGATGCAAACCAGAGCAATGTTTTTCAGTCCTGAGCCCCTGAGGCAACCCCAGCAGGGTTGGAAGTCCTGGATTTCCCAGCCAGGGTTTCTGCTGCTTGTGAGGCTGCTAATGAGAGCAGCAGCACTGCTGGGAGCCAGGCTGAGGCTCAGGATACAGCAAATCATAAAGGGAAATTGTCTCTTCTTTTGCATTCATGAATTTATCTCCCCATGCTGTGGCCTGAGATTCTGAGCAGGTATGGAACTGTACCACACAATTTTTTATGACACCTAATCAGATTTATATTGGTTCAATTAACAGTACAGGGCAGGCACAGTAGCCTGAAGCAATTGGATCTGCAGCCTCTCTGCCCTCCTCTGCACTGTCTCCACATTCAGAACAAACATTAATAACCTTCCACAGAAATCAGAGTCCAGAGGCTGCAATTTTTCCATAAAGATACCAGCCAGCAAAATACTTGGAATTTTGCAGCCCATCCAAGGAACCCCACCCCTTTCTGAAAAATAGGGATGAAATGCTCTTTCCCCCATCCCCTGCCCAAATTTTTGTGCAGGGTTTATGTTTGTAGCAGTGGGTCAGGGCTCCCCAGCACCAGAGAGCCTGTTCTGCTGAGCAGTCTGTGCAGGAAGATAACCTCTGCTCCAAGCAGCAGCACTTTGAAGGCCAAGGAGAGAGACAGAGGCTGGAATATGGTGCCAGTAACTACAGCAGACAGAAATGAGCATTGGACTCACCACAGAAGCTTCCTCCCAGGGTCAGGTGCTCAAAGGCCTTGATGCAAAACAGAATTTAAAGTGGAAAAGAGGAGGCTTTCTCAGTTCTCACAGGTGCTCTGAGAAGTATGAGGGTGAGGAACTAAAATGTTTTGGTGTTTTCCCAAATAGCCACGAGTTGGCTTGAGCCAAAAGGTTTCCTTCACTTGTTTCTGTGTGCAGGTGGTGGAGGGCACATGGCTCCTGCAGCTCTGGAGCACAGGGAAAATGGAGAGTTTTCTTTCTCCCACTTTGTGCCAGTCAAAGACATGTAGAAACAGAGTGATCCTGAACCAAATCAGTCCTGAACTTCAGAGAATTGCAGTTGGGATCCAAATCTCTTGCCCTGAGTGTCACCTTTATAAAAGCAGTGCATTTTCTTATTTATCAAGGAGCCCTAGAACAGCAAGTGTTTAAATCCAGATAGAGCCAATCAGTTCTGCAAAGGATGTTCCTCTCTGTCTGCATTGTGCTATGTTCTCCAAGTCCTTTTGTCTGCTCCTGAGCCATTTGACATGCTCAGTTATTCCCACTTGCCTTCTGCTGCCAGTGGAGGGAAGGTTAAGGTAAATTTTAGTTCCTTAAGCTTCTGTTCTAACCCAGCAGTGTCATTATGAGAACATATTGCTTTGGGCACTCTGCATACATTTTAGTGTATCACTTTGAATTTATCAACTTCTAATCAAAAATCCACCCTGAAGGTTCTCAGAGGCTGTTGCAAATACCTGAGCTGGGACAGGGAAATTTTTAAAGGGGAGAGAAATGCCTGTTTTAGCTATGTGCCTTATATCAAATATCCAGAATCCTCAATTATATAATTAATGATTGAAATTAAGGGAATGCAGGTCATAGGAATGTCAAGGACTGGGACTGCAATTAATTTTGTCAAAAATCTTGGGAAATGAATATATCTGCTAAAAAGGTTTTGTCATGGGATTTTAAAATACAATAAATGTAAGTCCTGCAAAAGGTTTGTTTTTCTGGCTGGAACTAGGATATATGCCACCAGTATGTTTGTCTTGTCTCTTAACTGAACTGAATAATCCCAAGGAATATTTATACAGCAACTACTATTTTATTGAAGGTTATTCTCTCTTCCTTCATTTTTTATTTTGTCCAAGCTCTGTTTTCTCCTGCTTCTTATATAATGAAACTTTAATGTAAAAAATTTCACACGGAGGCCTGTATTAAAATTTAAAGGTTGGAAGGAGGTGGAATGAGTGAGCTAATTTGGTTTGTTTGTCAGAGCTGGGTTTATTGCTTATAAAAATATTATTATGGCATTTTGAGGTGCTTCCATTTTAGCTCAGTATCTATATGGAATTACCCTGCCTTGTTTTAGCAGGTTCTGGATTTGATGTAAAATCTGATTAAGGGTCTTAAAAGATGGCTTTGCCTGGGGTGTTGTGAATTTGATACCCATATCTGGCAAAGAATCTTCCCAGGGCATGGCAGTGCAAGAGATATCAACCAAATCTGTGCTGGATATTGAAGTGAAGCTGGAAAGCACAGCTAAGTTTCTGCTGCAAAGGCAGTGGTTTTCTTCATTGTTGTCTGAGGCATTGCTGTGGCTGGAGAATTTGGGGCAGAGGCAGCTCTGGTTTGTTGTGTAGGTGGGAATGCAAGGTGGGTAGTTGGGTTGCTGTGGTGGGATCATATCCATAAATGCTGTCTATAATTCCCCTTTTCCCCCCCAATTATAACTGGTATAGCCTTTCCCCAGCTCACTGGTAGGTTTATTCTGAGGACTTCTCTTGCAGTTCCAGTGCTGTGCAAGTCCAGCTCTATTGAGGTGAACATCCCCAAGGACCTGGTTGGAGGCCTGGACCTTTCCCTCATCAACACCTCGTGCAAAGGCGTGTCCAACGGCACTCACGTCAACATCCACTTCTCCCTGAAGTCCTGTGGCACTGTGGTAGATGTATGTATCCCTGCTGCCCACTCTCTGGGGTTTGAATAAAGCTGATTCAGCTGTGCCCTCAGAGCCATTCCAAAGTCAGAGGGTTTGTTCCATCCCACCTCGTGCAATGTGTGTCTGACAACTTGGGTGCTGCTTTCTGCTCCCCTCCTGCTTCACAAGGGTGGAAGGTACAAGTGCCCTCACTGCTGAGACAGATTCTGGTCTCCTGGAAATGTTTCAGAGGTTAAGCTAGCAACTGGTGAGGACCCAGAGGGCTAGCAAAAGTGTGGTGCATTGCAGCTGCCAGCAGACCAAGGTCCTTAGTTGGTCTGTGAGGATAAGCAGCATTATTCTGGTGGTCCTCAATAATAGTTCTGAAAAAACTGTTAGTTGAGGAAGGAATTTTTACATAGTGACCAAAATTCTATTCTCACTGTGACATCAAGGCCACAAGAAAACTGTTTCTTGTGGAGAAATCTCCATAAACTAAAGAAGGAAGTCTCCTCTCCCAAGTAAATTTGTGGAAGACTATTTTAGAAATAATAAACTAATTGAGTTGTTTTCAGTATGAAAGAAGGGGGGGAGGTCTAAAGTTTTATTCTAAGTTGTTTTTTTTTTTCCTTAGTTTCTGTAATAAAGTTTCTCTTTGTACCATTTAAAGTTAACCCTACTTTCCCTTCCTCCTAATCCTATCTCACAACAAAATAATTTCAAACTGGCAAACCAAAACCGCTGCGGGGTGAACCTAGAGAGGTCTTCCTCAACAATCTCCCCTTCCTTGGCTGCAGGTGATAAATGACAAAATCATTGCCACCAACCTGGTGACTGGCTTGCCCAAGCAGACCCCGGGCAGCAATGGGGACATCATCGTGCGCACCAGCAAGCTGCTGATCCCGGTGACCTGCGAGTTCCCGCGCCGCTACACCATCTCCGAGGGCTACGTGCCCAACCTCAAGAACTCGCCCCTGGAAATCATGAGCCGTAACCAGGGCGTGTTCCCCTTCACCCTGGAGATCTTCAAGGACAAAGACTTTGATGAGCCCTACAGGGGTGCTCTGCCCACCCTCAAGCTTCGGGACTCGCTGTACTTTGGGATCGAGCCCTTGGTGCACGTCAGCGGGCTGGAGACGCTGGTGGAGAGCTGCTTTGCCACTCCCACCTCAAAAATTGATGAGATCCTCAAGTACTACCTGATTCAAGATGGGTGAGTTCACTGTTCCCCCTCTTGCTGGCAGTTTAATGGGGATTGCCAGCAGGGCTGAGGGTTGTCTGTGTCCCTTCTCTACAGCAGCCTGTCTGCCCTGCTTGTAGCAATCACCAGCAGCCATCAGGCTGAAACCACCTGTCACTCCTGGTTTGAAGGACTGGTGTCTGCCAATAAAGGCAGAAGCTTCTCTTTGAAATGGAGAATGTAAACCCTCTCCCTCCAAATTATTATAATTTTGAAATTAAGGGGCTCTCAGGCAAAGATATGGGAATTAGGAATAACAGTTCTTTACTAGGAAAATTCAAATAGAAATACAGTATTACAAAGGACAATCCCAAAAACACTGACAGAGTCAGAATACAACCTGACAACCTGTTAGTCAGGGTGTTGGTAACAGTCCCATTAAATGGTGGCTGCATCCTCCTGCAGTGGCAGATGTGGTTCAGCTGGAGCAGTGCTCCTGTAGAAGGTGCAGTTTTCCCCTGAAGGTCCAGGGATAATGTGGAAGGGTCTGGTTTTCCTCTGGAATCCAGTGGAAAGATGGATAACTTGCTGTCCAAAATCTCAGTTTTTATCTAGGTAGGAAAGGCTTGGCTGCTCCCCTGGGTGGAGCATCTCCCAGTGGGATGATGGAATTTTATCAGTCATGCAGTGGGACTGAATGGGCCAGCAGCAGATGATATCTTCCTGGAGGGAGGATGGGCTGTGGGAAAGATAAAGATGATTGCCCAGCTGGTTTAAAGATGGCCCATGAGCAGATAATATGTGCCAGGAGATCAGGGTCACTGCCCCACCTGGCTTCAACAGATGGTGATAGAATGCACATTTCTGGCCATATCCTGTATTGCAGCCCAAGACACTGTCCCATCAAAAGGAATTGGGAGAAGCAGTGGGAGGCAGTGGAAGAGGCTCCTCTGAGTGCAGTCTTTACAGGATGTATTTCCCTGTCGCTAGCCTTGTGGATAATTGAGTTGGCTCTTGTAGAAAAGATTTTCTTTCCTGATATCCTCTCTCTGCCAGCCACAGAGTGCCAAGCCAATGTGCAGAACCCCCATGGCCATGTGCTGCTGCCAGGCAGCTGACAAAGCAACTGGAGCAAGTTTCTTAATTTTCTCATAGTGGCCTTACTGCAGCATGAGCCAGAGGAACCCACTGCTAGTCCTGGTAGGAGCTGCAGGGTAGTCTCTTGCTTTTGCTTTCCCTGATGCCTTTCAGTGGAATAAACTTAAAGCATTTCAGTATGGCTGTAAATTTTTGAGATGTTTGGGGTTAGTGATCATTACAGGATATGCTAAAAATAATTTTGTGCAGATCTGTGGGTTCACTGTTGTAGTGGTTTTTGCATCAGAGGTTTGGGGAGCCTTGCTGTGGGCTCAGCTGTGGCTCCTGAGATGATCCCTCTCTTCAGACACTTTTTGAGTGCTGAAATGACTGTGCCATGCTACAGCATTGCTGTGGAGTGTTTGCATCCAGCTGCTTAACCAGACAGCTCTGTCATAGTTGTGAGGCATTCTGCTGTCCTCTAGGGAGGAAAATGCAACCAAAGGAATATCTAAGACATACCCAACAGTTGTAGCCTGATAGTCAAGGGACTGTGTCTTGTATGTTGCCTGCCAGACCATTTAGTGATGACAACAATCATGTCCTCAGCTGCCAGACTAAATCATCCACTGTTACAAGTCCTGTGTGGTTGTCTTGTAGCAAAAGGGTCCTGCAATGTAAAGTATCCAAAAATACTGTTTTCATTTCCTTCTGACAGAGGATTCAGCATTAGCCTGCTCTCCCTCCATCCTAGGCTGCAGTCCTTCTGTGCCCAGCATTTCTGGGCTTTATGAGCAGATCTGTAATGGAAAAATTGATTTTATCAAGTGGATAAAATCCTGGCTTGGCTGTTCCTGTGGACCCTTCACAGAGTCAAGGCCCCAAACATTCATTCATTTCTCCCCATGAGGGAAAATGATGGGATTCAAAACAGCAGCCAAAACCTGAGCTGGATGGAGAAAGCAGGAAATGTAATCTTCTGAATTCACCCCAGCACTGGTTGGAGGATTTATGTCACCAGCAGTCCCTTGGTACCTGCAGAGGGCATTAAAACTTCACTGAAGGGAGAAGTGCTCCACACTGCAGCCATCACCGCAGGCCCCAGTGATTCAAAATTAAATTAGCTGAATGCACTGCTAAGTTGTCCCTGCTCCAAACACTTCTATAATAACTCAATTTCCTGCTAGAAATCCAGCCCCAAAATCCCATGGCAATAAAGATGGGATTTTTTAATATCAGTTTATCAGGATCAGTTAATCAGTTTTGTATCAGGATCAGACCTGCAAGAGTTAACCACATATTCCACAGGGAAATTATATTTAAATTGGAGGGGCTACACCTTGGACTGAGGAATGGGAAAATTCCCTCTACTGATGTCTTCTCTGTTAATTGCCTGCCTTCTGAAAACAAAATGAACCAAAGGCATTGACCAGTGGCACAGCTGATAAATGTTGAAGCTCTCTGGGGCATCTGGAGCAAGGTCATGTCACTGCTGAGGTCAGGAGCTGTGATTGAGCAGAGCACAAAGTGGTTAAGGTAGTTCCATTGCAAAGCTCATCCTGTTATGCCTCAGGCTGCCCCATTTGTTAGGCTGAGGTGGATATTTTATTGTGCAAGCTTTCCTTTTAACCTTGCAACCCTGAAAAGAGAATCAGAGCACAGCTCCCACAGCACTGCCACTCTGCTCCCCAAACCTAAGCACATTGTGCACAGGGATGGGGGATTTCCCCCATATCCTCACCAGGCTCATCCCTTATCTTTCATACCTGTCTCTTCTCACCTCTCCAAAGTGGGCAGCAGAGTCTCTGGGGGTTTCCTAGGAGAGGGGGATATGGTCTGGCCCCACAAATGCAAAAAGACTTGCCTCTGTGACTCGTGAGATTTCTGAGCTGCTTTTGTTTATCTCTGATTCCTTTGTGGTGTTCTGCCACTTTCCCTTTCCCTAGCCCCAAACCAGTGGGTTTCCTTCCATCTTTGTGGAGAATCTTTGAAGAACCTGGGATTTAGGAATCAGTTTGAGCCAGTGTCCAATAATCACCACAGTTTATGTGCTCACAAATGAGAACATGCCTAGGAGTTGACTTCATGGCCCTAGAGCTTGGCCACTCACCTATGAAAAGTCTTTAACTGTCATTCATTGTGACCAGATGCCTTGTTTAAAAAGGAATTTTAGTAACTTAGAGATTCCCAAACGTTCCAGTGATGGCAGAACTGCTTTTTTACAACTGAACATGTCAAACATCAGCATTGCTGACAATGCCATGTACATTTCTTGTGTAAAAATGGGAGTTGAAGCTTGCTGCAAGAGCAAGACTTCAAGCTACACCAGTACCTCTTGTCTCTTCTACCACTGCTTTGTTGGTTTTTTGTAAGAAAAATCTTTCAAAGTCCACATTTCTGGAATTAACTTGCTAGAAAGGATGAGCTGCATTGCAATTCAATTTCACAGCAGCATCAGGGCCTCTCAAGATGCCCAAGGCTCTGCAATAATCAGCAGTAATTATTGAGCCACCATAACGTTTTGTCTGTCAGACTCTAAATAGGCTGTAATAGTTTATAAATGCACTGCACCTGGAATGTAACTTGTTATAAAATCAGCTTATTTTCTTGCAGTTGTGAGACCTCTCCTACAATCTTGCATTGCTAGTGATGGAATAACTGAAATTATAAATTTTTGGAGTAGTGAATTTGAGCTGTTTCACCAAATCCATCAGGAAAGCAAAGTAAATCTGGATTTTTGTAGTTTTCATCATCTGTCATATTTTAGTAATGTGGGTGCAGGCTGCTTCATTTTAAGCATAATTTATGTGCATATCTACGTGTATACACAAGTGCATAGCACATTCTGTAGTGTATAACACTGCAGGCTGTTGCACAGGAAGGTGAAATGAGGACAGGCTTGCCTGCAGATCCCTGGCAGTCCCTCTCTGAGGGGACTGGGCCATGTCCTGCCAGCCCTCAGCTGCTGAGCTGTTCCTTGTCTGGAGATGCTATTAGCAACGCTGCTGTTTTTCCCCATCATTCCCCACTTTTCTCCTGTGGCCAAAGAGGAAGTAGCAGAGATGGAAGCTGAGCCTGAGAGAACCAATCTCTCCTTTTCTTTCTCTGTTTAAGTAGGCTGGAATGTCTTTTCTCTTTCTTTTTCCATTTCTGGGAAAGCCATTAAAGCCTATCCCTCTGCTCTCCTCAGCTGTGTTTCTGATGATTCCGTGAAGCAGTACACGTCAAAGGACCATCTTGCCAAGCATTTCCAGGTTCCTGTGTTCAAGTTTGTGGGCAAGGACAACAAGGTAAGCTCAAAACTCAACTCTTAGATATTTCATTAGCTCTGCATGACTGAGGAACCTCAGCACCAAGTTGGAAAAGGGTATGGAATGGCTGGCCCAAGGCAGGTGCTGCTGTGCCTGTTGCAGCAGTTACACCTTACAGGAGCCTGACACAAGTACTTCAGGAGAGATTGATAAAAACAACTAAAATTAAAATATGAAGGACAGTTTTGGAACATCAATGCCACAGCAGACTAAAATTATTGTTGTTTCCAGGGTGGACTCCTCTTTGCTGGGTGAGAGAAATGTTCTCAGTTGCCAGACACATTTCACAGTGCCCTGTCTTAAGAACAAGACAGTTTTTAGTTTGGTATCTCTTCAACCTTGTGTCTTCCCTAACTCTTGTGAGTACAGATGCCAGGACTCCAGACAGAAGGCCACCATACTGCTTAATTCAATGTGAAACCAGGCTGTCTCTCTGGGGCAGAAGCTCTTTAGTGAGAGGACAGTGGAAGGATAATGCCGTTTTCCTAATGCAAATAGCTTTCCTTTCTGTATTGGAGGAAATTGGATCTGCTCAGCCAACACTGCTCCAAAAGGTATAAAACTGCTGCTCCAGCTACTGGGGAGCCCCAGTAAGGTTAATACAGATGAGATCTTCTGAAATTCAGAAATTTTCCCTAACTTTCAGATTAGCTCTGCTGCCTCCAACCTGCATCCTCCCACCCTACACAACGGATTCCAGTTCAAACCTCTCCAAGTATTTGTGGCTGCTGCCTGCAGGGATCTTCCTTGCTCTCCTTTTCATTTACAGGGCAGGGAGCAGCAATCCTGTCACTGCCTTTGCAAGGAGAAAAGGCTCTTTGCATTCTCCCTCTTCCTTCAACTTAGCCTTTCATCAACCTGTGCTTTCTTCTTTTTTCCCCTTGGTTTCCTGGCTTTGTTTTCCCAGCTTGCTTGAAATTCTCTTGCACATCTCCATCAATCCTTGCAAGGCTTCACTGCATCCTTGACGTGCAGCTCCATGTGAGCTCTTCCAGGCTGATTCCTGCTGTTTTCATCCCTCAGCTGGAGGATCCTCTCACACCTTCCTGTCCCTGTGTCCCCACTCCTGGCTCTGAGATCTCAGCCAGAGAAGCACACAAGGAAACGGTCGGAGCGGCTGTTTTGGCCGGGGATGGCAGTGCTGAATTCCCGTGTGCCACAGGAATTAAAACAGATGAGATCTTCTGAAATTCAGAAATTTTCCCTAACTTTCAGATTAGCTCTGCTGCCTCCAACCTGCATCCTCCCACCCTACACAACGGATTCCAGTTCAAACCTCTCCAAGTATTTGTGGCTGCTGCTTGCAGGGATCTTCCTTGCTCTCCTTGTCATTTACAGGGCAGGGAGCAGCAATCCTGTCACTGCCTTTGCAAGGAGAAAAGGCTCTTTGCATTCTCCCTCTTCCTTCAACTTAGCCTTTCATCAACCTGTGCTTTCTTCTTTTTTCCCCTTGGTTTCCTGGCTTTGTTTTCCCAGCTTGCTTGAAATTCTCTTGCACATCTCCATCAATCCTTGCAAGGCTTCACTGCATCCTTGACGTGCAGCTCCATGTGAGCTCTTCCAGGCTGATTCCTGCTGTTTTCATCCCTTCAGCTGGAGGATCCTCTCCCACTTTCCTGTCCCCTGTGTCCCCGCTCCTGGCTCTAAGATCTCAGCCAGGCTCTCTGCAGAGGGCACACAAGGAAACGGTCGGAGCGGCCGTTTTGGCCGGGGATGGCAGTGCTGGATTCCTGGGATGCTGTGGCATGGCTCTGGTGTTCAGGGGTCCCCAGAGCCGTGCAGTGACCCTGCTGTGTGTCCCCCACCAGGAGGTGTTCCTGCACTGCCGCATCCTGGTGTGCGGCGCGCTGGACGAGAGCTCGCGCTGCGCCCAGGGCTGCCGGAGACGCGCGCGCAGGGCGGCCGAGCCACAGGAGCAACAGGAGCACGAGTCTGTGCACGTGGAAAACCACATCCTGACAGGAGGCCCCATCAGAATCGACTTTGATGACTGACACCACCCTCTGGAGCAGCATCCCTGGCCTTCCCTATCACTGCCTTCTGCTGTGTGTTTGAGAAACGACAGGTATTTGTTAAGGCCCCGCTTGAACCTCAGGACTCATTTCCTTAACTCTCTGGTGATTATTTGTGAAGTTTTTTGGGCCCAGGAGGCAGCCCTTGGAGTGTGAGCTGGACTGCAGAACAGTTTGGTTTTATCTGCATTTCTCCTCTTTATCTTCAGCTGAAGGGACCCTGTTTCTTTGCAGGCCGGAAGTGTTGCCCAACTTTGCTTTTCCACACATGCACCTACAGGCCCCAGGACTGTTTGTCCTTGACTAAACAAATGTTATCCAAGCCCTTCTTGCATCAGACAGTACAAATAGTATTGTAGCTGAGTGTGTTTGCTGTGAGTGATGCTGAAGCTTTCGGGTGACTGTTAATAAAAACATGTATAAAATATATCTCATCATGTGTAAGTTCCTTGGAGCAATGCAATTGTCATTACAGGCAGCTAAAGCTCAGATCTATCACAGGCACATTTAAATGTGATTTTAAAAAGCAAAAGGTATTTAATGAGATTTGATTTTTTTTTGTGGCTCTTGATAATTGCATGAGGTTTAATAGTGTTTTCTCCTGTATTTAGCATATCATTATTCTTCTCCCTCTTCTCCCACCACCGAAAATGCTTTTCCTAAGTGCTATAGCACCCTGATTGTAAGAGAAACACCATTAAACATCTATACACACCCCCTTGCCACACGTGCTGCTGCCAAGTGTTTGTTTGGAAGTTGTGATGCATTGCCCTGGTTAGGGAGGCCATGGTTTCAACAAAGGATTAGAGGAATGCACATTAATTATTTATAGCAATCACTGGTAAGTGGGCAGTTCTCAGGACAGGGCTGTCCCCAGTGAGCCTGGTGACAGGAGACACTGCAGTGTTGTCTGAGTGGCCGTGGCAGGGGACACAATTACTGGTGATGGTAGTGGCATCGTGGTTGTCAGGAATCTTTCTGGGCTGTCAAGCTCCTTCTGAAGGAAATATAATGGATGTGATCAGCTCAGGCTCCTCTGGGCTTCACTGAGCTGTGTGGTAAAGGATTAGGGATGTGGGGTGGAAGGGAGGAAGCACAGCCAGCAGTGAAGGACAATGTAGGACGGGCAGGGCTGGAGGATGAGGGGAAGGATCTGTCCCCACCCGTTGCAGTGGCACTGCAGTTCCCAAGGTTTTCTGCAAGAGGCTTCTCAGTGTGCAGCTCAGTTCTGTGAGGCTGGAGGTCTGCTGGAAGCCCCCCAAACTTCATCACCCATGTTCTGCTTTGCTTGGAGCAGCCAAATTGCTGCAAAAGCCAAAATTTGATGCTTTCAAATGGAAAGGGAATCCATTTGAAGGGAGTCACAAATCACCTCAAACATTTCAACCTATTTCACAGATTTATTTGTTCTGGCAAGTGAAATTCCAGTGAGGAATGAACATTTAATGGCTGAGAGTTTAATAATTTTTCTAAATAGCTTCATGGCTGCTTTTCCAACCTTAGAAATATGTGTGTGTGTTAGAGTAAACAAAAATATTTCTATGATGATAAGTAGGTATAAATGGAAAGACACTTTTTGTGTGTTATCTAACCATATGTGAAAGAACAGGAAAGGAAAAAGGCTTCTCCTAGGATTGCTGTTCTGCTGATTCACATCTGCATTAGGACCACAGGGGCAGTTTCCCACTGTCACTTCTTTGTTCAGGCAGCCTCCGCTAAATATATTTGTTTTGATAAAACAAGAGCTGGGAAATGAAATTAATTATCCGGTGCCTTCTGGAGAATCAGCTGGTCTTGTTTGTTCATATGGAAGGGATGTGGGGGGAGTGATGGAGGGAGAAATTCTCTTCCTGGCTTATTTCAGTTATTGTGCACATAATTCAGTTCTTCCTGACAAATTCATGTGAAGCAGCTTTTCCACTCTGGAGCTGAAAACAATCCTGCCAATGCACAAAGTCAAGAGAAGCCATGGGATGAGCAAAGAGGTGTCTTTGTGTCCAGAGCAGGGTGGAATTGAAGATGACCCAAGATTTGTGCAGCAACCTGGAGAACCCTGTGCTTCCATCACTGTACATCACTGGATAGCAGGAGTGGCACAGAGGAGAAGCAGTTTTTAGTTAGGATGCAGTTTTACTGGAGTTCATGTGCTGGTTTGCTCCTATACAGGATTATCTGGTGCTTTGCTGGAGTCACTGCCACCACTTGGAGGTTCAAATATTTCCTTGTAGAGCTGCTGGTGGGGTTTTTCAGATTACCACAGTGAAAATTGAATTTATTCAGTAGCTGGCCAGCTTGCAGCAGTCTCTAGGGTTTTGGGATGAATGGTGGTTGGAAAGCAGGGAGAAATTATGATTTATGTCTCCAGCACATCAGTGTCTGGGTACAGAGATTTTGTTCAGAACCCTTTGATCTCTCCAGTGTATGTCATCACCTGCCAGCTTGGCTTTAATCTGATACCACTTGAACTATAAAATACTTTAGAATATTTGCCATCCAGCCAGCTTTTGAACATAGACAATATAGCTATTTGAATTTATTTTTTGTCATTTAGTCATAAGAGTATGTTCACATTTAAACTGGCCACAGGCACCATTTCACCAACAAAATACAAAGTTTGGGGAAGTGTCTGGAATGAGGAATGTTTTCTTCCCATCCCTAGCCAAAAGGAGGATTGTGTTTCTTAGCTGGATAATCAAGGTTGTCTGTCCAGCCTCATCCTCTGACAGAGCAGTGAACATTAGCAATGCAGAATTCTCTCTCCGGAGGCTTTAGCCCAGCTAGGAAAGGCTGTCATTACATCTGATCAGTGTTAAAGTCCTCTGTTGTGGAAAACATCCCAGGACACCCCACACAGTCACTTCCATTTTCCTGGTCTGGATACCAGCAGGCTCTTGTTGCTCCAGCCCACTTGGGGCTGGCTGAACGTCTCACTGCTGTTCACTGTGAGGCAAAGATGACTGGCAGGAGCAGCAATACAGGGCTTACATAATTTATCACTCCATGCATACATTTTAAACCCATTTAAACTGGAAGAAAAGCAACCAAGACAGACTCTTTCCACTCTTGTTAAATCAACCCTTTTGCAGCCTTAACTTCTCTGTGGCAGATGGAAGAACATAACCAAAAATATGTTTGCAGGAGCCGCTGAAATATTTACGTGGCACAGCACGAGCACACTCAGTAGCAACTTCCTTCCAACAAGAAGCCCAGCTGAAAGCTGTCTGCCAATGTTCTGTGGAGGCAAAATGCCATGCACCACTTTAAATTCTGGTTTTGCATGCAACAAAAGCTCCCCATAACAGATGGGAGTATTAACCATGTTTTAGAAGGGATGGTGTCTGAGGCTGCTGATAGCAGCCCCACAGAGGTAGCATTTGAGTCCTGTCACCTGACAGATAAGCCTCCAGAATTTGCAATATCTCATCCAAGGCCACTGTGAGCCTCCTGTTTCGCTTGTGTGAGAGATGGAGGTGGATACCCAGCCATTTTGTGTGAAAAGGGATCCTAAGGGCAAAGCTTTGTTCAATGCTGTAGGAGAAAAGTAATTAAATAGATGTGGATGACACTGACAAAGAAAAGTGGCTTCCTCTCCTGAGGCTGGGGAAGAGGGCTGTGGTTTCACATCTGATAAATGGTGGGCTTTGGTCCCGAATATCAATCGTGCACCACAAACACCTCAAGCCCTTCTCCTTAACTCGTGCTTAAGAAATGCCTTAAATCAGTTTAGGATCCAGCAAGTGTTTAAATATGGGTGTGTAATGACAGGATGGCAAGTGTCAGGGATGGGTGTGAGCAAATTACCCCTCTTCAGTGCAAAAATGTAAATAGCACATCCATGAAACCTAATGCCTTGCACTGCAAAGGAGAGAGCTACAGGTGGGGGAGGTAAGAGTGTGTATTTAAGGTAAGTCCTGTTTATAGCCAGCACTGCATCCTGCTTGCCTCTCCTCGGTCCCTGGAGAGAACTGGCACGGGATCCCAGCTTGGGAAGGGGCAGTGGGGCTGTGGAGCTGCAGCTGCCCTGTGTCCATGGGCTGGCCCTGCCCTGCCCTGCCCAGAGGCTGTCCTGGATGCTGTCCCTCATCCCGAGGGCTGACAGGACTCGCCGTGCTGGAGAGGGGCGGCTGCTCTTGCTCACAGTTCATCCCGCTCTTCCTCGCTGCAGATGCAGGCGCTCCTCTGGCTGTTCATGAAGGGCCGGCAGCCCAGGGTCCAGACAGCATTGAACACGGTGTCTGCCATGGATTCACAGGCTGTGGAGAGGGATGGCATGGGCAGGTAAGGACAGGCAGTCCAGAGCACCCCTCACTGAGCTCCAGGGGCTGTGCTGTTGTCATCTTCTCTCTCTCTGAGAACTGCGTCTTTATAAATCCTGAGGTGCCATGGTGGCACTAATTTCTCCCCCCCAAACCCTTCCTTTGTTGCCTCTTTCAGGCTTTGCTGGTTGATGGATCATCTGGGGCTCTGCAAACAGCACTGTTTACCAAACAGATTTCCCAAGAGGCCTCCACATTACTCTTTCTCCTCTCAGTTTGCCTATAGCCACTATTAACCAACCTTTCTGGGCTTTTTTGAGAGTTATGATGCCAGCTGCCAGCCAGCATGGAAAATCCTACAGCAGCTGACTGCCTACTAGCTCCTCCTCATCCCAAAGAACAACCCTGAAAGTGCTCATCAGTAAATAAGCAGGTGAATATTAGGTCTTCAGGGTTTATTTACTGGCACTAACACTGATTGCTGTATGCATAATGAAGCTGGGAAAGCCTTGCCTTTGGGACTGTTTTCTCCTATCTCAGCCTCTCTAAACACCTCAGTGCTCCTGTTCCCTTAGGAGGCTGCTCAGCTGGCAGGCACTGGGGAGGCTGTGGTGAGTCAGTGGGAAAACCAAGGCTTTGAATGCCAGATAAGAGCTGGGGTGGCTGTGGGGGAGGGCTGTGACAGGAGCTGCTCAGAGCAGCCCTGGAGACAGGATCTGTAGAGCCCAAGGCATGGGGAGGATGGCTCAGAAGTTCTTTGGTGTTACCTGTGCCTCCTACAGCAGCCAGGACAGAGATGCTGGAGGGAGGAATCCACTCCTGCCTGGCAGAAATTCCTTGGCTCAGCCCAGGAGTGTGTGCTCTGCTCTACCTGAACTCCCTGGGATCTAGGTTTGCTTTGCTGCTGCAAGCAGAGAGCAAAAAGGAACCATATGAAAGAGTGGCTGGGGAAAATCTGAAGAGATAGGAAGAAGCTGGCTGTGTGAGGACCTGCTGATAAGGGTGGCCATGACAGATTGGCTGTGCTCAGCCTGTAGCACTTATATCTCAATCCACATCTTTGATTTCTCTTGCTGGCCTGGGCACTCTTTCCATGCATTAATCTGTGACCAGGTAGGAAACCATCTGCATTAGTCTGGTGTCATGCAGATATCCCCTGTGTCCTAATCAGGCTGCACCTTTGGAAAACAAATGGATACCTTAGAGCAGAGGTTACCAAAAAGCTCTTCTCAGACTTGCAGGCTGAGGCTTTTTAAATTAGGCAAAACCAGGGTGGCACTTGAGCTGCTGGCATATCACTAGAGCTTTGTTAGCACTTCTGAGCCATCCAGATCTGCCTGCAGTGGCTCAGCCACCACCCAGCCTGGTGTGTGTCCCTGGTGCCATCATCATCTCTTATCTGTGACCAGATCCCTGAGAGCCTGTCCTTGGCTCTCTCAGCTTTGCTGGCCCCTGGCCACATAGAGGTTTCAGTGTGTGCCCCACTGGCCCTGGAAGGCCTTTTGGTATCCCATTAAGGTGTTTGAACTGCCTGGGAGCGCATCCAGCTTTTGGAGGAATTGCTTCCAGGGTTGTTTGTGGGGTGTTTTTTCACACATTGTAATGTTTTCTAAATGCAAATAAGTCTCCAGCCTTGGGGCAGAAGTGTGTGGCAGAGGGGGCAGATCTCTGTATTCTCAGCTACCTGTGACAAGTGCAGCAGAGACAGCAGAGTTTTGCTTTTTTGGCAAGGAAGGTTTTAGCTTTTATATTTTCAGAATCTCTGCTGCTTAGTGTGTAACTCTGAAACTTCATTTTTGGTGTTAGTAAGGTCTCTTCACACGGCAGTTAGACGAAACAATTCCTTTCTAGCTAGAGGATCAAGGACAACCTGTACCCAAAAACATAAACAATGGTGAGGGAAAGGGGGCTGAGACTTCATAGCCTGGGGCTGTGGTTGGATAATTGATATGTGGATGAACCAAAAGTTATGAAAGTGTAAAGATTTGTGAGCAGGATCCATCTCAGATTTGATTTGGGTGTAGCCCCGGCCAGGCTCTTGCACTGCCCAAAGTGTCTCCTTGCAATAAATACATATTTCATTCTTTTTGCTCTGCCTAGTCTCTGTTCCAGCTCAGCCTTTCCAGGCAGCAAAGGGGCTCCCTGGCCACGCCCTCCCTCCCCTCCGTGGCTACCTTGGACCTTGGAGACGAAGCCCAGGCTGCGCTTGAGGTCGGAGCAGATGGAGTGCAGGCACCAGCGGAACTTGGCGTCGCAGCGGTACTTGTTGGCACCACAGGTGTCATAGCAAATGTCCAGCTGGTTACAGCACTTGGTCATGGCAGGGATGCCCAAGTCTAGCTGGGGAAAGAGAACAGAGGTGTCCCTTGGCTGTGTCCTGGCCTCAGGCTCACACAGCTCTAAGTGGGTGAGGTGCTGCAGAGCCCAGCTGGCTCCTTTCCCAGCAGCTCTTCCTGACAGCCAGGGCAGCAGGAGGGAATTGTGCTGCCCCTGACCTTCTAAAGAAGGATGAGGGAGCAGCTCAGTGGTGCAGTCTCAGTGCAGGCTACATCATATTCTCTTCTCATCTCTGTCCCAGGGAATTAACAGTGGGAAACAGCCCCTCCATGACCAATTTCTAGTTTTCAGTTGTCAGATCTCATCAGAGAGCTCCATGTCATTGCCAACAGTGGTCAAGTCCCCTTTTCTCTTTTCCTCTTTTTCCCACAACCTGACAAGGTCCTGCTTTTTTTTTTTTTTTTTTTTGTGCCATAAGTATTTTAGTGCCTTATTTCTCAGAGGCCACTTGAGGCCAAGGACAAACACAGGGTGGTCGGGGGAATTCTGCTCCCTGTAAGCTTAGCTGATAACCCTGGGGGTGATGGGGCAGAAGGCCTGTCTCCTGAAGAGACTGGACTTGTTAGCTTGTTATAAATGATTCCTCTTTTTGCCCTTCCTCATGTAAAATTTAGGAGATGAATTGCCTAGGTATAGAGGAGGCACCACAGAAATGCCCACAAGGTTTGCAATGAAATAGAGTTTCATGAAGAATAGTCTGCAAAGAAAGGGGTTGTCAGAGCAGGAATCTGCCTAATTGCTGCAAACTCCAGGGGTGGCAATAATACATGAGCTAAATAGGAACCCCTGCTCTGAGAGCCTCCTGGGAAAGCTTTTCCTGGTGATTCCAATATGATTTCATTAATTGCCTTTAAGATAATGAGAGGGTGCAGTGTGAAAGCCTGTGGGTTTAATTCAGTGCTTGGCAGAGGCAGAAGGTGTGGGAGGAGGTGAAGGGCCAGGTGTGGAGGATGCACTCAGGTTATTTGTCACCAGCATAGCACAGCCCAGCCTTTTCCTGGGCCAGAATTATGAGCTGGTGATGTGATGAGAGAGCTGCATCCTTTGGGAATGGTGGGTGAGACAGTACATACACTTTCAGGTACCTTGAGCCCCAGAAAATGGGAGCTACAGCCATTGGGTTCTTGGGGTTTGTAGTGAGGCCGTGGCATGGGAGCCTTCCCTGGGAAAGAAAAGACAGGACAAGTGTTAGGAAAGCTAATCTTCCCAAGACTAGTCCAAAAAGCAAAGAGGTGACAGGCAGCTCCCCTTGGTCTGCATCCCCAAACTCTGCTGCTTACACTAGTGGCTTAGCAAGGGGGTTTCTTTCTATTCTCAGTTCATTCTTGGACTGTTGGTGTGCTGTGGATCTCCCCCAAACTGTGCCAGACCTTGCATGTCTGATCTTGCTCTGTGCAGGTCTTCTTGGTCCATTTTCTGCCCATGCTGATGCACTGCCACGTTTTGCAAATCATTTCTATTCCTTTAATCTCTGCACCTTGCTCAGTCTGCTTCTTAATATGCATAAAGGAGCAAGAACTCCCTCTGTGAGTAATTATTTACCCAATGTAGGAAGAGTCCAGCTATCAGCCAGCTCTAGCAGTACCTTCAGCAGCATTTTAATTGATTTTTGCAGGGGAGCCTGTTCAGTGCCTGGCCACCCTCTGGGGGAGGAACCTTTTCCTGATATCCATTCCCTGGGTCCTGTCCCTGCTCTGGGAAAACACAAACTGTGTGAATGTTCCAATAAAAAAAACCCTTCTGAAACCCATCACATCAAGGGTTAAGTTTCTGCTTCCCTGAGCACAGCTAGAGAATTTATATAGTCATAAAATGGATCTGATTCAGCCCTTCAAGGCAGGGTTGGGTTCTTTTAAACTCCATTTCCACTTCTTGCTTCTTGTCAGCACCAGGAATTATTTGAGACCCTTTCCCCATTTTTCTGTTGAGGTACCTAAAATGCCAGTGGTTAATTCAACCATAAATCTGCTGTGCCCTTGGGAAGGCCTTACAGCCAAAAGCCTCAGAGGGACTTATGTAGGAGTGTTCCCAGCACCCTTCAATTAAGCTTTGTCAGAGCTGTTTTGCTTAAATAATAGATTTACTACAAATAAATAACAAACTGAAATCCTGTCCAGCTGTGAGATGCCAACAGGGAAATTTCCCCTACCAAAAGATCCTCGTTGATTTTTTGAAAGGGGGTAGCACTCAGAATTCAAATGTTCCTGAACTGATGCAGGAGGCAGAGGAAAGTTCAAAATCTGCTGTGGGTTTTGCAGGATGGAGTCAAATTTGAGTGACTGGCTTGTGATATTGATTGTGACTTTTGTTCCTGCAGCACACTGACAGTTAATGGGATAAGATGGTGAGTCTGAGTAGGAGTGAGAATTCTTGGGGATGTGGAGATCACAGAATTATAGAATGCCTTGGGTTGGACTGGACCTTCAAGCTCATCAGTTATCCAGTTCCACCTCCATTATCCAGTTCCTAGCCAAGATAGCTGCTTTCCAGATTCTCAGTTAAGCCAAAGTCACAGCTATTGTAATGTTTAGAAACCTGTCCTAAGGAAAAAAAACCCTCACATAAGGGTTGTGCTGATCCACAAAACATCAAACTGCCTTCAGGATAAATCCTTGTAGGAAACCTGTCCCCTTCTCTCTGCAAAACAGAGCTTTAAAACTTGTAAAGTGCCCCTTTTACTCTTTCTCATCTAGGTCAAGTCTGAGACGCCACAGTTAACCTCTCTCCCACATCTTGTTTTCTAGTTAACAGGTAAACAAAAGCAAAACAGGAGTATCAGGCATTCCTGCCTCTCTAGGAGCATTGACTCAGTGCTGCTGTTATCATTTATTGCTTGCCCATCCTTACAGGCAGGAAGATAGATTTCAGGCCACTGCCTTGCTGGCACAGCCCTGGAACTGAAGTGGAGTTTCCCTGATGCATTTCAATCCCCCAGGCTGCTGTAGCTGTTCCAAGGGGCTGGAAAGCAGCCAGCTGGCTGGAGCAGCTGCTGCCAATGCAGGAGGTCTCAGGCACTGCAGGGATGGGACACTGGCAGGGGCAGCTGAGGGCATTTTTGGGTGAATGGATGGGCTCCTTGCACTTTTGGGTGGTCCATTGTTGTCTGTGTGCCCCAGGCAGGCTTTGAGCAGAGGTTCCTGCACATACCCACCCTTGTATGCCCTGTTGGAGAGCCTGGCTTTGAAGGCTCTTTTCCCACAGCCTGGAGGTGCCCCCTCATCTAAAGCCCTTCAGGACCAAATGCTGAGCAAAGCAGTGAAGTTTTTTCACTGGTCCTGTAGCCAGGAGGAAGCTACAAGGGCTTCACTCCCAGATGTTTGTTTCCCCTGATTTGCCCAGCCAGACTTTGTAAGCAGAGGGATATTTGCCAGTAAATGCTAGTATAACCCTGATGTCCTGATTTAAGGGAGTAATCCATCAAGCTGGTTGTTTTCAGACCTCAATAGCTGCTGAAAAATCAGGAGAGTCTTACAGCTGGAACAGCCAAGTGCCATGTGCTCAGCTGAAGATGGATGTGGCAATCACAGGTGAGTCCTGACCTTTACCATGGCAAAATAAGCTATTATTGATATCTCTTGGCTGAAATGAAAGTATGTAAAAGGAATCATTTTTGCTTCATGCTGGAAAAAAAAGCAATCAGACCCTGATTCAGCACAAAGGTGGTTTGTGTTCATTCTTCTGAGCAAGGGCTGGATCTCACTGGTTTGGGATCATCCTCTCCACTTGCAGTTTGCAATGTCTGTGCCAGAGATTAGCAAGGACAAATGGTCCTGGAAGGGTCCAGCAAGACCCTTGGAGCCACATGAGCAGCATTTCTGTAGTTTCCTCCTTCAGGCAGAGATTAATGAGCTGTTCAGCAGAGGATGAGAACTGGTGTACTTGTTTTCCTTTCTAAGTTAAACACTGTTCCAATAAGATGCAGGGTGCTCCTGGGGTGGGAGCAGGGATTTGTGCTGCTCTCTGAAGATGCTTTGCACAAGGACAGGCAGAGAGAGCCCTCTGGATGTGTCCAAAAGCAGTAACTTCTGCACAATTTGGTAAGTCCTGAGGCTCCCTGAAACCAGCTCTGAATATCAGCATTACCTCAGGCACACTGCAGTCCCAGCCACGTTTTTCCCACTACCAGGGGTTTCAGTCTCTGCATTAAGGAGGCAAATCCCTTTCTGCTCTGAATTTGGAGCATGGTGTGGACCTTTAGGAGGTTGCACACACATGGCCTGGGACTGCCACACCATGATCTGCCTGATGGGCTCATCCTGTGGGGCCTGGAGCAGAACTGGCAGGAGAGCAAGGCCACATATAGACACATTGGATGGATGTCAGGAAAGGGTTTTTCACCCAGAGGGTGGTTGAGCACTGGAAGCACTTCCAGGCTCATCAGAGAAGTGGTCCCATGGCTACCAGAGCTCCAGGAGTGTTTGGACACCATTTCCAGGCACAGGGTGTGACTCTTGGGGTGTCTGCACAGGGCCAGGAGTTGGAATCAGTGATCCTGATGAGTCCCTTCCAACTCATATTCTGTGATTCTGGGAGATTATTCATGAAAAAAAACCAAAAAACTCAGCAACTTTCAGACTGATTTTAACCTCCTTTTAACCTCCTGGGGTCCCAGCCCTGCAGCATCTCTTTGTCCCTCCCCGTGATGTCACCCCCTTCATCCTGCCCCCAGGACAAACCAAATTATTCCTTTTGGGTGAATCACTCTGAAGTCGAAGCGAGCAGGAGCCGCCTCGTTCTGCCTGGAGTACTAAAGGTTCCTCCCGGTGAGGTGTGGTTTGTCCCCGTTATCTCTCCTCCTGCCGCCCGCGGCAGCGGCCAGCTCACAGCTGCTGAACGAGGGCACTCCGAAGGTTGCTGAGATTAGGGCTGCTGGCTCAGCCTCCCCTCCCTGTGCTCTCCCAGGCCCCGGGGCAGCTGGACAGCCCGGGTACCTTCCAGGAATGTTGGAGTCAGTGACTTAGGGATCTCTCTGAATTCTTCTGAGAGAAATCAGAGTGCAGGGATTGAATCCGTTTTAGGGTGAATTCTAATGCTTTTAGTAAGTAAACGGTCTCAAATGCCACAGTAGCAGTGAGTGTTCTAGTGAAGGTTGAAACACACTGATATCGTCAGTGGAGGCTCCAGGCCCACAGCTGTAGACAGGACTTAGACATTAATAGAGCTATAGTAAGGATACTGCTTACATTTCTTTGATAGAACAAGATAGGTTGTATGTGTAGTGTTATAGGTAGCCTGATGTGCTAAGAAAGTGGAATTCTATTAGGTTAAGGAGTGGTGGTCTGAGCTTGCATCTTAGTTTGTTGGAAAAATATAAGAGTTTGTATTGGTAGAGTTGTTGCTTTTAGTATTCAGCTTTTAGCCATTCACTTACTGCCACTGCATTTGCTAGCTGCTTTTACCATTGCTTTTTGCTATTGCCTGTTGAGACTGATGTGCTTTGTAATAAATAACCTTTTTAACTATTAGCTGCTTGCTTATTTAAGATAACCCGACAAAGTAAGAGCCAAGAGCTCAGAGCAGGAGCCTGTAGAGCTCCGGAATTTGGTGCCTTAGAGCACCCGGAGGGCACAAAGAACCTCCACACAGGAAAACCCGCATCCATCCTTGTCCCTGTGCGGTGCCTTCGGGACCGGGTGATCTTGGGGAGGGAAGGTGACACTGAGCTCCGTGCTCAGCGTCCCTGTGCTGGCGCTGGCAGAGAAGCTGTGACTGTGCCGAGGGGCAGCTCCTGGGTAGGAGGAGCTGTTCGTGGCCGCAGGGAAGGAAAGGGCGAGGAGAGAGGGGCCGGCAGCAGCGAGCTTCACTTACCATATCGACATCGGTACTGACACACTCCGTTCTTCCCCCCAAGCAGCTCCAAGAAGGAATCGAAGTAGCTGTTGACCGTCTCGAAGCCGTCCCGGATGGTCTCGATGCCCCAGTCGGAGTAGGATGCCTGTGCCTGGGGGTGCTGGCCGGCGCTGTCGGGCGCCGTCTCCTCGGAGCAGTGTCCCGGGCGCAGGGCGAGGCACAGGAGCGCTGCCCCCAGCAGCAGCCGCATGCTGCGGTGCCGATCCCGGGCAGCGGAGCGGCAGCAGCGGCGGGGATGAGCTGCTGCTGCAGGAGGCAGCGGCACCGCTCTGCTGGACTTTAAACGCAGCCCGGGCGGGAGGTCACCGCAGCCGGGGTGCAAAGTGCAGCGCCGAGGTACGGCCCGGGTTCAGCTCGCACAGACGCGAGTTTGCACAATCCCCTGGGACGGGCTCCGTCCCTGCTGTGAATTTATCTGTAATACATTGATCAACTCCAATAGATGGAATAAATTAAAAAAATTATTGAGCAGGCAGCAGGCAAATCAGCGCTGGGTGTCTGGGGAGTCCCTGCTCCACCAACAGCACACACCCCACTCCGTGTCAGTCCCTCTTTCATTTTCATCTTCTTCCGTGTGCGTGCCTTTCAGCATCTTCTCACCTTCTTTCTGCATCTGCACAGCCAGTTGCTAGGGGGTCTTCTCCTGGCTCCTGGTGGTCCTGGGGAGGAAGGCTGTGGTCTTCCTCTCTTAGCCATTGGTTGACTTTTCCTGTCTTTTTGCAAGCATCCACAAGCTGGGCACATGCAGGATGTCTGTGGTTATTTAAGACATTTGCAAGCATCCACAAACTGGGCACATGCAGGATGTCTGTGGTTATTTAAGACATAATCTAGCTTAAGCAAGTTCAGTGGTCTTTTGGCTGTGTTCCCTAACTTAGCAAGGTTTGATTAGCAAAGCTTTCTGCAAACTCTGTTACAGTCCCCAGGGCTGCAGCTCCCCAAGAGGGACCTGGCATGGGCCACCTCACTCCCTCCCCAGCCTGCTGGGAGATGAAGAGTATCTCTCCCTCCAAAATTTCTGCTGCTCAGGCAGGCTGAGGAGCACCCCTTGCCTTCTCCCTGGGCCTCCTGGGCACATGGAGGGGTGGGATGAGACCTTCACCCAGCCTAGCTGCTGGTTATTGCTCCTAGCAAATCCTCATGGGCCCATGATCCAGCAGCTTGCAGTAGTTTGGGGTTACAAACACTGCATTCAGGGCAATTCCTTGGCTTCACCTCCAGTTCCAGGATCAGTGTGGTGAGTGAACACTTGCCTTTGATGTGGCTACTGAAGGCTGATGTTATAGGGCTGGTTGTTACAGCTCCTGGGTCATGTAAATTAAACATTTAGCACATGTGGCCCAGGAGGAAAGGCAGGCACTGAAACCTGAGCCAGGGAATGGGTTGTGGGGCAGCTCCAGGTCCTGGCTCTGGGGTGGACCCAGGGGTCTGCTCAGCTGGTGGAGGGTTCCAAATTCCTCATTGAAAAGAAAGCAACCAAAATGAACACCAACAACAAAAGACAAAGCAAACCACTCACGAAGAGTGGAGAAGGGAAATGGTGTGGGAAGGTTCTGGCTGCTCTTGGAAAGATTTTCAGCTGTGCCCCAGCACAGCACTGCCTCTCAGGAGGAGCTGGGCTGCAGGCATTTCAAATCTATGCCAAACACAAATGCAAATTCTGGCATTTCATTGTTTTGCAGGAGATTGAGCCCTGCTGAGTTGCTGCTTCTGAGGGGACAGAGCTGGATGGCACTGCCAGTGTCTCTGCACATGGCCCTGGGTGATGAGGAGGAGCAGCCACAGGCACAGCTTGGTTTCTTAGAAGGGTAAGTCAGACAAGTGGGGAAGGGAGCAAACAGGCTGGTTAGTCCTTCTCCTGTGAAATGGTGTGGAGCCAGAGGCAGCTGCTGCCTGCTTGTTCCATCTGTTCTGAGGCTGAGTTATGGATGAGGGGACGTGTAGGAGTGCAGGAGGTCCCAGGGGAAACTCAAACCAGCTTTGCATTTGGGGAGGTTAACCCAGATGCTGAGAACACCGGGGAAAGGAGGCTGGCAGCTTGGGAATCAGCAAATCCCTGCCTCAGGGAAGCCTTTTGTGACATCTGTGTCACCCCTGGCACACGGCAGACGGGGTGCTGGGAAGTGAGGACTTCCCTGCAGGAGCACGGGAGAGTTCAGGCCTCTCCTGCTCTCATGCTGGGGACTGCTCTGTCAGTCGTGGGTAGAAATGGAATTTGTTTTCAGGGAGCCTCAATGAAGGAAAAATAGGATTCAAGAGTCCCACACTGTGTCTTGCAGTGAGTGGAGCCTTGGGTGTCTCTGCTGGTTCAATCCCTGCCCTGCCTGACACTCCAGTTTGCAGTCCCTGTGCTCCCAGAATTTGCCAACAGCCTGGCAGAAATTAATGTAAAAAAGAGCAAAACAGCTATTTGGGAATAGCTTGGAAGTGTGTAAGAGCCTCTGGGTGTCTGTGCATGGTGTCCTGCTATTATGTAGAGCCTTCTAGGGTAGTTCTGGAGGCAATTCCAGAACACAGCTTGCTTTGTCATCCCTCAGTCCCTGGTGGCTGATCCATGTGCTGCTGAAGGCAAAGAGAGAGGGGAAAAAAATGCTGGCAGGGCTGCAGAGGAGTGTGGCATGAGCAGGACATGCAGCCTGGAGCTGGCGGCTCTGGAGCTGTTTGCAAAATCAATTGGAATTAGGAAAGCTGAACAGGGTGGGGAGGGAGCAGCTGGCAGAGAGTAGAGCCTGGGTAAAGAGGAGTCAGAAACTTTCCTGTTAGTTTGCCACTGGTCCTGAAGCAAAGGTTTGTGAATAAAAAGCAGTTTCAGTGCTTTTCCAAAACGTGGCAGTCCCTTTGCCCTGCCCCGGGGATGAGCCACTCTCCTTCCTTCCTCCTGCTTCCTTCTTTCCCTCCCCAAGCCAATCTCCTGGGAGCTTTTCAGTCCAGCTGCAAATAGCTTGGTTGCACCCAGACTGCAAGATCTGAAGGCCAGGAAAAATGCAGGATTGGGTAAAAGTAACCTCCAGATTTCCACCGGGGAGTGGCTCAGCAGCTGCAGCTGTGAGGAAATTCCCGACTGTGGATGTGCACAGTGGGACCCTGCAGCTTCTCTGGCCTCTCTTTGACCCACAAAAACCCCTTTCCTGGGCCAGCTTTTCTCTCTCTGAAGATTTAAGGCGTGCAGATGCTTTTTGCCACCATGGTGAACTCTGACAACTGCTTTTTGAACCCGGTGCTGACCCGGGCTAGGCAGCTCCTGACTGCGTGCATTCATTTCTGCCTCCGTAATGCTTAAATATAGAGCAGCCCCGGGCTGGTGAGTCACGCATTCCCAGGGACACTGCAGGCTGCTGGCAGCGCTCCTGGCCGGGGAGGGAGAGGTGACTGCACCCGTCCCGTCCTGTGGGAATGGGCCCCGGCCCGGATGGAGCTGGAAAAAAACCTCCTGCGGGCCACGCTGCTGGGAGGGCACTGAGCTCTGTTCCAGCAGGGAGAAGAGCCTGAGGTTCAGGTTTATGCTCCATTTGGGAGCCAGACGAATCCCTGATTATGGGGAGGAGATGAAATACCCGAGTCCCTCCGAGCCAGGTGAGAGTCAAAGGGATGGAGGAAGGGCTGGGAGAGCTGGGAGTGTTCAGCCTAGAAAACTGCAGAGACCTCGGAGCCCCTGGCAGTGCCTAAGGGAGAGCTGGGGAGGGACTTTGGACAAGGGAGAAGGGCATCAAACTGACAGAGGGCAGGGATGGATGGGATATTGGGAAGAAATTCTATATTGTGAAGGTGGTGAGGCCTTGAGGAGGCTCCCCCTGGATCCCTGGAAGTGTCCAGGCCAGGCTGGACAGGGCCTGGGACAGTGGGTGGTGTCCCAGCTGTGCTGGGGACAATTCCCTACTTGCAAGCCAAGTGCTCCAGCTGTCCCACAGGCCTCTCCCCAGCCCTTGCTGTGCTCCTTGCAGGTTCCTGATGATGGGAATTAAGCACAAGCTCCACTGGAAAAGGGACCCTCAGCCACTGACCCTGCTTTCAGCCCAGCATTATCTGCCCTCCCCTCCTGCAGACCTTCAGTGCTGTGTGTTCCCAATGGAGACACAAAGTTTAGTGTTGAACAGGGATTTGGGTAAGGAGCAGCTCCTGCACCTGCCCAGGGAGATGCTGAAGGGAAACAGAGGAGCTTGGTTTCCACAAATGATGATAAAACTGTGATCAGATTTATAGCAGCCACATACAAGGAGAGTTGGATGTGGAGGATTTATCACTGCTAATGGCAGTGGCTTTTATTTTAAGCCTGTTCACTTTTTTTTTTTTTAATACATTAAAAATTTTATTACAAAAAAAAAATGTAACAGTAAGGCAGTTTCTCAGTTTTCAGTCACTGTGAGCCCAGACAGTTTTCAACCATGTTTAATACAAAACTAAATTCACACAGGAGCCACGCTGGGGATCCAAAAGCCCTTTGAGAAATGGTGGGGTAAGGCTGGAGGAGCAGCACCAGTGCAATCCCTTACACAGTCAGCCTTGGATGCATGGACACCACTGCAGTGGAGGAAAAGAGGGATTGTCTGCAGTTTAAAAATCAAAGCCAACCCTGTTGTCATAACCTGGAACATTCCTGCTGTGCCTCAGCAGACTCAAGATTTAATTTTAAAAGATTTCTTTTGTTCCTTTAACCTAGTATAATTTTCTGCTGTCAAAAGTAGAAAATTTCTTTCCTGAATAATTATCTGTGAGTGGTTCACTGCTTTCAAAAGTCATGCACCAGAACATTTGTACTCCCCAAGCAAAGCCTGAGACTGATGCTGTTGAACACTGGAAGCACTCACTGGTGTTGAACTGAGGGAGGGAACTGCTGAGCAAAATTCCCCAACTCTGGCTTTTTGCATGCTTTGGTAGTTGTTGAACAGAGATGGGACAGTAAGAGCAAATGCAGGTGTTTTCCACACCTGCATGGCAATGCAGGGATTTTGTTTTGTGCTCCTTTACTAAGTAGGACTTGGTTCCCTACAAGCAGTTATGGAATCCCCAAAGGCAGGATTCCCAACTCCACACTGGGCACTTTCACTTGCAGGGATGTGGTGGGAGGTACCTGCAGCCAAGGTTACCTTTTTGGAGCTTAAGAGATGAGAAAGAAAAAAAAAGTGAACCATGGATAGGAAGAGAGATGGATGAAGTGAGAAAACTCAGGTAGGCACAAATCTTACAGGTTTTGGATTTTTTAATTATCACAATTTAGTGCTCAAAGATCGGCCCTGCTAATGCACTTCTGGGGTAAATTTATTTAGATCAGCTCCTGCTCTTGGAAAAGGAGCAGTACAAATGTGAGGTGGGAGTGTGCAGACTTTTTGTGTTCTTACATTATGGATGGACCTTGTTTTCCAGCTGCCAAAAGCCAGGCAAAATTCAGGAAGGTGCAGGGCTAAGGAGGGGCAGTTCTGTGTGTCCCACTGCTACCAGGCTCAGTAGAAATTTAACAATTATTTTCCAGCAAAAACCTTGTCAAGTGTCTTCTGAAAGTATGCAGTTCCTCCAACTATAGTACCTTAAACTGCATTCCCAGTACTCCAGAGGTATTTCTAGCATGTTTAACAATAGGTTTTGTATGTTTTGGCTCAATTGTCAAGATTTTATTGAGGCAGAAAATCCAATTAACCAAAATTGGAATTTTTCCCTTGGTAAAGACTTCAGGCTTGACCCCTAAATCAGTAAAATCATCATCATCCAGAAAATTGGACTGTTTAGGCAGAGGCAGGTGCAGCTTCCTTTGATTTTTGTCCTCATGCTAATGAGGTATTTGGATATTTTGCTATAAATCCTGCTGTGGAAGGGAAAGGGCTCAGGAAAGCAAGCCTATATCTAAAAAAGCGTCAGGAACTATAAATAGGCTGAGAGTTTCTCCAGAAACCTTGAGAGCTGGGAGGAGGATGAGGAGGGAGCATTCTGTGAGGACTCTGTGTTACCTCAGCACCTGAAGTCTCAGAACCAATTTGAAATTCCAGTGTCCTAAGGCACGACAATTTTGATTAATGAAGATGGGAAGAGCTGGCTGCCAGGACAGAACAAAAGCAGCATTTGTTCATGTGGACAAACATTGCAGAAGAGGAGGGAAGATGGGCTGTGGGTGTTCCCAGGCTGCTCTGACACTGTGGAAGGATCCTGACTCTGCCTGTGGAACTGCTGGCTCTTAGTCAAGACTAAGAGCCAAATTCTTCCCACAGGCTGAGAAGGAAGACAAGTTTAAAAAGTGGGGCTTTTCTAGAAGTAGAAAACCAGGCTAAAACATGCTAATAACCTGTTTTCCAGAGGAAAAAAAACCAAAGCATGCCTGCAGTGGTCAGGCACTCCAGGAAAGCAAAGAGTTGAGTGTCTGGGAAATGAGGAATAGGAATGGGTTTAATTCAGCATTCCTACCAGGAAACCACCTTGGCCTAAGCCTGGCAGGGGTGAGGAGGACTCCAGACAACCCCTGGCTGCCCACACTGCTCAGAGGGATGATGGTGACAGGAACACCACACACAACACCACTGTAAGTTGTGGCCCTCATCTGTATTTTGTCCTTTTTTTTTTTTCCAGTAACACTTGTCAACCTCAGTATTTTCTGCCAATAAACCTTTAGGGGAGGGTTTGGAGGGAACTAAAAGCATGTTTGTCCTGTCCACATCTGTAGTGGAAGCTGTAGTGGAGTGTTTGTTAGCTGTAAACTGGCAGGTGTGTGCATTCCCACAGGAGAATCATTCCAGCTCCGATAACGTGCACGGCCGGCGGAACTCCTGCCCCCGCTCGTGGAGCCACTTGTTGGACACTGCAGAGACACAAGAACATTGGGTCACACAAGATAAGGGTGCTCCAGGCCAGCTTTTGGTTAGGCACAGCATTATCTAAGTTTTCTCAAGGGTTTCAATCCCACAGTGGATTGGGCTGGAAAGACTCATTCCAACCCCACTGTCATGCACAAATGTGTGAAGTTGGTGTAATAAAAAACCAACCAACCAACAGACCTTTCCAGTATGGCTGTAAAGCTAAAAAAAACTCTAAGTTTACTTAAGTTGACTTTAGAGTTTATAAATATACTATATAGTATTAATTTCCTTTATACACAACAAAATATGCTCCTATATAGAATATATTCAACATATAGAGAGATATGAGATAGATAAAGTAAATTAAACAGATTTCTTTACAAAGAAGGTAATTTCTGAAGTCCCAAGGAAAAATAAAGCCAAGCCATCCCCCCAGCAGAGCCCAGACTCAGGTCAGAGGCAGGTACTCACCCCATTTATTTCCCACTAGCACTGGGCAGGCTGCATGTCTCGTGCTGTAATCACCTTCTCCACTTGGGAAGAGATTGTACCAGAACACAGCTGTTCCCTGGGGAGAAAAGGGACACTCAGCCCTCTGCTCTGTACAACACACTTGCACACCAGTAAAATAAAGGTAGGTGCATTTGTGTTTCAGATTCTCCTTTTCAACTGAAGGCTCTTTTCAATATTCTATCATTTGTTTCCTTAGGAATATGTCTCCTTTGATTTATTGTATGTCTATATACCTGGCTCTTAATTTTTTTAAGATCCTAAGCCAGTTTCATTCAACTCCTGACTGGTTTAAGGAAGCCAAGATTCACTAAAGCTGAGCAGCAGGCTTGAAGGAAAGAACTGACAAGAGCATTTCCTCCAGATGCCTCAAGACTAAATCAACTCACAGATTTGAGTATTTTCAAGATGTGTTTTGGAGCATTTAAATGTTTTGCATTTGCATGCACACATAGAATATTGGGCTCCTTGGAATCACCAGCACAGCTCCAGCTGCTGCACTTAAGGAAAACCATAGCACTGTTATGAGAGCACAGAGGTGCCTACAATTATTTTCAAGTTCCTTTTACAGCTGTGTTTGGTGCCTGCTCTGTTTGAGCAGGAGGGGAGGAGTGTTTTGTCTGCTGATCAGTCCTGCTCACCTTTCTTGGCCAAACGCTGGCTCCCACTTCAGGGAAGACCGTGGCTCCCCCTGCTGACACATCACTCATCTGAACAGGTGGGGAAGGACAGGTGAGTTCAGGATGATAATCTCACTTTTCAGCAAAAGTGAAGTTTAATTTTGATGTAAATCCCTTAAGAAGGCCAAACCCCCTCTGTTCCCAGTGCAGCCCCAGCCTTGTCCCTCCCACTGGAGTGTTAAGGCAGTGAACAAGCTGTAAATACTGATGCAGATACAAAAAAAAAAAAAAAAACCAAACCAAAAACCAGGCAGGCAAATAATTTAAGCTAATGCTCAAGTCTGGGGGCAAAATCCTCCTTAGGACACATGGAAAAACCACAGTCTGGGTAAGAACCCCTCCCATATGTATTACCCCAAAGTTAGTGGCTGCTTTACTTGCAAGTCCCTTCAGTAAAAAAAGAATGAAACAAAAGTAGAATTAAATCCTTCTACAGTATAGAAAATGCAGTGACAGATGGCAGAAATGTATCACTTACATAAAACAACCAAGTAGCAATTCTGTTGCCTGTTCCCAATTCCTTAAAAGCATCTGGCTCATCTTTCTGTGAAGAAAAGCAGGCAGATTCCATCAGCATTTCTTTTTGGTTGCTGAGAGCAGCCAGTGACACACAGCTGCTGAGCCAGCAGCACACAACAGACTCATGCAGAAGAATTAATCCAACCCCTCAATTTGGGAGGAGGGGAGGAATGCAATAGGAATGAATCTATTAATTTAAATAAACCAGGCACTTTAAAATTCTGTAGGAGAGGGAGGGAGGGCATTAAGCCCAGATTTCTAATGGGTAAGAACAACTGTGCTGTCTGAGGCTAAGCCCATAAATGCTCCTCACAGCAAACTGAATTATTTAATTACACTCATCCCCCTTGTCCCTGGCAGCAGCCAGGGCACTCTCAGTCCCAGGGTCAGCTGGACACCTCCCTGCCACACTCCACTTTGGATTCCAGCTGGGAACAGGGAGGAAGCCTCAGTGACAAACCAGGCAGCTGAGAGGTGTTCAGTGCTCAGCTTACAAGAATGAACCCCACGTTGATGAGTTTTGATACTAACTTCTGCCACACCTGAGTTTTTAAACCCACCCACCCCCTGTGACCACAGTTTGTGTGCACTGAAATTGCAGCAATTGTTACTCCAGGAAACAAGCCCAGTGTTTCCAAACAAAACCTGTTAACTGGTTGCAATGCCTTGGAGCAGGTGCTTGCAGAGCAGAGATCCTGATTCAGACTTGGTGGCTGGGGTTAAGGTTAATCTGAAGGGGTTAAACCACACAGAATGATGCCCAGTAAATAACCAACTGAACTTCAGCAGTCTGCAGTTTAAACTGGAATGAAACAGGTGGGGAATTTAAATCCAATTTAAAAATTAAGAGCAGTGAGATAAGACTTTTTCCAGTTGTCTGCTGGCACTCAGCTTACAGGAGCAACCTCCACAGGTTCAGCTGGTGGTTTAGAGGGCTTTCTCCACGGACATGGATTAGCAAAGTGGAAGAGCTAAGATTGAATACACATGGAAGAACAGAGAGTGTGCCCCAGCCCAGAGGCCCAGGCTTCACCAGGCCTAGCTGCCCTCCAGCTCTTTACTTGCCCGTGCAAAGTCAAAGTGGGGCTCATACTGTCCTCCCACTCCATAATTTGCCACCTGAAAAAGAGAAACACAGTGCTTGTGAAGAAGAAAGAGGTGAAGACAAAACAGGACTTACCCTTCCAAAATCAAAATGAGGCTCATACTGGCCCCCTACGCCGTAGTTGGCTACCTACAGTGGAAGGAGAAGCACAGGATCTAGTAAATCAGTCTTTATTTTATCCAGGCAAGACTTTGACTGTCAGCTACAACCTTTGCAGAGATGAAGTGTAAACACCAAGCCCCAGGAAATGTCAAGCCTCTGGCAGCAACAGGAGCACATCCAAGACTGGCACTGCAGGATGCAGCATGCTCCAGGTAAGGAATCTGGTGCTTTCCAGGGCAGAAAAGCATTTTTTTCCTACAGAAAACTTTTCAGCCTCTCTTCAAAATGGTGTCATGGTGCTTTTATATCAGATTTAAAACACTTTTTGACCTGAATTTGACTGTTTCAATAAAGAGGGTTCCCTGTCCTTCTTGCCAATTGGTTATAAAAAAAAAACCACCTCAATTTTGGACCAGATCCTTGGCCATTTTATCACCAGGAGCTCTGACAGAGTGGCAAGGAGCACAGCAGGTTTCACAAGTACTTTGTGGGTGTCCTGCTTTCTAGGTACTCATGCTCTGCTCACAGTCAGGGAGGCAGCTGCTCATTTAAAGCCTCAAGCAAATAAACAAAAGCACTTCTAAATTACAGTTTACTCAAGTTGCACATAGAGCCAGTGCTTCCCACACACCCCAGGGACACCAGACACACTGGTGGCCTTCCCTGAGCCTCCAACAGCAGCAAAGCTTGACTCTGAGGCCATTAAACTCAATTTATTTGTCTAAATAAAAGAGAATGACACATCCAGAGTTTCAGTTATCACTGAAAAAGCCATTTCACACTGAACAGCTGCTCTGCAAACACAACTTTCTTTTCCCCTCTGTCAATAAATAGAGTTTTGCTGGCCACCCCACCTGAGCAAGGTGCTGAAGTGGTGCCAGTGCTGCTGCCACTCACCTGCAGCTCCTCTGCTGTGGAGACATCCAGCCCTGTGAGGTCCTGGATCCGGGTGTTGATGCGGGACACCACCGGGCTCTCGTAGCCCGACAGCCACGCGCTGGGGAGGGACAGTTAGTGACAGTTAGTGACACTGCCAGCAGCAGCACAGCAGCAGCACCTGCAGCCACCTGCAATGGCAGACTGCCTTCCAGCACTTCTCAAGGAGCTGCCAGCATGACCAGAAGTACTTCCAGGGCATTATAAACCCTGGATTTAAAGAATGTGTTTCCAGCAGTGGCTTAAGGGAGCTCCATAACCAAGAATTCCCATACTGGGCTGAAGGAAGTGTTACAAACAGTGCTTCAAGCTGGTTTTTAAACCAGGCACAGCCAGTTTTGCTCTTACCCCACTCCCAACAGCTCACTCAGCCCCCTTGGGGTGATGCATTTTGAAGCAGGGTTTGGGACAGGAACAGGTGAGTTGGATGTGTAGCTGGAACTTGGTTCCCCTAAATGTCACACACTGGGAGCTGCCCTCTCACCACTTACCCCTGCAGTGCTATAAAAATCAATCAAGTAATGCATTAAATTTAACAACTGCTATCAGAACAGCCTATTACAAATCTGGTATTTAGCACATGCTTTGGGTACACAATGATTTTTAAGTGGGGAAAGAAAAAACCCAATTTACCCTCTCCTTTTTTTTTTTCTTTAAATGTGGAAGGTCAGCCTCAGTTCCAAAGGCATCTTTCAAAATGTTTGCCTCCTACTGTGTATTAGAGTTCTCCCACATCTGCTCACCTGATGCCTGTTCCTGCTTTACTTATCCCATGCCAGCCACTCCACCTTCATTTTACCCTGGCAGCCCACTGCACTAATATGGGTGATGACATCAATGATTTGGGACTTCTTTTTCTCCCCCCTCCTTTTTTTTTTTTTTTGGCAGGAAAATGGAAACATCTATTTTTACCCCTTTTTCTAGCAGCTGACTCAGCTTTTGGGCTCAGCAGTGCTTCCTGCTGGACAGAAATCCCTGTGCCCAGAGCCCAGCTGGAAACGCTAATCAGCAGCATCCATGTATTTTTACTCAAATCAACCTTCACATCTATACTAAATTAAGTTTTTCTTTCATTTGTGTTTAAATGAAACCATAAATCCCCAAATAGTTTGCCTGGGAGGAACAGTAGCATGACACATGACACAAGGCACTGACACAGGTTACAGAATCTCTACAAGACTTTTTGAAATGACAACTGAACTATGAGATAAAAGAAAACAACTTTCTCAAGACAGACATGCACAGACTGCTGACCACTTGTTAGTACAAGGAGGTGTTACAACACAACCTGCTTTGATTTCAGGTGGCAGATGACACAAGACATAGATATGAAGCATTTACCAAACAAATCCCCAAAAGCAGCCATGCTACACAGCCATGGTGACCAGGTAATGCTCACAAGCAGCCCTAACCTCACATTTAAGGCATGAGAAGAGCCCAAACACACCCAGCAGCTTCTCTCCCTGCCTCTGTCCAGATTGTTAAAGAAAAAAAAAAACCCAAAAGGAGAAAAACCCAAGCATTCTTGCTCTGTAGGTTAGAGAGTGCCTATGAATGCTTCACCAGAGAATACTGCAGCCTTTCAGGAAGGGGAGCACTGTATGCATTGAAAAACAAAAATTAACTGCCTCAACATACAAAGAAAGCCTATGAAAGGTGGAGGAAGAGGGAATTGAAACCATATTCCAAGTGCCAGCCTGTCTGCTGGGTGCTGAGCAAAACCACAGGGAGGCCTGGAGTGCTGCAGAGTTACAGGGGGACTTAACCCTGGAGGTGTCCTGAGAGCTGCATCCACGGCTCTGCCTGGCCACAGAACATTCCAGCTGTCCCACAATCCCTCCTCTGGTGCTGGCCCAGCTTGGTCCCTTGCTGATAAGTCTCTGCCTCATTCAAAACAATTTCTTCACACAAAGTTGGCTTTTTTTCCTGCCCTTGTCTATAAAAAAAAAAAACAACTCCCCTGACCAGTGGTGCAGGAGATGCAGCATTAACAGCCTTAAACATGCTCAGCAGTTTGTTTTAATATTTTCATACTTCCAGGTTCATTGCATTCTTTCCTATTTTTGACCAGCTGCCACCTCTGAGTCCATGATGGGCCCTAACAAAAAAGGGACAAGTCCTGGGAAGCCCCAGGCAGGGCAGTTCAAGGTACCACTGATGTAGTTACAGAGGATCTGGCATTTCTTTAATAATCACCACACAAGTCTGGTGTTTTGCTGACCCACTTGGCTTTGTAAAAAACCATCCCTGAACTGTTATAAAGATTTAATACTTCCATTAGCATGCTGAATTCACACTGGGGGAGCTTTCAGCAACTTTTATATACATCAAGAAATGGCTCAGGGTTGGGAGAGACCTTAAAGCTCATCCTATTCCACTATCCCAGGCTGCTCCAAGCCCTGTCCAGCCTGGCCTTGGACTCTGCCAGGGATGGAGCAGCCACAAAATGTCCCATATTCCTCCCTCTTGGAATTCTGCATGAGGCACCTTAGAGATTTTTAATGGCATGATGCTTCTAACAGAAATAATTTAAAGACTAAGCAGCACATGAAGGAAAAACAAGACAATTCTCTGGAACTACTGAACACACAGGGGAGCATCCCTCCCCAAAATCTCATCTCCTCAGCTGCACTGGTCAGTCTAGGAACTGGGATTACATCCCAACACAACTTCTGTAAGTCACTGGCCACAAAACACTGGCATTTGTGTTCAAAAGCCTTCTAAGCCACACTTGGTGTGCAGAAAATAGCAGAGGCACAACAGGGAGTGAGTAAAAGCCCAGCCTGGTATTTCTGAAGTGGAAACTTTTACCATCACATGCTGCAAGCTCCTGCTGCCTGCTGGGAGGAGAGAGAAGGGGGAAAAGGCAGTTTTTATCTGTGAAAGCAGTGTGTGAGTGGGTGGGTTGATCCTGGTGCTGCACACACAGCTCCCTGGTGCTGGCAAGGTGCCCCCCTCCACAGAGCTGCCACGTCCCACCAGGGGAACAGTAGCTCTCTCAGAGACAGGAATGCTGTAATTTAGGAGGGCATGTGCTGGGAAGGAATGCTGGGAGGGGGAAAGCAGTCATCTATTAAAAAAATAAAAAAAATGAAGTGAGCATTTTTTGGTTTTCAGGAGCAATGATTCATCTGGAATCTGAACTGGCTCAAGCAGCTCCAAGGGAAAGATGTTTCTGGCAGTGCAGCAGAGCAGCAGGAACAGCACAGGCCCCCAGACCAGCCTGGTGGGGGAGGCTTTTGCCTCCTACTCCACTCTTGGGTGTCAAGTTCTCTGCAAAGTCCATACCCATCCAAAATCTGCACACAGAGCAAAGCAAAAGCAAGGGGGAGCAGAAGGGCAGTCCTGCTCCACCCCTTTGAGGCTATTCCTACCTCCAAAAAATGGCCTTTCCCAAGTTCTTGGATGTGCCTCTACAATTTTAATTCCAGTTTCCAGTGAGATACTGGATTTAAAATCTTAGCTCAGTAAAATGTGATTTAATTCTGAGAGTTCCTTGGGTACATTGGAGGGAAGTCACACAGTGCCACATTTCTGAGCACCAAACCTCATTAAGGATTTAAGGATCCCACTCCCCAGGCTCTATCCTGGTTTTTTAATTGGCCTTTAATGTTAGGTGGTGCCTTGTACTATTTTTTCTGACTGTGGCATCTGCACTACCTCAGGGAATAACATTTCCTACTAATGAAAAAATCACAACTCAAAATAAAGAGCTCTTCCACTAAGCCTCATCTATTTAAATAGGGACCAATTATGCATCCCAATTTCCATCAGTAATCTGGTCACTTTCTCCAATTCCCAGCATCAGCACTCAAGTTTGACACGAGGGGATGTTCAAATGGATGAAGGAGTTTCCTCAGTAAATACTCCAGAGCTGTCTGGCACAGAGGACAAACCCCACAAGTGAATAAATTAAGCCCCCAAAAACACAATGCCAAATAACCAAAGTAGGTAAGACATGGACAGACTTGAACATCAAAAATAAGAAATAAAAATTAAACAATACATGTCCAACAGGAAGAGGAATGTTCCTAAAGTCCCTCTGTGGAGGCAGTTTTAAGGAGCAAATATCTAAGAGCTCCCAATTTCCAGAAGATTCCCATTACCTGTGTGTGCCAATGAGCACACAGAACCTCAGGCTGCTAAGGTGTGAGGCATAAAAAAAAAACAAAAGTCTTCAAAAAAAGTCTTGCCACTAGAGTGGCCTTAAGGACCTCAGCTCCAGTGGTTTTCCAGTTTCCCTGAGACTTATCATTCCTGAATCAGTCACCTTCCTGTGATCCCATATTTGGAAGCACTTTTACCTTTCTGAAGAAATTCACAGCTAACTAAAAGCCCTTCAGCTCCAGGCCATTCCAAGTTCAGAATTCCAAGTTCAGGGTTTGTTCCAAGCAGCTGAAAGAACACTGGGTTTCTATTCCAGCAGCAATCATTCCACCATGGAAATCCCTTAAAATCACCCCCAGCTTTAATGGGCAGGAATCACAGCAGCTCTAAGCACGTGTGGGCACAAAGTGAGGAGCAGGGGTGAGCCAGGGAGGTGCCCCCACTGCACTGGTGCCAGCACAGCCCCACATTTAGTATGTTAGTCACAGCACACAAGCCATGCTCAGCCACAGAGGGCACTTCCACCTTTGTTATGTGACAGCTCAGCTTGCTTAGCCCACTCTTTGAAAGAAAGGCTGAGGAATGAGGAGAGTCACACAGAATCCACGTTCAGCACTGAAGCAGCACAGCCCCTGCACACACTTCCTCAGACAAGGAATCCCTTCCCCTTACCTCTTAGAGACTCTGTAATGTGCTGTGGTCAGTTTCCCAGTCTCAGGGTCATGAACAGTAGCACGGCTCAGCTACAAAAAGAGAAAGGACAAGGCTTACCCACCTTGCAGGCTGCTTTTTGGCCAAGCCCCAGGTGTTTGAAAGGTTCTGATTGGTCCGGATGCGATGCTCGCATATGGAAAGGTTGGAAGGGCAACACAAGCTGCAGCTGCCATGTCCAAATCACAACTAATTGGTTGGAATAATTTGGTTTAGATTGTCCTTTCACTTTTTTCCTCCCTTTATTGTTTTTCCTCTTTTTTTTCTTTGTTTAAAAATCAAGATTTTCTACAAGTAATTTATGATGCTGAGTTTCCCAGACTATTCCTCCTCACCCAGAAGTTTTAACTCCTCCCAGAATTTTGGCTCAGTGCTGATGGCCTGTGCAGTCAATCTTTAATTACCACAGCTAAAACCAGGGGAGATCAGGCAGGGGCAGGTGGTTTCTTTCAGATCCAGCCAATTTTGGAAAGCACTGGCTGCATTCAACACTTGTAGTTCTTAATGGGCAAGCTGATAAAGAACCAGGAGCCCAGTGGAAGAGAGCCTGTGCTCTGCCAGGTTTGTGTCAGGCAGGAGGTAAAGGAGCCCAGCTGGGAGTGTGGGATTATCCTGGACAAGGAGATGTGTGTCTGTGTGCACAGCAAGGACCTGAAGCATTTCTGACACCCTTTAAGGCACTTTGAGGTCTGCTACAATTTCCAAAGAAAGGGAAGACAATTCTTGGTTGTGAGAAGAGCAAGGAGGAAAAGGAAAATACAGATTAAAACCAAAACCAGTTTTGTGGCATCTTGTACTTCTCACACTGACTGTGCTCAAAAAACCAGACTTGAGAAGGTGACCAAAAAGGAAAGCACAAATCAAAACACGCCCCCAGAACTTCCAGCTGAAGGGAAAGACTGAGAAACTCAGCAGTACCAGCCTGTTCCAGATCTGCACAGAATCACAAGGTGGAGCACAAGTCTTCAGCCCACCTCTGCTTTCCTCAGAGGGAGCAGGAGGTACACACTCATTTCAGGCCCAAAACCTCTGGCAGAGAGCTCTCTTACCTTTTGCTAATTCTGTAATGTGCCGTCTCCAAGGCTCCCGTTATGGGGTTTGAAATGGTGGCTCGCCTCAGCTGTGAAGCGAACCATCAGAAGTTGCATTACAAGCACAATCTGCATCCCAGCAATCCGACCTTCAGAAGCCTGGGGCCAGGGGGGACAGTGCCCTGCTCTGCCACCAAGGGGTGCAGGGCCAGGGCAACCAGGGGGAGGCACCAGCTTTACCAAAAAAAACACTTATTGTTTTTAGGGGTTTTTTTTAAGGTTTTCCACAAGTCCCGTTTCCACGTCTGTAGCAACAAGAGTTGTCAGAATAAAGCAAACTACAGCAGCTTGGATTTGTTTAGTGATGAAATGCCCTGGGAGCAGCACAGTGGTGTGGCATGTGGACAAGTGGTGCTTTGTTACACTGTCCTGCTCCTGGATGAGGAGTTTGACAGGTGAATGGAGTCCAGGCAGCACCATAAGCCAAAGGTGAATAAACCATTCCTTTGCAGTCTTTTCTGTACCAAAAACAGCACTGACCTCTCACAAACTTCTGCTTCACTCATGGTCACACGTACACAGAGTGAGAACTCCTGGCTCAGAGCTTTCCTTTCCTCTGCTGTGCTCCATTTACTCCATGCCTTCCCATCTGTGTTGATATTCCAACTCAGAACCTCACACAAGTGCCCTTTAACTTCATGAACTACCAGACACTCCATCACTCATACCTGGAGAGGCTGAGATGCAGAGCCCAAGTTTTACAAAAGGCAGAATGTCATGCCAACTGCCCAAACAATCATTAGCAGTTCTCCACTGTCAAAATAAACTCAACAAGCCAAGGCCTCTCCACACCTACTGACAAGAAAAGGTACTGGGAGCTCCCAGTATGCTGCCTCTCCTCTCCTCCCATGCAAACACAAAAAAACAAGGCACAAACTACAATTCCAGTGAGACTCCAGAGCTGAATAATGAGGCTGCATCCTGCCAGCACAGCAGAAGGCAGAGCACAGATCAGCCAGTGCTGTCTCCTCCCAGAGGATGGCAGCATCCCGAGCAGCAGGAAGGAGATGACCTTTAGGTCTCCAAGAACAAAATGCTTTTGCTGCTGAGGCCTCACACACAGAGGATATGGCAACAGTAACTGCATACAGATGCTCTTGTGTTAAAGGTCTCCAAGCCTTTGCCACGAGCTGAGTGTTTGACAGGAAAACAGTGACCTCAGCAAGTTCAGAAATGGCAGTCACACATTTACAGTTTTTCTACTCTGCAAAGGAGTGGTCTGGTCACATTCCAGAGGTGTGGAATGCATCATGCAGGAGCAGAGGAGCTGCAACAGCTCCAGACCAGCAATGGGGGCTCTGACTTTCAGCCCTGCAGCAAATCTGCCTGGCAGGGCAGCAGGAAGAGATGCCTCACAGGTACATGCAGGGAAAAGCTTACACTTCCTGCTTACAGCTCAGAGCATTGCCTCAGAAACCTCAGAACAGAATCACTGAGCTTGGAGAAGATCTCCAAGATAATCAAATCCAACCTCTGATCCATCCCCACCTTCCCACTCAGCCCAGAGCACTGAGTGCCACATGCAGTCATTCCTTGGGCACCTGCAGGGATGGTGACCCTGCAAATGCCTGACAAACCCTTCAGTCAAGAAATTCCTCCCAATGTCCAACACCTCAGGCTTCAGGGAACTTTAAGATCCCCTCCAAGCCAAGGACAGCCTCACTGCCCATCTCATTCTGGACAAAAAGCCATTTAGGCCAAAAGCAAAGGAAAAAGAGCAGGAAAATTACATTTCTACTAGTTTAAGTCTTAGTTTAGAATGGATGGAAAAATAAATTAATTTAATTAACTACATCTTCAATGTGCATTTGTGGATACAGAGTTGCACCAACTGGATACAGAAGGCAACTCCACCAGTTTGATGTTTGCCTTGGACACTCCTGTTTTCTCAGAAAGTGAAGCTGCCCTGGATTATTCCTCACTGAGAAACAAGAACCTTTGCATCCAGTGTCTGAAACAGGGTTGATGAGCCACCATCATCAATAAGAAGGCAAAACCCACCAATTAAGTCCTGTCCTCTTAAAGCTATTTCATCTACAGGCAGCTTCCATCTGCATCCATTCCATTCCATCCATTTCATCTGCAGGCAGCTGGGAGACAGAAGCCAGTCTTATACCAAAATGGAGAATAAAACCACTCTCTCCTCTATCCAATCAGGAGGCATTCCAGGATGTCTTAGGTTGCAATACAGGATGTGACCAGAAATGTGAATTCTGTCACCATCTGCTGAAGTGGGTGGGGCAGTGACCCTGATCTCCTGGCACATATTATCTGCTAATGGGCCATCTTTAAACCAGCTGGGCAATCATCTTTATCTTTCCCACAGCCCATCCTCCCTCCAGGAAGATATCATCTGCTGCTGGCCCATTCAGTCCCACTGTGTGACTGATAAAATTCCATCATCCCACTGGGAGATGCTCCAGCCAGGGGAGCAGCCAAGCCTTTCCTACCCAGATAAAAACTGAGATTTTGGACAGCAAGTTATCCATCTTTCCACTGGATTCCAGAGGAAAGCCAGACCTTTCCACATCATCCCTGCACCTTCAGAGGAAAACTGCACCTTCTCCAGGAGCACTGCTCCAGCTGAACCACATCTGCCACTGCAGGAGGATGCAGCCACCATTGAATGGGACTGTGCCAACACCCTGACTGACTGACGGGTGTCAGCTTGGATTCTGACTCTGGCAGGGTTGGGATTGTTCTGTGTAATACTGCATTTCTATTTTAATTTTCCTAGTAAAGACCTGTTATTCTTAATTCCCCTATCTTTCCCTGAGAGCCCCTTAATTTCAAAATTATAAAAATAATTTGGAGGGAGGGGGTTTACATTCTCCATTTCAAAGAGAAGCTCCTGCCTTTATTGGCAGACACCTGTCCTTCAAACCAGGACACAGGACCAGAGGAATGTCTGCCTTTCCCTTCCAGACTTGAAAAGGAAAACAACAAAAGCAGAAAACCAAATGCAAGTTGGGAATACTGCAGTACACCCTCACTGCTTTGTTTCTCTGTTGGAGAACTCCCAGCTTTTCCCAGTCTCCACCAAGGGGTGTCACCAAGAGCTGCGAGGTGAGGCAAGCAAGGCGTGAGCACACCCCTGCTCTCCAGAGGAGACAGCCAGGCACACTCCCACCAAATCCAGGTGGAGTTTAAGATTCCAGGGGCAAGGAAGTGTAGAGCATTTACCCTGGGCTTTGCCAGCTCCTTGACAGTCTCGATCTCCTCGTCGGAGATGATGTCCAGGAAGCGAACGATGCGAGGCTTGTCCCACTCGTCCTCCTGCTTGACGGGGCCCAGGATGTACCTGGGGTTCCTGTTGCCGTCGTAGTAGCGGCAGAAGAGCCTCTTCTGTCTCCTGGGAGTCTGCAGGGGAGGCACAGCAGGGGGTCAGTGCTCCCACAGGACACTGGGATCTCCAAGGACAACATGGCAAACAATTGGCTCTCCCCACCTGGTTATGTGACAGGTTCAAGAGATGGTTTCACTTTGAGAAGTCAGTGCTGTCTGCACTGCAGCACACAACCCTACTAAGATAATTTTATCAGTAAAAAAAACATAAATCCCTATTTAATTCTGTCTGTAACTCTGGACTTCCAGCATCCTTAATTAATGACACTGATGGAGCAGATCCAAGGCAGTGCCTGGGGCAGTGTTACTTTTTGTCTACTGAACAGGCTGGAACAGGGAAGAAATCCAACACATGAGCCTCAACTCTGCACACTCATCCAGCTGCTCTAACGACTTCCTTGCTTGCACACCACACACAAATTCCTGACATTGTTTGGTTTCAAACATTTGAGAACAGTCTACTCCACTTTACCATTTTGAGCCCCTCCCCACGGCACAGCATTTCGTACTTCCTTCTCTCAGGCAGGTAATCCTTTTTCTTAACCTCAGTTTCCTTCTCCTGCTGCTCTTCTGAATCTGTGCTGGACTTGTTTGCTTCTTTCTCTTTAGCCATGATGTACTCAAAGTATTTCATGTTGCCATTTGCTCTTTGATGTTCAGGATCTGTGGACACAGAAACAGACAGGGATCACTGGCAGGTTTCCAGCCCCTGAGGAATCACCCACAAGTGGTTCTTCACAGAAAGCAAAAGGAAACAGATGCACACAACTGCTTCTCCATCCCTCACTGCACACAGGGCTCCCAGCACTGAGGAAAAGGGTTTGGCCACTCCAGCCCATCTCACTAGAGAGGGAGAGACAAGGGAATGGGACAGGGAGAGAGCTGGGGCAGCATGACTGCCTGTAAACCTGAAGATTCCCTGGTGGGATTTGAGATTTCTGGTGACAAAGCTTTTTAACTTACAGAATTGCTTTTAGCTCTTTATTAAGTGGCTCTCAGTAACTTTTGCTGTGTTAGGATTAGTTCTGAGCTTCCCAGAGCATCCATTACACAGTGGAACACTTACAGAAAAATAACTGCTTTCATTTTTCATTAAAGACTCTTATCTCACTGTCCTCTATTCTGTATCTCTTGTTTTTACAAGTGTTTCATCTGCAGCATGCTGAGTTTGTATTTAAACCATCTGCAGAGATTTCAGTACCACCAATTTAATTCCAATTTCATTAATTTTGGTTTTGCCTCTGCCTCAGGGGAAGCACAAGATTTCAAATAGGTGAAGGGACAAAAGCCAACAGTGTCAGGAGGCAGAAAACCCTTTGGTGCAAAGCAGCAAACCCCCATGTAAAATGCAAAAATGCACTTTGCAGTGCACTACAAGCCAGATCCAGGACAAAGCCAGCAGAGCTGTGTCCCTGTGCCCTTACCCAGCTCCAGGAGGCGCCTGGTGAGTGCCATGGCCTTGCCCAGGTCCCCCTGCTGATAGACAGCATAGCTCAGGTAGTCCAGGATGTAAACTTTGTCTGCAGAGGACACTTCTCCCTCATCCAGCTGCTTCAGGGCTTGCTCCATCCACAGCTCTGTGTGGTAATAGTCAGCTTCTGTGTAGGCAATCTTCCCCAGCTCAAAGCAATCTTCAGCTGTTAGGAAGGATTTGTGCTTCACACCTGGGTATTTAAAACAAAACAGAGTTCACACAGGGTTTCAGGCCAGTCTTCTGAGAAATATTTGAGTTATTTCTCATTCCTCACAGCAGGGTTTTACTTCTGTTCTCCCACTGCTCCCTTCTGCAGTAGCTGCTTGTTGAAGTCTCTAAAGCCTGTAAATCCTTGGCACACAAGGAACACTCAGATGCAGCTTTCCACTGCCAGAATACCAGCAAACAGCTAAATGTCTCAACCACTAGTGAAAAATCAAATTAAACAAACCTTCCTTCCTCAAAACCCCAACCACTTCCAGCAGGAGCAAAAATAAGCCAAATTTGAAGCTTCAGAACTCTGTTTTCAAGGACATCACGTTATCACTTTCAAAATTTTACTGAACCATGACTTGTTAGTGACAACTTGGTGGAGGAGGAAAAGGAAAACATCAGGGAGTAAATTCCCAGCTGCTTGGGATTTTTTTCAAGTTAGTAATTTTTAGAAACATTTTAAATGACCTCTGAAAGATTAAAGCACTAGTAGGCAAATTACAGATTCCTATTTTTGCCTCTGGAAAAACAGGCCCTATGTAAAACCAAATTTAAGCTTGTAAAAGGGAAACAGGACCCACCAGTGCTACAGCTAAAATTACATCCCTGATTACATCTTAATCCATCCTGAGTTTCCAACAGGAGCTCTGCAGTGCTCAAACAGGGCAGCTGTTCATTCCTGCTCCCTCACTGAACACCTTGTGCCCATCCTGAGCCTGAGTCTCCAGACTCTCAAAGGACAAAAATCTGGCAGCAGCTGAGACTCTGGAGCAAAAGAAATTCCCTGGGAGTGAAGAAAAGGAGCACAAACATGGGAAGTTCCCCTCTGGAGCTCTCCAAAGTCCAAGTTATTCCATTTTATCCTGCAGAACTTCCACTTCAATGCACACAGCTCATGGCTTCAAAAGCAGCAAAACTGAAGAAAACAGCAATGAGCTACTCATTGCATTAAAGGAATCTGTAGGTCCTTGAGCAGGTCTTGAACCAAACCCAAAAGCAAGGTTATACATCATAACACATAAAGCCAATTAGCCTTAATTTTATTAGGCATCTGACCACAATGAGCACTTGCAAAAACACAGATGGATTGTGCAGAGCTGATTTTTTGCCAGCTGGCACAGGACTGTTTTTGAACAGAGGGAACAAGGAAGACTCAGCAGAGAAAGTTTTCTGACAAAAAAAAAAAAGTGTTTTCTCCTGTACAGAGCAACCTATTAAAGATGAGCTCAGGCAATGCCACACAAGCTCAAGTCTGTGTATGCACCATCTCCTGCTCTTCAGTTTATACAATTATCCCTGAAGTTTAAGCTCAAAGGGACCTGTTAAAATGCATTAAGTTGTGCAATAAAACCAGGCACCTGCCAGTGCAATACAAGGGAAAACCCCACCCAGGCAAGATTTCATTGCTATTGATTTTTATTAAAAGCTATTAACAGTAGATTATCTTACCATAACTAGAAAAAAAAATCACATTTTTCATTCATTTTAGCCAGCTCAAGCTCCTTCCAAACATCACCTTTAGGCTGATCAGTTAAACAAGGTGGAACAGAGCAAAGGATTTGTAATCAGGAGATTTAGGAAATGCACATAACAACCATGGGTGGCTCTCACCTGGCAGGTTCCCTCTTGAGAGGGTGTCTGTGTCCAGATTGTAGGTGTCCTGGAGCCTCAGCAGGGCCTTGGCTGCACCAGTCTGATCCTCATCATTGGGGAAGAACTGCCTCTGGATTGTCATGTTGGAGATAAAGCCTGGCAAGGAAGGACAGGGAAACATGTGGTCACCTCTGTCCTGGGGACTGCATGAACCCCCTGCTCCAGGGAAAGCCAAAATCCACCTTCACACAGGTCTGAACTGAACTCAGCACAGGCTGCACAGTTTGCATTTGGTTGGGTTTTTTTAAAAGAAAGCAAAGGAAGTATCAAAAATAAACATTTTTATTTTTTTTACCCCACTCATTCAGAAGGGTTTCAGACACTGGTGCAGATTTCTGGCCTTTTCTGTTGCCATCTTCAGTTCCTCTCACAGCAACAGGGAAGCTGAATGTGCTGAATCCTTATCAGAGACTAACCCTGGGTCTTTCTGAAAGCTCTGCTTTCTTATAATTCCTTACCACAAACCTCCACCTGGTATTAATTAGCTGTTGAGACAGTCTCACAGGTCAAATATAACCATCCTGGCTTCCTTTTGCTAACTGTCTTTCACAGTTCTGTTCCTTGCTAAAGATTTTCCACCAGTGCTGAAGAAAAAAGGCAGCAATTCAGTGTTTACTACACTAATTCAGGTGAGTTCCACAAATGCTCAGTCTCAGAAAAAAATCTAATTCAAGCCCTGAAATATGAAAGGCAACAGCCCAGGACCTGCAGTGAGGCTGTGATGCTGGTTTTTGCTGCAGGCACACACACTCACCATCTGACATGTCCTTGAGGACCAGGCTCTCCAGCTCACCCCACTCTGTGTTCAGCCTTTTCATCAACTTGAATGCATTCACAGGATGGCCCAAAAACCCCTCTGGGTCTTTGGTGGCAGTATCTGTCAGCTTGTCCAGCTTCTCTGCCCATCTACAATGAAAAAATATTCATTAAAGCCTCACAGAAGTCTGCTGGTGTGCTAGAGAACTGATTGCAAGCTACTCAAATGTCTTCATTAATAAAGCCAACCAAAAATGACAAGCTTTTGCATTATCTATATTTAGAGCTCTTCTAAAAGGAACAAAAAGGGCTGCTTCCTTTTCTTTTATTGAATCCTCTCCTCCTCAGCTGCAGCCCAAATCTTGTGCTGCTCTTGCAGTCCTTGTTGGAGCCCTGCAGAAGGAACTCCTTCCTACAATCCCCAAAAGCACAGTGCCAGCACTTCCACTATGGGCTGCCATGCAGGACTAACCAAAAACAAAGCTTTATCCACATTTTCAATCTTACAAATGCCCCTTTTTTTCCCATTGAGGCTTACAAAAAGGCAGTTCAATGCTAGCTTCAAATTATTTTAGGTTTGGGCACACATATGAGATGCCCCTTGCCTCTCATCACAAAGCTCCTTTCCATGCTGAAAGCTTGGATGAAGAAACATGTACACTCCCAAATGAGGAACCCAGACACAGTTCCTGCTGCTTTTTTAAAAACAAAAGAAGCAGATCTACAACAGCAAGACTGCAGCAACACCCTACAATCAGGGTAAATTGGTTTTGAAGAACCACACCCCACTGAGAATTCTAACAAGAAACCAGAATTTGTAGCCTGGAGGGAACTCTGCCCACAGCTGGAGTTGCTCTTGTTCCAGGACCTGCCTGAATGGAATCTGCAGGCTTTACCTGAGGCAGGGAGGTGTTCCCAGCTCTCAGTGGTGCCTCTGCTCTCCCCACACCATCCCTGACTCTTTCCTGCCCTCTGACAGTCCCTGGTGGGTTCTTCCAGCACAAGTGAGGGGCTCCCTCCAAAGCAGAGGTGCTGCTGGGGACCCACTCCAGCTCGGAGTAAGCCAAAGACTGAAGAAATCAACTTCAAACTGTTCAGTCCTTGAAACCAACTTCAAACTGTGCCTTCACACTGCACAGTGTCAAACCCTCCCTGCATTTCCCACTCATTGGGACCAGCTCCCAAAATCCTCCAAGTGCCAACAAACATTTTTCCCCCAGGTTCGTTAATAGCTCTGTGACAGTCATTTCAAGTCTCCTGACCTCCCAGGAGATACAATGAAACCAGAGCTGCACCACTTCTGCAAGAAGCTGTGTGTAAACACTTTTGGATGCCCAACTGGCAACTCCCATGTTAATTTGTAGCTGCAAAGAATTTACTTGTAACATTCCTAACTTGGCAGAAAATCCAAGTCTGGATTTTAGGTGACAAAGAAGGATCTTTCTTTCTGGATGGAGGAATACCAGAAACTAATACACAAAGGCTAAAATAAAAACCACTCCTCCACCTAGAACTGTTTCAGCACCCTCAAGGCAGATTTGTACATATTTCTGGAAGAAAGGAAAGCATCCTGTTCAGTGATAAAATGTTCATTTCTAGCTGTGATCAAATCTGACATATTGGGCTCTGCTCCTCACATGGTCAGGTCGCTTCTCATTTATGCACCAAGCAATGCTGAAAGAGAACAACTTACAAAAAACACCCAGCAAAACCTGCTGCTTTAAGCTTTGCCCCAGAGGAAAAATTCCACAAATTTAATCAGCCTTAAGGAAGCACTTTTTGCATAAGGATGGACTCAAATGATTGACCATAAGCATTATGACACCAATGCTTACTTTTTGATCTGCTCCAGCTTGCTCTCCTCTGCCTTGATGTAGTCTTTGAGTGACACAACCAGATCTTTTTCTGTATTAATTAAGTCTGTCATATGGCCTAGAAAAAAATAAGTTTGGTGAGTCAAGGAGAAACACAAAACCCTGAGAATTAAAACTTCCTCTTTTCTACTTTCTCCCTTCCCCAAAAGTCCTTCCACACTCAAACAACCCTGAAGGAGTTGCTGAGCAAGGCCTTTTTTTTTTTTTCTTTTGGAGGAGAAAGTCTCCTGCTGGACCAAGCTTGTTTCCATGGAAATTAATGTAATACTGCATATTTATTATTAGAACTAATTTAGGATTCATTTGGAAAAGGAAATAGTTTGCCACAGAGTAATCTTTCATCCAAGCATACATAATGTAGAGCAAATAAAGAGAAAGCTACAGATATACACAAAGCCTTTGTGTTTGATACACAGCACTAATCCAGGGCTTCATTTTTAAGATTACATCCAAGGGGTCCCTGGTATTAATTAATAACTGCTGAAGTGGTTCAGCACAAAGGGGTGCAATGCCCCACCAGAATCCAAGTGTGGGTCCAGACTTACGCACCATTATGTGCCCTTGGCAGCTGCACCACCTCCTTCTACATGTGTGCAGCACCAAAATTCTGTTTCTATTCCAATACCCATAATAATAAATAATGACTACAAAGCCTGGGTCATCAGACTACCCTTGGACTGACCTAAAGCCTGTTTCTCCCCAAAGAACCAATTTACCAAAATTACCAATAACATGCTAAGAACTAGGAAGTGGGTTTAATTCTGTACCAAGTAGTGCCTTGGATGATTAACCCATTGAGGGCTGTCAAGAAACTCTTGTGGCTACACCAAAGCAAGCCTCACCAATGGAAGTGAAGAAGTCTGTGTGGGCACAAGAGAAAGGCAGCAGAATTCCCAGGGCTAGAGCACACCAAACCTTCTTAAATGCCATTGTTCTCACCTCACCACACACCTGTGAGAGAAACACAAAACAGGTGAAAAATCCCTGCTCACCTTCAGGAGGGGCAGCAGAACCCTGCCAGCTTGAGCAGCTCTCACAGACTGAGCCCCTTCTGCTGGCTTTTAAACCTGCCTCATGTGACAAGAGAAGAAAGAACAGCTCAGGGACAAGGTGTTCACCAGCACTCTTCTTTTTGGCATCTAAGTCATGCTGCAGGTAGAGCTAAATTGCAAAAAGTACTGAAGAAAAAAACCATCAAACCATGAAAAAAGCCCATGATGCTTACTATCAAGTCCATCCACTCAGTGTGGAAAAAAGTTTTCTTTTTTCAGCCAGAAAGATGCCAGTGGAACAGGAGAAGGAAAACCCTAGGTGAGCAGTCCAGGGAGGGAGTTCTGTGCAGGCTCCTGCTGCCACCATGCAGCCAAGTCCCACACCTGACACAAAAGGCTGCTCTGTCTGTCCCTGCATCCTGGCTCAGCCCATGGCAGGCTCACAGTGCTTTCTGCAGGGCCAGCTGCCAAGCTCTCAGCCTTTCAGCATCCTGATCCCTTCAGCAGCCCAGCAATGCCTGCCTCCTGCATACTTCAGCAGTAATTATGCTGTCGTGGAATTCACAAGGTTTGCTTTCTTTTCCCCCCCTAAACAAAAGTTTAAACTCTTAAACTCTCTCCTTTATATCTGCTCTTTCTGTATCTGCTCAGAAAAAATGAACTCCAGTGCATGGACCACAGGAATTGGGTTATAACTCTTCCAACAGCACAACTAATGAAGGAAAAAAGAAAGGAAAAAAGCAACAAGCTCAGCTACAAGGTAGTTTGGACTATTTAGGGAAGAAAAGCAGCACAACTTTAACCAAGCAAACAACACAGACCCAGGTGTGGTATTCACACAGTGAATGTTCAAACATGATCAGGGAAGTTTAAAAGTCACAACCAAATAAAAACCATCCCAACACGGGTGGTGGTGTTAAGAGGGTTAATAATCTGCACCTCCAGAGTGCAGGATCTTTCCTCACACTGCACCTGGGGGGCAGGAGGCAGCTCCCTCCTCTCCTCTCCACCTCCAGCACTGCAGGAGGAGGTTTGGATCTCCTCTGGGGATTCACTGCCTGCTGGGCAGGACAAGCACAGCTCCACCAGCACCAACAACAGGAAACTCACACGAGCCCAGAAAAGCAGCACAAGCTCCAGCTCTTGTAAACCACCCAAAATCTGAGTGACCACAGCTGAAGGGCTGATGCATTCTGGCACATCACAGCTCACTTTGTGAAAGTGAGAATTCCAGAGGGAAGCTTGGAGCCCCCCTTTTCCCCTCAGCAGCCTTCCTCACCTCTTCCTCCTCACAGGCAGCCAATAAGACTGTTTCCAACATATTTAATAAAGCCTCACTGATGTCCACCTCCATTCTCACTGAAAACACTCAGCTCCCATTTCACCCTGCAGAAAGCCAAGTGCCTCCTGCTCCTCCAGCACTCGAGCCAATACATCTGTGAATCAGTGACAAAGCACAAACAGCTTTACTACACCGTAAATATTTGCCAATTTTATCAGTGCTGGGAATGCACTGAGCTATTTGTTTACAGCACTCAGTGAAACACAAGAGAAGCTTCAGAAAGTTTCCATTCTCGATATTAGTAAAGATGAAACTTTTTAAAGGCACGAAGAAAAACCAATAAACAAAATCACTGAAAAGATGAAGAAAATTTTCCTCTCCACCTACTGCTCTCAGTGACAGTGTTCCATCTTGTTTTTCCTTTCTCCAAACACTGCTGCAACCCTTATTTCCCACCTCCTTATCTACACAGGCACACAGCAGGGGTGACTGGCAACAACCACAAAATGCCACAAGGGCAATTCCAAGGAGGTACAAACACAAAGTTTCTCACACTTAGGCACTAGAACAGGCTGCCCAGAGAAACTGGGTCTCCCACTCTTGGAAGAACTCCAGAAGGAGCAGAGCTTTCCAAGCACTGCAGTAGGATCAGCCACAGGCTCCCAAACCAAAGAAAACACAGCTCAGCTCATATAGACGCTGGAAATCTCTCAGGCTGCCAGATAAGTAGGCTTTAATTTCTTCCCGTTGGTGACATGAAGTAAAACAAGCTGAAAATCCCCCTCCATTATTGCTGTCAGTCTCGCCCTCCCCCTCAGCCGTGTCCCTCAGACTGAGCATCACTGCCCACGCTGGGAAGTGGGATCCAGCTGACAGCTCCAACACAGGAGCTCCCTGCCTCCCCTGGAACGTGCTGAAACGTGGCAGAGCAGAAAACCTGATGGGGCAAGGGGGGGATAGCAAAGAGCAAATACAGGGGTAGAAGGAAAACGAAGCAGCAAGCACAGGGTTCTCTGAGCACACAGCAAACACCATTTCAACAGAGGGGCTTTTCTGAGCAATTCCCAAGAGTTCAGCTCTGCCTTACAAATACAAAGCAGACAAGTGAAGACAGCTGCAGAGCAACACAAACCTCATCACAGCCAAAGTCCCACTGCTCAGTGACCAGACTGAAGATGCTCATTAGCCAAATCTCCTCATTGCCAACCCCATGCTTACCAGGATTCAGAAAACAGGATAACAAATGGAAACTGAGGAGGAGGCTCTAACTCAATTCCAAACCAGCTTCTTTATTTAGGTAAGAAGTAACTGGCCTGCTCAAGATGGAGTCATCTGCAGGGCCAGGAGACAAAACTTTATCACCAAGATCCTCCTCAACTTTAGATTTAAAGATGGATCCATTCTCAAAATCCTTACTGGACTCTGTATGTAAAAATGATAATAAAACCCCTTGACCAATTAAGCTAAGCTTAGGGGAAATGGAGGAGATGGAACCAGAAGCTCATTGCTCTAAACCTCTCCTGTGTCAAGGATAACCCAAGTTACAGTCTCATGACACAATGTGACCGAAAATGCTACTGAAAAGGAAAGAACTTTCCCAAAATAAGTACCAAGAACATTTAGTTGCCATCATTTCTTAAAGGTCTCACAGCACAGAAGCACCAGAATCCAGTTCCCAAGTCCCACATTCAAAGGCTGTTTTAAAATCAAGATCAAAGCAGTGAGAGAAGAAATGTTTTATACAATTGCTGCTACCAAAAGAACAGGGTGTGCTTTAGGTGTCCTTTAATGACAAAGTTATAACCTTCTATACATATGAAAAATACAAGAACATAAAAAGAGAGGAGAATAACCAATTTCAAAGTCAAGTAGGGTGTTCTATCTATCACTTACTTCCAAGCTGCAGACAACATTCATGGCTTAATACAGAGCAGTTGTTTGTACAGAGGTTTTTACACAGGGAACTGAAGTGAGTTTTCCCTTGATTTCCTCCAGAGTAAGACTGAAGGGTCACAGCCCTCAGAGCCCACTTGTTTTAACTTCCCAGGCCAGGACAAAGAACACTGGAGCTGGAATAGAGCAGTTATCTGCTCAAGGATTAGCTGAGCATCTACACAGACAAACAGAATGCTTTCAGATGTTAGGAGTGATTATAAAGAAATCAGGAGTATATTCTTTTAGAGAAAAAAGATTTCCTTCTCTATATCAGCCTCAGCATGAAGGCATGGTTTTCCTGCTATAAACCTGTTTATCCTCACTCCTTCCATTTCAGTTTGTCAACTGCACCGGGCACTTTGCAATCCACGTGCAAGCCCCAAAACCCACAGCTTTTAAAGTCATTCATTATAGAACAACATTTAAATCTGCACAGGTCAGAGAGCTGGCTTGGGGAGGAAAACAAAGAGAAGAAAGTTAATCAGTACTGGTTGTGTCAGCACATACTTCAGAAGCAATGCAGAGCACTCCGGGTCAAAACAGTTTGCTCCAAGGCATTAAAACGTAGCATAAAAACCCATCAAAGGTCGGAGAGCAGCAGTGGGTGTAGAGCAGCAGGACAGGGAACATCTCTGTCCCCAAGGGCTTGTCTGCTTCCCAGACAAGCCAGGAACTCATTACCTTCACTGTCTGCATCCCGAGCCAACAGCCCCTGGCGCTGCGGGGAGCTGCACTTATTTACCTGTGTAACCGAGTAAATAAATGGCTCCTTTCATTCACCAAAACCTCGAGCGCTGAACCTTTACTCATTAAATAGGTGAACACTCCAGCACTCTGCATTTTCCTCGCACTGAAGCCAGCAGGAAAAAAAAGGGAAACTAAACACCGCGAAGGATCTTCCCTCTGGGAGCAGCCAGCTTTCCAGGTAAGCTGGAAGATTTTTATTACATTCACCAGCATGCTCAAAGCTCCAGGTGGGAGTTTCTCCTGCAAAACATCTACTGGATGTAAAGCAAAGAGAAAACGTGGGTGCAAAATCCCGCGTAGGGCACGAGCAGCAGAGAGGGAAACCAGGATTCGCGGCAGACAGTTTACACCGAGTAACTCCGCACCCCTCGGGCACGGAGGGGCCGCAGCTCTGCTGGGATCCCACCTGCGCCAGCGGGGCGAGCGCGGCCGGGGAGCGGGAAACTCCCAGCGGCGGAACGGGAGGAGGCAGCAGCAGGAGGAGGAGGAGGAGGAGGAGAGGGAGGCGGCTGTGTTTAGTCTGCCAGCGCGGGGAAGCCGGCGCGGCGGCGCCCTCCCGCCCCCCTCAGGAGGCCGCCGGCTCCCGTTACGCAAGGCCGGGGAGCCCCGGGACACCGGAGCCTGGCCGCGGGCAGCGCTGCCACGTATCGCCCCCACCCACCGCCACTCACCCGCCCACGCACCCCGGGACGCGGGGCCGGGCCTCACCTGAGCACGGAGGGGCGGCCGGGCGGGGTGAGCACCGCAGGTCCGCGCTCTGCCCGGGAGGTTCACCGACTGAGTGCGCCCGGCCCCGCCGCGCCTGCTTTATAGGCGGGACGGGCCACGCCCCCTCAGGCCACGCCCCCCGGGCGGCGCGGCCCGCGCGCTACGTGAGGCCGGTCACAGCGGCGGTACCGGCAGGGCGCATGCGCGGCCGCCGCCGCCGCGCCTCCACGTGGGTGCCCCGGTACCGAGACACCGCGCGCGTGGCACCGCGCCGGTACCGAGATATCAGGCGCGTGTGACCGCATTGGTACCGGTACCGAGACACCGCGCGCGCTGCACCGCGCCGGTACCGAGACACCGCGCGCGCGGCACCGCGCCGGTACCGGCACTGATACCAAGACACCACGCGCATGGCACCGCGTTGGTACCGGTACCGAGACACCGCGCGTGTGTGACCGCGCCGGTTCCGAGATATCAGGCGTGTGTGACCGTGTCGGTACCGGTACCGAGACACCGCATGCGTGGCACTGCGCTGGTACCAGTACCGAGACATCGGGCGCGTGTGACCGCATTGGTACCGGTACCGAGACACCGCACACGTGGCACTGCGCCGGTACCAGCACTGGTACTGAGACACCTCGTGTGTGGGATTGCGGTACCGGTACCGAGACACCGCGCATGTGACACCGCATCGGTACCAGCCCAGAAACACCTCACGTGCTGCCAGTACCAGCACCAGACCGAGCGCAAGCCCACGTGGGAATGCGCTGGTACCGGCACTGGCCCAGAGACACCGCTCATGTAGGGACCGCGCCGGTACCGGCACCGGACCGGGGACCCCGCACACATGAGACCGCGCCGGAAGCGGCGCAAGCAGCACGGCGCACATGGGGACCGCGCCAGTACCGGGCCGGGCTCACCGCACACGGCCTGGGACCGCGGCGGCCTGGCGCCACCGCACGCGCGGGACCACGCCGGTACCGGCGCCAGAGCCAGGACACCGAGCGCGTGGGAGCCGCGCTGGTACTGGCACCAGGGCCTGGACGCTGCGCACCACAAGCAACTAGAACCGGCACCGGCCCAGGGACACCGCACACGTGGGACCACGCCGGTACCGATACCGGCACACCATGCACGTGGGACCACGCCGGTACCGATACCGGCACACCACGCACGTGGGACCACGCCGGTACCGAGACCCCACGCACGTGGGACCACGCCGGTACCGGCACCGGCCCAGAGACACCACGCACGTGGGACTGTGCCGGTACCGGTACTGAGCCAATGCAAATGTGGAATGGCACCGGAACCCGCACCAGCCCGGAGACGCCGTGCACGTGGGACCACACCAGTACCGGAACCAGCCCGGAGACACCGTGCACGTGGGACCACACCAGTACCGGAACCAGCCCGGAGACACCGTGCACGTGGGACCACACCAGTACCGGAACCAGCCCGGAGACGCCGCACACGTGGGACCACACCAGTACCGGAACCAGCCCGGAGACGCCGTGCACGTGGGACCACACCGGTACCAGAAGCGGCCCGGAGACGCCGTGCACGTGGGACCACACCGGTACCGGCACCGGCCCAGAGACGCCGCACACGTGGGACCGCGCCAGTACTGGTACCGAGCCAATGCACATGTGGGACTATGCCGGCACCAGCCCAGGGACACCGCACACGTGGGACCACGCCAGAACCAGCACTGGCCCGGAGACATCGTGCACGTGGGATCACACCGGTACCGGCCCGGAGACACCACACACGTGGGACCACGCCAGTACCAGCCCAGAGACACCGTGCACGTGGGACCACACCGGTACCGGTACCGGCCCGGAGACACCGTGTACGTGGGACCACACCGGTACCGGCACCAGCCCGGAGACACCGTGCACGTGGGACCACACCAGTACCGGTACCGGCCCGGAGACACCGTGCACGTGGGACCACACCGGTACCGGTACCGGCCCGGAGACACCGTGCACGTGGGACCACACCGGTACCGGTACCGGCCCGGAGACACCGTGCACGTGGGACCACACCGGTACCGGTACCGGCCCGGAGACACCGTGTACGTGGGACCACACCGGTACCGGCACCAGCCCGGAGACACCGTGCACGTGGGACCACACCAGTACCGGTACCGGCCCGGAGACACCGTGCACGTGGGACCACACCAGTACCGGTACCGGCCCGGAGACACCGTGCACGTGGGACTGCACCAGTACCGGTATCGAGCCAATGCACATGTGGGACTATGCCGGCACCAGCCCAGGGACACCGCACACGTGGGACTGTACCGGCACCGATCCAGAAACACCGCACACGTGGGACCACGCCAGAACCAGCACCGGCCAGGAGACACCGTGCACGTGGGACCACGCCAGTACCGGTACCGGCCCGGAGACACCGTGCACGTGGGACCACACCAGTACCGGTACCGGCCCGGAGACACCGTGCACGTGGGACCACACCAGTACCGGCCCAGAGACACCGTGCACGTGGGACCACACCGGTACCGGTACCGGCCCGGAGACACCGCGCACGTGGGTTCACGCCGGTACCGGCCTGGAGACACTGGGCACGTGGTACCACACCAGTACTGGCCCGGCGACACCGTGCACATGGGACTACACCAAGACCGGTACCGGCCCGGAGACACTGAACACTTGGGGACCACGCCGGGGCCGGTTCCTGGGGCTGGGAACTGCCCCCGGGACAGCAGGGACTGTGGGAAGCCTGGCCTCAGAGCGGTGTTTTTGGATTAAAAGTTGCCAGAAAAAGGGCTAAAACACCGGGGTGCTGCCTGCTGCCTTCTGGGATTCCATAAATAAACTGCTTATTTATTGATTACAGCGATTAGAGAGATTTCCCCCGGTACCCAGAGTCTCAGCTCAGCTCCCACCGCCTTGCCAAGACAAAACCTGGGGTGCTCTGCGTTTTGGGGGGTGCTGAGATGCAGCACGTCTCACAGGAGAAGCAAACAATGCCATGAGGTGGATTTAGTGGTTTCCAGTCCAGCTGTGGACACAGATGTGTCCCCACAGCTGACAGCACCGCCAGCACTGGGCAGGAAGAAGGCCAGATTTTAGTGGAACTATCCGTCAAAAAATAAGCCTTCCCTTCCTCTCCTCTTGGTGGCCTTCCAACAGAAATACAACTCCTACAACTAGCAGGAAACACTGGAATGATAGCCAAGCTTCTAGCATCCAGTTAAAGCCCCGTTATCCAAAGAGTCCCTAACATCTAGCCAGAGATTTAACAGCAGCTTCTAGAGATTTGGCAAAACCTCACACGCTCTAGAGGCACTGTCAGATTTCTTTCAAGAAGCGAGATCTGCTGCTTTCTCATCCTATTTTGCACTCTCCAGGTATTTTTAGGAAGTGAGGTGGGCAGTGAGGAGCACCAACAAGTTGATCAGCATGGGGCTGAAGGCTGGGGAAAAGCCAGATTTGGGTAGTTTGCATCTAAAATTTAATGATGGGGGGAAGGCTACTCATTAGCTTTCTCTTTAAAGAAGTGGTTTGTCTTTCCCTAAGCTTGTCCTAAAAAAAGGACTCTTTTTTTTTTTTTTTCTTTCCAAGAAGTTCCTTGTGGCTTGACCACAAGTTTTCCATGTGGATTTTCCCCTTTCATGTGTTTAAAGCAATTAACAGTTGTTTTACAATTGCTAATCAGCTGCTAGGGATTCTAATGCTCATTTCTGCTTATCTGGGGGCAACTGCAGAGACACAAAACAGAAAGATAAAGCAAGATTAGTAGTATAACCATTATTAGCCTGGAATTACATTTTCCAGCCACTTTTATGGCTTGGAAAAATCTTTTATCAGCTCCTAACCCCAACATGAGTATTTTACAAACCCAGATTTAAAAAAACAATAATTTTAGCAACACAGGACCAAAGATTTACCTTGATGTTGTCCATGTAAGAGATGATGTTCCTCCTGCCTGTGTCCTCTTTGCCTGCTCCTTTGGTTTGCTCCTACTGCATCAGGAGAGTTTCTGGGATTCAATTCCTCTGGGGCCCTGCCAAAGCTCAGATTGTTAAACTACAGAAAGCCATCAGAGATTAATTTTTGTGTCCAGGCCCTCACTTCCCTCCCAGGATTGCTCCCAGCAAGGGGTACTGAAAGAGATGGAGAGGCTGTCCCAAGACTTGATGTCCCAAGTATCTCCACCAGCTGCTTCCCTCCAAAGCCAGCTCTTGCAAGATCTGTATCTGGGGGCAGTTAGGGTCAATAAATCTGTTGGTTTGTTTTAACAGCAGGGTGGATACTTCCCTTAGAGATTATATTTCAATCCTTTATCTTATTAAGGGAAGATGTGTTTTGTCCATTAATCCAATTAGCTTGGTGGATTAATAAGACTGGGCTTGCTCTGTTTCAGGAAGCATAAAAATAGCAGTCAAGCATAATTAAACCTAAACTTGTGAGTAACTCTGGTAACAAGAGTACTATTGCCCTGGACATTCTGTTTATTATTTTTACAAGCTATGCTCTCAAATAACATGACGTGAATTCTCGATTAGAACGGCCCAATTCATGACCAAAAAGCAACAAGCTGCCCTGAAAACATTTACTTTTTTGTATGTTTATAAAATTCTCTTTGTGCTAAATATAGTCAGGTAGGCTCCAACCCAGAATAATGTTTTCAATACTGGAGAGGAATCTGCTCCCTTGCAAAGGAATGAAAGTAATTTGTCATTATTCTGACGTGCCCTGGCACAGGGTGCTTGCTCTCTGATCAGAGCTGGTCACTGACAAATCCAGCTGTGGGTATTTGTGGGTATCCAGCTGTCAGGAGAATTAATCCACAAACACCAGAGGTTGATGTCCAAAAAGGAGACAGAGGAGTCCTTTTGCTTTATTCCAATAAAGGGAGAGGCCATGGGGCATTCCCCTGGGATCTCTCAAATTTTTGGAGGACTCAGCCTCCTTTTTATCCCATTTTCCCATCTGCATTTCCGTCTCTCTTTCCCCATTGCTGAGGTACTTGCGAGGCACAGACTTCCCAAAACACCTGACACCTGAGATTCCACTCTAATGTACAGCCCTCCCTTTTAATTTTTAATTCTTATAGAATTCATAGTTTTCCCCCATTGCTTCTTTCATCTTCCAACATCCAGTTTCATTTATCAGCAAATCCACAGCTTGTTTGTAAAGGCAAATATCTTTTTCAATCCATCAATCAGTGGAATCCTTCCCATTGTTTCTTTTATCTCTCTCAGTGCTGGTTTTATCTACCAGCTTGTTTGTAAAGACAAATCCGTCATTCCTCTCACAGCTTTTGGATATATCGGGAAAAAAAAAAAAATAATAAAAGAGGAAGAAGGAGGAAAGAGAGAGAAAGCAAGGAACAGGAACAAACTGCAAAGGCGGAGCTGAACTACAATTCCCAGCGCTCCCGGTGCGGGAAGAGGACGCGGTCCCGGCGGATCCGCAGCTGGATCCTGGGGACAGCCCTGGGGACAGCGCACGGCTCCGTAAGTGCGGGATCCGCGGGCAACGCCAGCCCTGGGTGACACTGGTGACACTTCCAGAGCGAGCGGGTTCGGCTCCCGGCGGCTTCCCAAGGGACAGCGGGGAAAGGGGATCTGGGACAGAGCCACACGGCAAAGGGTCCCCGTGCCAATAGGAGCCTCTGCTGGGGCTCCTCTGGGGCTGAGCTGCGCTGGAGGGAGAGCTGAGACCCTTCCTGGCACTGCCCGTGTGGCTGGAACAAAGCAAAATAACTCCTTCCTCCGTGCAGGGTTTCACTTTCTGTGCCTGCAGAGTGAAATGTTCTCAGTGACCCCCAAGGATTGTGCCCCACAGCTCATTTTTGTCTGTAAAAAAGCAAACTAACTTCCTCCATAAAGGGCTTCTAATTCTGTGTCTGCAGAGTGAAATGTTCTCAGTGACCTCCAAGGATTGTGCCCCAAACTCCATTTTTGTCTGTAACAAAGCAAACTAACTTCCTCCATAAAGGGTTTTGCTTTCTGTGTCTGCAGTGTGAAATGTTCTCAGTGACCCCCAAGGATTGTGCCCCACAGCTCATTTTTGTCTGTAAAAAAGCAAACTAACTTCCTCCATAAAGGGCTTCTAATTCTGTGTCTGCAGAGTGAAATGTTCTCAGTGACCTCCAAGGATTGTGCCCCAAACTCCATTTTTGTCTGTAACAAAGCAAACTAACTTCCTCCATAAAGGGTTTTGCTTTCTGTGTCTGCAGTGTGAAATGTTCTCAGTGACCCTCAAGGATTCTGCCCCACAGTTCATTTTTGTCTGGAACAAAGCAAACTAACTTCTTCCTCCATGCAGGGTTTCACTTTCTGTGGCTGCAGAGTGAAATGTTCAAGTGACCCCCAAGGATTGTGCCCCACAGCTCATTTCTGTCTGTAAAAAAGGAAACTAACTTCCTCCATAAAGGGTTTTGCTTTCTGTGGCTGCAGAGTGAAATGTTCTCAATGACACCCAAGGATTCTAGCCCACAGCTCATTTTTGTCTCCCATTTCCTGACATCCTCCAGCTGAGGTCAGGCTGCAAGCTGAGACTGCCTGGGCTGAAAACATGGTGGGATTCTTTGGCACAAAAAGCTGGAGATGATCCCACATTCAGCTGCATCTGCTGTCCCCTGTCTAACTCAGGAACTCTCTTCTGCAGCTGGTATTTTGTGTTTCACTCTCTGCTGGCATCAGTGCCTTTCCCACAGATCCACTGTGTGCTGCACTAGGATGTGTGGCTGGATCAAGGCCATCACAACTGTGAAGGAAACCAGCAAAAGAGCAGCCACCTTCTGTGCCCTTTTCCCCAGGGACACAGGCATTTGGGGCAGGAAGGTCTAAAGCTCTGTAAGGCCTGTGCACACTCAGAAATGGAAACAAACCAAGATATCTTTAAGTAGTCTTAAAACTGGCCTGAAATGAAGTGTGACTGAAGTGATCATTTTAGAAAGCAGATTCTGCAGACTCTGCTGTGAGAGGGAGACTTACCTGGTTATTGCATCTTTTAAATCAAACTTAACCTGGCAGGGCTGCTGCATTACATTTTATGCCTCTTTTTTCAGGCAGAGACAGCAGCTGTAGGTGTTGGTTATGGCTGCAGTGTACCAAGCACTGCACAGGAGAGTTTCCTCCCTGCTCTGCAGGCTGCACTCCACCTATGTGAGAAAAATGAGGTGAGTTCTCATCTGATTGCTGAGTTCTGGGAGGCCAGAGCTCAGCACAAGCAGCCCTACCTAAGCCTGACCCGGGGGTTAATCCTTTACCAGTTCAGCCATCACACAGAAATGCTTTGTGAGCTCTGTAAATTATAACAGCCAAGGCCTCTCCACTCCCTTAATCACTTCTAAGAACTGCTTCTCTCAGGCTGGAGCTCTGTTAATGATTGCCTGTCCTGGCTAGAGGGCTCCTACAATACCAGGCAGGCTTGAAGTGGTGCTGCTCACCTCATTTGAAATACTGCTTCAAACAGCCTGAAAGGAGCACGTGCTCACACCCTCTTTCCAATGATTTTTTTTTTTTTCCAAACTCAGCCCCAGCCAGCTGTGCCCTAAGACTTGGTTGACTCAGCTGTGAGCATATGGAATACCTTAAATCTGACCTGCCCATTCAGCCCCCCCTGCTCTGTGCAAAATAAACACCTCCAAATAAGCAATAATCTCAACACAATCTTCAATTCAGCTCCCCAGTAATTTTCTCACTGCAGGTACTTAAATCAGTTGAAGGAAGATGACAGCCTTTGTAGACAAGCTCAGACCTCAGGAACTTTCTACCTCTTTCACAATCTCTCCCCCTTCCTGCAGAAAGTTGGGAAGAAATATTTGGTACCACAGGTCAGTGCAGCAGGTAAGAAAGAAATCAGTGCATCCACAAAGAAACACCTGGTGGATCACATAGCTGGAATGAAACAGACACACACACACATGGTATCAGGCTGATCTGCTCTGAGGTGGTCAGGTTTAAAAACATTTGGGACTGTGCCTTTTGAAGAGAGAGGGCTGACAGGATAAAAAACAAGATCTTGCTGACAAATGTCTTTGTGGTGTGATGTCGGAAAAGTTTCCTTTGAGAGACTGGTGCAGGACAAAACCAATGGGCAGCTGCTCCCAAAGCAGTACAACATTGGGACCTTAGCCTGACATGGTCTAAACTTCCTACAGCTTAGGAGGGAAGCCAGATTTTAGGTTTCTACCTGGGTGGGATCACTTGTCTGGTCCCCTTTTCCACATGGGCATTCTGCCTTGAGCCAAGATTGTTTATGCTTTGAATATATCCAGAGAGCACTAGGGTTGGATGGATTTGCTTCATCACAGCTTTCTCTTCCCTATTTTCTGTTGTTTAGAGATGAGAAGGGTTCTGGAGAAGTTCCCAGAGGCTGAGCAGTGGATGGAGAAGTCGGTGCTGATCGGTTGTTCGGATGAGCACAGACCGCACTTCGCGCTGGATTTAGGTTGGGATGGTTCCTCCTCCACTGGGTTTAGGTTGGGATGGTTCCTCCTCCACTGGATTTAGGTTGGGATGGATCCTCCTCCACTGGATTTAGGTTGGGATGGATCCTCCTCCACTGGGTTTAGGTTGGGATGGATCCTCCTCCACTGGGTTTAGGTTGGGATGGATCCTCCTCCCCTGGGTTTAGGTTGGGAAGGTTCCTCCTCCCCTGGATTTAGGTTGGGATGGATCCTCCTCCACTGGGTTTAGGTTGGGATGGATCCTCCTCCACTGGGTTTAGGTTGGGATGGATCCTCCTCCACTGGGTTTAGGTTGGGAAGGTTCCTCTTCCACCTCACTGGATTTAGGTTGGGATGGATCCTCCTCCACTGGGTTTAGGTTGGGATGGATCCTCCTCCACTGGGTTTAGGTTGGGATGGTTCCTCTTCCACCTCACTGGATTTAGGTTGGGATGGTTCCTCCCTCTGGGTTTAGGTTGGGATGGTTCCTCCTCCATCCCACTGGATTTAGGTTGGGATGGTTCCTCCTCCATCCCAATGGATTTAGGTTGGGATGGTTCCTCCTCCACTGGATTTAGGTTGGGATGGTTCCTCCTCCACCCCACTGGATTTAGGTTGGGATGGTTCCTCCTCCATCCCACTGGATTTAGGTTGGGATGGTTCCTCCTCCATCCCACTGGATTTAGGTTGGGATGGTTCCTCCTCCATCCCAATGGATTTAGGTTGGGATGGTTCCTCCTCCACTGGATTTAGGTTGGGATGGTTCCTCCTCCACCCCACTGGATTTAGGTTGGGATGGTTCCTCCTCCACCCCACTGGATTTAGGTTGGGATGGTTCCTCCTCCACCCCACTGGATTTAGGTTGGGATGGTTCCTCTTCCATCCCACCAGGTTTAGGTTGGGATGACTCCTCTTTCATCCCACCAGGTTTAGGTTGGGATGACTCCTCTTTCATCCCACCAGGTTTATGTTGGGATGACTCCTTTTCCACTGTGCCAGCACCAGTCTGATGCCCTGGGATGGAGCTGCTGCCAGGGCTGCATCCCTGATCCTTGGGAGAGCCTGTCCTGCCAGGGAGGGCTGGGTTGAGTCTCTTCAGGAGCTGTTATGATCATGGAGATCACAGTCAAGGGCTGCACTGCTGCTCCTGTGCCTGTGGGTGTTGAAATTTATGAGAACAAATTTTCTTTCTGTCTTTTTTTTTTTTTTTTTTCCTTTAACAGGAGCCTTGGATAAATCAGTCATTGAGTCAGAACTGCAGGGATCATTTACTGACCTACGAAAAGCTCTCTTTGTGGTGGACATGGAGGATTCTCCTTTGCTGGCTTCGGTATTGGGCAGGGCTTTTGTCTTTAGGGAGCTGTCATCTCTAACAACAACCCTTCTCCCACATTGTTTTATGATCTAATATTCTAGAAGTACCTGCTGTACACTTTCAGGAACCTAGATACAGACACACTATAAATTACACCATTTTGCCCACATTTGTGCTCCCAAAGGGAAGATGCAAGGGAAAGAGAAGCAGACAAGTGGCTTAAAAATTACTGCAGCAATTTATGCCATTTAGCTGAAATGTAATCCCAGTTTATCCTCAGCTCAACAATTATCAGGCAAACTGGGTACCACAAACAAACTTACACATCTTCTCTCAGAGCTGCTCTTTTAAAACCTCTCCTTTATGAGTTGCTCTTTTAAAACCTCTCCCTTAGAAGCTGATGCTCTGCAGATATCCTGTGTTTGGAAGGCCTAAGAAAAGGCCTGTCATGAGTCATAAGGAGAAATAGCTCATGTTTTCTTTCCTGCTCTATAATGTTTGTGATGCCTAAGCTATTTTTCAAGATATTCAGGGTCGGGCACTCTTTAGAATAGTCCAGTTCCCAATTATGTCCCAATAAACAGCTCTCACCCACCTCCCCTGAATACTCAAATTTAGAAGCAGGAAACACAGATTGCAGAATCTGCCACTTTTCAAAGCACTGCCCATACTTAATTTACCTTTCCGAGGCTTCCAAAGAGAATCAGAGTTTATCCCCATGACTGCACATGAAGCATTACTCAGGGAGACTGCTCTGCATTTTTAATTCCTCCAGGTGTATATGAGGTTTGTGTTCCTCTGTGTTGGCAGGCCCAGTCCCTCCTGAGGTGGCATGATTCCCACCAGTACTGCAGCAGAACTGGGCAGCCCACTCAGAAGAACCCAGCTGGCAGCAAACGTGTCTGCCACGCCAGTGGAGTCACTTACTACCCACAGGTGAGCCCCTGGCAGCAGAGGTGGGGGACACAGGGCTGGGTCACCCCTGGGGGAAGCACCAAAAGGGGTTTATGCACAGCTGGGTACCTTGTGGTTAGCCAGGGACCCTCAACCAGCAAGGAAAAGTGAAAATTTGCACTTTAGTCTGAATTTCTTGTGGTTTGTGGCAGATGTCCCCAGTGGTGATCACCCTGGTGTCAGATGGGAGCCGCTGCCTCCTCGCCCGACAGCCCTCCTTTCCCCCAGGGATGTTCACAGCTCTGTCAGGCTTCTGTGACATGGGTAAGTGGCTACTGACACAGCAGAGTGGCCTGCAGGGGGTGGGGACATCAGCCAAACCCTGCTTACAGAGGAGGATGGACACACAGGTGGTGTGTGTCCCCATCCCCAGAAGTGTTTGAGGCCAAGCTGGGTGAGATCTGGGTGACAGCCTGGTCTAGCAGAAGGTGTCCATGCAGAGAGTTAGAAAACAGCTGGATGACAATCTGGTCTAGCAGAAGGTGTCCATGCTGAGAGTTAGAACACATCTGGGTGACAGCCTGGTCTAGCAGAAGGTGACCATGCTGGTGGCAGAGGGTTAGAACTAAATGATCCTTCAATCATTAAATTAATGATCCCTTCGAACCCAAACCAGTCTGTAATTCTGTGATAGCTGGGAAAAAAACATGAAATTTAAGTAGATCAGTCTTGGCATGCAGGCAGAATTCAAAATAGCTGTTATGTATCTGAAGGGAATGGGAATCATAGGTGTCTAGCAGTTCTTCTAGTCCTTGATAATAAACATAAGCTTTAAACTTGCTGGGTTATAACCTCTGATCCTTTTACAATCCATTCTGTGGCTCATGCAGAATGCTCATCTCATTTTGGCTGAGAAGAAAAACTACAGACCTCTTGTTACAGCAGGGAAAATGACTTAAAACTAAATTGTTCTGTCCACCATCTGTATGTAGATGGTGGCCAAAAATGTGTCTGGTGCCTGTGTTTATCAGAGGTTGATGAATTTTATGGAGCACCCTGCCAGCAAGTGTTTCCAGGTCAGCACAGCTGGAGCTCCTGCCTATGGGTTTGAGCCCTGCCTATGAGATGAGCCCTGCTTATAGAGATAAGCCCTGCCTATGGGATGAGCCTTGCCTATAGGGATAAGCCCTGCCTATGGAAATGAGCTCTGCCTATGGGTTTGAGCCCTGCTTATAGGGATAAGCCCTGCCTATGGAAATGAGCTCTGCCTATGGGTTAAGCCCTGCCTATGGGGATAAGCCCTGCCTATGGAAATGAGCTCTGCCTATGGGTTAAGCCCTGCCTATGGGGATAAGCCCTGCCTATGAGGATAAGCCCTGCCTATAGGGATAAGCCCTGCCTATGGGTTTAAGCCCTGCCTATGGGAATGAGCCCTGCCTATGGGTTTAAGCCCTGCCTATGGGGATGAGCCCTGCCTATGGGATAAGCCCTGCCTATGGGGATAAGCCCTGCCTATGGGGATGAGCCCTGCCTATGGAAATGAGCCCTGCCTATGGGGATGAGCCCTGCCTATGGGGATGAGCCCTGCCTATGGGGATAAGCCCTGCCTATGGGAATGAGCCCTGCCTATGGGTTTAAGCCCTGCCTATGGGTTTAAGCCCTGCCTATGGGGATGAGCCCTGCCTATGGGGATGAGCCCTGCCTATGGGGATGAGCCCTGCCTATGGGATAAGCCCTGCCTATGGGGATGAGCCCTGCCTATGGGTTTAAGCCCTGCCTATGGGGATGAGCCCTGCCTATGGGGATGAGCCCTGCCTATGGGTTTAAGCCCTGCCTATGGAAATGAGCCCTGCCTATGGGGATGAGCCCTGCCTATGGGGATGAGCCCTGCCTATGGTATAAGCCCTGCCTATGGTATAAGCCCTGCCTATGGAAATGAGCCCTGCCTATGGGGATGAGCCCTGCCTATGGGTTTGAGCCCTGCCTATGGGGATAAGCCCTGCCTATGGAAATGAGCCCTGCCTATGGGGATGAGCCCTGCCTATGGGTTTGAGCCCTGCCTATGGGGATAAGCCCTGCCTATGGGGATAAGCCCTGCCTATGGGGATGAGCCCTGCCTATGGAAATGAGCCTTGTCTATAGGGATGAGCCCTGCCTATGGGGATGAGCCCTGCCTATGGGTTTAAGCCCTGCCTATGGGTTTGAGCCCTGCCTATGGGTTTAAGCCCTGCCTATGGAAATGAGCCCTGCCTATGGGGATGAGCCCTGCCTATGGGGATGAGCCCTGCCTATGGGTTTAAGCCCTGCCTATGGGGATGAGCCCTGCCTATGGAAATGAGCCCTGCCTATGGGTTTGAGCCCTGCCTATGGGGATGAGCCCTGCCTATGGGTTTGAGCCCTGCCTATGGGGATAAGCCCTGCCTATGGAAATGAGCCCTGCCTATGGGGATGAGCCCTGCCTATGGGTTTAAGCCCTGCCTATGGGGATAAGCCCTGCCTATGGGGATGAGCCCTGCCTATGGAAATGAGCCTTGTCTATAGGGATGAGCCCTGCCTATGGGGATGAGCCCTGCCTATGGGTTTAAGCCCTGCCTATGGAAATGAGCCCTGCCTATGGGTTTGAGCCCTGCCTATGGGGATGAGCCCTGCCTATGGGGATAAACCCTGCCTATGGGGATAAACGTGTCCCTGCCGTCCTTGCCTGACTCTGGTGGGTTCCAGGAGAGAACGTGGAGGAGGCAGTGCGGCGAGAAGTGGCCGAAGAGGTGGGGCTGGAGGTGGAGTCGCTGAGCTACTCGGCTTCCCAGCACTGGCCCTTCCCCAGCAGCTGCCTGATGATAGCCTGCCACGCCCTGGTGGCAGCCCAGCGGGCTGAGGTGAGTGCCCTGGCTCCCCTGAGCTATTCCACTGCCTGCCTCGGGCAGCAAAACCTCCTTCAGCCCACAGAATTTAGCTAGGAGAGCATCAAACCCTCTGTAAATGATATTTTCCACTGGCTTTTTCTGCAAGTGCAGAACAAACTTGGAAACAATCCCATCATCTTCTGTAGCAAGGTGCCAGATTTCACTCAGGTCACTCAGAGCCTGTATTTTAATTTTTTTCCTCTGAACTTTGCAGAAGAGGTTCCCTCACACATTTGTCATAGAAGATTCTGCCACATTAATTACTGAGCTCAGCCACTTTGCTTTGCCACCATGGAGCAGGGTTGGTTTGTGGCTTCCCTGAGGAAGCCAGCACAACAAAGTACTGGTGGGTAGGAATGTCCTTCCCTGGACTGGCATCAGAGCCTAATTCAGGCATGGATGTAGCACTCTGGAAATTCCAGCATAGGATCTCTGTGGAAACAAGAAAGGGCAAGGCACCACTGCCCACATTCCAAGCTGATTTAAGGAACTCTGAATTCTTTCCAGATCAGTATAGACAGCCTGGAACTGGAGGAAGCCCGTTGGTTTGGCCTGGAGGAAATTGTGGAGGGTCTGAAGAGACAGCCCAGCTCTTCAAAGCAAGATGATGGTAGTATTTTACCTTGGTTCCCTCCCAAACAGGCCATTGCTCACCAGCTGATCCGTGAGTGGCTGCAGCAGCAGAGTGCCCAGACTGCTTAGGCAGGGCCTCACTGACTCTGTGATCCCACCAGAACTGTGAAAGCTCAGCAGGAAAGTTTCCAGAGCCCCTGGAGGCCAGGGCTCTGTTACAGTGAGGACAGCACCACTGGGACACGCCGACCTACAGAGGTCTCTGAACTGATCTGACAGTCCCACGTGCAGTGGATCACCTCTGACATCCCATGATTTGGAGTAAATGTACAATAAAATCCTTGGTTCCAAAACATCAGACTTACTGTGAGCAGCTGTCACTGACCCCATGGCACCAATGTCCCATTTTCCTCCATTTCTCCTGTCTTGGATGGACATGGAATGCACCCTTTTTCCCAGAACAGAAATAAAGGGACAGTGCCTGTGTTTATGTGGATCTGGAAGAGCTATCAAAAAGCCACTGCCTGTTTGCTCTCCTCTTCTTCTGTCTCTTCCCTTTAATCTTCATTTTCATATAAAGTGTGCAATTAATTATTTTTTTTTTGTAAATGTTCAACGGGCTTCTACATTTTTCCCATCAGTAAGACAGTTACTTCTGTCCCAAGAAAGAGGGAACAGAGCTATCTGGTGGCAGAGAGGGGAAGAGCAAGACCTACACATAAACATTTTGGAAAATTACAGATAATGCAAAGGTGACAGGAACTGCTGCATAGAGAAAAATCCTGAAAGGATCAGTGCCTCTAACCCTGAGGCCAAAGTCTGTGCCTTGCCTGGAGAGCTGGCCTGGTTTTACTGATGAAATGGTAAAATGTCCTGCCTCTCTGGAGGAAGAACAACAAGGAGATCTGGGTAAGGGAAAGATACAGGTGAAATCTGATTTCTGCTGCTGGTTCAGGATCTGCTGCTGGTTCAGGATCTGCTGCTGGTTCAGGCTGCCAGTCCTTTCTGCCTGCTTGGTCACAGTTCAGATGCCAGGATTGCAATGCCAGGTGCTTGGAGGGGGAGCAGGGATGTCTCCCTGACTGCCACCACTGGGATTCCCTGCAGGTGAGCAGTGATAAAAATCTGAGCCCTGACACCTGAGCAGCAAGTGGAAAAAAGAAGTCTTTCACACTGTTGAGACACAGTGTGTGCTCAGGTTACTTTTACTTCAGGAGGTTGGGAGGGGATTATTTCAGTCTGTGGTAGCACATACCAACACCCTCCCTGGTATTTTAGTTACCAATAAGAGAAAAATCTACTTTTCAATCTACTCAAATAGAGGTTTTTTGTTGTTTTTTTTTTTTTTTTGGTAGAGCTAGAACAACTACAAGATAATAATCACATCACATCTTTGGAAAAGTATTACACTTTAAATTGTTTTATAAAATCCTCAATCCAGACCCTTTTGATTTAGTTATAAAACAACACTGGTGATCTCCATTCCTGATGTTAAGCTGTCCCATCACCTGTGCTGCTGTGTGGAAAGGCCACACTTTCCTATCCAGAGGGATATTCACTATTAACTAAACTTAAACATAGTAATAACTAATATAGTTATACTGCCTGCTTAATTAAAATAACATCCAATAAACATATAATAAAACCCCTACTAGCATCAACACCTACCATCTGTTCAGATGTTCAAATGTTCAGACCAAATCCCTAAACTAAAATAATAAAAACAAACTAAAACAAAAATATACCAAAAAATACGGATGCTCTAAAAAAAACAAACCCAAAAAAAGATGCTAAAAACTTCTTAAAACATGTAAACACGTAGTTTAAAAAAAAAGTTTAAATATGCATAATTATTTATAAATACACAGTAGACTAATACAATTTTAAAAATATATAAAGGAAGTCTCCAAAGTAACAGATATGCTTTTGGCTAAGATCAAGCACCCAGCTGCTAAACTTCCCTTTATTAACATTGTCTCCTATTGTCCTTTATTAAACCTTTGAATTTTACCAAAAAAGTAAACCTCATTCTTCACACTCTCCCTTTTTTGATGCCTTTTTTCCCCACCTTTCTGTTGGCTTTTTTTTCCCTACCCTCTTTTTCTACCTTTTTTTTCCCCCAGCAGTTTTTTTTTGCCCCTCAATATAATCTCTCAAATGATGGAATCAGTGGGGTTTTCTACCAACTTAAACCCTAAAAAATAAGGCACAACAGACATTGCCTGTCAATTTAAACTTAAAGATGACAAATAAGGAGGGTTTGCTCTTGTTTCAAACTGATAAAATTGCAACCTACAGGGTGTTCCCTTTTCTATTTAAACAAGAAAATCAGGATTCCAAATCAATTTATATCCCTGAAATAATGGCCAAGGCAGGTTTCTTTCAATTGATACCCTTAATATTGCAGGTGAATGGGGATTGCTCCAGTTTAAACACAGATAATAAGGGAAAAGGAGGGTTTCCCCTCAATTTAAAACCTTTTTCCTTCAGGGAAAGTGTTAGGATTTTTCACACTTTTATAAGTTTGGTCTATTTGCATATTAGAGGTTAATTTTCCAATTACAGCTTCAGCTAATGAAGTAATTTACTGCAAGTTTGCTTCCCTCAACTCACTTTTGTTTACATTTCTCCAGAAATTGTTGTGTCTGACCAAAATGGGAAAGCAGCAGCTAACAAACACTCTGTATGGAGTTTAGAGTAATACACTAAAGAACTGCAGGATTACAAAGACATGAATAATATAAAAGCTGCAATGCTAAGGCATCACTCTCACCATTGTTCCAGAAGACAGATCACCTGCAAGGTGTGCCCAGGTAACCTTAAAAGCAGCTCTGAACAGCTGACTCCTGAGGTTGCTCCATAAAAGTCAGCAGTGGGAAGAGTGGCAGCAGCCAAAGTGCCCAGGTGTTCAGGGGATTTTTAAGAGGTTAAAAGTCTCTGTGTCCCCTGGGGTTAACTTTGATCTCATAGGTGGGAGATGAAAGATCCAGGATTTGTTTTCCTGCTTGACCACTGCACTGTTTCCAACTGGGGCTGCAGGGTCAAGCCACAAACAAGAAAACCACGGGCTGGGGAAGGGTCAGAACTTCCAGGATGAACAGGGCTGTACAAAAGGCAGATGCTCAGGTGAGCAAAGTGAATAAAGTGTGTTGGAATGAGATGCCAGCTGAACAACTTCAGAACATACTTCAGTAGGAATCTGTTTAAAGGGAAGCACACCACACTTGTCTTCCCTAATTAATTCCATCAGGCTTCCTTCACTACAAATTCTCTCAAAATTAAAAGCAGAGATGCCTCTGTGTTACTTCAAAGTAGTGGAAGAGGCAGCATGGAAATGCTTATTCTTCCATGGCAAACTCTCCTGTGAGCTCTTCCAGAGCCTTGAAGTCTCCACGTAAATAGTTGGAATGAGCACAGCCCCGGAGCAATCACAGTCCCACTGATGGAAAAGTGAGATTACCCAAGCAGCAAGATCAGCTGGAGCGTTTCCAGAAGAGCAGCTTTGTTCTGAACCTCAGCTTAGGAGTTCTCCTCATGCACTACAAGAGTCCTTCAATCTGTTTTGACCTTTATATAGCACAGACCACACAACATTTAATGTGATAATGTTCTTAAACTCAATTATTTTTTGAAGCATCTAAACTTGATCTAACTACTCATCAGTGGAGAATTTTATGTAGTTTCAGTGTTAATTACCTTACCTGGTCAAAGACAAATCCTTTCCAAGGTTCAAGTACCTCTGTTTTTAACACTAACAGCTCATTATCCTTGTCTAAATTAAAAAACTTCTGTCAACCCCATTTTTCCAGATTTGTCTGAATCTGTAGTCCACCTCACCTCTCAGCAGTCTAAATTCCTTGAAATTTAGCAGAACCTTCTTTACACTTTCCAGCTCTTGCTGTCCATCTGTAATCCCTGTCCAGCCTGCCAGTACTCTCCATGAACTGTTGACAAAGTAAATTATACAATATCAGTGGAGGACAACTGATTAATTGGTGAATGAAAAATAATTAAGAGGCTGATTTTGACCTGACAGGACTACATTGTTGGTGTCTGTAAATCAAGAATGTCTCTGTATTTTATTTTAAATTTATCTTGTTGAAACTAAAGTTGTCATATTTAGCATAGATTTTTCTTTCCATGTGAAAGCAACCTGCTGCATGCCTTCTAGCCACATTTTCATTGAAAAAACCCCAAACTGTTCAGCCTGGGCTCACATACAGCTACTGCTGGCAAGACACCAACATTCAGCAAAAATGGAATTCAGAGAATGGCCAATTATGAAAATGCTTTCATTCCAAAAACTGATACTTCACTGAGGAAGTTAGGAAAACCTTCAAAAAAATTAATTTATCAAGTTGTATTTCTGTTTTTATTGAAATAAATTTTTAAAATACTTCTGGCCAATATTTACATATTTGATCCAGTTACTCTTCAATTCCTTGTACTTAATAAGGACAAGGCTCTTACAGTAATTGTCAGAAGTTCTTACAATACAGCATCTTGCTTTTGGGAAGGATTCAATGTCTGCCCAACATTTAACCAGCGTTCCCAAATCCAGGAGACTCTTCCTGTAATGTGGCATTTCCCCACCTCCCCCTGAAGGCAGCAGCATTTTCAGCACAAGAACTGCTTCCCAGGTATTGAAACCACTTAGCAATGTGTAAAAGAGCATTTTAGGAATGTGGCACATTGGATCACTGACTGGAAAAATGGAAGAGAATTTTTTATACTAAGTTTCATTCGAGTCACAACATCGTTTTTCAGTTTTCTGAAAATGTGTCAGCACTGGGAAATTCTCCTTTCCATCCAAGACAGTGTCCAACCAGAAGGCTTTTGCAGGTAAATTCACTTTGCTGAAGTGACACATAATGAACAGAACGCTCAGAATTAAAACCTTTGGCCTCTTGTTCCACATCCTGCTCGTTGGTCTGTGCTTCGTTTCCCCACCAGCCGCGTCTCACGGCTCTGCTCGGCTGCTGGGGCCAGTGGGATCTGTGTTCTCAGGTAGAGCCACCCCCATGCTCTGTAAAATGTTCGAGGTGGGTCCTGCCAGGCCAGCCTGGGCACTGTAGGACTCTAGCAGGTTTGCCACCAGGTTCATGTCCACATCCAAGGGTGCCAGCTCAGCATCCTCAGCTCCAGAATCGGGGCCAGCGCTCTCAGATGTGGCTGCTCCAACAGAACCTGCCTGCAAGTACAAGGAGCAAGGTTTGTCAAATTGTATGAGCAGAGTTAAGGGGGGAAAAAGGGAAGCCACGAGAGAAAAGAAACAACAATTCTGCAGCCAACAAATTACATTCCAAAGTCTAAACAGACAGGAATTCAGCCACCAAATGCTCGTGCCAGCTAAAAACCATCACTGTCCATTACCCAGATTAAGTTCCAAGAGGACAGAAAATGTTGCTGACTCCTGGCTCAGCTTCCTATGGGAGCAAACTACTACTGGAACTCAAAAATCAAGCTGCAGCTGCTTGCCCTACTACTAAAAACAGGGAAATGAAACTAAGTCTTAGAAAAGATGTGCAAATTCAAAGCTTAGGGAAGCTTTAGTTTGAAAAAAACATATTATGGTGCAACTACAGCACACTTGGCTTGCACGTGGGAAGGTTCTGACCACCTTACTCAGATTGGCCACTTTCAGCACATTTCCTGTTTGGAAATTACTGCTACAGATCAGAGCTCAAGGCATACTCACCCCTCTCTTTTGGGTGCTGAAACTTTTCCCAACGTTGGTCTGTGCCAGCTCACGGTCCATCTCCTTCATGTACGACCTGAGACTGCCCACGAGCTCCTCAGGAGACACCTTCTGCTCCTGCCTTGGATTTCCAGCAGCCAGGTCTTCATCATCCCCATCTGAGAAATCAAACTCCTCCTCTTCATCCAGATCATCAGAATCCAGCTCCTCTGAGTCTGCTCCTGGGTATTATTTTGTGTCAGTACAACAGCAAAGAAATCAGCACCAGGATTTGTTTCAAATAAAGGAACAATCTCACCTAAGATTCTGTCCAGTGCTTTTGTAAAAGAATCCACGTCAAAGGTAACATGGGATTCATCAGATGACCTGAAATATAAAAATATTTTTAAATAAATAAAGCTTTTCTGCTTGCATAAGCCTGACAGAGGCACAAGCCATATTGATTTCTTTCAAGTCAGGATTGAAGTGGGAACATTTGAGTTTAGAAGTCCTTAGAATTGTGAAGTCTGTATGGATTAGACGAGAAACAATGAGTGCAGGAATTTCTAGAATGACAGAGAAAAATTTTGAAGACCACAAAACCAAACTGAGGGACAGAAAGCAGCTCAGCTTGCAGCACTTTAACCTGCACCAGTGTCAGAGTGGTACCAAGCTGATTTAAAGCAAGTACATCTTCACTGCTATGGGTTTGCTTCAGGCCCCTGCTCAGCAGAACACCTTCAAATTCTGATTCTCTGCATCACAGAATCAACCACAGGGCTGCAGCAGAGTGCAACATTCCACTTCAAACTAAGAGATAGCACTCTAGGCACTGAGAATCCTTTGGCCACTAAGTGGAAGAAGAAAGGCTTACTCTAAAAAGGGAGAGCCAATCCAGGATTTAGTCTTAATGAAGGTTGGCTTCATGACTAATAAACAGCTTTCTCTTCACAGATGTCAACATTCCCACAAATAATCATCTGGAATAGGAATAATTCCCCCCATCCAGCTCACCAGCCTCTGGAGGAAGACAAGCTGCTTCTCTCTCAAATTCCTTCAAATCAATGGATGTTGTCTGTAGTAGTGTCAGGATTTCATCACCTGGGCTCACTTCAACAGAGCTAGAAGAAAAAAAATCAATTTACTGAAATTGGTTCAATGGGATCACATAAGCTGCATTCAGGTTTTCACTCAAATTTTTCATTTTTCCTTCTGTGCAAGCACATCAAAAAGGGAAATGAATCTGGGGAAGTACCAGAGTACTACACAGAGCATTGGCCAAAACAGGACACAGTCAGTCCCTGCAATTCCCAGCTGATGGCTCCAAAGCACATTTGTCATGGCTCTTTATATTTATTTGGCCTTGGTAAATCTCAAGATTGCCAGATCCCAAACAGCACAGACTAGAAAGTCAAAAAACTACCAGTCAAGATACTATGAGCTGGCAAAGCCTCAGATATTATTGTAGTGACTTATTTTTTGGATTTGATCTTCCAGCCAGCTCCTGGAGCAAAGTAGACAGATTACTCTGTATTTATTATCCACTGCTTTTCCATGAAACATTTTACACTTCCTACAGCAAACCAAGTAAATAATGCTTTTCAGTCACCTCTTAACCTACTTGGAAGAGCTCAGCATTTCACAAAACTCAGATAAAGAGTTATTCTAGCAAGAACTTATCCTAGTGGAGCATTCCAGAGGAATTAGTACCTGAATGTCCTGGCCAGAGCACACATGTTAAATGTACGATGGAGAAAAGGGTTCAGGTTTTTTGTAACCAGGATTTTAAAGGTCAGTTAAAGGACTTGTAGGCAGGGTATATGATATTCATGAATTTCAAGTAGCTCTTATCTTTTTTGGCACATCAACAGATTGCTGGAAGTGATCTTCTGCCATGTGCAACAGTTCCAGGTACTTTGCAGATCCTTCCATTTCTCCCTATTTAATGCAAGTAACATTATGAATCCAAACAATTCTCCCTGCCTTTTCACACTGAGGCAGACCACACACAATAAATGCTGTGATTAGGTTTATCTCCAAACCACCAAGCACTGCTGGAGAAATCCCAGGCAGGAAGCGAGTGAGGCAATTCAGATAAAACTTCTAGTGGTAGGAAGAGTGGGGAGAGAATGGGGAGTAGGGTGTAAGTGAGAAAGACATAAAAAAAGAAAGGTTTTACTCTGTGTAGGCAAGTGCCTTGTGTGCCTTTTGCTAAGGTCACAGGAAGGAGAGCAGAGTGAAAGTGTAGTTTAGGAAAAACCAAGTCTGGCCCTCGCATCCCAACCCAATGGCCGGGGAGCACAGGAGGAGCTCTCAGCCTGTTTGCTCCTCCCTCAGCTGGCAGCCAGAGAGCCAAGAGCCTGGCCACAGGCAGGGACACAGCTGTGGGGACAGCCAGGGACAGCGGGCTGGGGACAGGCTGCAGCAGGAGAGCTGCACAGCCTTGGGGGCAGCTGCGGCTGCCGCTTCCAGCCACTGCTGGGGCCGAGCGCAGCACGAGGCCTCTTCCACACATCGGGAAACAGCCACACACCTGCCAGCCCTGTCCTTGCCAGTGACACTGGCCCTCCCTAGAGGCCACAGGCGTGGCCCTGCACTCACCCGCCAATTTGCTGAGGATGCTTCTGTGCCCATGGCCGGTTGCTGATGTGCCCTGGGGATCCAGGGGCTCCCTCACTCTGCCATCGCTGCTGCAGATTCCATTCTCCACATCTTCATTCGCTGCTCGCTCACAAGTGGAGTCCCCCTGCTTATGACAAGTGGCTTCTTGTGCTCCTGGGAAGTATGTCAGCCCGGGTGCTGACCCCTCCTGGAGATGCAGGAGCTCCTTCACAGGCCCATGGATGGAGCCTAATTCACTCTGCTCCCTCTCACAGCCAGAATCTGTCAGCTCAGAACAATCAGCCTCTGGCTCCGGACCCATCAGGAGTGCTGGAAAAGCCCTTCGTGGATCGGCCTCAGGAACAGCTGCACACCCACCAGGATGGCTCTTTGAAAGGGACACGATGACTGGTCACGGCTGGTCCTGCCCTGTGGGACACCGAGGATCACGAAGGGAACCGGGATGAGCCATCGCTGCTGCAGCACCTGCTCGTGGGTTAACTTTTATGGGATTAATTTTTTGATGCTTTAGGCACTAACCTGGTTGGATTGTTTTATTAAAACTCTGCTTCCACAGTGTTGGGGGTTGTTTTTTCTTTTCTTTTCCCCTGCCCTCCCCATCTGGAATATTTTCCCATTGACATGTTAAAACGGCTAGCGATAGGGGAGGGGAAGACTCCCGGTCCCTTTAAGAGTTTTGTCTCGCCGGGCCGGGTAAGTGGAACAGCGCGACACCAGGGGGGCGGGGAAAGGGCAAGCGGGTAGAGCTTGTCCTGCCTCTTGTCTGGGAGAACGGTGGCTGGAAAACCTCGCTCTGCCACAGCGACGCCGGGAGCTGCTTTCCTCGGCTGGGGGACCCCGCAACCCCCTGCTCGGACTGTCTAACACCTCCACGCATCCTGTTGGAGCACCAGGACGGCACTGCCCCGAGATCCCTGAGCACAGTCTCTCCTCCACCCTTCCCACCCGGGACGCGGCCGCCGTCATCATCCAGCGTTCCTGCATCACGTGGAATCACCGCTCAGCCCTTCGGGATGCGGCCCATTCATCCTGGCGGCGCCGGGGACGTGAAACGGGTCTCCATCACGAACCAGTAAGGACTGGTATTCCTAGCCCCGTATCGTTACTAGAAAGCACCTTAATTTCAAAATTTTAATAAATTGGAGGTAATTGGATTTGCACTCTCCGTCTCAGGGAAGGGCTCCTGCCTTTCTTGGCAAATACCTCTTTCAAACACGGCCAAAAAGTTTTAATTCATTCCCTGCAATCTGATTTCTGTCTGAAAAATTCAGAGAGACCCCCGACTCACCGACTCAAATAGCCCCCCAGCGATCCGCGGCAAGGAGGAGACCGCGGGCAGCCGCTCCCTGCCCAGCTCAGGCCAGGGGCACACGGGGGAAGCGGCGCAAGGAACTCGCCAGAACCGGCCCGTTCCCCTCAGCGCGGCCCCTCCGGCCGCAGCGAGCCCGGGCTGGGCACAACCGAGCGGGGTCGTACCTGTGCTGGAGCCGCTCCCAGCTCCGGGACCGCCTGCGCGGACTGGCACCAAAGCACCGGGAGAGAGAAGCGCTCCGGCCCTGCCGGGAAAAGAGCGAAGGATGCTGCAAGGTGCCGCTAAGGGTTGGAGAGGAGAGGCGGGAGCGCGGAGAAACATCCTATGGAACTTTTGACCAATCCGCGATTGGGAGTGGCCGGCGGTGCGGGGCGGGGCGATGTCCCGAAGGAACCAACTTCTGTGCGCAAAACCAGGAGCGGCTGCTTTGGGCATGTGTCCTGAAATGCGCCTCAGCCATGGGAAATGTAGTCCTTGGCAAACCTGGACCGAGCTGCTCAGGGCCTGCCCGCCTTTAACACTTAAGATAAGTGAAATCGAGCGTTTCCCCTCAATTCAAACCCACAGAACAGCGCCATGAAGGCATTCTCCTTACATTTAAACACGATATGAATGAAAAATGGATTTCCTGCCTAGTGAGACACCAAAAATCATGAAAAGGGTGTGTTTCCCTTCAATTGAGACCCTTCAAGTCGTAAGTGATGGGGTGTCCTCCCTAGTTCAATCACAATTACTGAAAAAAAGTTTTTCTCCTTCCTTTTAAATCCCTTTTCTTCTCGTAAACCAAACCCCAATTTTTTTTTTTTTTTTTTTTTGTTTTGTTTTGTTTTGTTTTGTTTTGTTTTTTCTTACTGGTGGGGACTCACTGAGTAGTGACTGGTATCACTTCTCCCTCCTCACGGGTCACAGCCGGGGCTGCTGCACGCTGCCGAGTGCTGGGGAGTTTCCTCCCAGTCCCCTCGCAGTTTCCCTCTGCCTGGCAAGCACCGGCACGGATGGGGAGAGCACTGCCAAGGAACTGCGAGCCCTGCACCTTCCCAGTGCTCCTCATCCCCCTCCCAGCGCTCCTTCTTGCTCACTCCCGCTGCTTCCACTCGCCCTCCCAGTTCCCTCATAGCATTCCTTGTGCTCCCAGTTCCCTCCCAGTGTTCCCAGGATCTCTTCCAGTGCTCCCACTGACGGCAAAACCTGAGGGATTCTGTGGGAAATAGAAAAGGTGTAGAACTCTCAGAAAGCTGAGTGAAAGCTTGAAAAATTTCAGGATGGAGAAATGCAAGAATGCTGAAGGTGCAAGGACAAGACACAATAGAGCCGTGAGCTGCGTAGAGAAAATATTATCAGGAAAATATGTTAAGCAAGACAGTAGAAATATTTCAGGTTAATAATGAAGATTTATCCATTGTTTGAAGCTATTATGGGAAAGCTTTGTTCAAAGCAAGATGTACGTGCTGCTTTATTAACTGGCCTGAACAAACGCTTATCAGCTTTTAATATTATGCTATTTGCTATAAAGCTGTTAAAAGACTTTGTCACAAAGAGAACTTGGTCTGCAGTGCAGGCAGCTGGAGCTGTTCCATCTCCCTTGCTTGGTTCTGTAAAATGAGGCTGATGACTGTGATGGAATAAAGTTTCGAGACAGCTGCTCCAGCATTCCACTCCTGTTGTTTGTGCACATAGATACAGGTAAGATAAGGTAAGAGAAAAAATATCCCAGAAAAACCCCATGTTTCGTGTTATGAAACATCTGTTGGAATCTCCAGGCAGTTAAAAGGGACATGTGCCAAATAATACTTTTGGATTATAAAAGGGTATTATCTTCATCTCATCCTGGCTGCTGTCCTTGGCAGGCTCCAGCTCCTGCTGCCAGCACCTTGTCATCCACCACACCTTGGCTTCCCTCTGGCTCAGTGAGCCAGGAAAGGCTCTGCTGGAGCCGGGCCGGGCACCGATCGGTGCGAGAACGGCACCGGGAATGCCGCTCGCCGCGGGAGCGAAGGAATGGATGCGGCTGAGAAAGGGGTTGGAGCTGCGCTGGGATCCAAGGGGACAGCGGAGGGACACTGCGGCGGCAGCGGGGCCCGCATCAGTGGCGCGGAGTTAGGAATGGCCCCGCGGGGCGAGTGAAAACTCGCAGTGAAAAGAGGACAAAAAAGAGCTCGGAGGGATGGGTGACAATGCAGTTCCCCGGGAAGCACACACGGAGGGATGGGTGACAATGCAGTTCCTCGGGAAGCACACACGGAGGGATGTGTGACAATGCAGTTCCTCGGGAATCAGACACGGAGGGATGGGTGACAATGCAGTTCCTCGGGAAGCACACACGGAGGGATGGGTGACAATGCAGTTCCTCGGGAAGCACACACGGAGGGATGGGTGACAATGCAGTTCCTCGGGAAGCACACACGGAGGGATGGGTGACAATGCAGTTCCTCGGGAATCAGACACGGAGGGATGTGTGACAATGCAGTTCCTCGGGAAGCACACACGGAGGGATGTGTGACAATGCAGTTCCTCGGGAAGCACACACGGAGGGATGGGTGACAATGCAGTTCCTCGGGAATCAGACACGGAGGGATGTGTGACAATGCAGTTCCTCGGGAATCAGACACGGAGGGATGGGTGACAATGCAGTTCCTCGGGAAGCACACACGGAGGGATGGGTGACAATGCAGTTCCTCGGGAAGCACACACGGAGGGATGGGTGACAATGCAGTTCCTCGGGAATCAGACACGGAGGGCTCGAGGGGACCGGCCGGGGCCGAGGAGCGGGGGCAGAGCCCACGAAAGCGTTCTGAGACACGGGGAACAAAGGAGTTTGGGACAGCCTGAGGAAGGATTTGAGAGGCCAGAGCTGACACGGGGAGAACACAGGGATCCCGAACTGCCCGCCTGGGGTACAGACAGAGGGCTAAGGGGAGGGACACCCGGCACGGAGCATGGGGGAGACGGAGGATAGGCTGAAACATTCTGAGGAAGTGAGGCAGGAGGAGAGAAGCTGTGCTGGGGAGAAAAGGAGCGAGGTGCTCAGTTTAAATTAGGCAATCATTCTGGGATGCGGAGGGTTTTGGGGATTCGTTTTAGGGTGCACAGGGAAAGCACGGGTGGGGTCGGCTGTTTAAAAATGCTCATGATCATTCGACAAGCAGCAATAATTGTAACCACGCTCTGATCCCATCCAAAAGTGAATGGTTTATAAAGTTTCCAGTGGACAACATCCCAAAAAGAGAATGTGAAGACAGAGTTAAGGTCTATGCTCGGATAGATCGTATTGATCCACCTTAAAAGGACGTTCATCATCCTGAACATTAATTATAGGGTCTGGAGTAATAACTGTCTTTAGTAATAAACGGAGACAAATCTTGTTTCATTATTTCTTTTCCCCAGAGCTCACCTTGATTCTCCACAAGGCTCCTTCCTTGGCTCCATCCGAGGGTGTCCAGCAGCCAGGAGGAGACGAGAACAGTATCCATTTACAATGCAAAAGGATTATTGCACAGATGTCCATTTTAACTATCTGGGGATTCCAACAGTTGTTTCATAAAACGAAACAGGGCACCAACGGGGCACCATCACTGTGGGGTTTTTTTTTGGGACATTTTTTATTTTACCTTATATTTACCTGTAAATAAGATAAACTCTCTAGCCAATAGCATGATATTAAAAGCTGATAAGCGTTTGCTCAGGCCGATTAATAAAGCAGCACGTACATCTTGCTTTGAACAATGCTTGCCTCTAATAGCTTAAAACAATGGATAAAGCTTCATTATTAACCTGAAATATTTACACTGTCATGCTTAACATGTTTTCCTTAGGCTTATGTCTACACAGCTCACAGCCCTGTTGTTTCCTGTCCTTGCACCTTCAGCATTCTTGCATTTCTCCACCCTGAAATTTCCTTTCACTCAGCTTTCTGAGAGTTCCATGCCTTTTCTATTTCCCGCAGACCCCTGCAGTGTTTTGCCGTCGGTGAGAGCGCTGGAAGAGATCCTGGGAACACTGGGAGGGAGCTGGGGGCACAAGGAATGCTATGAGGGAACTGGGAGGGCGAGTGGAAGCAGCGGCAGTGAGCAAGAAGGAGCGCTGGGAGGGGATGAGGAGCACTGGGAAGGTGCAGGGCTCGCAGTTCCTTGGCAGTGCTCTCCCCATCCGTGCCGGTGCTTGCCAGGCAGAGGGAAACTGCGAGGGGACTGGGAGGAAACTCCCCAGCACTCGGCAGCGTGCAGCAGCCCCGGGTGTGACCTCCAGGTGAAGAGGGAGAAGTGACACCAGTCAATACCCAGTGACCCCGCCGCCACAAAAAAACAAAGAAAGAAGAAAGTGGATTAAGGGATTTAAAATGAAGGAGGAAAACTTTTCGGTAATTATGTTTGAACTGGGAGGACCCCCCTTCACCTACGATTTGAAGGGTCTCAATTGAAGGAAAACACGCCTTTTTCATGATTTTTGGTGTCTCACTAGGTGGGAAATCACGGTTTTCCATCCATATCTTGTTTAAGTGGAAGGAGAATACCTTTATGGTGCTATGGGTTCGAATTGAGTGAAAGAGCCCCATTTTACTGATCTCAAGGCTCAAGACCGAGAGATCACGAACTCCCCGGGGAGCTGCACTGCCAGAGTTGGCGCTGTATCATGCCAGCACCCGCCTGGCAAAAAATTACCTGGGGGATGACGTCACTCATCAGCTTCATGGGTGTGTCGCGATTTTTATGTTTGCACAAGAGCAATCGCCTTCCTTTAGGGACAGGAGAGACATCAATCACCTCGTCTCCATCCGCCTGGCCTATTGGTCAACACTCCCAGGAGCCGATCGGCCCTCAGCACGTTGTTGGCTGTAGCAGCACCGATCGCACTCTCTGCCCGGGTAGGGCCCAGCGCTTCTCTCTCCCGGTGCTTTCGGGCAGGTCCGTGCAGGCGGCGGCCCCGGAGCTGGGAGCGGCTCCAGCACAGGTACGACCCCGCTCGGTTGTGCCCAGCCCGGGCTCGCTGCGGCCGGAGGGGCCGCGCTGAGGGGAACGGGCCGGTTCTGGCGAGTTCCTTGCGCCGCTTCCCCCGTGTGCCCCTGGCCTGAGCTGGGCAGGGAGCGGCTGCCCGCGGTCTCCTCCTTGCCGCGGATCGCTGGGGACGAGCCGGTGCCGCAGCAGCGATGGCTCATCCCGGTCTCCTTCCTGATCCTCTGTGTCCCGCAGGGCCAGGAACAGCCGTGACCTGTCATCGTGTCTCTTCCAATGGGCCATCCCGGTGGGTGTGCAGCTGTTCCTGAGGCCGATCCACGAAGGGCTTTTCCTGCACTCCTGATGTGTCAGGAGCAAGGGGTTGATTCTTCCAAGCAGAGAAATTCCGAGTGTGAGATGGAGCAGAATGAATTCTGCTCCATGCATGGGCCTGTGAAGGAGCTCCTGCATGTCCAGCAGGGATCAGCAGCCGGGCTGGCACACTTGCCAGGTGCACAGGACGCCACTTGTCGTAAGCAGGGGAACTCCACTTGTGAGCGTGCAGTGAGTGAAGATGTGGAGAATGGAATCTGCAGCAGCGATGGCAGAGTGAGGGAGCCCCTGGATCCCCTGGGCACATCAGCAACCGGCCATGGGCACAGAAGCATCCTCAGCAAATTGCCGGGTGAGTGCAGGGCCACGCCTGTGGCCTCTAGGGAGGGCCAGTGTCACTGGCAAGGACAGGGCTGGCAGGTGTGTGGCTGTTTCCCGATGTGTGGAAGAGGCCTCGTGCTGCGCTCGGCCCCAGCAGTGGCTGGAAGCGGCAGCCGCAGCTGCCCCCAAGGCTGTGCAGCTCTCCTGCTGCAGCCTGTCCCCAGCCCGCTGTCCCTGGCTGTCCCCACAGCTGTGTCCCTGCCTGTGTCCAGGCTCTTGGCTCTCTGGCTGCCAGCTGAGGGAGGAGCAAACAGGCTGAGAGCTCCTCCTGTGCTCCTCGACCTTTGGGGCAGCAGCTTCGAGGGCCGGCTGTGCTTCTGGCAGCCAGCAGCTCTTTCCTGCTCCAGGCAAGAGGTTCAGCTGCCATCCTGGGGTCATCTTGGTGCTGATCCTGCTCCTGGTGCTGGTGCTGGCGTTGGCGGTGGCCTTGGCTGTGCAGTCAGGTAAGGGAGGGGCAGCAGCCTGGGCCCAGCCCCTCGGGGCAGAGCGGGGTCCCTGCTCCCTGCACAGGGCAATCCTCACACCTTCTCCTCTTCCCCCTGCAGCACCACAGGCTCCAGTTCCACCTGCGACTACTCCCGTGGCTCTGGGCTGTCACCATGGCTGGGTTGGATACAATGGATTCTGCTACTACTTCTCAAGGGATTACAGAACCTGGGATGAGGCTCAAGAGCGGTGCTCGGAGCTCGGGGCCTCCCTGGCCATTGTCAAGGATGAGGCAATGGTGAGTGAGGGGCTGCGGGCGCTGTGGGGTGGCTGAGGGGAGCCTGGGGGTGCTCCTGGGCCGGGCTGGGTGCTGGTGGGGCTGGGGCTGCAGCCCTGTGCCGGGGCCTTGCAGGGAAGGAGCCCCGGGGCCGTGTCCCCCCGAGGGCCCGGGGCAGCTCCCACTGCTCTCTCCTTGGCAGGATTTGCTCTTCCGCCTCGGCGGGAACGGCGATTACTGGGTGGGGCTGCGCAGATGGGGCGAGCACCTGCAGTGGGGGGACGGCAGCAGCTTCAGCTCCTCGTGAGTACCGGGGAGCCGGGCAGGGCATGGGGGGACAGGGGCACAACGTGTTCCCTGGGAACCAGCGCTGCCTCTGCTCCTCCCTGCAGGGTTCCTGTCCTGGGCAATTCCGAATGTGTGTACCTGGCTGAGGAGAAATTCAGGAGTGTGATCTGCTCGAATCCGCAGCCGTATCTCTGCAGCAAGCCCCGAGCTCCCCTGTAACAGGGGCTGGAGAAAGGAGCTTCTCCACGCTGGGCAGTCCCAGCTTCACCTCTCAGCCCAGCTCAGGGCTGTCCTTTCTCAGCTGCACCCTGTGCCTTGCACTTGCTCTCAGGGTCACCTCAGTGCCTGTTCATCCCCCCTGCCAGCGCTGGGCTGGCTGTTCAAAGGAAAAGTCTCTGCAATCCATCCTGCCAGCCGTGCTAGCTGGAGTGAGGGGATTGCCCTCACTGCACAACGAGCTCAAATGGGAAATCCAAATGGCCCTGGGCTCTTGGAAATCATCCCCAAGTGGCCTGAAAGTGAGACTTTTGGACTGTCCTTGGAAGAGGAAGAACAGCTGACACGTGCTGAGGAGGCATCCCACTTTTGGCACCAGGCACCTGCGTGCGAAGAATGATCTGTCTTTCTATCTGTCTCTCTGTCTTTCTCGCTGTCTATTTGTTTGTCTGTTGCAATGGATCCGACTTCTTCTGCTTCTAGTGGGGACTTTACTTCTATTTGTGACTCTATGCTGAAAGCTTTTAGCACAGACTTGAACACTTGGGACTCTTTGCCTTTTTAGACTACTGTACCTTTACAATAAACATCTTTATAGCAACTAACAAATGCTGAACTCTTTTGAATACTTAAACCCACAAAAACCCCGACACCTCGAGCCTTTCTGATGTGTTCTGTTGTCTGCCCTGGGTGAGGGGGAAGGGGACAGAATGGTTTTGCTTGTACTGGGCACCTGGTGTATTTCTATTTTAATTTTTCTTAGTAAACAACTCTTATTCCTATTCCCATATCTTTGCCTAAAAGCCCCTTAATTTCAAAATGATAATAATTTGGAGGGAGGGGGTTTATATTTTCCATTTCAAGAGAGGCTTCTGCCTTTCTTAGCAGACACCTGACTTTCAAACCAAGACATCTGCTTTGAAGTAACACACGAGGCATCTCTGCTTTTACTTTTGAGAGTATATGTAGTGAAGGAAGCCTGATGGAATTAATTAGGGAATACAAGTGTGCTTCCCTTTCAACAGATTTCTACTGAAGTATATTCTGAAGTTAACTGGTTAATTTTCCTTTATTGTCTGTGTTTAAACTGGGCCAATCCCCGTTCACCTGCAATATTATGCATATCAATGGAAAGAAACCTGCCTTGACCATTTTTGCAGGGATACCAATTGTTTGGGAATCCTGATTTTCTTGTTTGAATAAAACAGGGAACACCCTGTATGATGCAATTTTATCAGTTTGAAATGTGTCCATTTTCATCATCTTTAAGTTTAAATGTAGAGGGAATCGCTGTTGTGCCTTATTATTAAGGGTTTAAGTTCATAGAAACCCCCACAATTCCATCATTAGAGGGATTTACATTGAGGGGCAAAAAATGGTCTGGGGAAAAAAAAAACAGGGAAAAAGGACAAAAAAAATATGTGGGGGAAAAAAGGGTGGCAAAAAAGGCAGCAAAAGAGGGTGGAGGGAAAAAAAATGGAGGACAAAGGCAGCAATAAAGGGCAGAGGGGAAAATGGGTGAAAAAAGGGCAGGGAAAAAAAACAGGGAAAAACAGGAGAAAAAAAGGCAGCATAAAAAGGTGGGGAAGAGTGAAAAAATGGAGATGGCATAAAGCTGAAAATGTGGCATTCAAGAAGCAGGAAAGCACTGGAAAGGGGAGGAGGAAAGGGTGCGAAACATGAGCGGAAAAAGAATAGGAAATACAAGGGGAAAAAACAGGAATGCCAGAGACACCCACACACATCAGACCCCCCACCCAAATCCCACAGAGCACCCCCACATTCCCCCCTAAGAGTCCCTCCAAATCCCACACACACCTGGGTTTGGATTCTTACAGTAACACACGGGAACAGCTTCTGGAAACGGGATGGGAACAAGGGGCAGGTGTAGGAATGTGTGCCCGCTGTGCTGCCAGCCCAGGAATCAGCCTGTCTGGGGCCAGGCCATGGCAAAGTGTGTCCTTAACCACTGCCAGGGCTCTGGGCTCCAGCTGGAGCTGAGGAGCAAGGGATTAGTGCAGGCAGGAGAACATCCCATGCTGTGTTACTCCTGTCAGGTGTGGATCTCTGCTGGGAATAGAGCCTCTCCTTCAGCCAACGCTCCCAGATGGAATTCACAAGGGTTCGAGGCTGGGAAGTGAAGAGCAAAGCTGCTGTGAAGGGAAAGCTCAGTTCCTTCAGAGAAATCACCTGGGGCACTGGAACACTGTAGAGGTAGGAATCAGAAAAGGAGAGATTTCCAGTCAAGTCTTTGGAGTTTGGGGGGGAAAAGGAGTACTGAGAGCCAATGGCTGCAGGGATGGTAATCTAGATTAGTTTAGACCAGATTTCCCTTTTTTGAATTGGTGAGGGTTATTAACCTCATCTGCAGTTATAAGGCCAGTTACAGTTTTGGAATATATTCTAGTTTAATCCAGCTGTCCTCCATGCTGCATACTCACAGCGGCAATATTTAAGTCTCATATGATGTGTGAATTTGCTTCTGTCCCTATCCCAAACCTCATCCTTTGTGGTTTTTCAGCTTCTTTTTAGTATGCTAGTAAATCTTCTGTGTCTCTCTGCAATATTTCCATGGATAAAACACTAAAGAAAACTATCTGAAGTTAACACAGGAACAAAGGATGTTACATCAGCATTTTCTGTCCCTGTGCTAATACTGCTGTCCCTGGGAGGGAGCTGTGACATCTCTATTTCTGCTCCTGTGATCTTTCTTGCTTGTAGCTATGTAGGGACACTTTGGCAGCAGCCACTGCTGGTGCAGTAGTTCTACACTATTTTATACCATTATATGGTATAAATTTTATGGTATAATTATGGTATAATTTTATTCCCTTCACATTTCCCAGCCTTTCCCGTGACCCTATTTAACCAGCACCGCCGCTCCGTTGTGGCTCGGCACTGCTCCATTAGTGACAGCGGGCAGAGGAGACCCGGCAGTGCAGCTTTTTATTCTGTTTGTTTTATTCTCCCGATCCCATTGCAGCAGCAGCCCAGCTGTCCCTCGGTGCAGCTCTTGCAGTGACAAGGGGCCGTCTGGCCAGGCGGGCTGAGCCAGGGCAGGGCAGGGCAAGACACAGCGCAGCGCTGGCGGCGTCCGGCGGGGCTCGGAGTCTGCCGGCCTTGGCAGCTCAGGCACAGAAATTAATCCCAATTGTCGGAGATATCCAGCACCTGCTGTTTCTCCCCTCTTTTCCTAGATGGATTTGACACTGTTCTTCCCACAGAGCTGGAAAGCAAAATTCTAGCCTGCCCTGCTTCCATCGCCACCACTTTCCACCGCTCCAGCCTTGTCCCTCTTTCTCTCCCCTTTACATGGCACCACTTTCTCCTCCTCCTCTCCCTGCCGGGCGTAAGGAGGGGTTTTTCTCTCGCGGTAGCTCATTGTCTTCTCCCCCGTGGGGAGCAGCCCCGTGTGCCGATTTTCCTTCGTCTGAAGACAAACTCCCCCTGCCCCAGCCCCTCGGTCCGTCCCCCCCGGGGTGTCAGGAGGGTCCCTCCAGCAGCTGTCGGGCTGTGGTGGTGACAGGAAACTCTGCTCCTGCAGCCAGCTCGCACCACACCGGGCCAGCGCCGGCGGGCAGCGATGTTTCGGCTTCCTGTCCCCTCCCCCGTGTCCCCAGCCCAACGCCACCACCCTTGTGTCCCCAGCCTGTGCACCCCCGGCTCTGCCGTCACATGGAGGACGAGGACGGCTACCTGGTCTTAGACCGATGGAGCAAGCGGGGCACTGCGGGGAGGTGCCCGTCCCGGCAGGGTGCAGGTACCGGGGGGTCGTGTCCGCTGGGCCCCCCCGTTCCTTGGGGGAGAGGAACTGGAGGGGGGCGGCTGCGGGCTGAAGCCACCCAGGAGTCGCCAAGAGCTGCCCAAGGTAGGGAAACTGAGGCACAGCTGGAGGGAGGCGGGTCTGGGGGGCTTTTCTTGATGCTGCGGTTGTTTCTGTCCCATCCTCCCGAGCCGGGACCCAAAAGATGGAGCAGAAGGGGTTTTGGGGCTCATCCAACTCCTCGTGCTCCTGCGAAGGGGGGTCTCACTGAGAGACAGACTTCCTGCCTTGTGCTCTGGGGGTCCGGGGAGGCGACGGGTGTTCCTGAACCCGCTCTTTTTTATGCCACATCCCTTCCCCAGCAGCAAGATTTCACTTTCAAGGATCCCAGAGGGTCCCCGCAGCATCCCCCCGCTGTCCCCGCCGCCTCCTCGAGGCCCTGACGGCCGCCCTGGCTCTGTCCCTCGTGCTCTGCAGTGAGTTCGGGGGTGGCAAAGGGCTCCGAGCACCCCTTCCCATCCCACCCCTCTTTTCCCTGACCGGGCTTGGTATCCCCCTCTCCCAGTCTCCTGGTGGGCGGCACAGCGGTGGCAGCCCAAGGGGACAGCAGGTTACGGGAACGCCTCGCTGGGAATCGCCTATTCGGGCTGGGATGGCATCGTCAGGGAGCTGAGGAGGATCCTGTGCCCGCCCCGAGGTAACGCAGCCCCCGGGGGGATCCTCAAAGCCTTCCCCCAATAAAGCGGGGCCGGAGATTACCTGAGCGCGCCGGGGTCCGTCCATGTGCCCGCAGAGAGAGAGGGCTGCCGGCTCTGCGCCGTGGGCTGGAGGCTGATCGGGAACAAGTGCTACTGGATTTCCGACAGGATGAACCCTTGGAGCAAGGGCCGGGAGGACTGCGGGAATCGGGGCTCCACGCTGCTGGTGCCGTGGGACCAGGATGAGCTGGTGAAGGAAATGATGGCGCTGGGGGTGTGGGGTGGATCTGAGGGGGGCTGGAGGCACCCATGGAAAGTGAGGGGGTTCCCAAATTCATGGTTTCAGCCCCCCGCGCTGTGTCCAAGTCCCTCGCAGAGTGCGGGGTACACGGGTGGGGCTCAGTTCCGGGATGAGGACAGAGCCAGTTTTGGGGTGACCAAAACAGGACCATCCCTTCTCCTTTCCCGGGCCAGGAATTCCTAAATGACAGTCTGCAGAAGCCCACACGGCACTTCTGGATCGGCCTCTCGGTGCCTGTGGCCGGGATGGGCTGGACGTGGGAGAACGGCTCCGACCTCGACCAGGACCAGTGAGTGACCTGGGGAGCGCTGGGGCTGGGGAGGGCATCCCATTGTCCCCGAGGGACCCTGGGGGTGACAGGGGCTCCTTCCTGCCCCCCGCAGGTTCCAGCTGGACCTCGGGAAGCAAGAACCTGGAGCCTGTGGAACGCTCAAGGGGAATGGCATCGTGTCTCAGAGCTGCGACATGAGGCTGCAGTGGATCTGCAAGAAAGAATCTGCCGAGATCTGAGCCTCCACTGCACCCCAAAACCGACATCATTAATGCAGGGAAAAATCCCAATTCCCGCGGATCCAGCAGCTCTCGCGGGGATGGGCAGAGTTGCAACCGGTGAAAATCTCCCCAAAGCGGGAGATGTAGGGGAGAAATCGACATAAAAACCGAATAAAACCTAAAAATAACTCGGGGGATTGCACTTTTGGGGAGGACACTGGGAAGAGGGAGGGAGAAATGTGACATTTTAAGCGGTGTTTTGGTGCCGGGATGATCTGAGATTCAGCCAGAGGAGGGGAACTTAAGACTGAAGGTCCTCAGGGTCCCTGCCCATGTCCCCTGTGATCCCCGCCGTGTCCCCCCATGTCTCCCCGTGTCCCTCTCGTGTCCCCCAGGAGCCCAAGGCCAGCCACAGCCGCCGGTCCTGGCAGCTTCTGTCTGGGAGCAATCCTCGGATATTCCCCCCACATTCGGCACCCGCAGCCTCTGAGCCCGTGCTGGGCTGTACAGAGGGCCAAGGCAGCTCAAGGACAATGAAACAGCGCCTAATTAGCTGAATAAACGGCTCCTAATTAGCAGGTAGGAGAAGTGAGGCCCCAGGGCTTCCCGCCGAGGCGGTGCCGCTGCTCCACGCACAGCGCTGGGAAAGCCTGGCCGTGAGCCCTGCACCATGTGTCCAATTTTCAGACGCACCTGGCATCTCACGGATCCATCCCGGACATTTTTATACCTCTTCCAGTGGCAATTCATTGACTCTCATCTCTCAGAGATCAGGACGAACGTTTTGATCTTTTTGCCATTTTAGGGGGTTGAGGTGGGAGGGGGTTTTTCTCGCAGTAGCTGCTTGTCCTTTCCCCCGTGGGGAGCAGGTTTTCCTCCGACTGGAGACAAACTCCCGCTGGCCCCAGCCCCTCGGTGCCCCCCCGGGGTGTCAGGAGGGCTTTCCCAGCAGCTGTCGGGCTGTGGTGGTGGCAGGAAACTCGGCTCCCGCCGCCAGCTCGCACCACACCGGGCCAGCGCCCGCGGGCAGCGATGCTTCGCTTCCTGTCCCTTCCCCCGTGTCCCCAGCCCGGTGCCACCACCCCCGTGTCCCCAGCCTGTGCACACGGGGCTGGGTCCTGGAAGGTCCCTATTGAACCCTCTCTGGGAATCCCCCTGGAAATTCCAGAGCCACACAAGACCCCCCTGGACCTCTCAGGACCTCTGACACCCCCGGGACACTCACAGTACCGTCCCTCCAGGACATCCTGGGATGCTTTAGGACCTTCCAGGACCCTCCCAGGGAGCCCCTGAATATTGGAGGATTGCTCCCAGACAGAAAGAGTGACAGCTCTGGCTGGCCTTGGCCTCCTGGGGGCCATCTCAGGCATTTTGAGTGACACCCTTCCCACTCTCTGGGAAAGAACCATCCTTCACAGATAGGCACCCCTGGCTAAAAGTGGGATTTGGCCAAAGCAAGGCCAAAGCAGAAACAAGAGTTTGTTCCATTCAGAAAGCAGTTATGATTTCTCTTTCCATTTCTCTGTAGAAAGAGGATAAAGCCCTCCTTTCTTCAAACTTGACTGCTTTCAGATTTGACTTTTGCATCAGAACATGAACCCATTGGTGCTGCTGGATTGGTCTCTGTTACAGTTCTACACTCATAAATATGTAACCTGTAATACCAGTGCAATGCCAGCCCCCCACAGGATCTTGGAGCACTGCAAAAACATGAATAGTTTGGATTTTTCTCTCTCCAGCCCCCTTCCAAGCCTTCCTTTAAAGGAGGTGTGAGGGCTCTGTTCTAGCATGGGCCAGGTGATGCTTGGCCTTTCCTGGGAAAGGCAACTCTCTTCTCTGGGAGAGCAGTCACTTTGGCACAGCCTCAACATTAATCCTGCCACCTGTGAGGAGAAGCCAAGCTACTCTGATATTTTTAAAATTCATCTGAATAGTGGGAAAACCAGTTTTTACCCAGGCTGTGTGATAGACCAAAGAAAAATGGAAATGGGTTCAGGGCCAACCTGCACCCATTTGCTCTTTGTCCCCTCACTCAAATGGCTCCTCTTCCTCCCCAGTGTGGCTTTTTCTCTCCACCAAGATATTCGCAGCAAGATATTCACTTCTACATGTGCTTTTAGCCATATTAAACAATCTGAGCTCTTTGTTCCCTGGCATTATGTGAAGGTGTGTGTGAAGATGCAATGATGCATCCAAAGAGATTTTTTCCAGGGCTGATGGAATAAACAAAACTTCCTCTCACCCCCTTGAGAGCAACACATGACTTGGAATACATAAATGTGGGTTTTAAGGCTATTTTCCAAAGAGCAATGTTTTTCTTGAAGGCTGGGGTCACTGGTGTTTGCAGAGGTTTCTATAGTCAGAAAACACAACTCCTTTGGGGTTCTCCTGAGTAGATGCTTTCTGTCTTGGCAGGCATGTGGGAAGGAGACCTACTTTGTGAGACTGGTGCTGGGTTACTAACAGACCTGCCTGCTCCTTTTTTCTGCTAAACAGAGCATCTGATGTCTAGGCACAGCTCTAAAAGCCATCCCACGAGGGCAGTTTGCTGGAGATCAAAGCCCTGTCTGCTGGTTTATGCCAGGTGTCACCTTCTGTGAGGAGACAGCTCTGGTGGCACTGTGACAGCAGACAAACAGTCACTGCCTGTAACACAAACTGCATAAATACTGTAACAGCAAACTACAAATGCCAGGACCTGATGCTGGCAATCTCTGCTTCAACAGAGTGTAGACAACAAAAGTGAGGGAGGTTAAGAGCAAAAGTTAAAAATGCCGCACCAGAATCTGTCTGAAAGACTGCACAGATTTATAAATTCTGTGTATAAAGCCAAGTGTTCTGTAGAGACTAAGCAGAAATGGCTTAATGTGGGCACTTTCTCCTGCTGCCATCTCCCATCTCTGCAGGCAGCAGGGGCACAATGTTCCATGGCACAGTGCACTGCTGCTGCTCCAGGTGTTAATTTTGGGGGAATGACTAAATGCTGCTGTGCTATCTGTCACTGCACCAGGAGCTACTGATGTGAAAAGTTTTTCCTTCCTTTTGGCTGCCATTTCTGCCTTTTCACCCCTGCAAGTGTTCTGCAATATAATTGCTCCAAAATGTTCCTTTGCATAACCTAAATGCCTCAGGGTGCTTGTCAGGTTTGGCTTGGATGTTTAAAAACCACTGTGCTTGTACAAGGCTGGTCCCAAACAATGTTCTGCTTACTGTATTTATTTCATGAGGTCAGAACTGATGCCAGGGGACACAGAGACCTTTAACCTCTTAAAACTCTCCTGAACACCTGGGAATTTTGGCTGGCTGTTGGCACTCTTCCCATGTTCTCTTTAAGTTTTATGGAATAGTGTCAGGAGTCAGCCAAACTGTTTTTGGGATCCTTGTGGTGTCAGGGGTTGCCAGGCACAGGTGTGGGCAGTGAGGGTGATGAGGGGGTCCCAGTGATCCACCCAGAACAGAGTAGATTTTAATCTGCCTTATATTTTGCACAGAACAAAAACTCTCCTCAAAAGACACCACAGAATGATTTGGGTTAGAATGGACCTTAAGGCTTGTCTTGTGCCCACCCCCTGCCATGGCAGGGACACCCTCCATTATCCCAGGTTACTCCAAGCCTGCCCTTGGACATTCCAGGGATCCAGGGGGGCCCTCCGCACCCTCAGAGGGAACAATTCCTTCACAAAATCCCCTCTAACCTGTGCTCTGTCAGTGTGGAGCCATTTCTTCTGGTCCCAAGTCCATCTTTTCTCCCCGAGGCCTTCTCCTCTCCAGAACACCCTCAGCTCTCCCAGGCTGCATCCAAAGCAGAGAGCCTCCAGCCCACGATAATTAATAACCAGGGCGCGCTTACAAACTGTTTTCTTGTTGTTGCTGCTGTCGTTTGTTTGTTTGCGGTGGGTTTTTCTTGTATTTTAAACTAAAACCGCGCCTGTCTTTAACGTTTTACCGCCTCCTTCCAGCTGAGGGCGCTGCCCTCCCGCCCTCTCCTCCGCCGCTAGGGGGCGCTGCTCTCCCGCCTCGCTCCCTGAGGGGAGAGCGCGGCTTTCCCGCCCTTTCCTCCGCCGCTAGGGGGCGCCGCTCGCCCCGAGGGGGCGTGGCCTCCCCGCCCCGTGGGCGGGGCCAGCGGGAAGGGCAAAGCTCGGGGCGGGGCGCGGGCGCGCCGGGACCCCGCGGGCAGCGGGAGGAGGAGGAGGAGAAGGGAGAAAAAGAAGGGAGGAAGGAAGGAAAGAGCGGCGGGAGCAGCGATGGTGAGCGCGGAGCGCGAGGCCGGCGTGGGGCGGAGAGGGAGGGGTGAGGCCTGTGAGGCAGCGAGGCCCGGCGCGGGCTGGGGATCCCCTGAGGGGATGGCGGGCCGAGCCGGCCGCCGGCGGGCTGTGAGGGTGGGCGGTCAGCACCTCTCCGAGCCCCGCACCCTTCCCCTGAACCGCCTCTTGTTCGTGCATTCCTGTCCCTATTCCCCGCAATCACCGAGTTTCGGGGCAGATTAGCAGCGGTGGTTCGCCCGTCTCTGGTTATTGCACATGGGTGGGGCAGAGTGATGTTTTCCTCAGGGTTTTGGCGAAGGTGCTGATCGGGCTCACAGAACTCGTGTTTGCTGATTGATTGTTGCTTTTTAGAGACGCTGTTTGCTAATTGGCTGCTATTATTTTAGCTAGAAGCAAACTTTGGCATTTCTTGCAGTATAGCTGGCCCTAGCCCGCATTGGCACGGCGTGAATCTTTTGCAATTCCTCAGACCTGGAAGAGGCGCTAGGTTTTTGATTGATTGTTTGGGTTTGTTTGGTTTTTTTTTTTTGTTTTTTTTTTTTTTTCCCTATCAGCGAGGGAAACTGAAATCGCAGCTACTGAGTAATAAATGAAACAGCATTATCTTTGTCCTACTCCTTTGTTACTCCATTCCCAAGCATCCAAGTGCTGCTGCTTTTTCTTGCTTTGGCATAGCCTGGGACAGCACCAAGAGCCTGCACAGCTTGTGTTGGGCTTGCTTTCAGCTGCCAACATTTGGCACTGGGCAAATAATTTGCTTATTGTGCAGGGGAAGGTCTAGACTGGCCTGGGGTTGCTGGGGCCGTGCTGTGCGGTCAGGCTGTTCTCACCTCAGTCCCTTCTGTGCCAAAGCTTTGTGGAGAAAATTGCTGCTTATTGCACCTGACAGACCTGCTCAGGTTCTGCTCTTTTATTCACTAGATTAGACAGTAGCTACTGCACAGGCTTCCTGGCTTCTGAAAAGCTTAGGAAGTTTGCTTTGTACTCGGGGAATGAGGCTTCCTCTGGAGACAGGCTGATACACAGTTTATTTCCTGAGCTGTGGTTTCACTCTGCCATCCTTCCTGTGACCTTAGCAAAAGGCAGCGCGAAGCACTGGGAATTTTCTTACCTTGACAGAGTAAAATCTTTCTTTTTCCATGTTTTGCTGATGTACAGCCTACTCAGAGTTTCCCCACTCTCTTTCTTACCCTCAGAAGTTGTGTCTGAAGATCTGCTGAGGTTGTGCCTCACTAACTTCCTGCCTTGGATTTCTCCAGCAGTGCTTGGTGGTGTGAAGATAAACCTAATCACAGCATTTATTGTGTGTGGTTTGCCTGGTGTGGCAGCAATCACAGCCTTGCTGTGACTCCTGTGCTCAAAGAGATTCTGTAGAGCCCCTTTCTGAGTAAAGATTTTGGGATTCTGCTTGTCTCTTTTTCCAAATGTCTCTGTCTGATCTGCTGTCTCCAGCCTGGGGGGGCCCAACACAGGAGGGGCCTGGAGCTCTTGGAGTGAGTCTGGAGGAGGTAACAGGATGATTAAAGGGATGGAGCAGCTCTGCTGGGAGAGATGGGGTTGTTCAGCCTGGAGAAAAAAAGCTTTGGGGTGACCCAATTGTGGCCTCCAGTATCTGGAGACAGGTGGAGAGACATTCTTCACAAGAGACGAGGAGGAATGGCTCCACACTGACAGAATGTTAGGTTTAGATTAGATATTGGGAAATAATTTATTCCAGTGAGGGTGGGCAGGCCCTGGCACAGTGTGCCCAGAGAAGTGCTGTGGCTGCCCCTGGATCCCTGGAAATGTCCCAGGCCGGGTTGGACAGGGCTTGGAGCAGCCTGGGATAGTGAAAGGTGTCCAGGGGGGATGGAATGGGATGAATTCAAGGTCTCTTCCAAAACAAATGAATCTGTGGTTCTGTTATTTTATTGCTCCTATTCTTTGCACCCCACACAATGAAAAACATTCCCTTTCAAGTACTAGCAGGCCTTGTATATGCTTTATCCTGCCCTTAGAGCATGAAGTGACATTTAGGATTCTACCAGTTGATGTAGCAGCAGGTGTCCTGGTCTATTTGCTGTGGTGAATGTGATATGGTTTTCTGTATTAGAAATATTTGTATTTCCTAGAAATTTGCATGTAAAAGTCACTCATAGTCCTTTGTGTTCTGAGTGTTTCCTTTGCCCCTCTTTGCTCATCAAAATTTATCCGTGCCATATCAGGAAGGGCTTGTGACTAGATCATGCAGGGGTCAAAGAGTTTTGCATGTTGGTATTGATAAGATAATTTTGAGGATTCTGCCCTATGGTCGGACTTGCCCAAGAGCAGGGCCCTTAATGTATAATAGCAGCATTCAGTTAGTGCTGATACTGGGGGCTTTGTCCCAGCCTTGCATAACCCTGCTGGGAAGCTGTGCCAGGGCTGCCTTTGTCCATGGATGCCTGCTCCCAGAACAATTGCCATGCCAGGCTCTGCTCCCAGACAGCTCCTGCCAAGGCTTCGTGTCTTAGTGCTGCTGTGGCACCCAGGTACTCACCAAGTATTTCAGAGAAATACCCATTTTATCCTCTGGAAGGCATGCAGGGATCTGAGGCTGAGAGGAGGCCAGGTGGAGGAATGAAATATGTCCAGATGAGCTCTAGCATGCAGGGAGCTGGGCACTTCTTTTACCCTGATTATTGTGGGTGTCAGCAGAGGAGGTTTCCTTGCACATTCTGGTGACCCACAGAGATCCACGAGAGTGGATCCTGTCTCTGTGCTGCCTGGAGCGTGCCTAGGTGTTTGCATAAACTTCTGTAAATTGGTTTGCCTAAGTGAGCAAAGTCAGCACGACACCTTGTGTGTGTTTTGGGTTCAATGAAATTTGAACTTGGTTTTAGGAGTCCTTTGGGCTCCTGTAAAATCATGCCTTTTGTGAGCCTCCAATCAATCTTTTCCCATTTTGTTTTGGTGGTTTTGCATTCTATCTCCCCAGTGGAAGCTGGAATGCTGCTGCTCTTACTCTGACTTGCTGCCTTGTTTGTTTTTGTGCTGAAGCTATAATTAGCCATTGTTTAGCCACTCCTCTTGAACTCTCCGGGCTGGTGGTACAGTATGTATACATTCATTTTGCGGACACCATACGTGGCAAACACCACCCTCCCCAAGCTGCTGTCATTGTGGCAAAATACAAAGTTTCAGTATGGCAGCGGTGAAAATAAATTCATTGCAGACAAAACTGGTGGTACTGGGGATCTGTGATAAGATAATGTATTTTTAGTTTCACTTCAGCCCATACACCCAAAAGTTGGTGATTTTTGATTTCTGAGAGATTACACATCCGGTGCATCTCTGTCTGCCCACATCCTTTGGTCAGGCTGGGGCAGCACGTGTTCCAAACCTGGAGCTGTAATCGGGAGCTGACTAACAAATGTTCCCTGCCTGGTGCTTATGCAAAGGTATTTGTCAGGCTGGGGCTGGCAGGGAGGGACGGAGGAGCAGAGTCATTGCTGGGGTGCGAGTCAGAACACCGCAGGCACAGGCAGCACTCCGAGGAGGCCGGGCTGGTGTTGCTCAATCCCATTCCCATTCTCAGGCAGGAATTCGGCTGTGACTCCAGTGCTGGTTGCTCCGGTCAGATGTGCCTGCTGTGGCCAGAGCACGTGCAGGTGTCAGCAAAGGCAGGGCTAATTGGAGTCTTCCTGCTGCTTAGGAGCAGAATAAATGAGCCAGGCTGCCGTGTCCTTGCTGGCTTGGATTCAGGGAGCTGCTCCTCAGGAGAACTCGTTGTGTTGGAGCAGAAGCCTTAATTGCAGTGGCAGTACCGGTGTTCCCGTGCTCCCGTAATCGGAGCTGACCTAACCCGCGTGTGGAGGCATCTCCCTTGGCCTGGATTTACTGTGTGACAGCCACCTCCTGCCTCAGCTCTGGGGACGTGAGGGAAGCTGGCACAGACATTCAGAGTGAGGGGAAGTGGTCAGGAGGTCCCTGGTTGGGGAATGTGTGGATTCAGGTGAAAGCTGAGGATGTGGTTTAAACTGACAGAGTAGGTTTAGATTGATTATTACAAATAAATTCTTCCCTGGGAGTGTGGGGAGGCCCTCGCACAACATGCCCAGAGAATCCGTGGCTGCTCCATCCCTGGAAGTGTCCAAGGCCAGGCTGGACAGAGCTTGGAGCAGCCTGGGATAGTGTAAAGTGTCCCTTTAAAGTGTCCCTTGTTTGGAACAAGCTGGTCTTTAAGGTATTTTCCAGCCTAAGCCTTTCTGTCATTCTTTGATCTTAGCACTTCTTCCTTGCACAGTCAGCCTCATGGTATTGCATTACATAAACTTGCCTTTAAAAGCTGTTTTTATTCTGTGGCCCCATTTTAAACCCACTTTAAATGTTCTTTTGGAGGAAGGAAGGTTCAGCTGGCAAAATCTTTCTCCCCGTTTTTCGCACAGGTAAATTCAGACAGTGTTTCCATTTCCACAGAAACATTGGCACTTGTAACAAAAGTCTGAGCTTCTCCAGTTTATTGCCTTTTTTGTTTCTCTTTCTCTCTTTTTTATTTTTTTTTCTTTTAAGCTTTCTTGCTTCCTAAAACTCACAGCTGAGGAAATGCTGTTCTGGCAAAAATGCAAAATGTGCTCTCATTAGCTTTGGCATTCCTCCCTCCTCCTTTTTCTATCATCTGGGACAGAAAGGCATTACCACAGTTAATTTGTGCTCTTTTGTAGTGGCCTAAGTGCTATCCCTGGAACCAGCTCAGCCAGCTAATGGCTTTTAGAAATAAAGTAGTAAGGATGTATTCCTAATCTGTGCAGCTAAGAATTCAATATATAAACTGCTTAGGTAGCTGAGTGCATTAATATCAGTACAAATGAGCACTGCAAGTCCTAATGATAGCAATTAGTATTTATCTGATACCTGGGTCTGTCTTACTGCTCTGAGAATTAAAAACAAATCCTCCAGTGGAGTTTTTTTTATCTTGTTGCTCTTTATTGTGCTCATAAGTCAGGTTTTTAAACTGCTTCTGAAATAATCCTGTGGCTTGTGAAGCTTTTGTATGGGGAAGGTTCTCTTACAGAAATAAAAACAGCTTATCTACTCTTTTCTAATGGGAAGGGGAACCTTTATTTTTTGATGCCTTCACAAACAAACAGGTTATTGTCCTACATGAAAATTTTAACCCAGCATGTTCCTGGGTGTAATAAAAACATTTGAGTGCAACCTTCTAAATGGCCTCTGGTTTCTGTGGGAGTAAGTGGATAATTCAGAAAGTAAAGGTCTCTCATGTCTTGATGGATACTTTATTTGGGGAAAACTGAGCCAGGGATAGCCAGGGAGCTGAGAAATTCTAAATTACTGCTAACTCATCTTCTGTGCCAATTTTCACTGGGTTTTTTAATCCCAGTTTTTAACATCCTCCTAAATGGATCAACCTCATCCTTCAAACTCATCTAAGTGTGAAATGGGTGAAGAAGGAAAGTGAGAAATGCAGAGAAAGCTTTACCTGGTCAAGCTGTGACACTTGTGGATTGATTTCAGGTTGGTTTTTTTTTAAAGCAAGAAAGGGGAAGAAATTCTTCTTAGATTGAACATAATGAAAATCTCCTATCATTTCTTCAAAACTTGGATATACTGCTGAGTTCCTGTGTGCCAGTTCTCAGGGGTTTCAGTGACAACAAAATGTGCAGACAGCTGGGACCTTCTATCCAGAGGTCAATCTCTTGCCAGTTTTATTTATTTTGACCTGGCCATTGACTGGAGTGACTTCTGTCAAGAAGGTCATGTTCCATTTTGATTCAGAGCTTACAGTGTCCTCCATCTTCAGCAAATTGAAAAAAAAAAAAAAAGCACAGCCCACTTTGTATTTGATGCTGCAGCATTTTCTGGCCATGAGTTGAGAACAGCTATTGAGACACCAGCCCATTAGTGGCTCCATTTCCATCCTTTAAGAGCACTTCCAAAACAGAATGATATCCTGGCATTTCACCCTAGGCAAAGAACCAAAGTCATTCTTGCTGGTTAAACGCTCATTTCCAGGGATTTACCAGTGAAGATTGTGCAAACTCCCTGAAACTAAAGCACCACCTCTGGTTAGCTGGGAAAGATGGCCTTTCCCTTAGATTCCGGGGTTGAATCGGCTTTGTGGTGAGTGGCTTGGAGGAAGGGACATTCATTAGCTGGGACATTGCCTAATTGCAGCGGTTTGGCCGCCTTGTTTTGGAGGCTGAAGTGGCTCTGATGTATTTTTAAATTGCCCTTTGCCAAGTAAATAGGTGCTAATTTGCCTTCTCAGAGCTGAGCCTGCTTGCTTTTGCTGAATTCAGTCCGTGTCCCTTTAGCCTGTGCTGTGACATGGGTGAAAACCCTCCTCTGCTAAGGGTAAACGCTGTGAATTCTGCTGGAATTTATGTTTGGGTTGCTTACATACTTTCAAACTCTGCCATGTTACGTGCATTTTACTGCTTTTGCAAAGTAGTGAGTGTTCATTAGTGTTGCCTTCTGGTAAAAAAACTTCCTCCTTTGATTATTTGGAAAACCTTGTCTATTTTTTAGACTGTTAGTAGCATTTCCAGTTGTATTGGAATGACCCCCTAAGAAAAAATTAATTAAATGCTGCTTCTGTTGTTGGCCTGTGAGGGGTCCTGAGAAGCAAAGCTTTAGCAGTTTTTAATTTAGCAATTTGTTGGAAAACTGCTCTATTCCTACCTGAAGTCCAATAGCACAGGAATCAAGGATTTGTTACTTTCAATCTTTTGAAAGTCCCCACGTACTTTCTTTCCCTGCTGTTTGGAGGGTGAAGCTCTCGAGTGCTGGAGATCTCTCCAGTAAAACTGGGCAGAACTGGGCTGGTCCAGTTCCCCAAAAGGGAAGAGGAATTTGGAAGAGGGTTCTGTTCTTGCTTTTTCTTCTTATCTCTAGAAACCTCTTCCCGGAGGATTGGATGGAAGACCCCTGTTTAGGGGGAAATGTCCTTTTTCTCCTGTGCACACCCAGTTTTCCTCACCCTATTCTGATGCTTTTGAAGAGCATCTGGTTTGAAGCTATTGATTAGGAACTTGGGCTGTGTCCCGACAGTAATTCCTGCTTTGACATTGTTATTGTGCTTGCATCACCACTTTCTGGGGGTTATTTTGGCAGCAGCAGTGTTTTCCTCTCCCATCCCCCCTTGGTGTGCAACGTGCTAATTAGATCTTTAAATTAAGGACTTGCTGAGTGCTTCCATCTTCATTGAAAATTCCAGCCCGAGGTACTTCATGGACCTGTTTTGGTGGTACCTTCACTCAGCACCTGAGAATTCCTTGGAAAAAAAATCTTAGCACAGTTTCTCCTCTGGGGCAGTGGTAAGATTTGGGATCTCACATTGCTCATCTGCTCTTGGTGATTCTCTCTCAGTATTTGAAGTCTCTCAAGGTGTGTATTTTGTCGAGTGAAAGTGAATAAAAACAATCTCCTACCTGCTGTGTTTGTAGGAATTAAGGAAACCATGGAGTCTGCATACCAGAAAGCACCTTTTTAATCAACAGTTGGCTTTTTGATGGCCTGCTTGTTTCCATTTGCACTTTCCTCAATATCCTGGTTCTCCTTTGCACAGGATGCCATTACTCCCTACAAGGAAATCCTCCAGATGTACTGGGAGAAAGTGACAAGCTTTGTGAACGCCCGGTGTGATGGACTTGAACCCTGGCAGCTCATTGGGCTGACGTTTTCTTCCACACTTGCAAGTGTGTGGCTGCATGGCTTCCTCTGCCAGCCTGAGAGTGAGTATTTGGCATGGGGGATTTTCTGACCTTTGCAGGGAGGGGAGGTGGCCCTGAGTTGTTGCTGGGCAGAGGAAGGAAAGAGGGTGGAACAAGGCCAAACACTTGTTAAAACACTCTGCTGTCACCTAATATTTACCAAACTCTTCTGAATTAAGGTCAAGGCCTGTGTGGTAAATGAAGCTCCCCCATTCTGTCATAGGGTACATGGAATGTGCTTCTGGCTCCTTCCCTTTTCCCTGTCTCCCTTTTTCCTTTGGCTAAACCATTTGCTTGTCTCAACACCCTCCTCTTGTCCAAACCCTGGGGAGGTTCATGGAGAGCTGGGTTCCTGTGAGCTTAGTCACTGCTCCAAAGTGTCTGGATAACTCTTGGTTGTTTCTCTTCCTGCTGGGTGAGGAGATGTGGTCTTGATTTCATGTTGAGGGCACTTTTCATCCTCAGAACATTCAAGATAATTGCATGTGATAGTGTGAGGAGCTTCTTCTTGTAAATATTTTTTTTTTTTTTTTTGTATTTCCGGAGTGTCTTCCTGTTTTGAGTGGTTTCTGATACTGGCAGCTCTTCAGTGGAGCTGAATTCTGCAGAACCTGCAGTTTTCTCTGGTCCTGTGATGGCCTCAGAGGTGCATTTCATTTCCCAAAGGCCTTAGGGTTGCACTCTGGTGGCAGCTGGTTAAAAACAGCCAAGTTTTTAACTTGATGTCTCCTTCTGTGTCTCTGTTTCTCAGGCAGCCTTTCTTTTTTCTCTTTTGAGGGCAGCTGAACAGTGGGAATGTCTGTAAAGTGCAAATTGGTATGAAATTTTTATTCAGGACAGTTACATTCCCAGCTAGTTTTTGTACAATGTATTTTAAGTATGAACTAGCTCTTAGAAGATCTGATTAGATGGTCTAAATTTTTCAGTAGTTTGCAGTCTTTTCTCACTGTGAAAGTTATTAATGAAAAAAAAGTGCACGCTGAGATGTGCAATGGAAATGATATTATCAGGGCACTAACAAGTATCATAGAATGTGCTAATTAGTGTCCTTGGTAGCTTTTCAAATTGTATATATGAAGTGTAAATAAAAATGTCTTAAAACGGTTGATTTGTGAACTTTGTTTAGTTATTTTTTGGTTTGTCCTGTAACTGCTGGGGTGCAGGTAGGACTGGGAAGGCATTTTTGGTGGCTATAAAGCATCTGTCATCCTGATTTCACTCCTGCCTTTAGAGCTACCTGAGGAGTTTCCCAGTGCTTGTCATCAGTGGCTTCTCTCATTAGAGTCTTTGTGCTGTGGTGGAATTTCTGCTCTTCTCTCTGTCCATCCCCTTTCCCTGAATCACCTTCCAGTGCATCAAAAGGGGCAAATCCACATTGTTTTGTGGCTGACATTGTCACAAACATCCTTTGGTCTGGGAGCCTATTTCACACTGCTCACTGGTTTTGTTTTCAAGTGACTGTTCTGGTTTGAAGAGGTAGGAAGTGATAATAATTCCTCACCTTTAGCATACCCTGAAATCCCTCTTTTTCCTGTAAAATTCCACACGTGGGTGTGAATTCCCATGTAAGTAAGAAACAAATAACAGATTTGTGTGGATGGCTACTGTCCTGCAGTCCAGATGTTTCCATGGCATGGTCCATCCCTGAGAAACTTGCTCTTGGATTCCTTCATCTGTCTCACCATGTCCCCTGGGTCACTGTGTTATTTCAGCTTGGATCAGGAAGGCTGAGCCTGGATCATGAGCTGCATCAGAAGTTTCTTTTTTTGTTGTTGTTTCTTAGGTTCCTTTCTGCCTTTTGTCTTTCAGGTTTGACATCCCGAACTAAAAAACAGTTCTTTAAACTGCTGAGAAAAATGCCATTTGTTGGGGCTATAGTAAGTATTTGAACAAGTACTTGCAGGGTTATTCCAGGTCTTTGTTTCAGCTGTGGAGAATACACAGTTCTGTGCATTTTCGTTGTCATGTCACTGTGATCCTAATGACCCAGGGTATAGATCTGAAAGGAGCTTCTGCTGCCTCCTGCTTTAATGATATGATTTCTACCCAATCTTTCTGTCATAAGAAGGGGTTCCACCTCTTTTTAACTTTTTAGCTATTTATATTAACCAAGAATGAGTGAATTCTCCAGTAATGTTTCCTCCTTGTTAGATTTTAAGAAAATTATTTTTAATTCTTAAAGAGACAGGATTGAACTGGAGTTCTGTAGCAGTGTGAAGTGTGAGACAAGGGTTTGTTGTGCAATGTGGAAGGGCATTTATTTTAATCAAGCAACTGGCCATGATTAGTTCAGGGTTTAGATAACTATTAGCAAAAGTTAGCAGAAGGATATCAGCACTTTGTGTAATCATTAAAATGGCACACTAACTGGAGCATTTGGAAGCTGGTGTGGGGTGTTTTGTTTTTGGTTTTTTTTTTTTTTTTTTTTTTTTCATAAAAACTTGAAACCACAACTGTCAGCATGTTTTAGCACATTAACTACCCAGGATGAAGAAATGCACAGCTGGGTTTATTTTACCTCATAAACGATGGTATCACACTTGATTGCACTTCCTGCTGCTTGCTGTGCTGGTGTATTTGCACATTGATTCCAGAGGTCAGAGCTGTTCCAGGCAAATTTCTCCAAAGAGAGTAGCACAGAGGAATTTTTTTTCCTTTTGCTGTGGAGGCAGAAGGAGTTCTCCAGTTTCTCCCACATCCCTCTGGAAGGGGCTAAATCCTCTCCCTGGCCTGTTAAGGGGCCCAGCTTTCACCTCCTAGCCTGAGTAGCCCTTGATCAGACAAATTCTCTTCTGCTTATGTTTCTTGCCTGCCTGTTAGAAAAGGACATTTTATACAATCCCTGTTGTGTCCAGATTTCCCTTCTCAGGGCTGACACTGCTCCCTTGTGCCAGAGCACTCCTGCTGTGTCCTATCTGTGTCCTCTTTCTGCTCTTTGGCAGGTTGATACCTGATAACTTATCAAGTGCTCACAAGAGGCCTTGACTTCGAGGCATTCCAATGTCCAAAAGTCAATATCCCAACACCTGTGTTGCCTGAAAGAAGAATCTTTACTTTGGAATGTGTTGTGAGAAGTCTGGGGTTTCCTGTGTGCAGGGTGTGGTTGGGAAAAAAGAAATCTCTGAACTGTTCCTGTGGTGGAGATTTCTTTATTTGTGTTTCTGTTTTCATGAGTTTCTAAACCTTGTGGTAGAGGAGGCCAAGTACAAATGCATCTGAAAACCTCTGCAAATTAAAAACTGTGACTTGAAAAGGTTTGCTGGATAAAAATTCAGGTTTTTTCCTTGAGTTGTATTTTCTCATGCACTAAGGAAAGGGATCAGAGCTCCCAGAAGAACAATTCCTTTCTGTTCCATCAACATCACAGATGTAGGCAGCAGGTCCTGTCCTGCACACATTCAGCAATTATTCAGAATCTGACCAGTGCTATTGTTTGATAGGCTTTTTTTCTTTCTTTTTAGATTCAAAAGAAGATTGATGAAGCCTTGAATGATGTCACTTCCAGTTTATCCTTCCTGAAAGATGAAAAGGATTATATCAAAGCACTGCCAGAACAAGGCATGAGCCAGCCTGAAGTGCTGCAGAAGATGAAAGAGTACAGCTCAAAAGGTGAGTCTGTAGTGCAGCAGACACCAAACATGACACTTCCTCTCTAAAAAGAGTCCCAGTGACTCTTGCTCATGGTTTCAGCTTAAATATTTTGTCCCCTTGCAAATTTTTGTCTGTTTTTATTTCTGGATGTGATTAAGATTCATGAGTTCTAATGCTGTGTTCAGGTATTTACACTGAAATTCCAAACAAGAATTCTAGGCTGGTGGAGAGATGGGACAGCTGAGGACAGGAGAGATATAGAGGAAGTTCTCTTTTTGGATTGCATTTCTGAGCAGTTGCTTTGATGCTTGACTTTTACCAGAAATGTGAAGCCTCAGAAAATAGTCACAATCAAAAAAAGCAACTTCCAAGTAGGATTGTTAGGGGATTTCCAAGACTGTCACTCAATTAAGAGAGACAATGGTTTGTGCCTTGAAAAAGCCTTTTAAGGAAGAGTGATGATGTTCTCCTGGCTCAAGTCCACACAAGCAGTGTCTGACACTTAATTTCAGTTGCCTCTCTTATGTAAACATGTTCCCTCTGATTTGTGTGCTTGGTATTCCTAATGAGCAAATTTGGGTGACTTCCTGTCCAGAGAAGACATGACTGTGCTGCTCCTATCCCAAATTTGAGAAAAGCCTTGAATTTTCTGCTAGAACTGTGCATCTGCTCTGAATTCAGAAACAAACAATTTCATGATCGAGTGCCCTGGAACAACTTCCTTCTTTTCTACTGCTGTCTATTGCTAATGTTGCTTCTGTCTGTGTGTTCTTTTAATTTATTGTTTCCTTCCTTCACTGGGCTCTTTTTTCTTCTCTAAAATCTCCCCTATTTCTGCCTCCCCTGCCCCCAGCTCTCCTTTGGAAGTTGCCTGGAAGTACCAGTTGAGGTGAAATTTAATTGATGTGCCGGCATCCTGGATTTTAGCAGTACAAACTTGGCTTTTCCATCTCTCCTCAGCTTACAGTGGTGGTGGGTGCTCTTTGAAAGTGGCTTTAATTTAGTGTCCAGTTGGTTGAACAGCAGTTTGGGGAGACTGCTGGGGATTAAGTGGATTATTTATTAATATAACTGCTTGCTCCAGCTACATGTTGGTTATGTGCTGACTCTTTAGTCATCATTTACTTGCTGTTTGCTAAGTCCACACAGTGCCAGGGGCTCAGCTTCACACACAGCTGTCCCTGGGCCACAAAACTCAGGAAAAAACATCAAAAGCTGAGTCTCCTCTGTGGAACTGAGGGGGTTTTCCATGTGCCTTTCCACCTTGGCTGGGATTGGCTGTGTTTGTGAGCAGTGTGCTCTTCCCTCTCTTGCAGGGGATGTACGCTGGCAGGATGGGAAAGTCTCTGGGACTGTGTACAGTGGTGAAGAGAAACTCACCCACCTGCTGGTGAAGGTAATTTACATCTTCAGGGTGACCAGAAGCCCCTCAGAGCTGTTCCAGCATCCCAGAGTAAATAAGGAGGATCTAAAACTGAAGTCTGGGAAGGGGAATTAGTGGGCAGTGTGACTCTGGCCATGTAACTGTCCCTATGGAAACACCTCAGAGATAACTGGGATCTAATCAGATGAGGTGCTCTTTTGGGTGAGAAATTAATTAGCAATTACAAGAGAACTGGAGACTGGAACACTGAGCAAAACTACACTCCTCTTGGTTTGGAGCAAAAGAGAAGCTTTAGGAAGTGTTTTTTGGCGTGGCTGTGTGGCCCAAATCTTAGACAATGGAGCACTGGCACGCTTCAGTGGAGTTTTGTGAGGTCTGTTTACCTGCTCAGGAACTTCTCCCTCTGAGAAGGCTGCAAAATAACCTAAACAGCCTCAAGGTTTGTTTTCAAGTACATCTCCTTCCAGAGTTGTTTTGCTAGAAAGGGAAGTCTGGCCCTCTTGCTCCTGGGAACAGCTTTTGTAGCAGCTCTGTAATGGGCTCTGTTTGGTGGCTGCTATTGCTGTTTTCTTCCTCATGTTGACATTTTCTGTGCCACTTTTGGGGAAACAAAGCTCAGAGCAGCCTTTCTGGAGGGGCCTCGGCTTGGATCACTTTGTGGAAACATTCCCTTTGTTTGTGCTGATTGTTCACTGGTTTGTTTTGCTGTATTTTATTTAACATCCCTGCAGTTGCTTTTTGATCTGGACTGCAGGAGGTTGGGACTGGCCTGTTCCAGCCTTGTATCCTGTGAGTCCACAGTTGTGGAAAGAGCAGAAGTACTGGTTTTCACCGCCACTTTCCTTGTGGTGTGAGTGGGCCTGCTTCAGAGCCCCCTCTTAACAGTAAACTTGAGAACAAGTTCTGCACAGTCATCTTTTTGCCTGATTAGTGTAAAGGGATTGCAGGATGTATCAGCAAAATTATTAGCTCTGTTCTTACACCAAGAGATTGCTGTGCTGTAGTCACTCCAGAGGTCTAAGTGCTTTAGGAAAACGTTTCTTTATTTTACTTCTCAGCTTCCCAGCTTGTGGCATTTACTTGCAGGAGCAGTTAAGTCCTGTAATATTCTTACTGTATAAATGCAGCTAATTTGCTTCTACAGTGCACATGGGGAGTTCTCAAAACCTCATCTGCATGTCTAACTTTCTCTCTGTGTTTTCTGAAGGTGTATGAAGAGTTTGCCTGGAGTAATCCTCTCCACCCAGATATATTCCCTGGTCTGAGGAAGATGGAAGCAGAAGTAGTGAGGATTGCCTGTACGCTCTTCCACGGGGGCCCCAATTCTTGTGGTGCTGTAAGTAGCCTGTCTTTGACTGCCTCCTGAACATTTTGGGTATTTGTGACTTTGGTAAGTGCAAATGCACCTTGTGCTCTCCAGATGACCATGAGGGTAAGCTCATTCTGGTGTATTCCATGCCAGCTGTGTGGAAGTTGCTTAATTCCTCTTCTTGGTGAAGCTTTATGAGAGATAATTTCACTCAGAGAAACAGTTCTCTAAACAAGACCGTTTACTTCAGCTTTTTTTCTCCACTCTGAAGTGACACAGGCTTGATGACAGTTGGCAGAGGGAACTGCTGTAATGCAGCCTGGCTGGATGGCAGTGAGGAATTGTGAACAGAGAAGTGTCACTCTGAGAAGCTCCCCTCGGTTTTAGTCTCTGAGCTGGAAATCTGTGAGCCTGCCAGATTGCTGAGCTCGAGGGCAAGGCCAGCTGGCTGGCTGGCTACTCACCAACAAGCAGGCATGGCATGGATTGTCAGCTGTCCAGCTGGAAAGCTGTGCTTCCAGGCTCCTGTGGACTTCCAGTGCAAACCAGTTTTACAGCCTTGATAAAATTCCCAGCAAGAGTCCAAATGTGTGTTCTTAAAGTGATGCTTTCAGTGTTGGAAGGCAGTGTTGACACAAGAGCTTATGAGCTGAGCTGGCCTTGAGTGGGCTTTCCCTGTCAGCTGGAGGCTTGCCTGTGGAGTAGCTTTGTAGAAGGTGTAGTTGGGATCAGACTCCCAGTGGGATTGAGGATGAACTCAACTGTGTGGGAGTGCAAGATGTGAGTGCCTTTGAGAGGAGGGGGTGACACCTTCTGACCTGACTTTTCTTCTCAGTACCACCACTTTTCTTTCTTGTACTCCCTTCAAGTTTAGAGGAGGAACGTGCCTCTTTGCTTATAAAAACCATTTCACCTCAGCTCAGCTCCTCCCTGGCTTGCAGTGCTGATAACATGGAGGAGATTATCCCTGGAGTGGGGCATGAAGTTGTTGGAACTCGTTCCTATCAGCAGTTGGGACATCAGCTGATCCAGCAGGCAGAGAGCCTGCTGATGGGTGCTTGGGGAGCTTTGCTTGCTGAAGCCTGCACCAGGGACCTTCAGGTTATGTTACATAAAACACCATGTGAAAGTTTCAGCCTTGGCCCTGGGTGCTCTCCCACTGAAATGGCAAAGTGGAATTGACTAAGAGAAGATCAGAACAGGTAAAAAACTACCACAACCAAAGTGAGACCTGCATGAATATACTCTGGAGAGTCCTGCTTTTCCTTCTGTCCTTCTCCCTCTCCCAAGGATGGTGCCACAAAGCAAAGGGGGAAGTGCACAGGCTGCTGTGGAATTCTGGCCTAGCTGCTTAAACACAGCCCCATTTGCAGGAAAAGGGGAGGGCTGGAAAGTTGATTGGCCGGAAATGGAAGATTAATTGCATCCCTGTAATTAGCATGTCTGAATGAGTGCTTCCAGTGGACTTTTTGTCTTCTTCCCACTGCTCTTCCTGACTGTGAAGTGGCCAGAGTTGCTGATCACTGATGGAGAGATGTGGGTGGGTATATGGAGGTCATATGTTCTTTAAGTGGTTGGGCTCAAAGGCTTCTCTTCTTTTATTTTCTTCTCCCCAGCACTGAATTAACATTGCAGAACAATTTCTGGCTTGGACAGTTACAAACTCAATTAAAAAGACCATTTTTTCAATCTGATTATTTGCTTTCTGTCGTGGGAAGGCCCTGCTGCAGCTGGTGGCTCAGTGCTGCAATTATACTTCTGTAACTGGTAAAGCAGAGAAGTCTTAATGCTAAAGGTGCAATGCTCTGAGTTATCTTTAAACTAATTGTTCAAGAGGGGCTGCTGGCTCATTCTGCTGAGAATAGTTTGCTCAATTCAACTTTTGCAGTGTTGAAATTTAGAACAACTGCTTTTTTTCTTCCCTGAGCTTCCTCACTGCCACCTCTGAGAGGCAGAGTGTTGTAGTGCCAGGCCCCTGTCCACTGGATTTACTAATCTGATTTAAGCAGCAGGGACTGCTTGGCCAATTTGTTGGTGTTGGTGGTGGTTCCTGAAGGCACATAGAACTAATTTGTGTTTCTGGAGAGTGTCTGCATCTGTGCTGCATGGAAAGCACCAAAAAGTTTCTGTCTGGACTTCTCAGTGAGGTGGTTTCACTTCCTTTGTGCTCTCATTTCCATAGTTCATTGCAGAGCAGCACTTTGTGGGAGTAATATTCTGCTGCTCAGTCTAGGAAAAGCAGCCCAGTGACACATCCATGCTCTTCCCAAGGTTTTCAGCAGCCTGGGATCTCTGTGTGGTCCTGCCCTGTGCTATGTGGACACCTCCCTCAGCTGCATCTCTGGGGAGCTTCCTCTTTGTAGGTTTTTCATAAATGCCAGAGTCAAACCTGTCTTTTTTACATTTCTGAATGTTAAGTAGGATGAGCAGCTTGCATTATTTACAGGAGTTGTCTTTAGCTGAGCCATGTGGGCTGTAATCCTCCTTTGTTGACATGGGCATAAAAGCTCTAACAATGCCCTGGTGGTTTGGGGGGGTTCAGACATGCCTTTGCCTTAAATTGCTCTGAGAGATGTTTCAAGTTTTTAAGCAGTTTTAGAAGTAAAATTTTCAGCAGTGGATGGATGCTTTATATTTCTCACTAATTACTACTATTGTTCTTACTTTAATTGTGTTATGCAAGAGCAAAGAAACAGGAATTGGTGAGTTTGGGCACCTGGAAAATTCTAATCACGTTCTTGCAATGATTTGGAAGGACTAATTAAACTCAGCACATAGAAGAGGGGCAGGGGAGTTTGTTCTTGTCTGATGTGCTCATGTTCACAAGGTGCATTGTTTTGCAGTGTTGGCTGTGTGGGTTTCCACTGTAATTTGGGGTGAAATCATGACTTTTATGCAAGCTGCAGTATTTTTTTTTTAAGTAGCTTTTTGAACTTTGAAAAGAAAGGGCAGCTTTGAAGTGTAGGGGAAAATTCTGTGTGGGTGACTTGTGAGTATTTGATGTGGATCTCTCTGAATTCTTCTTCCACTTATTCTACAGCTGAAGATGTGAGGGAGAAGGCAAAATCACCAGATGCAAGCCTAAACCTCCTGTAGAAACCCATTTTGTCTCTTCTCCCCAAATTCTGTGGCTTCCAAACTTTGGCTGCACTTTTGAAGTAGGGAGATGTGAGTGATGTGTCTTGAGGGGGGCTTAAACTGTGCAGATCTGTCAGATTTTATCTGTAGTGATGAGCAGATCACCTTGACAGACACAAGTTGTGGAATTTACAACCTGCAGGTTTCCAGGGGTTTTATGGGCGGCTGCCACAACGTTATGACCATGCAGTGGATTGTGGTGTGTTGTTTTTTTTTTGTTTTTTTTTTTTTTCTTTTACTCTGTTGCCCTAGAAATAAATTGTAGTTTGCTTTTTTGTTTTTAATTCATGGGGTGGTTCAGCTCAGTGAAACTTTTGGTCAGCTTTCTCTCCAGGGTCTGAATGGACATGTTTCTTCAGGTGAAAATGGAGCAAAACTTCAGAGATCACTAACCGAAGTGATTCTTTAATGTCTGAAAGTTTGACAGTGGAATATTCCAGCCCAAAGGAATCATGGAATAGGGACCATATCTCTTATTGCTGTTGTAATGTTGAGGTTCCAGAGCACTGGGCTTTAGAGGGAGTGAAGCAATGGAAGTGATATACTGAGTTTGGAAAGCAGGAGGGATATTTATCCCCCGTGCTCTCTCCCCTCCCATTTGCAAAACAACAAATAAATCAAGAACACAAAACGTCTGTTTACTTTCCCTTTCCCCCCACGTTTTTCCTGGCCTTTGAAGCTAGTGCAGGGTTGCAGAGCTGTTTAAAACAATACCTGTTTCCAGCCCCTTTTCCCCATGGCGTGGCCCGAGCCTGTGGACTTGGGTTGAGGGGAGAGAGGAATTCGTGTGAGCCGCGGGCGGTGCTGAATCACCGCGCCCTGGCCGGGAGCCGGCGCCGCAGGCACTGGGGAACTCGGATCCTGTGACAGTGATTCAGGCTCTGGCTGCAGCAGAACGGGTTTGCTGTCAGTGGCTGAGCTGACAGAGCCTCCTGTAGAGGAGCAGGCTCCATCCACAGGTATAATCCATGTGTTCCAAGAGGGTTTTGATGTTGGAGCTGTACTGGGCTGAAGGTTCTGCTCCAGACTCGGCACCACCACCACTTCTCCGTGGACACTCATGATATGCTGACTGTGGGCCAATTTAGGAAGCTGAGCTGGCTGAAATTTGGCTTTTTGGGTGGATTTTCAGCTGTCTGAACAAGCTTTCTGTGGTCATCTGGGTGCCTGGGTGGAGAAGGATCCATCCTGGATGCTCCTCCTTGCCCTGCATGTGACTGATTGCTGACAAGTGTTGGCTCTGACCTACCACAAACTGTGTGGCTCAGCATTTATCAGGGGATAAAGCCAGACTTTGAGGAAAGGCTTGTTACATATGAAGGCAAGCTGTTTGGATTGAAATGGGAATAAGACTGTACAGAGGCTGCTTTTTCAAGAGCAGATTATCCAGGTGAGCATAGGGAATGCTGCCCAACGAGGAGCAGGCCTGGTGTTCAGTAACATGAATCCCAAGCTCCCCGTGTCCTACCTAGCAAGGTTTTCACAATCATTACCCTAAGCAGTGTTGCAAGGATAGGCACAAGTATGCAATAATCCCATTCTTCTTCTCCCACCCAGTAGGAAGGCAGTCTGTCACCATCTGGATTTTTTTTTTCCCCAAAGGTAATCACAACCTGACTGATCTTTTCATAAAGGACATTGAGAAGTGAGTGGCACAGCCCATAAAACCCTTAAAACATTGTGTTCCTGCTGCCATCCATTTGCTCCACAGTTAATGCAGCAATGTCTTTATCCAGTGTGAAGCTCTGTTAGGTTTTATCTCTGACAGCTGTTGCTTTTAAACATCCCCCAAAAAGCAGGAATTGTCTGTGGTGTGACAGTTGCTTTCCACACTGCCTGTGGCAGCAGCTGCTGCTGGCTTGGATTGTGTTAGGAGCAAATCCTGGCAGGCTGTGAACCTTGATCCTTATATCTGTATCTCATGTTTAGTCATTGTCACACAGTCACACTTCTTGGCATTTTCAGGGTTTGCAGCTGTGTCAGCAGGGAAAAAACAAAGGAAATCCCAAACTTAGAGATGTCATAAGGCATACAAATGGGATTGGGTCCTTTTTATGTTTATTTTTGTGGGGGAAGAGGTAAAAAGGGGAAGTTGCAGTTGGTTCAGCAGGTCTGAGGAGCAAAATTTGTTCCCTGTAAGGAGTATAAGTAGATTTTGATTCCTCATTTCCCTGAACCTCTGTGTAAGTGTCCCAGCTACCCCATGTCCTCAGGTTATGGCTCACCCAGTCAGTCAGTCCTGCAGGCTGCTTGACAAACCAACCTCACATTTTCCCAGGTTAAAATTTTACTGGGGAAGGTTGTACCCCTGCATGCCAGAACTCATAATAGCTGACTACAAGAGACCTCTCACTTGAGGAAGTCCTCCCTGTAAAGAGTTTAATTTGTGTATTTGCACCAGCTCTTGAGTTCAAGTATGCAGTAGTAAACCTGTGTGTGCCTTTTTCCCTTCCCCTTCTGATGCAGACCCAGGGTTAGTGGGTGGTGTGGATGCTGAGGGATTGGCTGGGGAGAGGAATGCACAAATTCCTCCTGGTGTAAAATTTCTTGTGTCTCTAAGGGCTTGGAAGCTCTGGTGTTGAGCAGACCTGGGCTGGTCATAGCAGAGAGGAGGTGGGAGAGAACTCCAAGTCCTGCAGCATTCCAGGTTCTGGGAAGGTTTTGTAGCTCAGGGGTGGTGCCAACCCTCAGGTGACTCCATGCCTTGACATGGCACTGCTCCAGACCTAATAAACCCTGCTGGACTTTGCTGACTTAGCACAGAACCAACTTCATTGTTTCCATATACGTGGCATAATTAATCTGTAATGCAGATAAACAATCCCCAGGTAATCAAGAGCTTAAGTGTGAATAGTTTGGTGAGGTGACTGTGCAATGTGGTCTCCTCCTGTTGGGCTCTGGAGTTCTATATTTTTGTTTGTTTTCCCCTTCCCCCATCCCATTTAAATATTCAACATTTAAATGTGTATTTTCAAGCTGAGTGTCAGAAAGCTGCCCTGTGCTGTTCACTGACTTCTGCTGTCCTTTAAACCCTGAGTTGTCCTGTGCACATCTGAAGCAGAGACAAGAGTGCCTACATCCCCTTTCTGCTTTTCCCTCCTGCAACACCCATTGTTATTTTTCCTTGTTTGCTTCTTTTCTGGTGACAGATGACATCTGGGGGGACTGAGAGCATCCTGATGGCCTGCAAGGCATACAGAGACCTGGCTTATGAGAGAGGCATCAAACAGCCAGAAATGTGAGTGGTGCCACCACAGCTTCTTCCTTTGGGGGCTTGTGGGATTTACTGTCCCCTTGAGCTGAGATGGTGCTGGTCCTCAATAATCCTTAATTTCATAGCTCATTGCTACTTATTCCTTGTCCATCTCAGTCTGGAGGAGAGAAAACCTGTGTGGAAAGGAGAGTTCCAAAGCACAGGAAGCTTTAAAGCAGCCTGGGGGGCACAGATGTTGCTGGGGGCTGTGCTGAGCAGCTGTATTTTGGCAATACCTGTCTGCTGCTCCAGACAGCCTGCTCAGATCAGCTCTGCTCTCGAGCAGAGATTGTCAGCCCCTTTGAAGTATTCAAGGGGTTTGATTTATTCAGATCAAAGAAGGCTTAGCCTTCTTCTTAGCCAGCTCTGAGGCTGGAGTTGGGCTGGTTGGAGTTCAAATGGGGAATTGTGCTAATCATTACACTGCTAATAGAGGATTTTCTGTCTCTAATGTGCTGCCTCTTTTCTAGATGGTGCATGGAAAATATTTCTCTGGTTAATTGCTTTGAGGGGAAAACATAAAAAGAAACAAAACACTGGTGGTTCTTTTCTTCTCTCCCTAACATTTAAGGCTCTGATAATGATATGAGGCCTCAAAAAACAGGGTTAATTAGGGCTGTTCAGCCACTGTCACTCAAGATGGGAGACAGCAAATGTTACATTCATTTCATCTGTTCTTTTTCCAGGTTGGTCCCAGTGAGTGCCCATGCAGCCTTTGACAAGGCAGCACACTACTTTGGGCTGAAGCTGATCCAAATACCACTGACCAAGGCTATGGAAGTGGATGTTCAGGTATCACTTTAGTCTCTCTCTGTGAGGAAATTAATATTGCACAGCAACTAGGCAGGAAATCTACCTGTCCAGGTAGGGAGTCAGTGGATAAAGAGGGAGGAATGCTTTCTGGAAAAATGAAAAACAGCACGAGTAAGTGCCTGTCATTGCAGATGAAACTGTATTTGAATTAACTGGATGTTATCCCTTTGTCCCATGGATTTAATTTAGTCTCAGGTAATTTGTTTTTCATAAATAGCCCAGATATTTCTAAGTGGATGAGTGGTTGCAGCTTGTTGCTTTCCTCTCTGTACACTTTTTTTGCATTGTTTTTTAAGACCAGGCTCTGCACCTTCTCACTGTTTACCTTTTTTGGCAGGATGGCACTTGCTAAATGGAATGTGAGCATCTTCTCTCTTTAAATCTTCAGGCAATGAGGAGAGCTATCTCGAGGAACACAGCCATGCTGGTCTGTTCTGCTCCCCAGTTCCCACACGGAATTATGGACCCCATTGAAGAGGTGGCAGAGGTAGGACACCCCTACCTGTGAGAACTTGTGTGTTGTAGCAGCAAAGCCAGCACAAGAAGAGTAGAGGGGTTCCAGGATGATGAGCATTGAATTTGGTGGAGGAAGAGTATTACTGTCCTCAAATAAGCTCAAATGTAGGATGTAGCAAGTGCTCTTTCTTTGCTGCCTGAGAGGAAAGAACACCCAAATGGCTTACCTGGTGAAAAGGCTTTGATTTAGGACCTGCTGGTTGTAGCAAAATTGATATGGAAGTCTGAGGAATGTGTGGAGGGAGTAGGAGTCAGGGCTGGAATCTTATTTTCCAAACACACCTCTTGATTTCTTTCCTCTCTGTGCTCCAGTTATTTATTTTGTATGTGACCAGCCAGGGCCTCTGACCTTCTGTTCATTTGGCTCACACCCTTGTACTTTATTATGGATACTCCTTTCAGACAATGTTGTCACATTCCTTTGGCAAACATAGCAAACTACCAAAATGCCATGTTGTTTTTCCTATGTGTGGAAGGCAGGAAAAGGCATCCCACAAACAGCCAGCCCTTCCACATTGCCACATTGAGAGTGGTGTGATGTTCTCAGAGGGCTCAGTGGACATTTAACTGTGAAATGCCAGATACATTTTGGTGAGTTTGGGTACCCCAGCCACATCATTTTGTTCCCTGATCTCCTGTTCACACACAGCTTGCAGTGAAGTACAAAATCCCCTTGCATGTGGATGCCTGCCTGGGTGGATTCCTTATTGCTTTCATGGACAAGGCAGGGTTCCCCTTAAAGCGCCCCTTTGACTTCCGGGTGGAAGGTGTGACCAGCATTTCTGCTGACACCCACAAGGTAAGGAGAGGGGAGAGGGGTCTTCTAGTGCCTTCATTTTTGGGGTGTGATTCCTGTTGCCATCCTGCCATCTTTGGGCATTTCTTCCCTACTGTGTGGAGGAGCACTGAGGTGCAGGGGTAGGGGCTGCTCTGTTCACGTGCTTTGTGCAGTGTGCCAAAGTACAGAACCCCTCAGGCTGGAAAAGATCTCCAAGACTGAGTCCAGCCTGTGACCAATCCCCACCTTATCAACCAGACCAGAGCACTGAGTGCCACATCCAGTCATTCCATTAACACCTCCAGGCATGGAGACTCCACCACCTTCCTGGGCAGCCTCTTTTCCCCCTTCCACAAAGAAATTTCTCCTGATTTCCAACTTTAACATCCCCTGGCACAACTTGAAGCTGTTTCCTTTTGTCCTGTCACTTGCTTTCTCTGAGGACAACCTGACCCCCTCCTGTCAGGGAGTTGTGTAGACCGAAAGGTCCCCCCTGAGCCTCCTTTTCTCCAGGCTGAGCCCCTTTCCCAGCTCCCTCATCTACTCCTGGGGCTCCAGACCCTTTCCTGGACACGCTCCAGCCCCTCCAGGACTCTCTGGATGTGAGGGCCTAGAACTGAGCACAGCACTCAAGGGCCCCAGCACAGAGGGACAATCACTGCCCTGGTCCTTCTGGTCACACTATTCCTGATCCAGCCCAGCTGCCATTGCCACATGAGCACACGGTGGCTCATGTACAGCCACTGTCACCAGCACTCCAAGGCCCTTTCCACCCCTCTGCCCCAGCCTGGAGCTGCAAGGAGTTGCTGTGACCCAAGGGCAGGACCTGGCACTTGGTCTTGTTGAACCTCTGCCCATGGATCCAGCCTGTCCCAAGCCCTCTGCAGAGCCTTCTGCTCTCCAGCAGATGAACAGATGGGATCTGGGTGAGGATTTGGGTGCCTTCCTGTGCCCTCTTGCTGCTTTCTAACCCTTTCTGTGCCCCTTGCAGTATGGCTACGCTCCCAAGGGCTCCTCGGTGGTGCTCTACAGTGACAAGCAGTACAGGAAGTACCAGTTCTTCATAGCCCCAGACTGGCAAGGGGGAATTTATGCCTCCCCCTCCGTGGCAGGCTCCAGGCCTGGTGGGATCATAGCTGCATGTTGGGCAACCCTGCTGCACATTGGAGAGTCGGGCTATGTTGAGGCTACGAAGAGGATCATTAAAACAGCTCGTTTCCTCGAATCAGAGTACGTGTTTGGATCCTGCTCTTCAGCCCTGGGCTGGACCCCTCCTCCCAAACTGCTGCTGTTTTGTTTTTCCCTGCTATCTGCTGGGGGGAACCTACTGGGCAGTTCTGGGAGAACATTTGTGCCCAGATAGCTGAGGGATACAGATGGGAGCAGTGCACACACCTTTATTCAGCCTGGCTTTGAGGATTCCTTCTGCCTCAGCTGTGGCTGAGGGGCAATCTGGAGGGAGGACAAAAGGAGGGTTATACTCTTCTTTGTTGGGGTGCTTGGGTGGCTTTGTAAAAGAAACTGATTTTCTCTGCTTTTCTGCCTTCCCTGGCTTTTCTGCCTTCCCTCCTTTCCATTTCTTCCTGAGCTTACTTGACTTTTGGGTATGTAATGACCCAGGTCCTCTGGCAAGTCCCAATAGCCCGGGCTGGGTGCATGATTTTTGGGTGGGAATGTGCTGCCATCTGTTCCCTTTAAGCTTTTCCTTTAAGGCTTCAGCTAGGTGGACAGAACGTCTGAACCCTGTAACCCTGATCAGTCATTTCTTTTTTCTTTCTTTTCAAGGTTGAGAAAAATTGACAGCATCTTCATTTTTGGGAAGCCAGAGGTGTCTGTCCTCTCCATTGGCTCGGACACTTTTGACATCTATCGATTATCTAATTTTCTAGCTGCAAAAGGATGGAACTTGAATGTCCTACAGTTCCCACCAAGGTGAGTGTGTGGGGACCATGGAGTGATGTATTTAGCCAGGGTATGCAGGATGATCAGCTTCAGGCCACGTAGCTCTCGTGATTTGCTGAGTATTGTTGTCCACAGCTGATAAACTGTATGTAGAATTTTCCTCTGCAGAGCAGAAATCACTTTTGTAATTGCCATTATACAGCAGTGAAGATTAAGTACTACTAATTTTAATGAGCCTGGCAGAGGACATATCTGAGGCTCCCTTTCTATTTACCTCTATCTAATACAAGCAGAAAAATATAAATAACCAAGGCTCTATCTCATGTTTAGTTAACTGAGGGTTTGTAGATCGATTTATTTATTTTTACTGTCTTTCTCCTGCCCGCTGAAGATGAAGGAAATTAAAACAATAGTGAAGGGCTGATCATTTTCAATGTAAGATTAATCTTTGTCAGAGACTTGCCTTAAGTAGGAAATTGGGCTTCTGTTGGAAAAAGTGGCCAGTACTCCCAGACTGAAAAAAAATTTTGACTTGCCATGTGAAGCAATGTCCAGAGAGCCTGAGGTGATAGCTCAGAGGTGGGTGCTTCCTTCTGATGATGGCTTAGAAGCTGCAGAGGAAGGAGAGGAAAAGGATAGCAGGGCTCACTGTGCTTGCAGGCAGCTGCATTTTTCTCACCAGAGGTGCCTGGAATGAGGTGAGAAACTTTAACCTAATGGTGAAGTAAGGAAGGAAGAAGGAGCTGGTTCTAGCAAGCATTTTGCAGGGATTACCCTTAGTGGGAATGCTGTTTTAAGGAGATGCACAGTTATCCCAGGCCACAGAAGGGCTCAGCTGCTGCTGGGTGCTCAGAAAACGTGGAGCTGTGTGTACTGGAGGTGGTTAATGTCTTGCCTCTGCCCTGCCTGCCCAGCATCCATCTCTGCATCACGCAGCTGCACACAAAGCCCGGCGTCGCCGAGCAGTTCCTGAAGGATGTCAGGGACAGCATCCAGGACATCATGAAGGACCTCAACGCCAAGACCACCGGCATGGTGAGGGGGCCAGCACAGTGTGAGGGGCTGCTTGGGCTGAGGGTGTTTCTCCTGTGTAACAGCCTGCTCTTCTCTGCTTAGGGAGCCATCTATGGAATGGCACAGTCCGTCCCAGACAGGAGCCTGGTGGCAGAGATTTCCCAGGCCTACCTGGATGGCCTCTACAGCACGGATGTTCCCAGCAGTGAGAAGCACATGAACGGCTCTCCTGGCCACCACTGACTGCAGTGCAACAATCAGTGCCTTGCCAGCCAGCACTGGAGTGGTTCCAAAGGTTTCCTAGGCAAAGAGATTGCAGTTCCTACAATTGCAGCTCTGAGGGTGGCTTGATCTGGAAAAATTCCTCCCCTGTCTTAGTCTGTTCTGAAATCTGCATTGTTTTCATGCCCAATTTCAGTTTTAGGGCTTTTCCTCCCTCTCCCCACTGCCTGTTTTCATCATGGCTATTGATGGTGAATTGAATGTCCATTCCACAGCTCCGAATTCCTCAGGTATTCTGCATGTCACTTCATTCCTCAGTTGTTTCTCCTCAGACCAGTGTCCAGCCAAGTGTTAAATTTGAGTTATCACATTGTGTTCCATGGCTCCAGTCTTCCCGGAAGTTAATGGTAGACAGCAAATTGGAATTTTGTGTTCTCTTAAGTATTCCTGTGAGCTGCTGCATTTAACAGACCGTGCTGGGAGCCTTATATCTGTGCAATGCAGAGCTGATAAATTGGCAGAGGGAAGGTACTCACTGCTTCCTTTTGAAATCCCCTCTGGAGATCTCAGTGAGGCTGCAATCAATATCTGCTGAGGGGGAGGAAAAAAACAACACAGAATCCTTTTCTGGAATCTCTTGAACAAGAGCAGAAATAGAAACCAAGCAGGTGGTGTAGGGAGAGGAACTGGATGGTACTGAAAACCCCGGGTACATCCTGGCTGTTTTGCTCCCCTGCCTCTTGTAGAAGACATGCATTGACCACCCAGGAGTGCTGTTTTCCCTTGCACAAATCTAGAGGGAGGTGCAAAGCTCATTTCACTGTTCAGAACTTGAAGGTTTTACACTGTCCCCTCAGGATGCTGTAGCAGAGCCAGGCCCTGGCCCGTGTCACAGCCAGGGACATCGCGCAGACGGTTTTTTAACCACGGTCTTTTAGTATCAAAAAGGTGACTTTTGTAATAGCAGTAATCTCAGCTCTTTGCACTGATTCTTTTAAGGCACATTCTCAAAAGGGCATTCACCATTGTGCCTTGATGCTTCTCTGGCTTTTTTTTTTTGTGGCACGCCAGGGACGGTTGGAGGGTTCAGCTGTCTGACTACAACCTTGATTGTAGTAATTTCTTTATGGTACTAATTTTGAAAACAGACCTCAAAGGCAGGCTGGCCTCAGAGGAAGCACCCTTGCCTGTTAGGTAGGATAGTAGTTGTAATGAGCCAAGTCCCTTCACAGTATTACAAAGATGCTAGGAGACGCTGAGGAAAGGATGCAGCAAGTCAGAGGTGTTCCAGCCTTGGGCATGTGGCTCAGCCTTCCTATTTTTCCCTGCTGTTTTTAGGGTGAGAGAGTTTTCCCAGCACAGCCTTGTGAGGCAGTTGTGGCCTCGAGGACAAGTCAGAATCTCTCAAGTAGTGTTGGAGCTACTCCTGCAGGGCTTTCCCATATTTCTGCTCAGCTTTTTGCATGGAGCAGAGAGTTTCCCAGGCAGAAATCCCGCATGTGGGTGAAGACATCATGCTGTGTCTGCACAGTCCTGTGCAGGGCATCTGAAGGCATCTCTCTGCTGTAGCCTGTTAGCCTGAAGCTGACCCTGGCTGAAGCACAGGAATTTTAAGCAATGAGAAGGTCACTGACCAGCTTCTGCACAAACCAGCACAGCCTTGGGCCCAGCCACTGTGGGAAGGATCCTGGCTTTCCAACAGCTTTATTCCCTGTGCTAGGAGACACAAGCATTTTGGCTATCTTCCCTGAGCTTGATGACTTCATGCAAGTCTCTGAGCCCTTTTGAAATCATTGAATTGCCCGAGGGTCTTGATGAGAGAGAGAGAGACTCTCAGCTCTGGCAGTTTGTATTGGACCTATTTGTTCCCTCAAGGTCTTGCCAATATGACCATTATCTCTGAGTTTGCAGTACTTTGGAGACAGTCTTCAGTGTCTGGCTACTGTGATGGTTCTCTTTGGAACCGAGATTTAACAAAACAAAACAAAAAAGGGAGGTACTCTTTTTGTTTCTGCTTTAAAAGAAAGAAGGGGTGGATTGGGGTGGGCTGAAGGAGAGCGAAACTCCCTTCTCTTCCTTCCCTGGTTGCATTTTCCTCCCAGGAAGTAGGTGGATCTAACAGATCAGTGCTCCATTTCACATTTTTGGATGTATTTGAAGATGTTATTTGTAAGTCAGTGTATTCTATCCTGGGCTTTGCTTATTAATAATATTTGTGGGTTTAATTGTTCCATGTGTGTTTGTCCTATACTGTAAATGTAATCCTGTGGTCGGGAATAGGCCACTGTAATTCCCTGGTGTGTAGTTTTTATTCATCCTTGTCACCTAACATGTAATCTGCATTTACTTTATCATGCCAAATGGTCTTGGAAATACGGATTTACAGGCTGTGTGATTGTTTCAAGGACAAAAAAAGAATTTGATGAACTGGATTATGATCTGAAACTGGATGGTACTTTTAGACCTGGAGGGATCCTTGCCACTGTTAATTCCTGCAGGATTTTCAGGTTTTCCAAGTGGGACACTCAATCTGTTGCTTGTACAAAGAACTCCCAAGGGATTCACCTGTTCTTAGGTACTAGAATGAAGAATATCCAATGGGATGGACCAAGAAGAGATGTGTGTCTTCATGCCATGGATTTCATCTGCACTTTTCTGATGACTCGGGGGAGAGGGGAGCGGAAGGGTTGCGTACAACACAATAATACCTTGCCCAATAAATCCACAAGGACTTTTTAATGGACAAATGGGATGAGTTGATCTGACAGCAGTTTTCTGCTTTGCTCTGATTTGCCACTGTTGAACTGGAGGCAGCTGGAGAGCTGGTGAAAATGAGCCTGGTTTGTATTAAAATGGTGCGTTTAGCTATCTATGCTCACTGAGCTCTTGTTTTTCTGCTTCAGTGCTTGTTTGAAGGAATGGAGACCTGTTGTTCCTGGAATTTGCTCATGCACAGCCTGGTCTGTGGCAGGGAGGATGGTTTATGAATCTTACTAACTCTGCCTGAGGGCTGCTCTGTCCTTCTGTCAAAATGAAGGTGGTGTCTGTGTCTGCATCTTGTGTATGATGTTCAAGGATGCTGGAAGTTAAGAGCAATGGATTTTCTATTAATACTTTGTAGAACTTTAAAGAGTTAAAAAAGGAGAAGAAAAAAAGTCCTGAACTGGATGTTTGTAGTGTTTTTCCCCAGACTTGTGCTGAAAGCAAATGCTGCTGGCTTCACACAAGATTGCTCATTGTATTGGTGAAGATCTTGTACCACCAAATCCACCCACAGCCTCTTTTTGGGAAGAATTCCACCCTAAGCAACCCTTGCCCTGATGCTGTGCTGCTTTTGTGCCTTTTGGTTGTACTTTGCCTGTGTTTGTGCCTTGGCTGTGGCACAGCTGTGATTTTACACAAGCAGTTTTTGCCTGCCCTGGCTTATGATCATCTCTGTCTTTCTGACCCCAATCACTCTGAATTGAAGGCACCTGCCATTTCTGTTTGAAGTTTTTCTGTGGCAGAAGCACCTTCTTGAGAGCAGTCGGGCAGTACCTGCCCTTGGGAAAACCTGTTGGTGTAATTTGATCAGTGAGGCCCCTTTCCAAAGAGCCATTGGGTTAAATGAGATGTTTATTGTAAACACTTTCAGTTGGTGCCCTGCTAAAGGCTGGCTGCAGTCAGGTGAGACCACGTGCCTGATGTAATACTGCTAGAGAGGGGTTACAGCAATGACAAATTGCACAGCACATTTGCTGCTTGGTTAGAGAAGCCAGAGGGTTCACAAAACATGTTTTAGGCAGAAAGCACATTCCAGGAGGTAAGGAGCAACAACAGGGGCTGGATGTGGGGGCAGGCTCTGGACAGATTTACTGGTGCAGTGGTGTAACTTGACTCTGGAAGGGCATTGACCTGTTGGAGCGAGTCCAGGGGAGGCACCAAGATGGTAAGAGGGGATGGAGCACCTCTGTTATGAGGAAAGGCTGAGAGAATTGGGATTGTTCGGCCCAGAGAAGAGAAGCCTTGGGGTGACCTAAGTACAGCCTTCCAGTACCTGAAAGAACTGACAAGAAATATGGAGAAGGACTTTTCTCAAGAGTGTGTAGTAAAAGGATGAGGGGGAATGGATTCACACAGAATAGACAGGATATTGGGAAGAAATTCTTCCCTGTGAGGGTGGGCAGGCCCTGGCACAGGGTGCCCAGAGAAGCTGTGGCTGCCCCTGGATCCCTGGAAGTGTCCAAGGCCAGGCTGGATGGGACTGGGAGTAATCTGGGATAGTGGAAGATGTCCCTGCCCACGCCAGGGGGTGGAACGAGGTGATCTTTAAGGTTCCTTCCCACCCAAACTATCCTGTGACTCTGATATGACTCCTGGTAAGAGGCTCAGCAGTTGGAGGTGTGGGATCACATGGCTAAGGAAGGGCTGAAGGATGGAATTTGCAGGATCAGAGATGGATACATGCACCCTGAGAAGTGCCTCCATCCATCTGAGCTGCACTGGGGGAGGCTGGCGAGGTGTTGGGCTGTCTGGATCCAGGATCCAGCTTGGAAGTGGGAAAAGGCTCTGGGTGCAGCCATCTAGGCAGGACACAGTGGCACAGTGGGATTTTGGCACGTGGATCCCTGGTCAGGAGAGGGAAGCTGCCACCTGCTCGATGAAGCTGGCCAGGTTGATGTCTCGCTCCGATAAACCCCCGCAGTCGTGGGTGCTCAAGGTGATGTGAACCTAAGGCAGACAGACAGGCAAGTGTTGTTGACAGAAACAGCAGGGCTGGTTTCCCCAGTGCTGCATCTGATGAGGCACAGGAGCTCCAAACTTGTTAGCAAAATTCCTTGGGGTGGCAGAGGTGCTCTGGCACTTTGCCTGGTTCTTCTTCCTACAGCTCATCCTGGCCACAAGCTGTCACTGCCACCCCTGCCTTGGTCACAGCAGCCACCTGTGCCATTCTCAACTCACTCATTCCCCAGAAGCTTTTCCTGTGGCTGCTACTTGATACAGATTTTAAAAAGCAATCCTGGTGCCAGCCTTCAGCAGCTACTGCTCAGCTGGACCAGGAAAAAGGAGGAGGGAAGGATCTGTGATAGCTGTAGGCTGGCTGTGATATGGGAATAGCATCTGAGGAAAGAGATCCTGCTGATGAGAGCAGGACTTGCTGCTCCTGTTCTATCCCTCAAAAACAGGAGCTGCTCTGCTTTGTCCCCACCATCTGTGTTTCTTACCTTATTGTACACATTGAACCATTCAGGATGATGATCCAGTTTTTCTGCCTGTAGAGCCACTCTGGTCATGAAGCCAAAGGCCTGCAGTGTAAGAAGGAAAAGTTAACTCTAAATATATTGGTTTTCACCCCATCACTATCAATTTGACGCTGCCTATGTCTACATAACCCAACCAAATTTAAGTCTGGCATATTCTGGGAGTTTTCCATGGGTTCTCTGTGCCCCTGGTGCTTGTACCCGGTTGAAGTCCTTGAAGTGGAACTCTTTGAAGATGGCATCTCTGCCTTCCACCTCGTTCCACCCCACGGCTCGCAGGTTTGGCAGCAGCTGCTCCCTCTCCTCCGTGCTCAGCCTGTGGGCTTTTCCTGCCTGGCAAGGAAAGGAAAGGAGAGTGAAGAGAAGCAGGTCAGTGTGGCAGAAGTGGGATGTTCAGAGCAACCCCATGGGTTGTGGAGTTATGGGAGCATGGAGGCAGCTGCACAGTGGGTGGGAGGGTTGGAATATCAATGTCCTGTGCTCCCTGCCTGGAATGCATCCTGCATGTGCCAAGGAAATCCAGCTGGTCCCTTCTGTCCTCTCACTGCAACACCTCCCACAGTGCCTGAGGTACTAAGAAATGATACCTGTGTGAAGTTAAACTCCAAAATTCGTTTTCTTTTATGTATAATCTTCTGGGAGGGGGAAAAAAAAGCTTAAAAAGCTGAACTTCTTGTGATAATTTCTAGTTCAGAGAGTTGCTTTAGGGTTCCCAAAGCAGGAGGGCTGGCTTGCTTATTTATTTATTTATTTACTGGGAGCCTGCTTTTGAAGAGAAAGAAGTGGTATGGATCAGAGATGAGTCACACTAAGCTGCAGTACAGCTCCTTCTTCCATCTCCTTTATATTACAATGGATTTTAAGAGGCTGTTTCTGCCTGTGAGGAACAAAGGGCAGAGGGAGGGACTGTGGTTGAGTTCTGCCTTGGGCAGAGCTGCTGGGATTTAGTTTTTAAGGGGCGGTGGCGGGGAAGCAGCAGTTCTTGGCTTTGAGGAGTGTTTATAGGCAGAGATGAAACTACAGTGAAGCTCTTGGGGATGGGGGCTGCCCAAGCCATCTCTGCTCTGGCTCAGTGGGGAAGGTAGGAGTGAGTGCAGAGGGGCTGTGCTCTCTGAAATGTTATGTTCTGGCAATTAAAATTCTTTCACAGAATCACAGATTGTTCTGAGTTGGAAGGGGCCCACAAGGATCATCAAACTCCAACTCCTGGCCCTGCACAGGACAGCCCCAAGAATCTCACCATGTGCTGAGGGCAGTGTCCAAACACTCCTTGAGCTCTGGCAGGTTTGGGTGAGTTGATCTTTCCAGCTAGTGATGGTAAAGACCTCTTTGTAATTTCTTTTCCTTTATGTGCTATAGAGCAAAGTGTGAGCCTTGGCAAATCTGGCCCAGTTTTTTGTAGATATTCGATCAGAGACACTTTGCTTGGGCATCAATGCTCAGAATTGGCATTGGGCAGCTGAGGCAAATAATCCTCTCCTGTGGTTTTCCTGCTCACAGGCTGTACAAAACCAAAGAGCCAGCTGTGAAATGAATGTTTTTGTGGGTGGTTCTTGCACGTTTTGGGGAAGACTGGAAAAATGATACCCCATTCCCATGGCTACCTGTCTGTGTAGCCAGGACCCTTTCACTGCATGGAGTGGAGAGTGCCAGGCTGCCACTGAACCCCAGTGTGGGGTGGCTGGGGGTGGGATCTTTCCTGTCCCCCTGGCACTGCAGCTGCAGGATTTTTGGGGAAGCCCCTCCTTGCCTCTGTGCATTTTGGCCTCACTGCATTTTGGATGACCCCTCCCCACCCCCCAAATGTCAACGGTGAGCTGGGCTGGGAGGGAAGGCAGTGAGTAAACATGACTTAGCTCAATAAACCCCGGGCCGTTGCCCTTCCCTGCTGATGGTGTGATAAGCCGGGCACAGGTAGCTTAGCAACTGGATAACGTGGGGACAGAGGATGGCTCTGCACAGGGAGCTGGCGGGGGGGGACCCCCGGGGGCTCTGGCGGGGGTAGGGCAGGATTTGGGACCAGGGGCTGAAACATGCTCCTTAAAGGGAGCAAAGGTAAAACTGGGGTTGCTGCTTGTAGCAGAGGGGTATGGATGCAGGGGGGCTGGGTTCCAAACCAGCCTTCCCTGGGCAGAGCAACAGAGGGATGTGGTGTAATTGTTCTTTTTCTCGGTTGTGACTCTGTGGGAGAATGGCCCTCGGGGCTTTTTCCAGCACAGCTCCTCCATGGACAGGCTGAGGTTTGGCCCACAGAGCACCCAGAGCCAACTCCTCTGCCTGGAGCACCCCCCTGCCCTCCATCCTGCTCCAATCCATCCTTCTCCCCCCAGGACATTGGCCAGCCTGCTGCTTTTGTCATGCTGACAATGCCTTCATGTGCTCTCACTCCTTTAAAACACACTCTTCTCGTTAGGGAAATGAAATTATTCTGTTTTCTTCTGCTGGTTCTCAACTGCCAGAAAGTTGGGATTTTAATTTTTGGTTTTTTGCCAGCAGGAAACCAAGGAACCAGCATGGGAAATTGGGAGAATCTGAACCTTCTTTGCTCAAGGAAAGGGAACTTAAAGGCCATCCAGTTCCACCCCCTGCCATGGGCAGGGACACCTTCCACTATCCCAGGCTGTTCCAAGCCCTGCCCAACCTGGCCTTGGACACTTCCAGGGATCCAGGGGCAGCCACTGCTCCTCTGGGCACCCCGTTCCACGCTCACTGGCAAGAATTTTTTCCTAAAGAAAGGCAGAATTTCACCTAGGAGAAGGCACAGGGGACAGCCCTGGATGAGCGGGCAGGATTTTGAGACCAAAATTTCCAGGTTTTCGGGGCCAGAATTCCCGGGCTTTTGGGGCAGAAATTGTCAGGCTTTTGGGGCTAAAATTGCCAGGATTTTCAGGCTGAAATTCTGCGAGTTCTAAGCTTGGAATCCCCAGGTTTTTGGGGCCAGAATTCCAAGAGTTTGAGTATGGAGTGGAATGGTGTATTCCACAAGGCCCACCGTCTTTTCGGCGCTGTGGAAAACCCGATTTCCAGCTGGCCTGAGTGTATTGCGGGCTTGTGGAGATGGAGCACACGCGGGGGTCGTCCTTGCCCAAGAGAACGAGAGGAGGGCTCGTTCCTGTCGGATCCCTTTCCCTGCGAGCCCGCAGAGCGCTGCCTTTGGAATCGCAGCAGCGCCGCGTTACTGATTAACCACAGCGCAGCGCTCTGCTCCTTCCTCCCTTCCCTCCTGCCTCTCCTCGCAGCCTCCGAACCATTCCTGCCTTGGAGAAGGCAGAACAGCCGGCTCTGCCAGCAGCCACTCACCATGGCCCGCGGCTCTCGGTGCGCTCCGTCCCCGGCGCGGCTCGGGTGATGCTCGCCCCGCCGGATCCCGATGGAACCGGGGCTTGGCCGGCCTGGCGGGAGGCGTGGCGAGCCTGCCGGGTCCACCCACGGCCAGCCGAGCCTTCCCGGCACTGGCCACCTGCCTGCGGGGCCCCACGGCGCTGGGGGATGCCCTCGGGCTCTTGGAAGCCCTGCCCGGCCAAGGGATGATGCGTTTTCCCCCTGAGCCGCGCAGGGTCTCTCCCTACACCTGGGGCACAAGGATCAGGAAAATTAATCCACAAACACCAAAGGTTTATGTCCAAAAAAGAGACAGAGGAGTCCTTTTTGTTTTATTCGAATAAAGGGACAGACCATGGGGCATTCCCCTGGGATCTCTCAAATTTTTGGAGGACGCAGCCTCCTTTTATCCCAATTTTCCGGCCGCATTTCCCTCTCTTTCCCCTTTGGCTGAGGTACTTGAGAGGCACAGACTTCCCAAAACACCTGATACCTGAGATTCCCCTCTAATGTACAACCCTCCCTTTTAATTTTTAATTCTTATGGAATTTATAGTTTTTCCCCGTTGCTTCTTTCATCTTCCGATACCCAATTCCATTTATCAGCGAACCTACAGTTTCTTTGTAAAGACAAATATCTTTTCCCATTCATCAATCAGTGGAATCCATCCCATTGTTTCTTTTATCTCTGAGTGCTGGTTTTATCCACCAGCAGATCCACAGCTTGTTTGTAAAGACAAATGCGACATTCCTCTCACAAGGAAACCTTCACCTGGAGCACAAGGAAAAGGTGGAGAGGGATGGAGGGGGCAGTGAAGCTGGATGCTGCTGGCAGCACGTGTCAGGATGCTGAGAGCATCCATGAGCTCACTGCACCCATAATAATTTTCTAGGACAGCCTGATTATATCACAGCACGGGGCTGAGAGCCATGAAATGGGGTGGAGAAAGGCCAAGGGCCCCACACTGCACTTCAGAGCGTTTTTAAGGTGTTTTCTGGGAATGGTGTGTTCATGGATGCCCAGTGCTGCTCCCTGGCATTTTTCCTCTCCAGGCCAGATGGATTTGTGCCCATGTCCTGCAGCTCGTTGTCTGCTAAACCCACTCACATGATGGGCAGTTTTCCAGTGCTGACAGCAATTTTTTACTGTGCTGGTGTACATGGCAGACAGAAATTCAGCCCCCTGCTATTCCCTCATGGCTTTCTTCACCTTTGAAGTAACTAATTCCAGATTATTTTTTTAATACAGTGTGACATATATTCCTTGTATATACTCTTGTGCCCATTTTATTTTCTACTGTAAGGGATTGTGGGTACCATAGAGATGATTGTTTTTTTCCAGCAGGCAAGTTAGAGGGGGGAGCAAATCTCCCCTTTCCCCTTTCTTTCCCTCTGTAGTTTTCTTCACCAGGACAATGAAAAGGAAAAAATCAGCATCTTATGTGTCCTGGAAGATCCTGAGTGTCTGTCCAGGGAGAAAAGACCTGGAGAGCAATGAAGCACCTCAGAAGAAAATAATTGTGTGCAGATGCAGGGCTGGAAGCTTTACTGTGGATGGCAGGAGGAGGTGTGCTCTGAGGTTTCCAGCAATGAAATCAGAAGCTGGGGTTGCTTGTAGGGTTGGGAAAGGCCAGCAGAATATTTTCTTGGCCTAAGTTGGAAGTGCAGGATTGAGAGTTTCATCACAGCCCCTGTAAATAATAGTTTGAGCAGGTGAACTGAGGGCAGCTGGGCTGGGTGATAGTGGCTCTGTTGGCCCCTCTATTGATCTGGAGAAGGGCAGGAAACAAATCCCTCATGTTCCCTGGCTTTCCCTTCATTGGATTTTTTTCCAGCCTGCCTGGGATCTGATCCTATTTCCTTTGGCAACATCTGTGCTGCCAGTGCAGAGCAACTGATGGCCACCTCAGCTCCCTAGAGGTGGAGAACAACAGGAGAAAAAGGATTCCTGACACTGCCTTCTGATTGCTCAGCTCCTTTGTAATGGCATTTTCCGTCCTGGGTGGTAAATCCAGCCCTAAGTGCCAGCTGTTCCTGGGAGGGGTCTCTTGCAGAGGGAGGGACTGGTCCTGAGAAACAACAGGGCAGCTGAGATTTTCCTCACTCTACAGCACGGAATTGTGTCCAGGGGAGTCCTTTGGCTGACTCCAACTCCTGAACCTTTAAGTTCCCTTTCTGCACAGTTCTAACTTCCCTTTGTGAAATGGGACCCTTTAGGTTTGTTTTTAATGATTAATTGAGGGGTGTTGGGCAAGGTGTTTGCTCAGAGCAGTTTGCACCCTGTGCAAGGGGTGAACCTGTTTACTGGGAACAGATTTTTGCTCTTTTCCCCTCTCCTTTTTGTCTATTTTACATCTCTGCTGCTTTTGGTGGCAGCTAAACCCACGTGTGTACAGGATTCTGCATATTTGGAGCGAGGTCTCATATCACTCACTACTGATATTCTTATTTTGTCAATAACTTTTTAACAAAATATATCTGACCCTGAAAGCAGTGTTCTGTCTCCCACCTCAAAATTTGATTTTGCAGGAATAGATGGGATATTGGGAAGGAATTCTTCCCTGTGAGCGTGGGGAGGCCCTGGCACAGGTTGCCCAGAGAAGCTGAGACCCAAAGGGTGTTTTAAACCAGGGTGGGCCAAATTCTTTCATCATCTACAATCTGAAACATTGCTCTCATGGCACAATAGATTTAATTAAAGAGTTTGTTAACACTGGAGGGGGTTTATGGCAGGTGTGACAAGTTTAAGTTGACAAAAGGCCCAATAAACAGAAATGAATCATTAATTAATTAATGTGCAAGCTTTCCTCTTGTAGCAATGTTTTATCAAAATCAGTGAGGCCCTCAGAGCAATGAACAAAATAAATTGGAGGCTGGCAGAAACTGGGGCTTTGTTCTGCTCACACTGTGTGTGAGGTTAAGGTCTTTTGTCTCAGGCAGAGTACCCTGCATGGAAAATAAGATTGAAAAAATGGCAATAAAATGGCATAACCACTTCTAATATGTCAAACACATGAAGGAAAGTGGGAGGTGGTGGCTTTCAGGAATATCAGAGCATATAGGAATGAGCAGTGTTTCATTGAAGGGAGGTTTCTTGGAGGAGGAGGATGATACAAACCTGAGTCCAAGGTATCCAGGAGCACTTTGCTGTGGATCCCTTCTCCTGTGTCAGACTGTGCTGGAAGGCACATCCCATTCCAAGCCAATTCGTGGAGAAACCTGGCATGGTTTAGAATGGGAAACTCAGACTTGGGACAGCATTATCCTGTTTGGATTCTATGTTTGCCCTTGTGTCTTGGGTTGCAATACAGGATGTGACAGAAATGTGTGTTCTGTCACCATCTGCTGAAGTGGGTGGGGCAGTGACCCTGATCTCCTGGCACATACTATCTGCTCATGGGCCATCTTTAAACCAGCTGGGGCAATCATCTTTATCTTTCCCACAGCCCATCCTCCCTCCAGGAAGATATCATCTGCTGCTGGCCCATTCAGTCCCACTGCATGGCTGATAAAATTCCATCATCCCACTGGGAGATGCTCCAGCCAGGGGAGCAGCCAAGCCTTTCCTACCCAGATAAAAACTGAGATTTTGGACAGCAAGTTATCCATCTTTCCACTGGATTCCAGAGGAAAGCCAGACCTTTCCACATTATCCCTGGACCTTCAGAGGAAAACTGCACCTTCTCCAGGAGCACTGCTCCAGCTGAACCACATCTGCCACTGCAGGAGGATGCAGCCACCATTGAATGGGACTGTTACCAACACCCTGAGTGACTGACGGGTGTCAGCTTGGATTCTGACTCTGGCAGGGTTTGGGATTGTTCTTTGTAATATTGTATTTCTATTTTAATTTTCCTAGTGAAGAACTGTTATTCCTAATTCTCAAATCTTTGCTTGAGAGCCCCTTAATTTCAAAATTATAATAATAATTTGGAGGGAGAGTGTTTACATTCTCCATTCCAAAGAGAAGCTTCTGCCTTTATTGGCAGACACCTGTCCTTCAAACCAGGACACCTTGAAACCAAACACAAGGGCCTTGGCTCCTGGCAGCTGATGCACCTTTGTGTTGTGCTGCCTTCCCAGGAGTTTGCTCCACAGTCCATAGCAGACAGCAGTGAGATCATGGGGCTTGTGGCCTTGCCAAGGTCACCCTCAACAGGATGCAATTGCCCCAGGAGAAGGCAATCCATCAAAATTGCCTCCTCCCCACCCCTTGTTTTGTTTGGTTTGCTGATGGATTAGTCCTGTAACTCAGCTTCCCTGGGCACAGCTGGAGCCCGGTGCAAGGGAGGCTTCTTGTGTTCACTCAGCTTGCTCCCTGACTTTCAGCCCAAATTTGAGTCTCTTTGTTAAACAGGTTGGATTTTCTGGCAAATTTGCAGGGGTGGCAGAGGGCGAGTGCCTTGACAGATCTGGAAACCGTTTTTCCCATGTTAAAGAGTTTTGTTCCTTGTTTATTCAGGGAGAGTTCAGCGCTGCATGTTAAGCAGCTGCTGTACAGCCACATCTTGTCACTAGGGGTCAGGAAAATGCTGGAAAACCGAGGATGCTCCTGAAACGGCAGTCCCTTGCAGGAGAGCATGGGGTGAGGGCTCTCAGAAACCCACCTGGTCCCCAAAATCCAGTTTTAAACCATTCCCCTTGTCCTATCGCTCCTGTTCCTGATGAAGAGACCCTGTTCAGCATGCAGATCCCTATTGCAACAGGCTCTGCTAAAAGCTTGTCCCCAGATCATTTGGCTGCCATTTCTGTTTTCAAGTCCTGGAAGTCCTAGGGTTTTATTCCTGACTTTGCAATTGCAGGAAAAAAGCAAGAAGGGGACAAGAGTGGGGCCTGAGTGTGGATGTGAAGGTGAGGTCTGTCTGTACAAATGTTTTATGGGGTAGGATTAGAGAAGGAAGGGAAGCTTTTGGGCAAACAAACCCTCTGATCAGAACTGGAAACATCAGGCTACAAAGCCAGGTGAGAACAGTTGTTCAGAGATTAGTGAGGTATTTAACACCTGGGGATGTGACTAACACACAGGAGATGGTGAGAGGAGAAAATATATGCTAAGGTAGTGATTTCCTTGGAGACAGAGAAGCTGTTTATGGGCATGGCACATGAAAGGTGTTAGAGGGGACAGGGGCCAACTCCAGGAGCTTTGCTATACGGTAGAGTTGTGGTTTTTATTTCCTAAATCTGCCTGTGGGTGGTTTTCATAGTAGTATTTTTTTTTTTTTTCTCCGATCAGGGCTGAGAGAGCAGACAGAGTGGGGTTTTTTTTTAGGTGATAAATGGTCGCCTGGTGGCTGGGGGGTGTGCCTGTCTCTCACAGATTGTCTGTGGGAGTGTGCTGGGGTGCTCAGCTTCATCTGCAGCCCTCCTAGGAGGGAGTGAAAGCACACCCCCAGGCTTGGAGTGTGGTGTACGGGGAGCTGCTGGAGGCACATTCTCAAATTTTACATTTTTCTTAATGCAGAACCTGCTACTGGAAACTCGTGGTATTCATGTCAGGCGCAGCACTGTTTTTTTTTTTTTTTTCCTTGTTAGCATTAAACATACTCTTTTGATGAGGTTACTCTCTTATTTACATTACCACCTCTCTTCCTTCCCAGCCTGTAATGAGCTTTGTGCTGCTTCTCACAAACTGAATTCGTGTGCTCTGCTTGTTCTTGCTATTAGTGGGAAGGACCACTGGACCATGCTGTCTGTGCTGCTTGTTCAAAGCTGGATCAAAATTAATGGGAAAATTGTGTACGTGGCAATCCTAAGAACCCAAAATGCTGCTGTGCCTCACCTGCTGGGGGTAGCAAATTAGATAACAGAGCAGCTCATTTCAAAGTCTGGGGATAAAGAATTCCACGGTGAGGAGGGGAGAGATGGAATACTGCAGAGTGTCATTGATTCACAGCCTGGGCTGGGCACTTGGTGGATGTGCTACAGCAGAATGGAGCTGTGTGAGTCCAGCCAGCTCTGCTGCCCTCTGGGACAGCTGTGTCTTGCTTGGAAGGGCTTGGGGCTCAAAAGGAGGGACCTGGTGGTTTGTTTCAGCTCTTGGACTTGTGCTGACATCCCTCTGAAGAGCTGCTGAAGGTTGTCTGAGTAGTGCCTTGGAAATGACTCCTCTGTAATTATGACCTTGCAAAGCCAAAGCGTTGGAGCTGGAGGGGAGGAAGGAGAAAAGGAGGTGGTTCTGTGTGACCCAGAGTAGAAAATCACTGGTGCTGTGAGCTCCTGGGGGACAAATGGCACCTGTGTTGTCATCTCAGAGCTAATGTCCTGTGGCAAGAGAGCTTTCACTGGGAACTGCTGCTGCTGCCTGCTCCAGGCACTGTGGGCAGTGAAGATGTTGGTGACAGTGCTGGGAAAGAGATCTGGCTGTATTCTGGAAGGGCATAGATTTAGATTAGATATTAGGAAGATTTAGATTAGGTATTAGGAAGAAAATTTTCTCTGTGAGGGTGGGCAGGCCCTGGCACAGGGTGGTCAGAGCAGTTGTGGCTGCCCCTGGATCCCTGGAAGTGTCCAAGGCCAGGTTGGATGGGGCTTGGAGCAGCCTGGGCTAGAGGAAGGTGTCCCAGCCCATGGCATGGGGTGTAAGTGGATGATGTTTAAAGTCCTTTCCAACCCAAACCATTCTGGGGTTCTGTGTCTTGTAGGATTTCTCTCAGCCCTGAGCCCCTCAGAAGATCCTTGTCCTTGTGCTGGTCACACAAGGAGCAGGAGTGTGTCCCACAGGGGCAGGCAATGTTTGTTCATGGGATGGGAGGGTTCCACTGTGAGGCTGTATCAGGGAATCCACCTCTAATACATCATTAAGCTCAGGAGAGCTCATCATCCTTTGCAAAGCAAAGGAGGAACAGACCCAGTGGCCAAAGGCAGAAGAAAAGGGAGAACAAACCAGGAACTCTTCTCCCCAGATTCCTTTGGTGATAACAAAAAGGATGAACAGCTCCAGGGCAAGTGGGAGATGTGCTATTGCCTGCCATGGCAGCAAGGACTGAAGCCAGCAGCATCAGCAGCATCACTCAGCAAAAGGGAGGGTTTTTCTCCAGGTATTGATCAGCACTTTACAACAAATGCCCAGCATGGAAATAAATACAGGTTCTGTGGTGGTGCTGCAGACCTGAGCCTGAGGCCACAGGGAGCTCTGCAATAACTCAGCCATCTCTTCTGATTCACTCCAGCCTGGTGACTGCAGCTGCTCTGCTTTCTTCAGCAGGTAACTGAGGGCTGATATGACTGAAGGGATTGGGAGTGTCTCACCCCAATAGCTCCTTGGAAATCCAGCCTTGCTTTTGTGGGCAAATTCAGCTTAGGGCAGGAGGGAGAGCTGTGGTATTTAAAAGCTTATTTGTAGTTTTGGGCACCCTGCTGGTGCCTTGCAGTTCTCCTGTGCACAGATGAGGGGGAAGGAGTGAGAGCCCACCTGGTGTGTCTTACCCACCTCATCAGCACGGCAAAATTTGGTATCTGAATTGTTGTGTCTGGAGCTCAGGGGTAGGCTGCAGCATCAGGCTCCCATTTTGATTAGTGGTGCATAGCTTTCATCAATTAATGCTGTAAAATACCTGCTACAAACCTGCTGGTTTCTGGGCTACAAACCAGAAAAATCTGACTGTAGGTGCTGTGGTTCTGGGGCATGTTTTGGGTATTCATTGCCAGAAGTCACCAACCAGGAGGGAGGATTTGGAGGGAAGGTTTTTTTTGCTGTCTTTGTGGTACCATCTTCTGATAAAATTTGAGGGACAACCTGAGATATACTTGGGTTTGGTTCAAGGGATGCTAGATTGGCTTTTATTTCACTTGCTTCCATTTACACTGCTGGGAGATTTAGCTGCACTTTAGTGGATAGAATTGTGGTTTTTCCTTACAGAGCTTCAGAAAGGGTATTTTAGAGTTTGTGGGAAAGCAGCAAAGTGGAGAACAGGCCAGGATCTTTCCCCTCTTTGCCCTGTGCCTCTGTCTTCACTGGCAGTAAGCATGGTGCAAAACCCACCTGTCTTCCTTTCCAAACATCTGTACAAGTGATCAAGCCTGCCATGTCAACAAAAAACATGAAGACCTCTGCTCTCTGCTAAGGCAGAAAGATAATTTGTGGCTCAGGCATGACCGAGATGTTAGGAGCCAAAATTATGACCACTCTGTCAGATTGGCTGGATAATTTTTACCCCTAAGCCTTCCACCAAGATGATTTTCAGTGCTTGGAAATTAGTCTTACTCTGCAGAGCTGTCAGTGTCTCCCAGCTGTGTCAGTGTGTGCTCTAACAAATGTGTGTGTGTGTGATAGAGCTATTTCATCATCATTCCCTGCACTCCTCCAGACACCTGGGAAGCTTATCTTAAGTGCAGCTCTCCTCTCCCAGGGGTCACTTTTGTTATTTCTTTTTTTGGTTTGTTTTCCAGTAGTGTAGAAAAAACTTGTATAACAAGCTGCTTGTTGTGGGGTTGTTGTTGCTGTTTGTATTTTTTCCTAGGCTGTGTAGTCACACAGGGAGAAAGATTTCGTGTTTTGAGTAGATTATGCTTGAAATGGATGTGGAGAGGGTTTATTTGTAGAGGTAGAGAACTGAAGTGAGGAGAAATTGAGACCTCCAAGTGTTAGACACTCAATTCTGAGTAAAAGTTTTTCTCCTCAAAAAGTAGAAAGTCATAAAGAGGGGCTGTGCTGAGGTCTCTGGTCAGGTCTGAAAGGGGTGTGGATCCCCCTGCAGAAAAGGAGCAGCAGATCCTTTGGGAAGAGAACATCAATTCACTGACCTCTGCCAGCACTGACCCACAGCCACAATCATGGCAGGTCACCTCCACCCCACTGGTCCTCCCTGAGGACACCTGGCCCTCTGACAACACATCTCTTCGGGGTGGGAGGTGCAAAGGATCCCTCTGGAAGGGTTTTTGCCTTTCTTTCTTGTGGTGAAGGTGAGCTGTGAGCCTACAGTTGCCTCATCCTTTTGGCTCTGCTTCCCAGCTGATTTGGGTTCTATTATTAGGAGCTGATGTGCTGGTGGAGTCACTCTCCTCCTAACTCTGCTAATTAATCAATGTGCCCCGTGACAGCTCTTGACCATTAAATAATATTCATTAGTATCCAGACCCCAACAGTATGGATGAACCCATCTATCTTCATTAGCTCTTGGATTTCAACATCAGGAGCAGGAGCCAAAAAGGACAGTGAAAGGGCATTTTCTTCCTCATCCCAGTGAAAGCTGACCTTGATGGTATTTTTCTTTCTCCCCCTCCCTGCCCCTTGTGTGTTGGTTAAAGGAGAAGGTGGGCAGGAGCTTCAGCTCCTCTCCTTATCCCAAGTGACCATTCTTGGGGAAAAAGGAGACAGGATGCTCTTTAAAGATGGCAAATATTGTAGATGATACTAATTTTTGTAAGAGAATGTCTCTTGGGCCATGAAGGAGAGAGAGTGAAGATGAATATTTATCAATGTCCAAATTACCTTCCTCCTCCTAACAATTAACTTGGCCAGTGGTGGAGCCACATCTGCACTCAGGTAACCCTAAATTGTCTGCACAACCTCAAAACCAGGAAGGAGGAGTTAGACTTTTTTTGGAAGTGTTTCCTGACCCAGGCAAACATCTGGTGTTTTTCTGGGAAGCCATGGCTGCATGCTCACCTTTGCTCCCCAAAATAAGAGAGTATTGCTGTCCTTGCTCATCTGTGAGGTTATTTCCTGAATGTTCCTGCAACACAGCAAATGCTTGGTCATGTTGGGAAGTTGTGTAATTTCCTTCCTGTCAGGTGAATCTGCCCTGAAGCAATTCCTTCTTTTGTCAGATTAAAATTATTTAAATTGAAGAGCTAAAAGGACACAGTGATGCTGAAGTTTGTCCCCTGCTCTTGGGTTATCCAGTGTGACCCTCCAATCCCCCATGAATGTCCTGGGGCAGTGGATTTGTCTCCTGCTAACAATCCCATGGGTCACCCAGGGAGGGATTGTGCAGTGGATAATTTCCCTGTGTCTCTCAGACCTTTTTGGTCTTGCTCCCTGTGGTGCTGTGGCTGCTGGAGATGAACTTTAAACTTTTTAACAGGTGGTATTTTTGCTCCTTGCAGGCTGCCATACCCAGGCTTACTCTCTGGTTTTCCAACAGAGTTCCTGGAATTAGTCTCTTCCTTCCCATCCTGCTGTAGATCCCAATTTGAATCCACCTCAGCTGATACAGGTCTGCTGAGAAGATGGAAATCAGTCGTTTGCCTGCAGCCACCACTGTAAGTTATTTATACAGTGATTAGTTAAAGCTTCAGATATTTAATGCAACCTTTAAATCACATATCCACCAGCAGCAATTGGTTGCATAAAACTTCATTGAGTGGTATCTATCACTTACTGTTTCTCTCAATATGTGCATATATTTAATTTTCCACAGAGCTCTCACTGATATTTTCTGCTGAGGAACCAGTAAATTGAGGGGCTTCATAAAGTGTTTTGTTGCATGGCTCTGAGTGAATTACTTCTAAAGGGAGCATGGAATATAAAAATTCATCTTGCAAGGAAGTTGCCCTGTTGGATGAATCCCATTTCTATGTTAAAACAGGCTCACACCTTAAAATGAAAAGTATTTTCACAAGAGGAGTAGTTAGTAAAGGCTCTTCCACCCAGACAGCTTTGAATATTCAACCTGGTTGGTTTTGCTTCCTCTTCTGCCTCAGCTTGTGGGACAACAGCTGCTTTGTGCCAGGAGTTCAACACTGTACCTGTAAACACTTGAATTCAAAGGTATGGTCAGAATTTAATGGTTTAAAGTTGGCTCAGAAAGCCAAGTTCTTTAGCTTAGGAGAGGAAATGGAACTTGAATAGGTAGAAAATGTAAAGCTGAAATCTAATGGACTTAATTTTTGGAAGAAATGGGAATTAAATAATTGAGACAAGGTTCTGTCTGCATTGAGAAGCAAGAGAACATTCCAGCTGGGGGAATTCCAGACCAGACCCTTGAAGTGAAGCATTTGGGCACCTTGTGTCACACCCTGGCTGTGTTGAACTGCTCCACGAGGGTCTGTTCTTGACCTGAGCTGCACCTGGCAGTGCCTGGGGCTGGGTAGGCTGAGTGCCATCCTACAGACTCAAAGTTTGGGATTTCTCTCATCCTGGAGGAAAATGTGCCACTTGTTTCTGTGCAGGGTTAGCTGCTGCTGCTACAGCAAAAGCCTCTGCTTTAGCCTGTGCTAATTAGGTCATTTATTAAATAATCTCTAAATATTTCCTCCTCCTCTTTTTTGAAACAAGGATGGAGCCCTTTGGCCGTGCTTGGTGGGCTGAGTAATAACCACAGAGTGTCAGGTAAAGGTGATGGGGAGTCCTTCCTGTGCCTTCCCACACAGCTGTGAGTGCTTCACTGCAAGTCTCATTATAAACAGGGGCTTGACCTCTTTTTATCTGCTCTTAAAAGCAGTGTAGCCCCTTCCCAGCATTGCTATGGCACCAGGAAAGAATGTCCATAGATTTCAGAGGACCTTTTCCAGGTGTGAGCGAGCTCCTGCTGTATCTGAAGTTCAGCACCAGAGACTGTCTCAATGCATTGTATTTAACTTTGTCCAATTCCCTTCCCATTTTCTGCAGTGATAAAACCCCTATTGCTCTTTCATCTCTCCCCATTTTTTCCCAAGTAGGCTCTGTGAAAGCAGTGTTTGGGGGCAGTAAATCACAAAATGGAAGCCTGCCTTCATAAAATGCTTTATGCCTCCCTCCATCAGTATTTCAACGTGCAACACAGACACCAACATTTCATTTTAATTATGCTGCAAATTTCCTGGCTGAGGGAGAGAGCTGAACTCTGCAAGGCAGCCCAGCCCCATGCCCATCCCCTCCTTGCTGTGGGATCCCTGCAGCATCCAATTATCCATGGGTTTTGTCCATCTGATTCCCGGGGCTGTGTGCATGCCTGCTGCACAGGAGGAGGACTTGCAGCTGGGCTGAGTCTGGCCTGGCTCCTTCTTTCCCTGCCCTGGGGTGAGAGGAGGGTTGGATGTATCTGTGGGAGCTGGCACATAGCCTGGAGCCCTCCCAAACAGAAGGGTTGGGAAGACAGGCTCTGACAGTGATTAGAGGCAAGGGAAGGCTGCCCTGCTATTGCAAGCATCACATTTTCACACTGAACTTCCTGAAGTTGGTATATTTGCAAGGACTGTTCCCTTTTGCAGAAGAGACAGAGCAGTAACTGAGATGTTTGAGTCAGTGAATGACACTGGCAAGTCACCTGTGCCCTTTTTGGGAGGCTTAAGTGATGGTCACCTGCAGCTGGGGGGCAATGCAGGAGTCAATAGTTGTTCACTCAGTTAATGTGCCAAACTGCAAAACTCCTTGCCAGAATCACAGAATGGTTTGGGTTGAAAGGGACATTAAAGCCCTCCTTGTTCCACCCTCCTGCCATGGGCAGGGGCACATTCCACCATCCCAGGCTGCTCCAAGCCCCATCCAACCCAGCCTTGGACACTTCCAGGGATCCAGGGGCAGCCACAGCTTCTCTGGGCACCCTGTGCCAGGGCTCCTCCACCCTCTTGGGGAACAATTTCTTTCTAACATCCCATCTAAACTTCCCTCTGCCAGTTTAAAACCATTGCCCCTCATCCTGTCACTATCAGTTTTAAAAAGTCACTCTCCTCCTTTTTATTCAGCCCCATCTAGGCACAGGAAGGGTTTCTCCCAGCCTGTCTTCGTGGCAGAGGTGCTCCAGCCCTCAGAACATCTTCATGGCTGATACTGCTGTGTCCCTCCCAAAAAACCACAGCAGGTGTTCTGAACGTGCAGCATGCCCAGGTGTGTGAGGCAGGATGGAAATCCAAGTGACCAAATGCAGAAGGAAAGGAGGGGATGCCAGTGCACAGGAAACCTGTCCCTCGTGGTGGTGCTGTTCCATCATTGCCAATTAGCAGGAGAGTTAATTCCGCAGCAGCTGGCGTGGGGTGTGAGTGGAGAGCACCGAACTGGGTGGTTTATCAGTGTAATTCGGTGTGACAATCCTGTGGTCGCAGGTGGGGAGAGGGAGACGCCCTGTGACACACACCAGTGCTAACTGGAAGGGAAGGAGGCGTTCATTCCTCGTTAGCACATGCAGACCTGAGTGCCCTGATTTATGTAACTCCCCAAAGCCTGCCTAAAACACACGTCCAAATTAAGATTTGGACAGACAAATTGCTCCGTGCGCAAACTTTGTTTGCAAAGTCAACGTTTTTGCAACAGCTTATTTAAAGCCCTAAAAAAAACCTCCAAAACAAGCTGCGTGGAGAAACAAATGTTTCAGGAGATGGTTTTGAGGCAACAGTCTCTGGGAAAACAATGTCACAGCAGTTCAAGCTTTCAGGGACAAGGGTTGGTGTCTTTGAATGTGGATTCACTAAAATTAATTTAAGTCCAGGCAGCACCAAAGAAATTATTTAACAAATAAGTCACCTGCCCAAGCAGAGCAATTTGGGGTTCTGGAACAGAGGACTACATGCTTTGAGCTGAGAGGGGGAGTGTGGGATGTGATATCCTTCACCCAGTATCTTAATGCAGCATTTCCTCTGCCAAGGAAAGTGTGAAAAGTGAAGTTCAAGCTGTGGTCCCTGTTTTTTTTCCTCTCCCTAGGGTTGGTGACTCCCTTTTACTCAGAGCTACAGCAGAGGAGCTCTCAGCTGGTGTTATCCATAGTGTAATGGGAATTTTCCTTTTTGTATCTGTGTGCAATGCTCAAGCCATGTTAGGGCAAGAAGAGAGTTGTTTTGGAGAATCTTTCCTAGAATCTCCTTGAAGTTCCTCTAAAAGGGTTTTCCAGGAGTCCCACTTACAGAAAAATTAATCTGGTTGTAATGACAGAAGATGGGGAGGTAAGGGCAAGGCAGAGGGCCTGAAAGAAGGTTGATTTACAGAAAAACTGTAATAATTCAAAAGACAAGTCTTCTTCTGCAAGCCTGGAGAGAGTCAGGAGGTCTGGGAGCTGTTAGAAGGATGTGCCATGGGATCAGAGGTAGGGACAGCACCAAAAAAGCATCTCTGAAGAGGTGGGAATGGCAGTCCCAATTGTTAGCAAGGAATGTTTCCTTGCTGGTCTTGATGACACGACCATCCTAACAACCAGTGTTGGACAGGAGAGTTTAAAAGGAGCTGGAATTTGTCTGTCCTTGCAGGCAATGAGTGCTGGCAGGTTGGGGTTGATCTGGAGGAGAAAAGAAGTGTCTGGATGGGCAGAGTTGTCTGCCAGCAGAACTTCCCTCCCTGCGTGGTGCAGCAGCTGCTGTAAGCCAGACTTAAAGAACCTGTGGCTGTCGGATGGGTGTAGCCAGCGAGGATTTTTGGGGTGAGACCTTTTGGTCTGAACAGCAGGACTGGGAGGAGAAGAGGAAAATGGCAGTGTTTTGTGAGTGTCTGCTCCCCAAATGCTCTTGGGCACATCCTGGTGCAGCACAGAAATAAACAGAAGGGATCTTCTTCCGAGGTTATGGGTTTGCTATCCTTGGACCCTGCTTGAATACACTCTGTCCCAGAGCTGTTTTGCATTTCACCAGGGAGTCTTTTGTCTAAAGGGCATCGCTGCTGCAGCCAAGTGGAGCTGTCCCTGCCCCTGCTTTCTCCAGTGGATATCACATTTCATTACCCTGATGAGCCTGAGCCAGTTCTCCGGGTTGTGTTAATTTGCCCACAAGCCAGCCTGTGTCACGTCCTCAAGAAGTCTGTGACATTTTCCAGCCTCCCCCATCCCTCCTGGCTCCAAAACCTTGAATAATAACCACAGCCTTGTCTATTTTTTTCTACTCCTTGCTTCTGAAGCAGAGGGGCTGAGACACCCCCAGCCCTGGGCTGGGTGAGTGTGGGAGGCATTCCCTTCCCAGGGCTCTGTGTTCGTGTCCTGGGAGGCTGCCAGGGCTCAGGGCAGGGTGAGCACAGTGGGGTGATCTGCACAGTTTTTTGTGGTTTTGAGTTTTTGGATTTTGGAGCTCACCAGTGGGGTGGCTGCTTTGGCATCGTCCTAAGTTTTGGGTTGGTGTGTGTGAAGGAGTAAAGTGCTCTTATGCACTTCATGCCTTCATACCTTTTCCTCCCCTTCCTCTAAGGAAAGGGCCACATCTCATTGGACAAGTAAATGTTTTAAACCCAGTATCTGGATGCTGCTATTTCCCCACACCTTGGCTATAAGGATTTAAATTTAGATGGATGGGGGCAGGTGACAAGTAAACTATGTGTGTTTCTGTGGTGCTGCTTCTTCACCACAGCTCCTGTTTGATCCATATTTTGAATTATATTGATAGCAAAGAAGAGTTCAGGATGTTTTCCAAAATGTTTGTAGCCAGAAGTGTGAATTGAAGTGGTCAGACAGTGAAGAGGATGCCCAGGGAATGATCATGGCCAGAAACCTGCCAGAGTTCAGGGAGAGTTTGGACAATGTTCTGAGGCACAGGGTGGATTCTTGGGGTGTCCTGTTCAGGACCAGGAGTTGGACTTGATAATCCTTATGGGCCCTTTCCACTTCTGGATATTTTATGATTCTATCAGATGTGCTTCTGCATTTATCACAGAGAATATTAATCCATGTTCTTTTTGCTTTAAATAATGAAACTCTGCTTTACCTAATCAAACATGATGATAATTTTGCTGTTCTACAAGCCTGAAGCTGAGCCATTGAAAAACCATCAGTGCTTGCATCATCCTAACCTTAAGGACAGGTATTAATTTCTCAAGGAATCAAACAAGCTCTAACAGGACAGAGGAAATCAGCTCCTGATTATGGGTAGTTTTGAGGGAGAGGAAGGAGCACTCTTTCAAAACACTTCTGTGCTCATTTCCCTCATCCAAGCACCCCAAGAAGGCAGTTCAACTCCACTGGTTATTGGGCCTTTGGGGTAACGTTGGTTCTCCATATTCAGGTTTTTTAGAGGAAAGGTTAATGCACATTAGTCCATAAATTCCACCCTGGAGGTGCTGAGAGGCTCACACAGGAGAGCCTGGAGCACGTGTGGACAAGAGCACTTCCACAGGAGAACTGATTGAAAAAGAGCTTCGGGATAAATGTGTGAAGGGGACTGTGAATGGGTTTGGCTGCAACACAAAGCTGCTCCTGGAGAGCTCTTGGGCAGAAGGAAAGAGGCTCTCGTGAAGAATTAGTCGTGTGTTGCATCAAAAGATGTGGGGTCAAGGACTGGAGTAAGTGGATCTTATGGTAAATGGATCAGAGATCCGGATACAGAAACTGGAGTGGAAGATAATGACAGGGAAGAGTCACCACTGATGACACGTGAAGCTTGAGCCATTTAAAATGTGGTGAAGAAGGTCCAGGAGCTTCCCTCAGCCCTAAGCAAGCAGGACAGGCAGCAGCAGCAGCAGTGGTGCCTGAGGTACATCCACCAGCCTGAACTGCTGAGGAGAGCTCAGTGCAGGTGGGAGCTCGCACAGGATGCCTGGATGCTCCTGCAGAAAACAATGGAATCTGCACGAAGTGTGCACAGGCTGAGCTGTGGTGGGAGGTGGCTGAGTTACAGGGACAGGTCACAGGCTGTGAGATGTTAGAGGTGGGGCTTTGGAGCCATCCACCACTGTTAATTCCCTCCCTTGAACACGTTATTTTCCTCCATAATTAAAAGTTCAGATTGTCTGGGCTCTGCAATTGGCTTGTGCTGGCCCATTTCTCCTGTTGCCCTGAAGTTCAGGAGTCACACTGGGCTCTGTAACAAAGACCTGAGGTATAGACATAAACCCATTTCAAAAAGATTAACACCCATTTCTCCTAAAGACCCTCACCCATCGGGTTGTTTGTAAGGACATCAGCATCCATCTTTCAAATTCAGCCTCCATCCTCCCTGCCAAAACCACTTTTAAGGGGTACAGAAATCCTCCAGCAAAGCCAACAAGGAGGAAGCAGCGACTGAGGGGGATTTTTAGGGTGTCCTGAGCTCAGCCACCTTCTCTCTCCAGGAGCCAACTCAACACCTCAGCAGCTGCTTAACCTCCAGGGAAATCAGCATTTCCTTCCTGGGACAAGCTAGGACCTACCTCAGCCTAAGCAGAGACAGATGATCTCCAAATCAGCCTGGCCAGAAGCTGCTGTGGTGATTTCTAGCCCAAAGAGAATTTTTTCCTCCCAGCATCCTTCTGAGGCATTTTCCTTTTTCCCCAAAAGGCTTCCTGCCCGTGTTGAGTCATGCTGGAAGCTGTGCTTGTTAAATAAGTGGGGCTGAGCTGTGCTTTAAACAAATGAAGCTGATTTAACAGGGCTGTAGGATGGCCAGGTATCTGTGTTATTTAAGAGTATTGGCAGTTGGAAGGCCGAGCACTAAAAGCACTTCATTTTTATTTCAGCCCTTAATTGAAAATCAGCTGGTTTGTCTTGTTCTCCCCTTCTGCTCCTTCCCTTTCCCAGCTCCCATGCCCTGCTGGTGGGAGAAGGGCTGTTAATGCCACACAATGTGTTTGTCAAAAAGTGGCACCAGCCCAGGCTTTCACTCGTGGTTTATTAGTTTAATTAACCAGGGTCTTGCAAATACTTCTCTGCGAGGCAGAAATGAGAGGATCTAATGTTTCATGTGAAGCCACCTGGTGAAGGCACCAAGGTAAAAACGTGGCTCCTGTGATTAACCTTGGCTGAATTCAATAATACCTCCGAGTCACATTATTGCTGACCTTGTGCTTTGCTACCTTCTCATCTTTCTAATTTGTCTTTTCTTCCTGCCTTTGCAATAACACTCAGAGGTGTTAAAAAATAAAAACCTCCTGCTGCCTCGTGGGAGAGAGCTCCTCTTCCTGCAATGATTTTTTTTTTCTTTTTTTTTTTTTTACTTTCAGTATATTTCTTGCTGTTTGTGTTTTTCTGCCATTTGTGCACACAACCACTTGTCTGAGAATAGCTACTTAAAAGCTGTTTGGAGGTGTCCTTGTAATTTTTTTTTTTTTTAATGAATTTGTGTGATGATGTGCTGAATACTGCCAGTCATCAAGAACTAAGAAGTTCTTCCCATGTGCCATTTTAGGAGATGGTCCTGATGTTTTATGTGAGAAAGGCAAGGTTGAAGCTGGGATGTCCACCAAGAAAAGTCCAGGTGCTGCCTGGGCTTCTTTCCATTATTTACTATTCTTTGTAGGTATTTTGTTTCTTGGAGGTTTTTTTTTTTTTAGGTTGGGTTGTTTGGTCAACCAGTGCCACAAACCATTTGTTGAACACTTCCACCACCTTGCTGGGCAGCCCTTTCCATTGTTTTACAACCTTTTCTGTGAAGAAATTCTTCCTGATGTCCAGCCTGAACCTCCCCTGGCACAGTTTGAGGCCAGATACCTCCTCTTTACTGGGAATTCTGAAGCAGAAGTGTGGATTCCAGGACCTAAGCAAGTAAAATGCTTGGAAAACACCTTGCTCATCCCAACATCCAGCATTAGGAACAACCTCTCTTCATGAGACTTTCACCCAGAAACACCAGCAAGTGTAAAATTTGGTAAACACACCCGTCTGGCTTTTATTTATTTATTTTTTTTTAAATCTGGAGCATGTCGAACTGCCAGATGTCCTGTTTTCTCCATGGTGTGATTTAAGATGCTGGTTGGAGGTGCAGCATCCTTGGGTGAGAGTTCCAGGCTACCCAAAACATTTTATCTTGACGGAATTTGCAGTCTGCTCGATTTATTGAGGATTATCTCCTCTAGAAGGAGATTTAATCTCTCAGCTGACCTGGGTGGTACATCACAGGTTCCAGCCATTTCTCTGGGACTTTGGGAAAAAGGTGGATGGGGTGTTTATCTTTCATTCGGAGTGGCTTTACCCGAGAATGTATCGCTACAGAATTTTCTCTCTGCAGGTCAAGAGGAAATCTACGTGTGTTTTTAGAAACACAGACAGTGAAACCATTACATTAATTTGTCTTTGCTTTAATAAAAGCGCTCCTTGCCTTTAGAGAATGATAATGGAACTAGATTAGTGTATCCAGGGGTACCATTGTGAGTGGCAGCTGGAGAATGAGAGCTTGATGGGTTCTAAAATGAAAGAAAAATGTTTGCAATCATTTTGTGCCTCGTTCTCCTCTTACCCCGGCTACCTGAGATGCTCAGCACATAATTCTACAATTACGTGTGTATTTTGTTTTTCTTTTTTTTTTTTTTTTTTAAGGGAAGGTATTGTAAGTCTTCTGTAAGAAACTCTCAAGATGCTATTTTCATGCAAATAGCTTTGTGTGCTAAATTGAGGAACTTAAGAACCGCAGAAAATACAGGAAATGTGGGCAGAATGCATTCGAAATGTAAAAGTTTCCTGGGAGTTGTCAACAGCTCTTTAAGAAGTCTATTGCCTGCACCTTTCAGCAGCTTTCCTTTGTGATTGCTGGCGGAAAAAAAAACCAAAACCAACGCAACAATTACCGAACTGAAAAGACTGTGAGCAGCTTGTCGGGCTGAGAAGGAGCGGCGCCCGCAATTCGCCTTTCTGGCTTTGGCAAAAAAAAAAAAAAAAAAACCCGAGAGGACTTTCAAACAAAGCCCCACTTCTTTTTCTAGTTCCCCCCATTTAAAGCCAGAGGATGCTCAGGTTTCCTGATGGCTTTTCCTTAAGGTTGCTCCTGCACTTTTCAGTGCGCGCCTTTCCTCCAGCAGCGAGCGGAGCGAGGGAAACCCGAATTTCCCGGTGGAAGGATCCTTATGGCTCGTACAGAAGATGAGTGTACAAGCCGTGATTCCCGAGGGCCGAGCCAGCCTGGAAAGCATCCTCTTGAAATTGAGTGGGGTCTGAACAGAGCGAGTGGCTTTCCCCCACCGCAAAGATGAGCACTTTCTACCTCGCTGCTGCGGATGATTAAGGAAAACAATTGCGCTCTGACAACACGCATTGACATTTCCAAATGAAAAAGGAATGGAGAACAGATTCTGCGAGTCTCGCCGTTGATGAGAATGGATTTCCCTGGATGGCAGCCGTTTTGAAAGTCCGAATATATATATATATATTTTTTTTTTTTTTTTAATGCTGCCTAGAACAGGCAATCCTGTCACGGGGATCAGAGGAGCTCAGGGGATAACCTGCAGCACAAAAATGACTCTGCACTCGCACTCATGAGCCCACTGAAAGGCAAACAAGAAAAAGGCCTGAGTGAGTGAGGAGGACACAGAGGGAGGGGCAGCTGGGTTAATGCTGATAAATGAATATTTGACTTTTTAGTTCAACTTCCATTTGCTTGCAAATGAAAACAATTCTGTCAACACTGCAGGAGACGGGCCATGCAGGTTTTTAATTTACCTTTTCCCCCCCAAAGGTTAATTCTTCTTTGATTTAGAAGGTAAAAAGAAAGTGAGAAACGTTGACCTTAAATGATAGGCAAACACACAGAGGGTCTGGCTGCATATCCAGCCCCGAGCTAAACCAGGATGTTTACAGCTGCATCTTTTTATAGGCAGCATGTGATAGGTAATTTTATGTGAAAAATCTATTTAGTCCCCCTGATGGAAGAAGTAAACTTAGGTGAGACTCGTTCTCCTGTGAATTCTTGGCGTGCCATAAAAAAAGCCCCGTTGCAGTTCTCCAAAATATTAGCTGTAAAGCTTGTTCCTTGTTAAAGTTACAATCAGAAGGTGCAATAAAGGGATTATTCAGGCATGCATTGCCACGGGATGTTCATCTCCAGGCTCGGAGTTTGACTCTGTAGCAGCACCGTGCTTTGCCTGGTAAATCTCGTGGTGGCTGCTGGGGCAGAGAACACAAACCCTCCTTTAAATAATGCATCCCTTCCCTGCTGTGCCTCTCCTCTGGTTCAAAGACAGCCCCCCTTTAAAGTTTAATCAGTAGTTTTATCGTTGCTCACAGGCCAAAGGTACCGATCCCCAAAAATCCCCCGGGAAAACTGGGATGGAAAGGTTGGACAGTGGGTGGAATTGCACCTTCTCCTCGGCTCCTGCTGGTTTTAATTGATCCTTCATGGTGCTGTGTGCTTGTCTGGGAGGGTGACAGAGCCTGTTCTGGCTGGCATCCCCACCTCTGCCAGCCCCTCCCCAGGGAAGCCAAGCTCTTGGTGAATTGTGCTGGAACAGGGAGTTCTTTGGCTGTTTGGTTGGATTTCTCAGCACTGTTTCTGTCCTTGTGGATGCTCCTGGAGCACTGAAGGGTGTGGGGCATGGCTCAGTGCAGCAATTCAAAGGTGGATCTGCTATAAAAGGCACTGAGAGACCTGAGCTGATGCTTTCTCAAAACATCATTAATGTTATTTTCCAGAGCAGAGACCCAGTGATCCCACAATGGGAGAGGGTCCCTCCTGGGGGAAAGCCCTGGGAAATCATGGACTCATGGAATGGTTGGGTTTTAAAGGACTTTAAAGCTCAACTAATTTCCACCCCCTGCCATGGGCAGGGACACCTTCCAGAGCTCCAAGCTGGGAATGTGTGAAACAAGCTGCTGGAATCTGTTCTTGTGTCCATGCTGCTGCTCCCTGTTGGCTTTTCAATGGTTTGGAGGTGTCTGTCCAACAGGAATGGCTTGGTGCAGGTTCATGGGGGGAATTGAAGCCATCTCATTTTCCATGGGTACTGTTTTATCTAGAGCCTGCTTGGCCATTTGTGCTGAGGCTGCATTAATCCTGGCTTGGTAGAGGGCACTTCATTATTTCAGTGGGATAATATCAATTTGTTGGTGTTCACTCTGCACCTGTGTGTTCATGTTATATTTTTTGTTTGTTATTGCTATCATCTCTTTCTCTCCAAAACCCCTGCAAAGCCAGTCTGGGCAAAAAAGGCTCGTTTTGAACTCTGAATCACCAGTATTCTCTGGAGTCTCCTACAAGCCTCAATTTGGATTTTAAAGCTGGTAAAAACGATCCAGCTTAGGATGCTGTTGGGTTTGATGAGCGTCTACTACCCCACCAAACATTTTTCTTTGTCAGTCCAGCTGCCACTTTAGATCTCTAGACCATATTGTGCTGCTTTTCTGCTTGAAGAAAGATGCAAGAAAATCACCCTGTAACAGCCAGGGCTGTGAGGCATTTCCAGCCTTTGAATTTTCTTTTTCTTCTTCTTCTTATTTTCTTTTTTTTCCCCCTCACGATTGCTGTCTGCATAGGTAAAGCCCAGCACAGAAAATGCTGATAATTCAGCTAAAATGCCCAGCATTTAGGTCTTGTATTCTTAACTGTGGGGAGGAAAAGAGGCATTTAGTACAGCTTTGCCATGAGATAGAAGCAGAGAAGTTGGGTGAGGGGTTTTCTTGGAAGCCTGGTGCAGGATTTTTATGCATGGCTTCCTGGCTATCTGCACAGGCATTTTATATAAACAGGAGATTGACATCTATATAGAACTATTACAGATGTGTTCCCATCTCAAGGTCACAGATTTCCTTGTTTCCTGTGTGAGGCTCATGGACTGGTGACCCATGCTGGGAACTCTCCTGCCTCTCATACTTCTTTTACTGCAGGGATTTCTCCTGTGACCCATAATGTGCTCATGCATTTCCTGGCTGTCATTGGTGCTCTATAGATAACATTGAAATACCTGGTGTTTTTTTTTAAATTGTGCAGATTTGAAGCTTTAGGATGTGTTTTCCCCTGGAATCTGATAAATTGGAGGGGTTTTTCTGTAGGTGTGAAAGTACTGAAGGCCTTTTTTGTACCTCTTAATGGTGTTCCCCTTTTTTAAGGGTTGGGCTTGGTCTAGGAGCTCTTTCCAAACATAATGATTCTACAGAATGGGTTACTTGAGAAACCAGCTGGATTTCTGAGCTTGATGCCCAAATCAATGTCAGGTTTCTTGAAGCATCACAGAGACTTAATTGACTTCCCACCCCGCCAAAACTTCTAATTAAAGCGGTGAATGTTTTTGCAAGGACATACCAATTGTGATTCCCCAGTCTAGAGGAGTAACTTTTTTTTTTAATGCAATTTGTGTCATTTGTGTTCCCTTCTGTTGATTGATATTTCATTTTGCCATTGTTCTCTGATATTGCTGTAAAATCCAACGTTCCTCCTGGAAACTTCAGCCATGTGGAGAGGTGGAAAAAGGAAGAATATGGGAATTCATGGAGGTTGCTAGAAGGCACTCTTGGGAAGCTGCATTCAGCATTTGCCTGTGGGATTATGCCAAGAAACCCAACCCTCCTATTTAATGGTATTGTTATACAACCTCCAGGCCCAGCTTTCCTCACCTGCAGCCTGTTCCTCCCCACCAACCTCACCTCCCAGAGCAGCACCTTTCCCACCTTTCCTTCAAGGCTTTCTCAGCCACAGAAATTCCTGCAGGTGGAGCTGGGATGACATCCTGCAGCTGGAATAAGTGATGGGGCACGGCTGGGCTCTGCTTCCCTGTGGTTTTGGGCTCTCACCTTGCTCTCCATGTGCCTGTGTTTGCCATGTCCAAGGATATTGTGCAGCACTTGGGTTCATCAGGGGAGTCATCCTGATTTTATTCTGGCAGGAGGGAATCTCATTCCACTGCTCCTCCCCTAAGGACTTGTGATGAAAGGCGCAGGCTTTGAGTGGAAAACAATCTGTTTCTGGGCTCAGCTGTTTGATATTATCTGTGATAAGGCTGTCCTTTGCACTGATTTATCTGGAAGGGCTTGTGGGCATTCCCAGATGCTGGGCAGCCCGAGGGGATGTGAGAATAAGAAATTCCATGCTGTTGGTGCCTAATTTTCCTGCTGACTGTTTTCTGCAGGTGGCTGTTTCCTTTAAGCCTCAAGCTGGGAGTGTGAATCCCTGGTCTGGCTCTCACTGCACCTCCACTGTGCTGTTCAATCCCACCAGCAGAGTGTCTCCCAGGATGAGAAATAGCTGCTAAAGCACAGGAGAGCTCTGAAAGGTTGGCAACGTGCTCAAAACATCAACAAATTGATCTGTGCAGGGTTCCTGCTGTGAGCACCGGTAAGAAAAACAGGATGGGAGAAACGAGACAGGCTGGTTTTGCATGAGGTGACAGAAATGATTGCAGGGGAGCTTGGGGAATTTTCACTGCAAGCTGCAGACTGTGGTGTGTCCAGTCTGGAAAATTCCCCCAGCGAGGGGCAGGACCCTCAGAAAGAATCTACACCCAGAATCTTGCTCCCTCCCAGTCTGGGGCATTTTGCAGCTTCAGGGCTTCCTGAGCTGAAAGTTAATCTGTAACTTTATGTTTAATAGTCCTTGATGGACTTTTGCCAGATTGCTCAAGCCTTTTGTGTTCTGGGCCCTGTTGCAAAGGATTCATGCCTGGTGTGACAGAGCTGGAGGCTGTTCCAGTAATGCTTCAAAGTCTTTGTTTTACCTGGTAGGTTGAATTTTTGCTGGTATATCTCAGGCCTCTGGCCTGCCTTGACCTTTCACTGGCAGGAGGAGCATCTTGCAGCCCTGCTTCTGATACCACTTTTTCCTCTCTCTGATGATCTTTTGAGAATGTGGTCTGCTGTTATGCAGGCTGTCAGGCCAGGGCTGGGGGGAGCTGCTGTGAAACCTGTTGAGCTTGTGATGGGGTTTGGTGCCAGTCCCACAAACTCTGCCCAAAAAGCAGAGCTCAGCTCAAACACTGAGCCAACCAGTGTGTGCTTACCCTTTCCTTCCTGCTCTGCTTTCCCTGTTAATATCTGCTGGAAGAGCTCTTGTCTGTCCCATCTCAATGTCCACCTGGGCATGTCCAAGTCCCTTGTGCAGAGCTGATGTTCTCACACTTCCCTCTTCTCTTGGTGTTTTCTCCTTCTTCTTCTTCTTATTTTCTTTTTTTTTCCTTACTGCGGGTTATTTTAGCGCAGTAAACATTTTTTTTTTTTGACAGTTAGTGACACGAATAAATCCTTTTCCTGTCCTGCCCCCAGTTTATTATTTAAGGGGAGAAGCTGATTAAATCCAGCAGGGCTGATTTGCATTCTCTGTTGGCAGGAAGAGGGTGGCTGATGGGGTCTGTCAAGCCTCAGAGTTTGTGCTCATCAGCATCTTGGGAGAAACAGCGATGCCAGCTGCTCAAAACATCTGGTTTGGGTTGTTCCCTCCACTCCCCATCTCTGCTTTTCTTTCCTTTTCTTTTCTTTGGGAGAGCTCAGCCTTGCTGACTCCAAATGTTGGATCTAGAGGGGTGACAGCTTGGTCTGTGCTGCTCCACTCGAGCTCCAGAGCCTGGCTTGGAGTCCAAGGCAGGGTCAGCCAGAGCAGCAAAGAGCCACCATCTGCTCCCAGATTTCTGCAGGAGAGGCTCTCACAGCTTGGGGCCAGGCTCTGTGTGCCCAAGGGCCCCCCTGTGCTCAGGGAGAAGGTGTTTTCCTAACCTTGGTGGCATGGAAACACAAGCAGTGAGAGCCAAAGGAGCCCCAGTAGAGTTAATTAAGTGTTGCATTTAAGAGGTGGAATCGAATGGAATCGCTTTGCATTTATTGGACTTGGCTTTTCCTGCTCTCAGGGCTTGGAGGAGGGCTGAGTACCTGTGCATTAGTGTGGATTTGTGGGTTTGAGAGAGCAGTTTTGAGCTCTCTGAGCAGTGGATTTTCTCACCAGCAAGCCCTCAGCCTGCCTGATGAAGGCAGAGTGCTTTAAGTACTGTCAGGAAGATGCAGGGGTGAGGATCCCCTCCTTTCCATCCCCTTTCCCATCCTCTTGGCTAAAAGATGTGTCTATAAAACCAGTCCCTTCTGGAGACTGAACTCACCAAGCTGGTGCATCTCTGCAGTGAATCCTGTGCTGTCATCTCCCAGTGCAGCTCAGCCTGGCTAATCAAGCAGGGGCTGAATCCCAGGATTATTTAGGTTGGAAAAGCCCTCCAAGATCACTGAGTCCACGCTGTGCCCGGTGCCCACCTTGTCAACCTGCCCAGAGCACTGAGTGGCAGTCATTCCCTGGATGCTTTCAGGCATGGGGAATTCACCACCTGGGCATCCATTTCAAAGCTTGACACCCCTTCCCATGAGGAAATTCTTTCTGATTTCCAAACTGAGCCTTTTCTGTTGCAGCTTCAGGCTGTTTCCTCTCCTCCTGTCGCTGTTCCCTGGCAGCAGAGCCTGACCCCCCATCACTGCCCCTCCTGTCAGGGAGTTGTGCAGAGCCAGCTTCCCCCTGAGCCTCCTTTTCTCCAGGCTGAGCCCCTTTCCAGCTCCCTCACCTGCTCCTGGGGCTCCAGCTCTGTTTCCTGCTCTGGCCCCTCAACATCTTTCTTGTGAGGGTCCCAGGACTGCACACAGCATTTAAGATTAATATAAAGCCCATAAACAACCAGAATGTGACCCTGTGCTGATGGGGTCACCAGCTCAGTGCTGGGCTTTCTGTGAACTGAGGAATCAGTGGCTGTGAGTACAGACACCCCCTCAAGGCTGAGGCTTGGCCATCACCAGGGTTAGGAACTTGCCACTTGGAATAATCAGAGATGTTTCCTGTGCTCTGGGTGCCATTGAGTCAGGAAAATTCCAGCTAATCTCGTTTGGTGTGTGCCTGCACCTTGCTGGAGGGGAGTTCCGTTCCACTGGAAATCACACTGCCAAAAGAGCAGGTCTGTGTCTGAGGCAGAGCCAGCCCCTCTTCTCAGCACAGAAATGGAGCTCCTGGACTCACCTGGCCTCACCTGGCCTCGTCCTCCATGCCAGCATTTTAGAGGTATAGGTTATCTCACAATATTGCCCACAGAGGATGACTTGCAGTATTTCATGTTTTCCTGGCTTGTCCTTTCACCTGCCTGTCTTCTCCCTTCAGCCTCCTGTGCTGCTGGTGCCTGGCTTTATTATCTTTGCTATTTCTAACTCTTTTTTTGGTCCCTGTTGGAGCCTGATTTCTGCTGGGGGGAAGATGGAAAAGGTCAGGCTCTCACTAGTGAAGCTCATTTAATTTGTTTGCAGCATCTGTGGACAAACTTTGCATGTATGTTGCAAGTATGACCTGCCAGGAGCCTCTTGGGCATATGGGCTCCCTGGTTGTTTATTTTTTTTAATCTCTCCTTCATTGTTCTTTTCTCCCACCTGATCCAGTATTCCCAATTTTACCTCTCCTGCAAGACAAAAAAGCTTAGTGGTCTGCAAACAGTAAATAAAGCTGACATTTGCAGCAGTCAGTCTGATACAAGAGCACGGGGATGCAGCAGCACTTTTCTGGGCTTGTTTCCACTCCTTATTTAAAATCTCTTTTAATCAGGAGCTAATGACAAGTTTTGGTCACGAGAGCTGATGCACAGGGAAAAAAAAATACCCACCAGTTTGCATTCAAAATAATGCAAACTGTTATAAATAGGGAGATCTGCAAGGATATAATCAAGCTAAATTGCTCATTGTTGCTCTCACCAGAGATGATTTCTTGCCTCTGTCTGGGTTGGTCTCTTGTCTGGCTTAGGGAGGATGTGTTCTCTCTTTATTCCAGTTATAAACCTTTGCAGCAGCAGCTGGTGGCTGCAAGAATGGGTTTTTCCTCTGGGTTTTGTGCAGATCAAGCAAATATTCCGGTGGCTTGGATATTGCTGTCCAAAGTGTGGCAGGAAAATTGTCCTACAGGTTTGTGCCAGTCTCCTCCCTCAGCTGGGCTGACCCCTTAAGGTGGAGCTGTCTCCTCTGGGACTCTGCTGCAGGCAGACACAGAGAAATCTTGCAACAGGTCACAGCAGCAGCCTGCCAGGAAAACAGCTCTGGCTTGGGAATAGAGGACTCTCTCTGCCTGCAGATGGTGTGCAATAAGCTCTGGATTTTAGTGCCTCTGTGCAATTTATCCTATTGAAAGGAGCTGAGCCTGGAGAGAATCGGGAGCTGACGCTGAAATCTCCAAACAAATCATGATGTGTTTAATACTTGGGTGGCTTTTTGTCCTAATTTTCTTCAACTGTGTTGTATGTGAGCACAGCATAAAAACTGTGCACTTTTCTGTGCTTTAAGTGAAATAGTGTGTGGGAACATGGAATGGTTTGGGTTGGAAAGGACATTAAAGTTCAGCCAGACCCACCCCACTCCCATGGGCAGGGTCACCTTCCACTGTCCCAGGTTGTTCCAAGCCCCATCCAACCTGGTATTTGACACTTCCAGGGATCCAGGGGCAGCCACAGCTTCTCTGGGCACCCTGTGCCAGGGCCTCCCCACCCTCAGAGAGAATAATTTTTTCCCAATAACCCATCTAAACTTTCCCTCCTTCACCTTTCTCCTTGTTCTATCACTCCATACATTTGTGAAAAGCATCTCTGCTTTGTGTATTGTGGAGACAGCTTCTAAAGCTGGGCAGCACTATTCTGGTTTGCTGATTTTCTTGCTAAATTCTATTTAAAATTTTTCTAATAATAATTTGCTTGGTTGCTTCTTCACTGGGCAGTTCTCTGAGAAGTGTAGGTGGCTTCAGTTACAGCTTGGCAGTGAAACTTGACATGGAAATAGCCTGAAAACTTCATGGTTATGGAAGGCAAACGTGGCTTTATGATGTCACTCTTGTCCCCAAAACACAGCCTTTGGCTCAATTATTCTCCATGTGTCTCTCTTAAAGCTTTTTCCCCCTTGGCTCCACTTTTGCTGAGGAGTGGGAATGTCCTGAGGGTTAAGTGACCTAATTTCATCTGTGCTGCTTTCATATTTCTAACCTCAGAAGGCAGAGACCCTGAACTGAAAAGTATATAAAAAGGTGCTAATTAGTACAGGACGAAAAAAAATAAAATAAAATAAGGCTTTCCCTTGAAAAAGGGGACTGATTCTAATCTTCTAAATTAACAAAAGGAAAAAATCCTGCTGTATTTGGGGTTAGGGACTAGTTCATCACAGCTTGCAGCCTCTTTGGCCAGGTGCCTGTTGAGCCAGGGCATTTTTGCCAGGTGGTGATGGAGAGTTTTGCTGGGTGCTTGGAGAACTCTGCTCTCCACCTGTGATTTTTTTTTTCTTTTCTTTTCATCAGAACTTTCATTTCTCTTTATTGCAGTTTTTCTAATTTTTCTCTGGGCTTCTAATGACAGTGATTATTCCAAATGTGGCACATTTCATGTGCTGTGGAAATGACTTTCAGACCTAACTCTCAGTGCTTAAAGGGCCATTAAAACCCCTGCTTTTCAGAACTAAGCTTTGGTGTTCTCCCCACTCTATTTCCAGTCCTGTGTTAAGCTGTAAAGTAGTAAAATTGCTGACTTGATTATGTTGCATTAATTAATTATCTCTATAGCAACATGCACTGATGTCATAAATATGGGAATTCAGCAGTGCAGCTGGATGGAAGAGGAGCTAATGGATAAATGGGGAGAAAGCTATTTTTTTTTTTTTTTAATCTCTGCAGTAGTTAAGTAAACAGATTACTAACAAAGTAATATTTTGCATAGTTTCTCTTTCACTGCTCCATTTCCCTTTTGATGGAACCTTCAGCATTGCACAGGTCATGTGTGTTCCTCCTAAAGAAGTTTTCCAAGCTGCAGGTCCCACTCTCAGCCTGCTCAAAGCACTGGGTTTTATCCCCTGCTCGATTTTATACTGAAATTGAGGCAGCAGGGAGGAATCCCTTTGCCTTCAGCAAAGCCACCCTGCTGGGGATGGTGGGCTAGGGAAGGGTGTGGATCCTGAGAAGGGAAAACACAGTTAATTTTGGCATTGTGGGGTGGAGGGGGTGACACAGTGTGAGACAGGAGATGGAAAAAGTGAATTTTGGCTGTGAGAAGGCTGGGATGCTCCACTCTGCTTAATGTGGGAGCAAGAGGTTGTTACTTGTCTGGCTTTAGGAGTCCTGGGCTGTCTCTGGAAGTCCTGGCTGGGCCACTGACTCTCCTATTCTGGCTCTTGGATTAAAGGCAGGGTGAGCAGTGCTTGTGCAGTGGGGCTCAGAGAGGGAATCTCTCCCTGCAGTTTGTAGATGTGTCCTACAAACCCAGCAGGAATGGCCTGTGATGATAACTGCAAAATCAGGCTGGGAAGAGGAATAATCAGTTGTTTCTAAGGAAGAAATATGGTCAGTAGAGTCTGTAATTGCGCTGCAGGTCTAGAGCTCCCAAGAGGTTGAGACCCGAGGCTTTTCTCACTCCTTTTTTTTTTTTTTTTTTTTTTTTTAATCAGTCTATCCCCTGAATAATTTTGTTTTGCTGTTTGTTTGCCACCATCAGCTGTGAAGCTGATCAGTCCTTACCAGTCCAGAGGCGCTCTGGGGTGAATGATTTATTCAGCTGATCTATTTTGATGTCTGTCACTTGTCTCAGGCAGGGTCTGTGTGGAGGAGTGCAGCCCTGCTATTTATGCACTTGGGGAAGCACTGCAAGGGGTGAAGAGCTTGTGATCTTGGGAATGTCAGGCACTCCTGAGTCCTGCTTCCAACAGCAGGAGAAGACTTTGGGATTTTTGCTGAGTTTTGTGCTGTGATGGAGCAAGGGGAAAATTCACAGTGAGGGTGTGCTGGGCACTGCAAGGTGAGCTCCAAGCTCCTCAGGGAGGTGCTGAGGGTTTAAAACCTTCTGGAGCAGCCCAGACCACGTGCCACACAGCATCTGCTGGGAAAAGAACCCCCCAAAATTTGCTGGCCTGCCCCATATTTAATTAGCTGCCACAGCAAGTCAGGGCAGGTTTAACTCAGAGTGCAGGACACTGCACAAACATCAGGTTATAAATCACCCCTCTCTGCCTGGGATATGTGCAGGAAGGGTTAAGCTGTACAACAACCTGCCCTTTCCTACATAAATTAAACAACTTGTTAAGGCAATAATGTTTTGACTTCTGTGGAAAAGTGTTTATTTTGGTAGCCTGTGCAAAGTTTCAGCTATTCTAAAACTCTGAGATTTCACAGCCGAGCTTTCATGTTCCCAGCAGAGAAGGAGGTGAGATACTCAAAGAATCTCTGTTCTTATTTCAGCACTGCACTTGCCAGCCAGATTTTTGAAAGAGCCCAGTCTGCTGACATAAATGGGGTTGCTGGTGTGCCCAAGGAGAAGGAAGTGCCTTAGAACACATCCCTCCCTGGGTCCAAGTCTCTCCCATCTTATCTTTCCCTTCCATATGTTTCCCCTGTAATGAGAGGAATTATTTATCATTAAAGTGATATATAATTTAAAAATTAAAGTTAATGAATGCTTAAATTAATTTACTGACAAAAACAAATGTCTGTCCTTCAGATCCTATAATTTTAATTGGAGTGGGCTATGGCTTAATTAACATGTATTGATTGTAGTCCTGAGTGCATCTATAGGTGGGTGGACTGTGTTGGGAGAAATCCTCCTCAGAGATGAAGATTTGCTGATAACATTCTGAATAATTGTCTTGTGAAGAGACAGAAGTCTTTGCTGTTTTCTCTGCAGAAAGCTTTAAACAAAAGGTTTTGTTTATAATTAAGGCAAAAATTTGGCACGGCTGCTTTATAGATGGGAAGAGAGTTCTGCTGCAAAAAATATTAATGAATTGACTCATTAATTAGGTGAACAAAGAAGAGAGAAAATTGGAGCAAATATAGGAGTGGATGCCACCAGAAACTTTTTTGGGGATAAGAAGGTAGGTTTCAATTTGGTGTTTCCTCCCTCCCCTCTTTCCCCTGGGCAGGTGTCCCCAGTTTCACAGTGGGGATAAGCAGTGTGACAGCAGGGAGTGGCTTTTTTAGGGATGTGAGAACCACCTGCTGTGGGCCAGAGGGAGGAGAAGACATCCCAAGGCACCTCCATCCCCAGATATTGTGGGAGCTGGAGCTGGGGACAGGCACTGCCAGCAGGAGCCCAGGGTGTGAGGAGAAAAACAGGCAATCCTCACTGCCTGGCACAGAAACCTCTGCCTGGTGCTCAGAACCTTTTCCCTGACCTGTGGCAAAGGACCCTAATCCATCTCTTTAAAGAGACTTCTGTATTATTCTCTGGTGTTAATGTTTTATGTTTTAGGAATGAAAGATGTGCCACATGTCTCCTTGCAGCTTCAGCCCACAGCCTCCTCTCCAGGATTTAAGAGAGGTACCCACAGGAGCCTCCTGGCATTTGGGGCAGGTTTGAGTGCCTGCAAGGGGGAAAAGCCAGAAAATGCTTTTTTCCTCTGGACAGGACAAGAGGAAACAGGCTCAGGCTGCACCAGGGCAGGATCAGGTTGCACATCAGGAAGAATTTCTTCACAGAAAAGTTTTTCAGGTATTGGGAAAGGCTGCCCAGGGAGGTGATGGAGTTGCCACCCCTGGAATTGTTCAAAATACAACTGGATGTGGCACTCAGTGCTCTGTAAAGTGGTGATTAATCAAAGGTTGGAGGAGATGATCTTGGAGGCCTTTTCCAACTTAAATGGTTTCATGATTCTCTCAGCCTTGGGTTTGAGAGGTTTTTTTCTCCCACAGCTCAAACTCCTCTTTCTTCAAAAATATTTTTTAAAAATTGAATTATATAGGTGCAAAGAAAACAACCAGTCCTCTAGACTTGACTCACAGCCAAATGTTTATAAATTCAGATCCAGGTTGCAGAGACAAAGAGTAAAACAGAAGAGGGGATTTTGTGAAGTCCCTGGGTGAAAGATCTTCACAGCTGCCCCCCATCAGCACTTTCTGCACAGGGGATGGGAAGGGGGCAAGTGGTGAAGATTTGGGGAGCCCCTCACCCCCTTTTCTGCACCTAAGTCCAACTGGCAGCTCAATGAGCTCTTTCTTAGAATCACAGAGCCCTTTGGTTTGGAAAAGACTTCTAAGAAATCATCGAGCCCAGCCATTAACCCAGCTCTGCCAAGGCCACTATTGAACTGTGTCCCCAGGCACCACATCTACACATTTTTTAAACACTTCCAAGGATGGTGATTCCAGCACTTCCCTCAGCCTGTTCCAGTGTCTGACCACCCTTTCAGTGAAGAATTTTTTCCTAATATCCAATTTAAACATCCCCTGGTGCACCTTGAAGCCATTTCCTCCACCCTGCCCCTTTTTTTCCTGGGAGAAGAGCCTGAACCTCACCTGGCTACAACCTAATTAAAGTTTTCCTTTTGGCCCCCATGCCCTACAGGAGGAGGATTTTGATTCATCCAGTGGGGTTGTGTAAATGGAAACTCCTCTTTCAACTTGTCAAGCCCCTCCCTTGTGCTGTCCTTTGTTATTAATGCCCTGCACAGGCAATGCCTTCCTGGAGACCTTTTTTCCCCCTCCAATATATTGAATAAATTCTACATCAGGAAGGAAAGTAACTTGCAATAATGAACCATCAGTGGGTATTTAAGATTGCTTTAATGGGTCACATTGATGTAATCTCCACTTTTTCCTGGGAAGATGGTGCTGGGCCATAACCTCAATTCATATTTATGTCAGAAAAAAACTATAAGGCGGAGATGGCTCAGAAAGAGCTTTTCCCTGCTAAGCAGTGGGATACAAATGTCCAGATCTGCCAGAAATATGCTGGGATTTGAAGGGAGACAGGGAAATACCAGATGTTCAGGGCATTTCTCTCTTGCCTGGAAAAATTCCTGAAAAACTGGTTGGTCACCCTAGGATGCAACCCCAGAAGGTGTGTGCTCATGGGCCCAGAAATGTGCAAGGTGGAGTGACTTCAGGGTTACTCTTAGGAGCACTTTTATCATCTTTTTGCATGTGGCATGAGAGGTGTCTGTAATTATTCTGGCTAAAAAAAATCAGGAGGGAAAGAGAAATAGTCAGAGCTAAATAAATAAAAGCAATGGAGGTTTGTGTGTATAAATATACATACATACAGTAGAAATATATATATATATATATATACATGCAATATAACTATCTACATACAATATAACAATATATATACACATACAATATAACTCTATATCTACATACAATATAACAATATATACATACAATATAACTATATATAAACATACAATATAACTATATATATGTAAAACAGAACAATATACACATACAATATAACTATATATACATACAATATAACTATATATACATACAATATAACTATATATACATACAATATAACTATATGTAAAATAGAACAATATACACATACAATATAACTATATATACATACAATATAACTCTATATCTACATACAATATAACTATATATACATACAATATAACTATATATATACATACAATATAACTATATATACATACAATATAACTCTATATCTACATACAATATAACAATATATACATACAATATAATGATATATACATACAATATAACTATACATACATACAATGTAAATATATACATATATAATATCAGTGATGTTTGACCTTCCAGTCATGTCCTTATATCTGTTATTCCTTCTTGGTCAGACCCTTCTGAAGGCCAAGAGCCAGCCAGGACTAGGGTATCAGGGACATTTGTGTTGTCTATAAAACAAAATAAAGGATGAAAATTGCATTTAAGGCCATTCCTCTTGGCCAGAAGCAGCAGCTCTGTCTTGATCCAGCGCTGCAGGAAGATGAGATAAAGTTGCAAGTTCACTTGGTCAGGATGGATGAGGGTGCAGGGGAAGGCAATGAAAATAACACAAATTCCCAGAGCTGTCTGGGCCAGGAAGGGACAAACATGACTAATGCTGCCTGAATGATTTGCACAAAAGGATTTCTTGGACAAACTTTGCCTTTCTGGAGGTAAACTGTCAGAGGGCACAAGGCAAGTTTTCTGATGTGTTCATGAGTCAGAATTATTTAATGAGGGAATGGAGCAGCCGTCCCCCAGGCCTTGGAGCTGGGTTACCCAGGGGACCAACACTGCTCAGTTTCTATAAATACTTCAGTGGTTCCCATCTAGCCACACTTTATATTTTTCTTTTAATTTTTTTTGGGCACACCATCTAATTTTTTTGTTCTTTCTGTCAGCCCTTTTGATGCAACTGTGAGAAGAATAATTTATTCAGCCATTTTTTCGGTGTGATTATCTGTTAGCAGAAAGCCACCAACTAAAAGTTAGTGGTGTAGCACACACACATAGGCTAAAGAATTTTTTCCTTTCCTTCTTTCTCTTTTCTTTTTCTCTTAAGGCATTCATTTGTTGAGAAATAGCATTTCAGGTCAGCTGAAATGATTTGTGTTGAACTCAACGAAAAGATGACAACAGAAAGTAGCAATTTGGAAAAAATCAAACCACTTTTTTGTGCATTTTTGGAATTAGATGCTTTTAGTTCTGTTTTTTGAAGGGATGTTTGGAGCCAAAATGAAACTAATGTTAACCTTAAAAAGATGCTCTTTGGAGCTTCCCCATTGAATCTTGAATTTTTTTCCTTGCTTTAAATTTTGTTTAGGAAGAAATAAGTGTGTTTGTCATGAGCTGGCTCAGGATGATCCCACCTACCTGACTAAAATGGAGTAAATCCATGGATTTAACAACATGGTTATTAACTGGTTGAAGCCCCCATGAACAAAAGAAACAAAGCAGAGGGAGAGCTGCCAAGCATTTGGCACTTTCATTCTGGCAAATATTTGCTTTTTTCATTTGGTCTGCAGTGAGAAAATGTTCCTTGCATGTGTAACTATGAGTGTGGACTTAAATTCCTTTGGCTTCTCCCCTTCCAGGTGAGTCAGGCTCTCTGCCCTGAGCCAGGGATGTACCTGCAGAGCCATGGGTGAGGTCCAGCTGGGAGAATTCTCCTGTGTCTCTCTGGATGCAGAATCCATCCCTCTGCTCTCAGGTCCCTGCACAGCTGCTGGAGCCGTGTCCATCCTCAGGGATGTGGGATGTGCATCCTGTGACTTGGATTTTCACTGCTCTGAAAGTGGAGAATAAACCAGTGCAATCCAGGAGAAACAGCAAGGAAAGTGATCTTTTTAAAGGAAGAAAGACACCTGAGCAGTCCCCAGGCTCTTCTATGCCTGGAATAACTCCTGTAGTGCAGCAGAGCCTGGAGGTGTCTTGGATCCTTTTGGGCATCCAAGGGACACTGAAAAACTGGGTTCTGCTGGAGGGGGGGCAGTGACACATGGTGTGCATGGATGGGGTCCCAGCCACCTGGATTTTGCTGTGCTCCTGCCTGGTGCCCCCTCCCTGCTCACTGCACAGCTACAGCTCCCCTTGGCACCTCCCAGGAGCAGCAAAACTGCTCAGGCTTGTGTGGAAATGGAAAGATGAAGTGAGAGTTCATTTTTCCTCACTTTCCCAACCAGGAGATTCATGAGGTGGCTGGGTGAGCTTAAGGGAACTTGCAGTCTTTTCATCATATTGATGGGTGGATGGATTGTGTGGCTTGGAGTATGTTTAAGGCTTTAATTAAATCAGGGCTGCACTCTCTGCAACAGTTCCCTGCTGCTGTAGGGAATCATTCCCAGCCTCTTCAGACCTTGTGTGGTGGGATGACCCTGGCTGGAAACCATGTGCCCAACAAAGCTGCTCCTTCACTCCCCTTCCTCTGCTGGACAGGGGAGAGAAAACTTAATGGAATGCTCGAGATCAGGACAGGGAAGAATCATTCAGGAATTACTATCATGGGCAAAAAGGTTTCAGCTTGGGGAAGTGGATTTCATTTATTGCAAATCAAATTGGAGTAGTGTAATGAGAAAAAAAAAACCCCAATCTTAAAAGCACCTTCCCCCCATCCATCCCTTCTAGACAAGCTTATTTTCACTCCTGAATTTTCTCCCCAGTCCTGCCCAGCAGTGCAGGGGATGAGGAATGGGGTTGAGGTCAGTTTATCCCACATTTATTGTCTCTATCACTTCTTCCTCCTCATCCTTCCCCTGCTCCAGGTGGGGTCCCTCCCACAGGAGACCATCCTCCATGAAATATTCCAGACAGAGAATTTCTGTCCTGGCTGGACCCAAGAGAATCCTCTGGCAGCTTCACAGAAACCACTCCTGCAGCCCCACACTGCCAAAACCTCACCATGCCAGCCCAATGCACCTTGAATCATTACTTGGTATTAATTTTTCAGCCCAAAACAAGCTCTGGAGACCTGTTATTTTAGAGATTAAAGTTCTAGCATAAACAAACTCATATGCATGTTGTTTTTGCACGGGAGATGTTTTCAGTATAATATTTAATGCTCCAAACAAAGCCATTGCTTGTGGTGTTTTGCAGCCTGGATGCCTTTGAAAGGGTAGATAATGGACCCTGTTTGATGTTGAGCTATTTGGGGCTTTTTATTTGCATTTTGTGGCTCTTATCTTGTAAACAAAGACTCCTTTCTGTGTCTGTAGATCAGGATGTCACCCACAAAGCTCTGTGGAAATGGGAGATGGCTCCAGAGGTGCAAGACACAAGTTCAGGGGCAAATGGAAATGAGGGATGAAGAACATTTTCCCTTTGAGGTTTGGCTCATCCTAGCAGAGACTGGAGGTAACTACTGTTTTTCCCATGCACCTTTGATTTTTTTTTATTTTTATTTATTTTTTTTTTATTTTTTATTTTTTATTTTATTTTTTTTACAGCAATCCCAGACTGGCAAAGCGGGAAGCTGGAAAATTGCAACACCTCCCCAAAATTCAATAGCTGCCCTGGGTGCTTGGCTTCTGGGCATGGCCAGGGAAATAAATGCCACTTGCAGAACTTCAGCTGTTTGTCAGAGGGCAGAGGAAGAGAGCAGTGCAGAGGTGTTCACTTGCTGGCTCAAGGAATCAGCATCCATCATGTGGTGGCCTTGGGTCCTGAGCCCCACTCGAAGGCAAAACCCACTTCCTAAGCCATCCCAGCAGGGTTCAGTGCTGTTTTGTGAGGCTGTGGCATCCAGGGCAGCATGCAGGAATGAATCAGGCATCACTGCTGCTGCTGAGTGTGAGCAAGTTGTTCTAATGTACTTATCTCTTGTTTCTGTAAAGGTTATAGAAGTAAATAATCTTGCTCTAACACAGTGTCCTTGCAGTCCCTGCTCCATGGATAACTCTTCCTAAGGCTGACTTGTGGTGATGAATACTCTGCAGAGGGGAATTATTTTTTTAAAAAGGAGCAAAGAAGTAAAGCTTGAAGATGCTTCATGCCCCCTGTGCTTGAGGCTGAGTAGCTTTAGTTTCCTCCTCCAGCTTGAGGGAACTGGTGAAATGTGTTCCCTCCTGCCCTGTGATGTTGATCCCTGGCACTGTGAGGATTAGCAAGTGGCCAAAAGCATCAGGAGGTGACTTTGCTCTGCCACAAGATCCCTCCTGGCAGGCCCAGGGGAAGCTGGCAGCACCCTGTGGACTGGTGAGCAGCATCAAGCTTCTGTCTGTGGGCTGGGGACTTTGGAGAGGGGCTGGGGAGGGAATGTGAGCTGGGCAGGAGAGGCTGGAGTGTCTCACCCCTCCCTTCCTGGCACTTGTGCCGTGCTGAGTTCACGCTGATGCCTCTCCTGTCTCAGTAATGGGTTTTTCAGCACTCTTCAGAGATCTGTGCTGGGTTGTGCCTTGGGCTACAGCCAAGGACTGGGAGACCACTGGGAAACAGGCTGGTACTGCCCAAGGTTTCCCTGAACAGTGTGGCAGGGCACCAAGTATATGTAACCCAGCAGCCAGGCTTACACCTCCTTGAAACATTGAGATTAATGAGAACTGCCCCTTTTCCCTGAATATTCTCAGTATTGCACCCATTGCATCTCCATCCATCCATCCATCCATCCATCCATCCATCCATCCATCCATCCATCATCCATCCATCCATCCATCCATCCATCCATCATCCATCCATCCATCCATCATCCATCATCCATCCATCCATCCATCCATCCATCCATCCATCCATCCATCATCCATCATCCATCCATCCATCCATCATCCATCCATCCATCCATCCATCCATCCATCCATCCATCCATCCATCATCCATCCATCCATCCATCATCCATCCATCCATCCATCATCCATCCATCATCCATCATCCATCCATCCCATATGCTTGAACTATCTTGGATAGCCTGGGATTGCAGTTCTGCATTCCTTCCTTTCCCAGAAACATTTTTTTTTGTGGAGACCAAAGTTGCCCTGAGCCATCCAGCTCTGTGGGGAGCACAAAAACTTTCAAAACTTTCCACTTAGTGGTCAAACCTCTTCTGACCTTTGAAAGCTTTGGCTTGGGAGGGAAATTCTTCTACTCCACCAAGGGATGCTGCAAAATAAATCCCACCACGGGCAAGGGAGAGGCATCTAATCTTCCTGCTCCCTAGATTTAGCTGTGCCATTAGCCTGGACCCTGCACATAAAGCTAATTTTATAATTTGTAAACGTAGCTGAGTGGGTTTTATAGAGGAATGTCGGGAAGTGATGAAATACCTTCAATAGATTTATAAAGAAGTTTAATGCACAAAGCTTTCTCCCTCCCCCTTCTGCCCCCCCCTCCTTCTGTCTTGGAGTTGCACACAGCAGAAAACATGGCCATGGGAAGGGCTTTGTGGCCAGCACTCAAGCCTTTAATTTTGCTTTTACAAGACAGTTTTATAACATCAAGAAGAATGGAAAAGCTGCAAGGCATGCACACTCAAGATGCTGTGCTCCTGGAAAGTTCTGGATGGGTTCCAGGCAATGCTTGGTGGCAAAGAAAGATGAAGGTCTTGGAAAGAAGAGGAAATAAGCCCTCATCCTTCAATATTCCTGTTTCTGTGAGCTGGGAATGCCACTGGAGCATGGGAAGGACAGAATAATGTGTTCCTGCAGCATCACGTGTCTGAGGGTGAGTTCTGATTGCATCAGTAACAGCTTCTTCTGTTCCACCCCACTGAAATTCCTGATGTGATGGAAATGAGCCATCCCATGATCTGCAAAACTCAAAAACCTGCTTTTTGCTGGGCTCTGTGTGGAGTTCCTGTGTGATTTCTCCTGGCAGGAGTTCCTCTGAATCAGTAAAATGTTTTCCCTTCCTTCTTTCAGCAGGGAGGATGACACTTATGGTGCCCAGTGGGCATCACTGTGAATCTCTTCTGGGTTTTTGGTTTTTTTGGATGGAGCCAAAATGGACTGATGGGTTCAGAACTGATTAGTGAAGGGAAGGAGAGATGGATATTGTGACCATGTATTCCCTGTTTTCCTCAGGAAACCAGGCCAGCAAGTGGGATGTGTCCCAAAACCTCCGTAACACAAGAGCCTGCCTCAAACAGCCCCAACTCCATACAAGGGTTTTGTGGGGTCAGGAAAAGGATTTTTGGACCCAGAGATCTGGATTAGCAAAATAACTGATACTAGGGTGACAATCAGCATTCACAGGGCAGCTTGTCACAACCAGCACCAGGCCCCTGCTCCCCATCTTTGTCACCCAAGGGCTGAGCAAACCCAAGGCCAGCATCTCCCACAGGTCTCACTGCAGAATTTTCAGAAGATCTGGAGGAAAAGGCTCCTCCCAGGCCAGTTTGCCCAGCTCTGGCTCAGCAGCTTTGCAGATTAATCTCTGTGTTATGACCTTACACACATGAGAAGTGTTGGAGGGAGGAAGGATTGCCTGGATGGATTTTTCCACTCCATCTCTTTGGTTTTTATGTTCCTAGTTGTGTTTTCTTTTAATGATTCGCAGCTTGGACTCTTTCCTGATTTTTTTTTTTTTTTTTTTTTTATTTGTTTCTCTTTTTTTCTCCCTCTCTCTCTATTGAACGCTGATGGAAAAGGAGAGTGCTTTCCTCCTGCCTACTTAAATCTTTGGCTGAGTCTCACAGAAAAACAGTCACACTTACTGCAGCTCCCAAAGCCTTCAAATCACCAGGGGAGAGGGGAGGAGGGAGCTGCAGAGGCAAGGAAATCATTTGTATAGGCACAGAGTGAAGAATCACCTTCCTTTAAACTCGTGATCTGTCTCTGTTCCTACAGATTGCTGTCTCTGATCTTTTTTTTTTCTCTGCCCAATATCTCCTTTCTATTATCTTTCCCCTGCCTTTGCTGTGATGTGCCTGTGGTGTGTCCCTTTTTGCTGGGATGTCTTGCTCCCAGGAGAGTTTGGGTAAGAATGCTGGGACTTGAAGATCCAGGTTATTGACAAGAAATCATTACTAAAACCTTTTAATGCCTCTTCTGTAATTGATACAGGGATGGGCAGGGGGGATTTTCCTGTAGACACAGGTTTTTTTTTCTCCCCTCCAAATGTCTTTAAAAGCCCTGAGTGGGGTGTCCTCCAGCCATTTCCTAATGGGTTAAAGCATCCTGGTGCCAGATGCTTTGGGGTCTGTAAATATTGCCCTGTTTGCAGATAGATACACTTGCAGGGAAGCAGATGGAGCCTGAAATACTGAGCAGCAGAACACCCCAGAGCACTTGCTCTCAGCTGAGCATCATCCTGTGTGTAATTTTGGGGTCCCCTTTGGTTGCCCTTGCCCAGTTATTGTGGCCCTATTGCCCCAAGGGGAGAGAGAACAGGAGGTGCTGTGAGTGGGGCTGTAAATACCCAAATCTCTTACCCCAGCCACTGGGGGCAAAAATAGCCTGGCTGGGATGAGGGCACTGGTGTGGTGTCCAGTGGGGTGAGACTTGGCAAAACCCCCATTTCCTCTACCAAGAATATCCTGACCATCTCCCTTGTTTTTTCTTTTTTTTCTTTCTTTCTTTTTGCTGGCATCTGTTGCTAGGAGATAGAAAGCACAGTCCTTTATGAAGCATCTTCAGCTGCCTTCTACCTTCCTGGAGAGCTTCAGCTTTGTTCAGTGTCCCTGCTCCTTCCTTCTCTGGGACTCATCTGTTTCATTTTTTCCCCCTGGTCTCCACACACTGCTCAGGAGGGATTTGCCTGCTCCACAAATCCTCCAGTTTTAACTAGCACAGGATTCAGCATCAAACACCTGCCTGTGAACTCAACTCCTGTCCCAGATGTTGCTCCCCAAGGATGCAGGAGCCAGGAGTAAAGGGAAACAGCTGGCATGTGTGCAGATACACACAGGCAGCTCCCTCCATCTCCTTGGCCAGGACTTTGCCCTTGGGATGTGCAGCAGCTTCTCACCCCTCTGCTCTGGAATTTTTATTTAATACTCAGGTATTTCTCTGCTCCATGGGCTTTGCTTGGGCTCCAGCTTCCAATGAAAACTTCCTGCTTTAGGGGTTTCCCTTCCACAGTTAAAATAAAAAGGGAGGTGAAGGATGCTGCAGAGGCACAGGTGAGAAGTGGGTTAGGGCACTGGCCCCAGTTTTGGGCTCTAAATCACTCAGTATGCCTTTAAAAAAAAAAAAAAGAAACCAAAATCAAACAAACTGCATGAAAAAAAAAGAGAAACCTGCTCTCAGTCTTCCAGCTGATTCCCAGAACCACAGACGTGGAGCAGGTGGGCACTGAGGGCAGTTTAGTGATTGCTAGCGAGGAAGTGACATTTTCCAGCTTGCCTAAGGATGCAAGAAAAATGCATCTGTGTCTGCAGCAGCCCCACGAGCTGGTGCTGACCTATTTATGTGCCCAATTATGCACACAGGCAGATGCCCTCTTCCCACCTCAGAGCAAGGGGCTGAGCCAGGACAAAAAACTGCCAGAGCGGAGTTTTTCCTTAAAACCAACATCCCCCAGATCCTGGGATGTCAGCAGAGGGTGTTGGAGTGATGTGTTTAGGTGGGATCTTGTTGTTTTCCTTTGGAGTGAGGGGTGCAGCTGGTTTGGAGGGAGCAATGAGAAGTGCAGCCAGTCTTTCCCTCTCTGCATCCATGCATGCCAGGGGCTCCCCCACTACTGTGCCTCTCCTTCTCTTCTCCCAGTGCTCTCTCCTCCTCCTTCCCACCCTGATTTGCCACTTCCCACATTTCGTTTCTGCTATGGCCAGTGGCAGTGATTGCCTCACACATTCATCACGCTGTGGGTGTCACAGTGTCGTGGTTGGTGCCTTTGTTCAGGTTCCAAAATCCTTAAACCACCATGCCCCCCGGGCCATTGTTAACCTGCCTTTAAAACTGAGATTGCAGGAGGATTTTCCATGGGAAGTGGTGAAGTTTTTAATGATTTCTTACTCACCCCCTTTGCAGCCTCACATAAGATTTGATTTCAATGTTATGGGCATTGAGTTGGGAGTGATAACAATATGGAAATGAAAACTGAGGATCCATCTCAAGAGCTAAACTGAGCTTTGTGAGTTAGAAAGAAACTTTTTCATTTGGGTCAGGCTGTGCAAGCATTAACTCAGGATGTTTGGAGGCTTCATCATCCAGATAGTCCTTGTCCTCTATCACACCTGGGCAGCATCAGCTGTTTGAGCCTTAATTCCATGTGTGGAAAGGGGAGAGCTCACTGGAGGAGGGGCAAAAATAAAAAATAATTTGTTCTGGGAGGAAGGGCTCATCCTGCCTGGCTGCCCAGCTGTGGTGCAGCACCTTGTCAGAATTGTGACACCTCCTCCTGCCTGCTGTCACCTGTCTGGAACAAGACAAGCCCCACACCCAGGGATGCTGCCACCCTTCCATCCCACTCTCCTGCTGTGGATAAGGAGGGAAATCAATCATTCTGCCCTGAGGCTGGCCATCCATCTTCCTCAGCAATGGCCAGGCTGGCCCTGGCCAGCCCTGTCCCCTCCTTGCAGGAGAAAGGCACAGGTTACAGGAATTGCCACACTGCAATTAAAAGTTAATATATTGACAGTGCTGGTTGCTTTGCAGTTGTTTTCTTTGTAGTAATGATCTTAAAAAACCTCCCTTAGCTGGGAGGTGTTTGCTCTAAGTCTGCCTATTTCAAGACCTTCTTGAGGCCTCTGCAATGGGCACTTCTCCCTTTGAGCAGAAACTGTTGGCTCAGAAAATCCCCAACAACCCAGAGGTGTAAAATCACAAATGAAGCGAGTTGTGCTTAATTTTTATCACCCAATTTCTGTGAATCCCCCATGGATGTACTTGAAAAGGACATATTTCCCCTTCTCTTTTCTTGCTAGTTTTGTCATTCTGACAAATGGTTGATGTGTTGGTCGAGTTTCTAACACTGCTGGAAATGGTTGTGGCTTTTGTGTTTTCCAGCCAGCACCGTGATTTCCACAAAAAAATGAGAGTGAGAGGCTGTGGGTAACTGTTCCTCTGGCTCTATTGCACCCCACCACAGTTTGCTTTCCTATGAATAACACCTGCCTATTTTACATCTCAACAGCAGCTTTCCTTATTTATTGAAAAGCTGGGGATTCTTGGAGGATATCTCCATTTTTCTCTGCTATTCCTGGCGGTCACACTGCAACAAATTGGTCTCCAGCTGCACCTTTTCTCCTCAGTTTGGGCTGGAGGGAGCTTGTCTTGCTTGCTGGGTGATCAAAAACCATCCCAGGAAATGGTCTCCAGGACTGCAGGGGGGCAAACCCCTGTTCCTCTGCTCTGCCCCGTGGAGCCCTGGCACCTCTCCTGGGTTAAGGGCCATGGGAACAGTGTTGTACCCCTTCACCTCTGCTTTTGGTGCTGCCAGGGACAGCTTTTGCTGGGTGATGTCATGAGGAGACCGAGAAGTTTGTGATTCTGTGTGGTCTGGGTCACTGGTGAGAGGGGACAGCAGGTGCTTACACGAGGCAGGAAACAGTTTTTGCCCATTTACCAGATGGGCTGAAAAGCAGAGCTGCTCTTCAGCAGAGTCCTGTTTTGACTGTCAGCCTTTACCAGCTGCACAGACAGCACTCTGAGCTTCTGACAGGATTCTGAGTCTCTGCTTTTCTTGAGATGTCACATCCAGACACAAACCCCCTCATGGGAAGAGGATGGCAATTCCCTCACAGGTTTGAGCTGCGCCCTGGGTGAATCACAGAGCCACTAGGGTTGGAAAAGACCTCAAAAACCATCAAGTCCTCAGGCTGGATTTATTAATCTGTCCCTTTTTCACTCATATTGAAGGAAATGCCATCTTCTAGCTAGAAAATGAGGAAGGGCGTGAGAGATCCGACGTTATTGGCATTGCAAAAAAGAATTGTAGAATATCCTGAGTTGGAGGGGACCCACAAGGAGCAGCAAAGTCCAACTTCTGGCCCCACATAGAATCATGTGGTCTTTAGCTGTTGGGAAGTCCATGGGTTAGACTTCTTCCCCCAATGCCCAGTGAAACAGCAATATTTACATCCTGTGGAGTTCTCTTCTCTGGAGAAAAGCAGGAGTGAAAACTCCTATTGCCACCCCCCCACTGGCCACAGCTTTCTCCTTCTGCAATATGAGCTGCTGTCTAGCACCAAATAGGATAATATTTAATCCCAGGGACATCATATGGCTTCCCAAAGTGCTGCAGCATAATTGGAAAAAGAAGAACGAGCCCGGGATCACGGTGAGACAACTCAGCCGAGATGTGACCCGAACACATGGCAAAGCACCCGGGAGCTGCTGGTGCTCCACAGCCTATTTATGGTCCTTAACTGATCCAGAACAGGCTCAAGGAGGAGCCTCTCTCTGCTCCTTTGCAATTAGGCTCCCAAGCATCAGTTTTCCAGGGGAGATCACCTCTGGCATTGCGTGCCTGGTGTTTTCCTCCGAGGGATGCTGGAGCCAGGGCTGGGAAAGGGCTGCTAGGAGATGAAAGAAATGGAGCTGGTGTGTTCAGAGGGGAGACAAGGAAAGCCTGGCTTAATTAAATTAGCAGAATGAAAGCTGAGGAAGATAGCTGCCTATAAATACACTGGTGGAAGACAGGGAGGGCAGAGCAGCGCTGAAGGAGAACTATTTATGCCCGAGGACAGTGTTGGCACAAGAACAAATGTACGTAAACTGGCCCAGAATAAATTCAGCCTGGAAATTGGGAGATTGTTTCTGACAATTAGAGAGCCATCAGACTATGGACTGGCTTTCCTGTGGGAATAGAGGGGGATAAAACCCTTCCTGCTTTTAGCAGCAGGGCAAGATCCAATGAGCCAGGGATGCTGTGCAGCCCAGCACTCTTCCTCCTTCTCTGATTTTGCTCAGTGATTCTGCCTCAGCCTCCTGTTTATGCCAATTCTCATCACGTCCCACCCTCCTTTCTGTCTCCTGATATGGATCTGAGTCGCTGGCTTTGCTCCCTTCTGAGGCAGGTGGCTTTCTTCTAACAGCAATAAATTCCCCACATGGTCAGGAGCCTGCAGCATTCTTGGTGCTTTTTAATGTTTGGTTTTATTTTTTTTTTTTAAAATCTCTGTGCCCAATCCCTCTTTGTCCATTTGTCCTTCTTGCATGGAGGGGTCCAGACAGGGAACAGTTGGTGTTCTCCAACCAAGGTGTCTCTGCCAAACCCTACACAGGTAAGAGACTCCCTGGAGGGGACTCTGATGCTTCATGTTTGGGTTAAATAGACACAAAATTATAATCAGAGCCTATTTCCAGCCCTTGCATCATGAAAATAAGTTGTTCCAGTGATGGAGAAGGGCTTTGGGAAAATCCAGAGTGTTGGGAGCCATGGATGCTGAGCAGCCTTGGGATGCTGACAGGATTAGTTTGCAGCCTAAGCTCTGGGAGTTGACCCATTTGCACAGCTCTTTCTGGGAGATACCCCATATGGACAAATCTTTCTAGGACTGGGAAATGAGAGATGCTTCATTGGCCTTTTGAGTGCCTTTTCTCAGGTTTGCCTCAAACTGTTGTGAAGGGGATGGGGCAGGGAGGTGGCTGAGCTCTCCTTGTCTGCAGGGATGCTTCCAGGAGGGCATCAGTGGTGCTCTTGGCTTGTGAGATTGCATGTTTGTGTTTGGTTTAGGTGCAGCAATAGTTCAATACTCAGGTTGACCTTTGGCTAAAAATACAGGCAGTGGAGAGATGTGAGTGGGTGTGAGGAAGAAAAGGGATTTCTCTGCTTGCAGATTGTGCCTGTTCCCCTAAGCTGGAGCTTTTCTCCATTTATTACCATAATGAAGCCCTGTGAAACTTCCCAAAAGGCAGGAGGCCTTGCAAGGAGAAGCATTAGACCAATGAATCATGATGTTGAATCCCAAGTGTGCAGGAGAAAAAAGAGAAAAATTAGAAGTCTTTGTCGGGTATTATGTCAGCTTTCTGGATTATCAAAGGAAATCTCTTCAGCAAGGTAGTTGAAATACAGGGTTTTCAGGGGAATTAAATGCCAGCCTGTGTGTTTTGGGTGCCTAATTCCTGTAAGGCCTTTAAAAACTCCTGTCTTCATTCACATTCTCTGAGTGTCACAGCTTAACCAGCCCGAGCTGTGTGCGTGCTCCATCCCACATCCAGACAATTCCTCTGGGCTGGTGCTGCTGCTGCCACTCTGCATGCACACAGCTCTGCCAAGGGGCTGGACTTGAGCTTCACTCTGCCTGCAGTTAGTTGCAATTATATATTTACTTATCAGGATCAAGTGGGAAGTTGGGGGGAATGTGAAAAATAAACCCCTTTCCCTGTGATGCTTCACCTCATTTCCTCACTTGCTGCTCCACAGCTCAAACACTCGTGTTTCTAACCCCTTTAAAGCCCATTATTTGCTAAACCTCCTTACTGCTTGTTTGAGATTCATTTTTATCAGTCCTTTTCTTCATAAAGCAAAATTGAACAGGTATCAGATCAGAATGCATTAAAATAATAATCCTAAACAATGCAACCAACCAAACTGGTTTAGTAAAGCAACAGTTTGCATGCATCAAGGTTTTTTATTCCCTTAATGCTGTGTAATTGGGCTGCAGGTGAAGCTGAATAAATCATGTATGGAAGGATAAAAATGAGGAATTTCTCAGCAGAGTGTGGCTGTGGACACACAAAACCTCATGGATGGGTCACAGAGGAAGGGCTGTGGGGGTGTGAGGGATTTTGTGGGCACAGCACTGGGTGGGACTGTTCAAACTTCTCTTTGATGTTGCAAGACCTGAAAGGGGATGAGCTGGGAAGAATTTAATTTGCAAAATTCTGCCTGCTCCTTCCAACTCCTCTCCACCCCCATGGACCCACAGGATGTGGCCCTGAGACAGCCTTGTCATTGTCACAATTATATTTATCCTGATCCCAACCAGGTCAAACCTTATAAACCAAGTACAAGGCAGTTGGCTGTGCCTTCTTTTTCCCCCAGATCAAGCCCTTTGCATCATGCACCTGTAGAATAACTTCAAAGCACCCAAGTATCCCATTTTCTTCCTCAGTTGCTGCCTTTGTTGGTCTGGGTTCCAAAGCAGTGAAAGGAATATTGAAATTCTCATGCCTTCTCCTTATTTATTTAGCATTACCTTGGCTCTGCTCAGTTGGGGTGCCTCAACATTAAGATTTTACCAGCCCAGCTCTGCTGTGCCAGACAGGGGAGCATTTCCCCCAGGTGCAGATGGAGGGTAAATCCATAATTCTGTGGTAACTCAAACCCAGAGGCAATGCTGTGCTCTTCTCCTCTTCCCACTGCCCTTGTCCTGCTGCACTGCTTCTGTCATGCTGTCCTAGGCACTGTTTTGGGGGAATATGTGAGATGAGATGGAAAACCCAGCTGGAGCAAGAGGGTGAGGATGGAGGGATGGCAGCTGACACCTTTCCCAGCAGCTCCTTCAAACCTGGGCTGGCAGCCACTGCTGCCGGCATGGTCCTGGCAGAGGGGCTGTGCTTGTCCCACAGTGGCGTGCTTCCAGGAGACTCATCAGCTCCTAAAAATAACTGGGGAATAGCTGATGGTGTGGCTGCAGTCTGTGTGGGAGGGGAAGCAGCCAGGAGGCTGATGCAGCCAGGACTGCTGCCCTGTCCTGCTGCTCTCCCCAGCAGGACGGGGAGGTCGCGGCGCCTTGGCCGTGCTCCACTTGCCGGGCTGTCACAGCCGGGTTTTCTGCTCTGCTGTGAGTCCAGGCATTGACAGGGCATCAGCTCATCCAGCACTGCTTGCCTCTTGCAGTGTGAAATCCTTGCTTTGCTCGAGTCTCTGGATGAGTAGAGGTTATGGGTGTAACTTCACATCAGGGGGAATGAACTCATCCAGCTCTGCCTCACCCTCGAGTGGGAGTGAGGTGCTGGTGTTCACACACATCCAAAGCTGGATGCCAACAGCCTTAACTCCCTCCTACAGGAAAAAACCAGAATCCTGGAGTGGGAAATCCAGGAGATTGCTGTGTGTGCTGCAATGGTCCTCTGCCCATCTCGTGATCAGAGAACTGGGCTTGCAAATTGCTTTGCTGCATTTCTCCCTTCCCAGGTCTCTGTAGCTCGTTATAATTCAGCACTTTGCTCTCTCCAGTGGCCTTTCCTGCAAGATGGTGCAAAGCCAAGTGATGCAGGTCTCCAAGGAGGACACAGACCCTGCTGATTCAGCTGGGCTTGTCTGCTGGAGAGGCCACAGCTGCCTCTGGGTCATAACCACCTAAAACAAAGCTTTAGGTGCTCAGGGCAGGGGTAAAAGGAGGTCTGGGCACCCTTTTGTGTTAAACAGCTGTTTTATCCTGGTCTCTGGCTGGAGGGAGCTGTGCTCTGTGACCTTGTGTGTGGGCTGCAAATAGAGAGATGCCCTCCTTAGCACAGCACGTCCAGATCTTTAATCAGGGACATCAGCATCCATAACCTTGCTTGTAATGGCTCTCTGCAGTCACTGCTAAACATATCCAGCCCTGGGAGCAAATGATGGGGGAAGCATCTCCATCCCTGCTCGTGGAAAAGGGTTTTTCTGATATCCTGCCACCTGTCAAGGTTCCTCTGTTAGCCAGGCCCTCCTCATCCTCGTGGATATGTGAATTCCTGTGGCTGGGAATGCTGAGTGTCCTGGCAGAGCAAACCAGGTTCAAGGGCTGGTAAAATGCTGCAAATTATTGCCTGTGCCGAAGCTGCTCTGGGCTTCTGCTTTTAATCCTGCCGTTGTATTTGCACCTCTTACCCTGTAATTGTGGGCGCAGGGTTTCTCAGCTCTGCTTTCCGGGCAGCGTGTCTGTGCGTGTGCCTGGAGCTGCGCCTCCCCCGTCCCGCCTTCGGGAACGGCGGGATGCAATCCCTGCTCCTTCCCCCTCCCCTGGCAGCTGAGCACGGCAGGCTGTGGAGTTCACACAGGGGACAGTGACAGAATCCAAGGAGAGAGTGGTGCCTACCATCCTCTCCAATTGCAGCCTCTTTTCTTATTTATAAGTGCAAGCAAACAGGTGCTAAAAGCTTTTACCCCCCACCCTTCCTGCGTGGCACAGTCAGGCTCTCTCCTGAGACCTCTCCTCGCAATGTTCTCTCTTTCCCCCAAAGCTACCTCTGCATTTCTTGGCATCTCTGCAAGGATTTGATTTATCTGGTTATCTTCCCGTCTCCCTGTGCTGGTTTGAAGGACAGGTGTCTGCCAATAAAGGCAGGAGCTTCTCTTTGAAATGGAGAATGTAAACCCCCTCCCTCCAAATTATTATTATCATTTTGAAATTAAGGGGCTCTCAGGCAAGGATAGGGCATTAGGAATAACAGTTCTTCACTAGGAAAATTAAAATAGAAATGCAGTATTACACAGAACAATCCCAAACACTGCCAGAGTCAGAATCCAAGCTGACACCCGTCAGTCAGTCAGGGTGTTGGCACAGTCCCATTCAATGGTGGCTGCATCCTCCTGCAGTGGCAGATGTGGTTCAGCTGCAGCAGTGCTCCTGGAGAAGGTGCAGTTTTCCTCTGAAGGTGCAGGGATGATGTGGAAAGGTCTGGCTTTTACTCTGGAATCCAGTGGAAAGATGGATAACTTGCTGTCCAAAATCTCAGTTTTTATCTGGGTAGGAAAGGCTTGGCTCCTCCCCTGGCTGGAGCATCTCCCAGTGGGATGATGGAATTTTATCAGCCATGCAGTGGGACTGAATGGGCCAGCAGCAGATGATATCTTCCTGGAGGGAGGATGGGCTGTGGGAAAGATAAAGATGATTGCCCCAGCTGGTTTAAAGATGGCCCATTAGCAGATAATATGTGTCAGGAGATCAGGGTCACTGCCCCACCCACTTCAACAGGTGGTGATGGAATGCACATTTCTGGCCACATCAACCCAACACATTCCCTTTCTTCATTACAGCTGGGGTTGGGGCTGGGAGGAATGAGTGGAGTCATCCTTGAGAGCTCTGCAGGTGAGGCAGGGGTTGGAGATTCCCATAGTCACTCTGGATATTGGAATTTCTTTCTTTCTGGTATCTGTGTCCAGAGTCCTCTTTTGGATTTGTTAAAACCTAATTCTTCCCAGAGTTGGTAGCTGTGAATCTCTGCTTCAGTGGTCTTAGTTCATTCCCTCATTCCAGTTCCTCCTCTTATCGATCCACTGCTTTGGAAACAGGTTTGTGTGTGATTCCTTAACTTTTCTGCTCTGGAATAACCCAGGAAGCTTCATAAATTCCTTCATCCTCTAATTCTGGCTGTTCCTGGTGCATTTTTAAGCAGGCAGCTAGTAGACGTGCTCTCTGGAAAAGTCTACTTTGTGCTGAAGCAAAACCTCATCACTGGTGCTGTCACTGGAGAAAAATGTATTCATTATTATTATTCTTATTATTATTTTTAGGAAGGATGCGATCTCACCTCATGCATAAAATTAGTTTAATGGAACAGCAGGAATGGGAGGGAATATTGGCTTTGCTGTGCTCGTCTGGGGGGTGAGTGAACAAATTCTTTGCTCCCTCTCAGGCCCTGGATGAATGATATGTCACTGCAGCCACAGTTTTAGCTGAGGTGTGTCCATGAAGGGAACCAAAAAACAGGTTTTAAAACATTACTTAAACGAAGAAAAAGGAGTTTGTGAGCTTCTAAACATTGTCATCAATGAGGCTGAGAGGCATCTTTGAGTAGAGGGGGCAAGGGACACACACCAGTAGGGTTGGGACATCAGGTCTTGCACATCCCCCATCTTCCTGAGGTTATTCCTGCTGCTTTTAGCTGCCCCAATGAATACAGCCACTGTCCAAGTGCACTCGTGCTTGCCTGCCCCTCAAAAACTTCTTTCACTTCACTCCCTGGGAGCTGGCAAGGAGAGATGAGGATAGAAGTGACAATGTCATCTCAGGTGACAGCAGCGTGTGCAGGAGCTCTCGTCCCCTCCAGCACTCCCACACAGCTTGTCCTTCGGCTTAGTTCCCCCCAGAACTCCAGGTTATCTCAGGGAGGGATTTTTTTCACTGAAAAGTGAACTTCAGTGAATATCTCCTTCTCTTATGGAAGCAAGAAATTTGTAAAAATTTCAAACCAGAAGCTCTTCCTTCATCAGCAGCCGGAGGATCTTCCCTCTCTGTTTGGAGGAATGTCCTGGTGAAAAAGCTGCTGAGCACAGGGCTTGTCACAGCTTCTGGCACTGGGGATTGGGGGGGACCAAGCCCTTCACTCCATGATGAGAAGAGGAGCTCTGCCCTCCTTTCCTGGAGGTCCTGCTGATCCCAGTGTCTTTCCAAGCTTTGGCAAAATGGGTCCACTAGAATTGGGGGTTCTTTGGGTGAGAAGGATCAAGGGGTGAGTTGGGAGGGGGGGAAAAAGTGTGGGAAGGTGGAAGTTGCAGGCAAACTCATCTAATTTCCACCAATAGGTGTGAGTCCAGCCTGGGGTTCTGCCTGTCTCCCAATTCTTTCCTTCCCTCACAGTTTGTACAGGGTGTTTGCATCTTTTCCTCCTCCACCACTCTTCCCTCTTGGGCTGCAGGAGATAGACACTTTTTAAAATGCAAGGTGAGGGGTTTTTTTGTAATTTTTTTTTCAGCTCATCAAATGGTCTCTGGTGGCACCAGGGCTCTGAGAAAGCCTAGAAGGCTTGGAGGCTGTGTGCAGTCTAATTCCTTTGGGGTGCCATCCCTCCTCTTCCAGCTTTACTCCTTTGTGATGGATTTCCAACATCTCCTCACCCTCGGGCTCCTGCAGCTCCCTCAGCATCACTCTCTGCTTCTGACTCCACTCCCTGTCCTCCTTCCAAGTCGTTTTTGGGCCACCTCCACATCTGCTTTACACTGCAGTGGCAAGGGGCTCAATCTCCCTGGAAGGAAGTGAAAACATGGCCATGAAGGAATTTCCTGTGCCCTCTGTGTGAAAATAATAATAATAAAAAAAGCTATAAAATTGCTTTTGAACCTGCTTGTCTTCCTCCTCCCCTTGGTCCTGGCTGAGATGATGGAAGCATTGATCCAGCTTGCTCTGACCCTGCTGCTGTGCTGTCAGCATCCAGGTTGTCTCCCCTAAGTTGAGCTCCCCTAAGCCAGGATCACAGGCCAGATTAAACTGGTAGAAAACCTTACAGCTTTTTGGGGGGGGACATTCCCAGACAGTACAGGGACTTAGTGATAGAGGATCTTGAGGAGAGCAGGCTTTGCTGGGGGATTTTATCTGTTTTTATAGCTGGAGCAGGTGGATTTTTCTGTGATAAAAGCTGTAAACACCACAAAAGTCAGAATGCTCCTCCCTGGCTTGCAAAAATCAGCTTCTAGCTCTGATCCACCAGAGTTAACAGCACCCTACCCCAAAGAAACAGGACTTGCTGCAAGTATGGCAGAGGTCAGGCTCTGCTTGTGGGTGATAAGGGAGTTTAGCCTTGAACCAATTCCAAAATCAGGTGCTGGTGGTGCCCCTCAGGGGAGGAATTTGGAGTTAACCAGCCCCTTAATGCACATCAGAGAATCCACCTCCTCCCATCTCTCATTTTTTGGAGACTGTTTCCCTTGCTCCTGCAAAGAAAGTGGATGTTGTTTTTTAATACCTTTCAATATTATCTGCCCAGTGTGGTTTCACTTGGCAGGAGCATCTTCTTGTTTTTTTTTTTGTTATTCCTCCTTTAAACTGTTTTTGAGCAGGAAAACACTTCCCTCAAAGGTTACTTAAAGAGTTCTTGTCCAAATAGTGACAACCATGGCACTTGGGGGTTGTGCATCGATCCCAGAAGGCAAACAAACAGCCCCAGCTTAAATCCTACACCAACTATAAACCTCAGGCTTTTTAATTGGGAAATTGATTTTAAATCCAAGCCTCTTGAAAAATCTAATTATTTTCCTTTAAAAAAAAAAAAATGAAATGAAAATAGGAAGAGTCTTTCTCTCTGTCATGCTTCACCAGGCAAAAGAAAGTGAGGAGGAAATAATTCTTGGCTGTATCTCTGCAGGGTGCCCTGGTGATAACCTGGATAATACAATCTGATTTTGGCCTTGAGTCTGCTCCCTTGGATTATCACATTTCTTCAAGGACCAAAAGCTGTGCTGGTGATTCAGACTTGGAGGAGAATGTCTTTTTTAGTGGTAAGCTTTTAGGTTTTTTTTTTTTTTTTTTTTTTTTTCCCCAGCCATCAAAGGCCAGAGAGGAGGCTTTTATCATGTGGAACAAATTGTGGGCATCCTGACCAGAGCCCCAGCTCTCCTTCCTTCCTTCCTTCCTTCCTTCCCAAGGAAGATCCTGCTTGTTGGGTTAAAAGGGAGAGAAAAGTGAAGGGAAAAGAGGAGGTGAAAGAAAATTCCACCTTTGGAGACTGTATGACCTGCCCTGAAAGGAAAGGTGGATTTGGAGAGGAGGATGTGTGTGGGTGTAGAATCTGAGCTCTGCCACGTTGAGTGGGTCCATCAGGATCCATGCTGGATGTGAAATCTGGATGTTTCCCATCTCCCACAGCTCTGTTTAAGTTTGTGAGGGTGTGGGACCTGCTTTGCCCAACAGAAGGGCTGAAATCCCAACTCCTGTGTGCCCGAGTCCATTCTGTTTTCATCTTTACAATCAGGTTTTGTGGCTCTCACTGCAAGACTGTGTTCAGGAGCTTTCACTTGAGAGGTGAAGCATTCTTGGCTGGTTTTTTTTCTCCATTCTTTGGCATAGCTGCAGCTGGTTTTCCTCCAGGGAAGGGAAGGAGGTGTGCTGCCTTGTCTCTGCATCCACTTCAGGATGCAGGAGTCCATCCCACATCTCTCCTGTTCCAGAGGGGTTTTTTCCCCTCCCTGGTCCAGCTGAGGTCTTTCTCAGTACCTCAGAGCCAGGCTTGTTTATAGAAACACTGTCAAGCAAAAAAAAAAAAAGTCCTCCCCAATAGCTCTGAGGAGGTTTTCAGCTACTCAGTCACCCTCAAACTGCGAAGGCGCGACACATCAGCTGCAGAGAATTAATTTATTTAGTTAAGGGAGGCGTTAATTAAGAGATCTCATTTATTGTGTTGCTGCAGACAGCTCTCCAGGGCCTTTTGGATTGTCAGCCCTGGTGACAGCAAGAGCTAATGGTGTCAGGAATCAGCAGTGGCAGGATTCGTGCAGAGGGAGGAAGGGGCTGAGAAAGGAGGGATGGAGAGGTGGCAGAGGCTTGGGCACACAGAGCTGGGGCTGAGCAGGTGCTCTGCCCTTCCTGGCTGAATTCTGGCTAGGAGAGAGGCTCTGGCCCAAGGTGGCTGCAGGAAAAGCCCAGGGTTTGGCAGAGCACCTTAGCAAACCCAAGGATGCCAGCCCAAAATGTGTTTGTGTGACCGACTGTCCGTGTGAGCTGAACTGGAAAAGAATCTTTGATTTATTTCAAATAATCAGCTTTTTCTGCACTCAGAAAGGTTAATTCTCCCTGGTTAATCAGGATGTGTCAATCTGACAACCTAACACCAAACTTGTGGGTTTAAATTTAAAGTGTCTTAGAAAATAACAAATACTTTTGATCCCAAAGAATTACATGCTCCAGTACAGCTGTTTATAGGCATCTCCTTCAGGAAAAGCTGTACCAACACTTTTCCCCCCACTTTTTTTTTTTTTTTAAATCTTCTTATCATCTTTATCAAGTTGCTTTTGGAGGGAAATTGAAATTCTCTTGATGCAGAAAATAGGCCAAAACAAAAAAAACAAAAAAAAAACAAAAAAAAAACAAAAAAAAAAAAATAGGGGAGTGCTGAACTCGATGAGGCTGCCATCTCCCAGGCAAAGAGTTTTTTGTGTTTTGGGGTTTGTTAAACTTTAATCTTGATTTATTTATTTTTATTTTTTGTGTGTGGGATGGCAGTGGCTGTGCAGCTTGGATGAGCCCCTAGCCCTGCCTCTCTCCAGGTGAGCCCTGTCCAGGAAGAATGAGGTTTTTTGGGGGATTTCTGCTGTTGGGAGCTCAGGATTGGATTTTGTGGTGCTCAGCTGCTCCAGGAGTGGTTTGAAAAACAGGAAAGGCATTTTTCCAAGCAGACCCTGAGGGGTTTTCAGTCCAAAGGAGTCACTGGGAGCTCACCCTGTGCCAAGGGCCTGGTGTCCCCAGGGACATGCTGCATTTTCCTGTCTACCTCTCAGAGGAGAAAGAAAACCTTGGCTTGCCCTTGGCTCCCAACACAAAAGCTTTTTGATCCTCAGGCAGAGCTGAGCAGGAGTGGAAAATGGTGAGAGATGGAGCTTTTAGTCTTTGATTTAACCCTGAGGTGACAGCAGGGCTTTCCTGTGCTGGGAGCTGTAGGGAGAAGAGGTTTTTTCCCTAGAGGAGTTGCATGTCCAACAGATTCTTGTCTTGGGTCTGTCTCCCCTGGAGCCACAGAGGATCTGAGCAAGGCTTTTCCTGCAGCAGCACAGTGTGGATTTCCCACTGCTTTACTACTGTGGTTGTATCCCCAGGGCTGCCTTGCCCCATCCAGCTCCAAACTGGACCATAAAATCCAAACAGAACCATAAAATCCAAACAGAACCAAAATATCCAAAGAGAACTAAAAATATCCAAACAGGACCATAAAATCCAAACTGAAATGGTTTGGAGGTGACTTTAAAGAACATCTTGTTCCAAGCCCCATTCTGTGAGCAGGGACACCTTCCACTAGACCAGGTTCCTCAGATGGGCACAGCACAAGCTCATCTATGGGAGGCAGAGGAGGGTGTGGATGTGCTGCCAGAGCTGCCTGGGGAGGATTATCTCTCCTCATGGAGTGGTCACACTGGAAACCAGAGGGGAGGGTGCTGTGGGAGGGGGCCCAGCACAAGAAGAGATCGTGGGGGATTTATTTAAACCTCAGTGTCGGATCCTATAAATCTGCTGGGGTTTTGCATATTTCCATATTTATGTATGAAAATTTCCTGAGGTGGCTTAAAGGCAATAAAAAAATAAACACGGGGCTGTCAGAGCCTGAAAACCACCAGCACATCTCTAACAGAGCATTTAGTACAAATACATGGGATTGAGAAACCTCTGGGCTGGTTCCTCGGGGTGCTGCAGCTCTGCTGGGCTGGAGGCTGTGGAGCAGAGAGACCTTCCAGCCTGGCTCATGTCCCATGGGATTGGGACACTGGGCTGCTGGCACTGCCCTCAGGTGCTTTCCTGCTGTGCTGTGATGGTTTGGGGAGTTGGTTTTGGTGGCTGCTTGCCCGTGGTGCCCCAAAGCTGATGGCAGGGCTGGAATGGTGCAGAGGGACATTTTACAGCCTGCAGGGGCTGTGGTTGTGCTCAGCCTTCCTGGTGGAAGGAAACCTTCCTCACTGCTGTGAGTCTGTGCCCTTTTCCCTCCTGATCTTTGGTTATCAGCCAGAACAAGAATTCTCCAAGCCACTGGTCTGCATCACCCTCGCTGACCTTCTGCTGCTCCATGAGTCTCTTCCCATGGATTAATTCAAAGGAGAGATTTATGCTCCATGCCCAGAGTGGCCCTCCAGGCTGGGAAAAAAACTCCTTTCAGGTTGCCATGCATATCTTTATGCTGGTTTTTGAGTAACTCTAGGTGCTGTCCACCTTGTGCTCCTTTCTGGTGTCCCCAGCAGCCCCAAATGCCACTGTAGTGTTCTGTGACTCTTGGGTCTGGCCTGAAGATTTTATAGAATCATAAAATTGTTTGGGTTGGAAGTGACCTTTAAAGGCCACCTAGTGCAATCTCCTGCTACAGACAGGGTTGCTTAAAGACTCATCCAGCCTAATTTTGAATATTCCCAGGGATGGAGCATCCACTGCCTCTCTGGGAGAGCTCTGCTTTCACCACCTTCAAGGTAAAAATCGTGCACTAAATGTTTCTAAAGGGAAACTTAGAAAGGACAAGAGCTCTCCCTTCTCCAAGTCCTCTGTAATTTTCCCCCCTTTTCATCCCCAAGGCAGGAGCTGGAGGCCACCTTGTTTCAGCTGAAATCTCCAAAATCAAAAGGAGATAATTAGAGGAGGACAAAGCTGGGACAAAAACAAGCTGTCAAGAAGAGGAAGAAGAAGTTGCTAATGTGTCTGTCATCTTAATCTCTGTGATCCCTGCTCCCTCCTGGCCCCAGAGGTGGGAGGCAGGCACACTGTGTCTGATGGAGAGAAAGGAGGGTGTTGTCAGCCTCAGCTGAAATGTTCTTGGGATTTGCTCCAGGGACAGTTTGGTGCTCCCAGCTCAGGCTGGATCGATCTGTGTCCCAGCAGGGCCCATTTCTCTTCATTACCCACAGGCAGGTGTGTGCAACCAGCAGCTCACATCTTGGTGTCTGCTCTTATTAGGTTAAACAAGACCCACCCTGGTGTCAGCATTTCCCTTTTGGCTCCACTCTGGGCTTTGTTCCTTCCCCTGCAGGGCTCCTCGTGGTGTGACATTCTTGGAAGATGCTGGATATCATTTTCCAGGTTGGAAGAAGCAAGGCTTGGCTGCAAAAATCCAGTGGTGGAGCTTTGCTTCAGGTTCTCCCCAAAGATGTGATCTCACCCTCCACTGCTTTGCTCCATCAGGGACTTTCTCCTGCCCAGCACCAGTGATGGGCATTACTGGAGGCTGGTTAATATCAATATTTAGGGGGTTTTTGGAGGCTGGGACTTGTTAATTTTTAACCAAACTCTTACACTGCTCAGCCTCGGTGGTTCTGCTGTGGGAAACCTTGGATTACATCAGGAACCACCCACCCCAGCCTTCAACAAGACTTTCCTCCATCATTTCTGTGCAGGGCTAATGATTTCTGAGGGAAAAGGGGAATTTTTGTGACTGCCACTCACAGTGGTCTAAAATTACCCAGAGGGTGCACAGTGTGGTCAGTGGTGTTTGCTCCAGAAAAGCAATTCAATCCTTGGTCTGCTCTGGGCTCCATTTGGTTTGGGGCAGGGTTTATTTCTCACCTCTCTGTGGGGATTGCCCCTAAATCCTGCTGCCATGTCCTGCATCCCTTTTCCCTTTACCTGGCATTAGAGGGCAGCCAAAGGAAACCTTCCTGCTCCCCTGGCTCTGCGGGATTCCAGCCAGCGCCCGCACCCACCCGGGGCACAGGGCTGACCTCCGAGCAGGACCCTTTGCCATGCCCTCACCCTCTCGTGTCGGGCTCCTGAAAACCTCTTTGTGGTTTTGTGCCTGACATTTGGGATGGAGCATCTGCAGCCCTGATGAATCCTGGGCTCCGTTTCTCCCCTGCCTCGCCCTTCATCTCCCCCTAATTGACATCCCCGAGTCTCCTCTCCATTTGACAAATCAGGCTACTTGCTCTAAGTGATGACATGGATAAATACTGCAGGCATTCGTTTCAGGTCTGGATACCCTGATAATAAAAGCTATCAGGATCTCTTCCCCCTGCCCGTGCATAGCAATTACTACCAAAGGCTTCACTCCTCCATCACCAGAGCAGGATGTGGAATTGTGGCTGTGACAGCAAGATTTCCCACTTGCCTTGGTGGTTTTGGGCCATAAAACAGCCTTTTTTTAATTTTTTTTTTTTTTTTTTTTTTTTTTCCCAGGCAATTCAGCAAGCTGTGGGGGATCTCACAGGAGCCCTTTTGCTCACGAAATTCCAGTGCCCTTTTGGATGGACCTGGGTGTGGTTTGTGCCTCCCTCGAGCCAGTCCCCCCATCCAGGCTCTGCTCCTCATCCTCCCTGCCTCTCCTGGGCTGAGCCTGTCAAATCACAGGCTATTATTTTTAGCCTGGTTTCCCGAGGAAAAGCAGCTTATGTGATTGTACTGTCTGTCAGTGCCTTTCCTCCCACCAGCCTCCTCTTAACAAGTTTTGAACCCCCTGTCAGATTTTCCAGGAGGGATGGAGAGCTCCAAGATGTTTCCCTGCAGCTGGGGCCACCTTCCTCAGGAGGAGACAGGAGGAGATGCTGGGGAAAAGTGCAAGAGGAGAGGCTGGGAACAGTCTTTGCTGAAGGCTTAGTATCTCAAATACAGATATTAAGGCCTTAATTAAAGTTAATTTCTGGGAGAGGCGTTTCATTACAAAAGGTTTCTCCAGCTCAGGCGTGTCCACACCATCTGCTCAGAGCAAAGCCCTCAACTGGCCCTTCCTGGGAAAAGGACAAGCTCAGCTCAAAACTCTCTGTTCTTCCTCCCTGCCTCTCACTCTGGGCCATTACTGACACTAATTTATCATTTTTTTAAGAGCCAAGTGCTGCTGCTGGCTGGGGAAGGCAGAGTTTCATCTCCTGTCATTTTCCTCCTATGGCTGGCAGTGAGGTTGGTCCTTCTCCTTTCCCCAGCAATTTTTCCTTTTTTCTTAAGCATTCAGAACCCCAAAAGTTTGTGATTTCTACCCTTTGTTGAAACTGGGTGAAAGTTATTAAATGGTGGCTTGACTGAGATGGTCACACACACACACACACCCCCCAGGAGCTCCTGTTTCTTAGGAAACTGCTCTTAATTAGAGACAGCTCCTATTAATGCTTGCTTACTTTTCAGTCGAGCTCTTTGCTGGGAATGGAATTTTTATGGGAAATCTTAAACCAAACAATGATGCTAATAAGCTATAATCAAAACCAGGCAGGGAAGGGACCTGCTTCTTTCTCATCCCACACTCCTCCCTGAGGTTGCTTTTCCTACAGCAAGGTAAAACCAAGATACATTTTGGTTTTTTATTAATTTTTTTTTTTTTTTTTTTAACCAGAAGGTGAGAGTGAAACTCCCAGGATTATGGCTTGGGCCTCACTGGGAATGCTGAAGAGAGAGAAGAACAAATCCATGCTTTGAAGGGCTTGAATCTGAGCCATCAGCATCCCTGGCCAGTGTCCAGCACACCAGGTTATTTGTGCTCTGTGAAGCTTTATTTCCCTTATTTTCTTCTTTCTCCCTTTTATTTCATTGGGTTTGGTTTTTTTTTTTTTTTTTTAAACCACTAAAAACCCCGTGATGACTCTGAAAAATCTCTGGCCTGGGTAAATAAATGTGTCATTTGAAATGGCTTTTTTCTCCCCTCTGTGTGAGATCTTGGGCTTGGCAAGTTGACATCCTCTGACTAAAAACCATTTTGTCTCAATTTCTGGCCATTCTTGCTCACAGTGAGTGGGTTTTGCCCATAAAGACAGAAGTTGCTGGGCAAAGCTGAGTAATTCTCTGTTTAGAGGTCTTTGCTGCTGCCTTCTCTTCCCTCCAGCAGCCACCTGAAGAGGATTATTGTCACATATTTTGATGTGGAACCTGAATCTGTCTCCTGGTTTACTCAGGAGAGATCCAAATGGACTTACAACAAGCCCAGGTGAAACGTTCATCTGCTTAAAGAAGGCTTTAAAGGAAAAAAAAGAAACCTTTATTAAGAACAAAATAGAAGGAAAAGCCATTTTTCTCACTTTATGAGATGATGGATATTTTTCTGTGTGCAATATTTAGATAAAGGGGGCTGAACTTCTAATTGCATTACCTAAGGAGGCTTAATAATGTTTGCCCAAAGTATCTGGTTGTGAGAATTCACCAGAGTCAACTCAGTTTAATTCCTGTTGAAATCCCTTTGTTTCATCCCTCCCTGCTTTCCAAGGGCCTTGCAGGGCTGGCTGAGGGTGGGAAATCCTTGGGTTGGGGTTCCAACAGAGACAATCTCATGTTGGAAGGGACTTGGAGAAGTCCTGAGTTTGGATTTGCTGCCTTGGGAGACCTCCTGTGCTAGTAAAACCTATATATATATATATGTATATGTATATATATATATATATATTTATATTTATATTTATATTTATATTTATATTTATATTTATATTTATATTTATATTTATATTTATATTGTTTTATTTTATATTTATATTTATATTTTTTTTAATATATATTTATATATAGCTATTCCTCAACATTTTGGGTTCCTGAGGTAGCAGTTAATAGTTTTTTGTTTTGTTTTTTTTTTTTTTTCTATCTCCTGGAAATATTTTGAGTTTTTGTCATCAGGGCCTCCTGGTCTATTGCAGGACAAGCTCAGCCACACACGTGGGGCTTCTCCACTGACTTCCCACCCTTGCCACTGATCTTTTAAACTGAACTTTTAAACCTGGCCTGGGATTTGGTCCCACTGAATGTCATTCCACATGCCTCAGTCTGGCTCTCAAAGGCATCATTTCCTTCCAAATGATGCCAGAACTCCTTGTTTTGCCTTGTTTTGCCTCCAGAGTAGTGAGTTTGATGAGTGCTGTTCCCCTGTTGTTGAGGAAGTGTTGAATGTGAGTGGTGACTGAACAGCCTGCTCAGCAAAATCCCTCCAGGCTGCCTCCTTTTTTGGTATTATCTATTATATTTTCTTTTTCTTTTTTTTTTTTTTTAAGGCAAAGCATTTCTTTGATTCATAATTCTTATTGTAATGTTCCCCTCCTACAGTTTAACTAATCATTTGCCCATGTGGCACAATATCAGATGCTTTTCTGAAGTCCAGATGGTCAAGCTCTCTCACAAAAGACAAAGATTGGCTTTTGTCTTGGGGAAAAAAAAAATAATAATAAAAAAAAAAAAGCTGCTATCTCCCAGAAAAATATATTTACCAGGCTTGCCTGACTGAATCCATCTGTGTGAAATCTGCCTGGTTTTTTACCCATTTCCTTAAATTTTTGCTTTGGAGTTGCTCCTGCTGCTCAGACCAACCTGTGGCTGCCCTCCCACCCCAGCCTTAAATATTCCCTCATCTTTAGTTTTACACCCTCCTGCTCCCCCTTGCTGGATTAGCTTGAAACAATCTGCAGAGAAAGGAGTCTCTGGGAAGCACTGAAGTGATTATTTCCACTACTGCCAAGGTTGAAAACTGGTTGCAATTATCACTCCCAGTTCTACATGCTAACAGGATTTGCCTTTGGGGGATTAAGTTAACTATTCTGTCCTGCAGGTGAGTGTTTTGTTTTGCTCCTCTGAACCAGCTTTTCTCAGGCTGTCAGGGAGAGGAAGATAAAGGATGCTGTCCCCTGTATCCTGCTTCCCAAAGCCCCCACCAGGCTCATTGGAGAGATTAATTTGGGCTTGTTTCAAGGTCATCTCAGGTGCATCTTTTTTGTTGAATGCTCTTGCACTGCTGGAGAAGTATGGATGCTTTTAAAATTCTTCCAGGCTGTGGATCAAGGGGAACTGGGGGGACATGAGCTCTGATGTTTCAAGAAAATATAAATAAAGAGACTCTCTGTGTGGTATGAGGAGGGGGAAGCTTTCAGGCTATCACTGGATGGATTCCCAAGCCAGAATTTCCACTTAATTTTTCATTCTGACAGAAAATTGTTTTTTTTTTTTTTTTTTTTTGGTGGTCAACCCATTCCATGGAGTTTTCCTTGTGACTATCAGCTCCTTGTGCTTTGGGGTGGCAGCTGGGTTCCAAACCAGGGCCTTAAAGGAAAAGTTGCACCAGGGGAGGCTTGGATTGGAAAGATTTATTCATGAAAAGAGTGGTCAGGCATGGAACAGACTGCCCAGGGAAGTGGTGGAGTCACCATCCTTGGAGGTGTTGGGAAAAGTGTTTTTGTGGCACTTGAGAACATGGTGATGATCTTAGAGACCTCAGCCAGTCTTGGTGGTTGTGTGGAAGAGGGAAAGCTCAGACTGGTTGTGATTTTGGGGAGGAATGACCATTTTTGCTGCAGCAAAGCTTTCAGCAGCAATGTGAGATCAGCCAATGACAATGAGAGATTTTTTTTTTTCCTTCCACTGATAAACTGATTTCCATGCCTGAAGTGTGCAAAGTTTAAGTTTTGCATTGCTCCAGGTTTCTTTGAGAAGGTAAAGCCCTTGCAATTCCTAAGGGGAATTCAAATGTTCTTCACCCCTGGGCAAGCACCCCTCCCACCCCTTCCACTGCTGGTGTGAGAGGAAGGACCAGGAATTGCTTTTCTGTCGAGTTTATGGGGAGGCTGCAGCTTTAGGAGATGATTAGAATGAACCAAACCTGCAGTGAATTAATTGAAAGGGTCAATGTCTGTAGTTAATCAGTTAAAACTGCCTGTGGCTGCCCAGCTGTGTCTTTCATGCCATCTAAGAGGGATTTGTTTGGTGGCTTTTTGGGGGGACACATCAACAGTTATCTTTGACATTTATCTCAGGCATAACTCTGCCTCTCTTCCTCCTTGCTGGATTATTTTTTTTAAATTTTCCCCTCCTAGTTAGGTGGAGGTTTGGAATAACTTGACTTAATGACACTTTTTCAGCCCTGATTTTGGTGGTGACAGTTATTAACAGTTCCACAATAAGAAACAGGTGTTTCAGCATGGTCCATCAGGCAGAAGAAGAACAATGCCTCCCCAATGTCATTGTTCATGATGTATTCAGTGACTGCTGGCTTTTTTTTTTTTTTTTTTTTTTTTTTTTTCCTAATGAAGATTTTATTCAACCTCTTAGGTAGCATTTACTGTTTAGTATGCAGGCTTTGGGCAAGCTAGTGGAGTGGAAAAGCTTTTAATTTCTTTTTAATGCAAACATGGATCTTGCAAGACCTTGTCAAGTGATTGCAATGGGCTTGTGCTCTCTCAGCATCACTTGGTGGTCCCCCCTGCAAGAAAATCCTGAGCATTCCTCGTGGGATTTGTGGTTCAAGGGACAGGTCCAAGCCTGAAGGGATCAGGGAGACTCTCCTGGCTACTCCTGTTCTGTAGCAAGGAGCCACACCTGGGATGGTTTGGGCAGAAAACCAATATAATAAAACCATTATTAGGATAATAGGGGCATTGCAACAGCTCCTGGGCTCTGCTGCCACTTCCCAGCCTTTCCCATGGATGGGAGGGTGAGGAGCAAATGGGAGTTTTGGAGCAGAAGCTGTCAGATATCCTGGGTAGATTTTCACTTGTCCTTGCTGGGATTGCTGCTCCTTTAATCTGGGCTGTGAGGGGAGCTGTGGAAGGGAAAGGGTGAACATGGGGCACAGCAGCCACACCAGCCTTTCCTGTGCCAGAGTCATTCCCAGGAGGAGCTGGCATGTCCATGGCACCAGCTGTCTGGACACCTGGGAGATGCTGGGGTGGATATTGTTTGATATCCCTCCAAGGAAAACTTCCTGCATCCTGAGGGAACCCCCCAGGTGATGGGAAGAGCTGTCAGTGCCTGGACTGCAGCCTGAAGGATGCAGCAATGGGCATCTTCTCTTCTCCCTCACCCTCCAGGGATGCTGTGGTCCAGCTTTCCCTGGATTGCAGGGCCCTGGAGCAGCTCTTGAAAACAGGGCTGGGACACCTGTAGCCTCTCACAACTTTATTTTGTGCCACAACCTGTTCTGTCCCCTACCTGTTTACTCCCCGTTGAATTTTGATGTCACAAAAGGTGATTTTGGTGTCAGTGCAAAGGTGCTGGGCAGGTCCCCTTGGCCTCCCCTGCCACCCAGTCCTGCTGCTTGGGTGAAAAAGGAGAAGGAAGGATTAATTTGTGATAAATAATGCATCTGTTCCCACTGAGAGGTTGCTTGATCTCTTCATTCCTCTGGTGACAAGCAGCTCTGTGTTACCCGTGATGGGGCTTGAACAGCCCCCACAGAGCCATGCTCAGCTAATAGGGCTCCCCATTATTACTTTCTTTCCAAAAATAATAATCATCATAATAAAATAAAAAATTCCTCTCCCCCGTGGTGGCTTTCCACAGCACTTTCTCCAAATGAAACAATTAATGAACATTACACATCCTTTTCCTGGGAGGGCAGCAATCAGGAGAGAAGATGGAGTATCCCTTTAAAATCTCCCTGTACATATGAAGGCTCTGAGAAGAGCTGGAAGTGATGGTTACCAGTATAATATTTAAATGAGTGTTAATTACCATAAACCACTCGGATTTTAATGCCTCCTTCTGCACAGTATGTAAATCAGGGCTGGAATGGGCTTGTGCACATGCTGTGGAGGGAAGGAATGTTTTCCAGGACTGGGATTTGGCCTCCTGGTTTCCATTCCAGTTCAGGATAAGCACTGGGGACAAGGTTTTCCCTCCCATCTTCAGAGGCAGCCCTGCCCTGAGGATGGAATTTTCTCTCTGTCTCATCCCATCCCTGCCCAGAGCCTTGCCCAGGAGGATGCCTGGATGGATCTGCTGTCTCTGGCAGCCACTTTTATTGGGTGCTAAGTGCTTTTTGGGGGGTTTTCAGCATCCCACCTGCATCCACACCCTTCAGTCCCCATCCTGCCTCCATCCAGCACGGAGCTGGGGGACACCAGCAGGGCTTCAGGCAGCCCAGCCCCTCCTTGTCCTCCCTCTCTGCCCCCCTGTCCCCCCGTGGGGACCTTGTTTGCCTTGCAAAGTGGCTCATTAAAAATGTCTCACACAGCCTTCTCTTAGCCCTCCAAGCCCAATTACATCCCAGGATGTCTTGGGGTAATTAAGTAATATTAGAACATTTTTTTCTTTTTCTTTTTTTTTTTTTTCCCTCCCTTTCCCTAATGCAGCTGTCAAAGCTCAGGGCTTGGCTCTCACCCACTGGAGCCCACTCTGAGCTCCCTTGGGTGTCTTTCAGCTTGGAGGGGAGCTCAGCAGAGCTGCCTTGCTCTGGGCTCTGTGGTGAGCAGTCCTTCTCCTTGGCTCTTCTCAAGAACCAGCTGATTGAGGCTCTCAGAGCTCCTGGGAGATGAGTGATTGCTCCTCTGATGATCTGCTCCCATCTCCACACCCTGCACAGTGCAGAAGGAGCAAGGAGGCAAATCCTGAGCAGGCAAGAAAGAGAAGTGATGCTTTGGGTTGACCTGACCTCACCTCCAGAAATCTGGAGCTGCCACAGCAAGCACCTTCTTTTGGTCCATACACCTCTCTCTTTTATCTCTGCAACCCCCATGAGCTCTGCTGGCTTCAGGAGAGGCTTCCCCAGAGGGATGAGAACCCAAAATGTGTCAGTTTGGGGAGCCCATTGTTTGCATCAGGGACGGGATGCTGGTTCCCAAGGAAACCAAAAGGAAGTGATGGTCACACCTAATTATCTTTTTTCTCTCCCTAGGTGGTTACAAGGACAATGTTCTGGTTTTAGACCGCCACAGCTCCCCTGGCTGGCCCAGGGCAAGGTGAGTGCTGCTTTCAGGGGGTGTGAGAGGCTCATAAACAGGAGCCACGGATAATTCACAGTGCAAATTGCCATGGAAATGTCTGCTCGTGTTGTACATTGTGCTGTCCTGCAGAGATGCATTGCTCTGTTAGGGAGGCTGGAGCTGCTGCCTCTGGAAAAAAATGATTATCCCAGGTAGTTCCTACCCCTGTGGGGAGCCTGATGCCCTCCTCTCCCTGCCTGGCTTTTTGGGGCACTTCCATGAGCATTAGGGATGAGGAAACTGCTGCCATGACCCTGCTAATCCAGGAGGGATAGTAAAGTATCCTAATATTGGATTTCTCCTTTAATCTGGATGGAAGGAAAGGTACATTTCAGTCCAGGATATCTCAATTTTGATTTTTTTTAACTTTTTTTTAATTTTGATTTTTTTTTTTTTCATTTGGCCCAAACAATAAGCAGGACCCAAAAGGAATTAAAATCTTTGTATCACTTAAAGTTGGACTGCAAAGATTTGTAGAGACCTATGTTGTGGAAAAAGAAAAACCACTCAAGGATGGGTCAGGCACAACCTGGGCACAGCAGATGGAGCTTATTCAGGTCAGTCTGGGCTCGATTTGTGCCCATTTGGTGGCCCCTGCTCTGGATGCATCACACCAGAGACAAATTTTCTGGAGCTGTCTTCATCCTTGAGCTTTGTCCTTTGCTACAACCTCCTGGGTTTTAGGAAAGCCTGGATCTGAGAGGCCTCTGTGCAGGGATGGGTGGGCAGAATGGCTTTTCCCTTTCGTGCACTGGGGTGAAATTAAAGGGATTTTGGAAAAAAAAAAAAAAAAAAAAAAAATAAAAGCTGTGCTGACAAAGCTAATCTGCCCTGGGAACCGATTGTCCAAGGTGTGGGAACCCCAGGCTTTCCCACTGCTCTGGCCAAGCTGCCAGCTTGCCCTCATCTGGAAACAGAGATGGATGTTAATTGAGAGGTTCTATTTATTTTGGGGGGCAAAAGTAGGATCTGGGCTGTGAGGAACCTGCTGCATGCAGGGGTGAACTGGAGCAACCACCTGGGGCTGGGGGACCCAAAAATCAGGGGAGGCTGGAGAGAAACACAGCCAGGAGATCAGTCAGGGTGAAAGGAGAAGTGACTGACAGAATTTGGGGAGGGCAGAAAGCTGCCTGGAAGGCAGGAGAGTCCTGACCCTGTTCACTGCTGTGCACTGTGATGCTCTCAGGAACCTGCTCTGGCTCTCACCAGTCCCATCTGTGAAGAGCAGCCCACACTGACATTAAATCCTCCCTTTTCTGCTGAAGGCAGAGTCCTGGCAGTGCCCAGCAGCAGAGGGACAGCAGGCAGGGGCTGGAAGCTGCTCCAGCCACTCCTGGTGTAATGGTGCTTATCCAAAGGAGTGCTGGGGTATGAATGCCACATTTTGGCTGTGTGAGGGAGAGCCAAACTTTTTACAAAAGGCTTTAACCAGCTGCAGGGCAGGGCTGTGTCTGTTCCCATGGCCTGGGGTGGCTGCAGGGCTCCTGGGGGGATGCAGGATGCACATCACCTAACACTGGGGCAGGAAAAGTGGGAGGGTAAACAAGAAACTTCCCTGATCCTATTTAGGCTGCTGGAGGTTGCCCATGCTGCAGTGACACGTTCTGCAGATTACAGAACCCAGTAATTACAGCTAATAAGTCCAGGATGTGTAATTACCCTGGAGCACTTGCAGCTAGTTACACACTCCTGAGGTGATCCATTGCTTTCCTTGCTCCACACCTGGAATCCAGGAGCTGCAGAAAGTGCAGCTGCTCTTTTCCCTGCTTCCATTTCCCAGCTCCAAAATCCTGTTTCTTTCCTGTGAGGGAGACAATTCCTGCTCGGATTTTCAGACCTGGAGTGGGAGGCTCTTGAGGAGAGGTTTTGTTTTTTCTCCTTCTCTTCTCTTCTCTTCTCTTCTCTTCTCTTCTCTTCTCTTCTCTTCTCTTCTCTTCTCTTCTCTTCTCTTCTCTTCTCTTCTCTTCTCTTCTCTTCTCTTCTCTTCTCTTCTCTTCTCTTCTCTTCTCTCTTCTCTTCTCTTCTCTTCTCTTCTCTTCTCTTCTCTTCTCTTCTCTTCTCTTCTCTTCTCTTCTCTTCTCTTCTCTTCTCTTCTCTTCTCTTCTCTTCTCTTCTCTTCTCTTCTCTTCTCTTCTCTTCTCTTCTCTTCTCTTCTCTTCTCTTCTCTTCTCTTCTCTTCTCTTCTCTTCTCTTTTCTCTTCTCAGCTTCATGCAGGTAATGGATAGCACTGTGCAGCCTGCCAAGCACCAGAAGATATGAGAAGAGCAAGAAGAAATCTCAGTCCTGCATGAAATTTCATGTCACCCTCTGGTTGTTCACACCCTAACCCTCCCATGGGCATTCCCAGGGAGGAGAGGGTGTATCCAAAGGGAATGGCCACTTCTGGGTGTCTCACAGTGGTGGGGTCAGCCAGGGATGCTCCAGCTGACACTCTTAACAAGCAGGGAGGTGTCATTTGGTGTCTTATTAATCACATTTAATGTGTAGTTTGCTGTAGCGCTGGCCATTTTAAAATTCCCTGTGGGAAAGGTTACCTGGGTAATTACAGGTGTAAATCTCAGGGACGTTCCTGCCAAAACAAATGGAGCGTTCAGGGCAGGGTGGACACAAAGAAGGTGTAAAAAGGGCGTGGAATGACAGACCAGGAAATCTCCACCAAGCTGGGAAGAGCTAACTGGAGATAAATGAGGCATTTGGGTGGCTGGGAAGAGTTCCTGCAGTTGTCCTTCCTTTAGAAAAGTAGGAGCTGCTGGTGGTGCTGCTCAATGATGTCTCATCATTGGATCCAGATTTGGGAAAGCACCACACAGTGAGTGAGAACAGCCAGAAGGATGCCAGGAACAGGGATGGATTAGGCTGAGGTCAAGGGGTGCCTCTGCCTGAAGGGTCTCAGGAATGGCTGAGGGAGTTGCAGGTGGTTTGTGAAGCAGAAGCACTGGTGAAAATTCTCAGCAGCAGAAAGCTTCACTCATTTTAGCCATGGAAAATCCATGTTATTTGGTTCTTTCAGTGAAGGCAATGGAGTTGGACCTGCCTGATTGTGCTGGGATTTTTTATATATTTGAAGTGAAAAGCCATCATTCAGTTCATGTACCCCTAGAAACCTGGCAGCCCAACATCATAAAGCCAACCTCACACCTTTCCTCTTCAAACTGTGGCTGTCTGCTGACCAGAGCAGGTCTCAGAAGGAGACACTCACCCTTTTCCCCATCCTCTGTCTCCTCAAGGCTGTGTTTATCCACCTCCCCCTTCTGGAGAGGATGAGGTGAGTGCTTGGACAGATGCTGATTTGGGTTTCTTTCTGTGCTCAGCACTCAGAAGGATTAGTCACGGTTCACACTGTCAGAATGATTTAAGGTGCAATGACAACAGTATTTAGAAGTCAAATATTCTGTGTTAGAAGAAATATTAAAGCCTTCAGTGTTTTGGATGGCTTATAATTGCAGGATGTGTTAATTGCAAAGCAAGGAGCACAGGCTGGGACAGGGGCCCCAGTGCCCATAGCTCACATTGTGAATAGCAAGAACAATCCAGGGGACATCATCCTGATGGAACCAAGGCAAACAGCTAAAACCACTCAGAATTCTGCTCTGAAAGCATCCCCATGTCTCTGTGGTACCCCAGCCCTGCCTAAAAGCACTGCCTGGCTTTTGTCTTTTACACTTCCAACTTCCTCATCAGCCTCATCTACAAATTCAGACTGCTCTTAAATAAGACTGGTGCCACACAAAACCACTTCTCCCATCCCTGTGTGCTGTCTAACCATTATTCCCTTATCCCTTTATATAACTGCATCAAGCCTGACACTTCAAGCACTCCCTTAGGGAAGTTATTGAATTTAACAGGGCTGAAACCAACAGGGTTCTAGAGAAATGCTCTAAAAACCTGGGCAAGGTAATATCCTTCCCATAAGTTTCTGAGCCACCCTATAAAATTCTATGGCAAGAATGAACTTCCATGGGATTTTTTTTTTTGCCCAGAAAGGCTAATTGTGAGTAAACAGACCTCTGTGCTTTTATTGCTGGCCCCCAAAAATGCAGTGGATGCTGCTGTCCTGCTTCTTCTTTCCCAGGCAGGAGGATGTTTTGGCTCTGCTCCTCAGCAATTTGTCCTCATTTCTATCCCACCTGGAATTTTGTCTGTGGTAGAAAGTTCTGCCATGAGCTGCTCCTCAGCTGGCTCTGCCCTGTGAGTCCCCTGCTTTTCCTTGGCTCCATCAGTTCTGGCTGCTTGGCCACATCTTTCCCCCCTGCTTATTTTTTATTTTTATTTTTTTTTCTTTTTGATTTCTGAAGGAAGCTGAGCTTGTTCATTCCAGCTTGAGGGAGAGAGAGTGGATGGGAGAGGAGAGGCAGAAGGAATATGAGGCTCTGTATAGACACAGAAATGGGGCAAAAACATCTCTCCAAACTTTTCCAATCCTTCTCTACTCTTCCCAAGCCAGGAAGAAAACCCCCCAACACACCAGCTCAGACCCTCAGCTCTCAGGAAAAGATGTTTTCCTTTGGACAAGCAGGATCATGGAGTATCCAAAGTGTTGATGCTACATGGGATTTTGTATTACCTTGGCTAATAATTCTCCCAGGAGCCTGTGCAAATATTCTGCTGAATGAAAACCAGGGAGCTGCTTTGCTGGTATTTGCAATTCCTGTTATTCACACTGACTTTTCCTTGCTGAGATTGCTCCCACAAAGGGCGAATAAATATTCAAAGAAACGTTCTTTTCATTCTTTTTCAAACGATTTCCATTGATGAACCTTAAAAGAAACTCCTGAGTGGGAGGGGAAGGTGACTCAGTAAGGGAAGGGAGGGATCACAGGGTGGTGTTAATGTCATTACCCACTCAGCAAAGGGAAAAAATCCCCAGTGGTGGCTGGGGACATCCAGATATTCATTGAGAAGCTGAGATGGGTTCATTTAACACTCCTTGCACAGACAATAAATGTTTCATCCCACATGCAGGTTTTGTTTTGCCCTCTTTAATAAATTCCCAAGCTTCCTCTCCCAGTGCCTTGAACTGGGAGGAGCAGAAGTGGCTGAAGAGGCCCAGGAGCTGTCCCAAAACTGCAGCATCAGTTCTTCATCCTTTGGTTTTCCAGCCCCAACCCTGCTGCCTGACCCCTGTCACTGTTTCTTGGCATCCCTCCCATGCAAGCTGCCTCAAACAATCTCAGCACAAGAGCCAGGGAAATATCCCCTGCATGGGGAAAAAAAAAAAAAAAAAAAAAAAATCAAGGCTTTTTCTTCTTGGAGTAATATAGATAGAAAGTCAGCTGCATTTCTTGTTGGTTTTAAAATTACTCAAAGTGTTCTTGCCTGATGGATCCTGGACTGTAGGGGGGACAAGCACATCTTGGTTTGTGATGTTTCTGGTCTTTGCAAGTCCCAGATCCCAGGTCTGGCCACACCATTTGCTCATTGCTGCCTGCCCAGGACTCCAAAGTCCAACCTCAACCATCAGTATTTTGTGTTTCCAAGGCAACCCCAGCTTTAACAGCCTTCATAATGACATCATTTGGTTGAAATGAGCATGCATGATCTTTTGATTACCACTGGAAATATAAATTAGGTTACTCTCCCCATCCCCAGCCACTTGAAAAATAAATGCATTGGAGGGAGGGAGAGGGGGAAAAAAAAAACCCTCAGAAGAGGGTAAATGGAAAAATCAATTTTTACATTAATGGAGTCCTCGTTCAGCATTTCTTCTCTTTATAGATTTAGATAACAGTGATATCTTAGTTTCACAGAGCAAAGAAATTAATTACTTACTAATGGTGCAATTCAGAAATTAATTTATGTTGTCCATTTAAATGTGTCATTATTAATCAATTTAAAGGAAGAGGCCTGTAAGGCAGCACCATCTGAACTGACTTATGTTGCCAGAGGAGTCTCCCTGCCCCTTCCTTTCTGGAAAATGCATAATTCCTGTGAGTTGTACCTCCAGCTCTGGCATCCCTGATAGAACAAAAAAAGGGAATTCCTCAGGCCTGATAGACAGGCCCATCCTTGATGTGTTTCCCTAGGTATGGACCACTAACAGGGAGCTGCAAAAAAAAAAAATTTTTTTTTAATTTTTTAATTTTTTAATTTTTTTAAAAAATTTTTAATTTTTTTTTTTTTTTTAATTTTTATTTTTAGTGTATTTGTCTGGATTCCTGGCCTGGAATTCGAATTCCACACTAAGAAGGCAATGCTCAGGAAGAGGATGCTGTCTCCAGAGGATGGAGGTGTTTTGCTCCTGACTTCCCAGCCACTCTTGGTCAGTTCCTGGGCTCCCCAAAAGGGTCAGGGTGGTGCAGCCACCTTAGGAAGGTGATAATTAAATTGTCACAGACCTGATTGTCTTCTTTTTACTGCTTAATTTCCATGGGAAGAGGTAATAAATTGCACAGCTCTCTTGTTTTTCTGAATAAAGCTTTTCCTAGGTGATGATGCTTCTCTGTCAGGCTTGGAAAAGCTGAGGCATGTGCCCATGGTAAAGCAAAGCCTTTATCTGCCTTAAAGGGTTTCAGATTAGCTTCATGTTCTCCCTCACTGTTTTGTTTTTCAAGCCAATTACTGCCCTGCTGCCTACACCAGGCACATTCCAGCCTGGAAGTTCTTTGTCGAGCTAAAAAAGACTTTCTCAGAGGAGCAGCAAACAGAGAGTGAGCAGCAGGTTGCAGAATTAATCAAGAAATCATTTAGCACCTGCAAATAAATACTTGTATCTGAAGATGTGAGGTTTTTCTTTGTGTAAATCCCCAGGCTCTGAGCAGAGGGGATGGGGAGATGCTGCTGAGGTTTAACGATGTGGTTTGACTTCAGCAGATTCAGGGAGTGTTTGTTCTCACCCTCCCTTTTGCCAGCTCTGGCTGGGGGGTCACCAAATTCTGATGGAAGGAAATGATCCAGGCTGGGAGGTGGTGGCAGCATCCCTCTGACCATCCTTTCTGAAATATTCCTGTGCCTGTGGATGGTAACAGGAGCTCAGCTCATCCTGGTTTGTGCCTCTCTGGAGGCACAGACAAAAGACAGCACAACTCCCTTGAAGCTCCTGCAGCCAGAAATAAATGAAATTTTGGGATTTCTACCCCAATCCAGTTCTTTCATAGTCCATAAGCCATGAGAGAAGCTTGGCTCTTGGACACAGGAGTCAAACCTTTATTCAGTGCTAAGCAAAAGGGAAAACAAGGAGCTATAAAAAGTGTTTGTGTATATGGCATTCATGTTGGCATACACAGCATCCAAAAGCTTTTTGCTTCCTCAGTTCTGTAGGAATCAAGAAGAAAACATGAACCCAAGTTTAAAACCTTGGCTTGTTTAATACTGATTATCTCCACCCAGTTTTCAGTATCCTTGTGTTTTTTAAGAATGAGAAAAAAGCAATCTGGGACATTGGCAGCCTGATTTTTATTAGAAATTAGGAGAATCCATCTCCTGTGGGGATTTTTGGTGCCCTGGACTTGCATGGAGTCATGCCATGAGTTTTATTTGTCTGCTGACAGCAGCCCCATTAAATTAAGCTCTAGATCCTTGATTTCCTTCACTGCTAGGAGCTGTTGAATATCATTTTGGATTTTCCTCACTCTGGAGTTTCTGGAGTGCTGGATTTGGTGCCATCCCTGGCATGGCAACGTTTATAACCCAAAAAAAGCTCAGATTCTTGTGGCTCTGCAGATTCCTTTGTAAAACAGCCCTGGAATGGTGAGGTAGGGATGGAGCAGGTTTTTTTTTTTTATTTTTTTTTCTATTTGTGGTGTGTGCCACCAGCAGTCCCTGCCACAGGGAGAGAAGGGGGCATGGATTTCATGGATCCTGTCTCCTCCTGGTCCCAGTGACAGCTCAGGGGGGTTTAGGGCAATTTGCTCCCTCCATGGAGCTAATCCCTACAGGTGGTAACTGGTTTAAAGCCTGAAAATAGAATTTTTTCATGCCAATTCTTTCTCTCCTTCTCCTTGCAGCAGTGCATATCCACGGGCTCTTGCCCAGGTGCAACATTTAACCCAGCAGGTGTTATCAACATGACTGGGGCCATACCTTGGGAATAAGAGCTGAGACCCTTAATTCAGGCTATTAAAATGTGGGAATAAGATTTGCTGTACAAGAAAAAAAAAAAATTAAAAAAAAATATTCTCAGCCTGAAAATGGGAAAAGAGGAGTCCATTGTGAACATCCCTTAGGACAGAGCTGTCCCCTCACCCTGCTGGGGTGAAATTCCCTCACCCATCTTCAGGATGGGTGTAAGACAGTCGTTCCTCAGAGCTCCTGAGTGCTCAGCCAAACCATCAAACCATCAAACCATCCTCCCTGGCTGCTGCTGCTGCTTTTTCTGAGCAGAGGGTGCCTCCCAAGCCACTTTATCCATTCCTGGCAAGGGCAAGGTCCCAGTGCAGCAGGGCAGCAGCACATGGACTCACTGCTCACTGATGTAACAGTGGTGGCTGTTTGCACCACTTAATTAATTAATTAATTAATTCTTCTGCCTTCACTCAGAGCCAGGATTAAAAAGTACAAGAAGGAAATATATTTTCTTGTGTTCAGGCTTGGTTGGTTATTAAATTTTATCAAAAGTATAAAAAGTTCAGCAACACTTCTAACAGCTAGAAGTGAGGAAAATGGAGGTGAACCTAGCTAGTTACAAGGTGTATTAAAGCTAAACAGTCCCATAGAGAATTAACACCTGTATTATTTATCCTTTTAACCCAATAACTAACCTCCCATGGCCCTCAGTGTGACACTGACTGACCAACCAGAAACTGCAGCCTGAAACCATGAAGGAGAAGGAAGATGAGCACAGAGACACCACCCAAAATCCTCCATCTTGTCCCATACCTATTACTATACTAAAAAAACCTCAGATTTAAAACCCTTCACCATGTGAAATTACACTTCTATTTAACTTCACACCATGATTTTAGCTCCATCACTCAAATTTGGAAGCTTCTCCAAGGCCTCAGGTCAAAAGCAGTGTTCTCCAGGGGGTCAGAAAACTCAAAAACCCCCAGGTTTCTGGGATCCAACACTCTAGCACAGTTTTGGCCCAGGCTGCTGATTATAAAATGATGAATAAAATGATGAATGAAATGATGAATGAAATGATGAATGAAATGATAATGTCCACCCAGCAGAACTGGAGCACAGTGGGCAGCTCAGCACCAAACAAATGAGGGGCTGGTGCTGCAGCTGCCAGAAGCATCAGGTCTGTGAGTGCAGCTCATCCTCCTGGGAGGGCAGAGGATGGCTGAAAAGGGAGAAATTTGGGAGATGGCTGAGTGGGAAGCATCCCCTTGGAGTGACAGTGATGAATGGTGCAGGCTTTGCCACTGAGCAGGCTGAACGTGTGCTAGGTGTCTACCAAGGCTTCCTCTGAAGGCACTTATCTCATAAAAATGAGTTCTCCCGTGTGTTTGACAAATCTTGATTGATTTTCACTCCTGCCTACCTTTCACAAAAAAAAAAAAAAAAAAAAAAAAAAAAAAAAAAAAAAAAATCACTGTGTTTGTGAGAGTTTCCTCCAAGACAAAGCTGACTGTGGGGCAGCTCCTTTTTCCTGGCATCCCTCCTGCTCTACCTCCAGTGCTAAAGTCCTCCCCATGCCTTTAGTGCTACCTGTCAGCCAATTAAGCTTCATCCTTGCAGAAGTTTTGGCACAAACTCGCTGGAGTGCAGCTCCTCTGTTCCCCAGCACTGTGGAGAAGGGACTTGCAAAGGGATGGAATGACAGAGGGACACAGCTGAGCCTGCAGGAGCACCACTAAATGTCTGTGAATGATGGAAAAAAAAGAGCTTTTTATTGAGCACAAGTAGTCTGAGGTTCAGAGGCTGAGAAGGGAGAAGTTGGAGAGATGGGATCACCTTCCACAGGCAAAGTGTGGATGTGCATCCAGGGATTCATGAGCAGCCTATACCCTGGAAAAATAAATCACAGAGTCCCAGAACAGACTGGGTTGGAAGGGGCCTTAAAATGTCACCTTGTTCCCACCCCCTGCATGGGCAGGACCTTTCACTGTCCCAGGTTGCTCCCAGCCTCTGGTGAAAAGCCCTTTTTGGATAATGCTTATATTGATGGCAGGTGCTGGATTTTTGTATGAAAACCACCTGACAATTGATCCCTTTCAAACAATTCACAGATCCTAAAATTTCTGAGCTGGGGGCAGGAAAGCACAGCATTTGCAAAGCATTCTTCAAGTGACAAGCAATTTGGAGGTGGAGTACCCTCTCTGGGAAGATGCAGCACCTTCAGCAATGGGGAAAAAAAAAAAAAAAAAATCCACCTGGATCCACTTAAATGAAAGGCTCTTGTTAGGGAGGCAGCAGCCAGGCACTCCTGAAGTTTTCTGCTTTTTTTTGGAAGCTGGAGTCGGAGGGAGCTTGAAAACTTGGGATGGCAGGTGGGTTTGGAGTCTGTGGGTGCAGGAGCAGATTGGAGGCAATTAATTCCTCAGAGGGGCTGCTGCTCTTGAGGAATCCTTCTGTTTCAGCCACACAAGCAAGAGAAGAGGCTGAGCCAGATGCAATGATTTTGGAGTCCTCTAGGGCTGGGAGCTGGCAGCCTTTTCTCTCACAAACACTTTTGGGAGTGAGCTTGGGTGCTGTGTTGCAGGGTGCAGATGTTTTGCTTGTTTGCTGCGTTTCTAAAAGGGATTAAATGAAACAAGGAGATGCTTATCTGAAGAGATAAGGCTCCAAAGTAGCACAAGGCTTGTAAAACTTGTTTAAAGAGAGCACCTTGTGGTGTGAGCAGGGCTGTTTCTGGGCTGTTGGCTCCACAGATGGAGACTGGAATGGGAACAGTTTACTTTCCTGATGTTTGGTGATCCTGGAATGCCAGGTTGGAGCAGCCTGGGATAGTGGGAGGTGTCCCAGCCATGGCAGGGGGTGAGTGATATTCACCTTACAAGCCAAACCCTTCTGTGTTTCTGGGATTAATATTTTTTGGCTGTCACTGTTTTCCTGGAGTTCCTTAATGTGCTGCTGGTGCTGGCTCAGGTTCCTGGCCACCCCTTCCCCCTGTATCTTCCTCCAGAACTGCAGTAAAAACACTGCATGTGCTGTAGAAAGGCTGCTGGGGTGTTTTCTAGGCAAGATGGATTTGGAAAAAATGAATGTGGAAATATGTGAATTGTGCTTGTTAAATGTGGGGGTTTTACACTGTTGGACAAAGCTGGGTGTTTTCACCTGCCTGGGATTCAAGGCAGCATCTTGCATCCTTTCCTTGCTGATTTCTTGGCTTCTTGTCCTTGTTGCACTCATTTTGTGGAGACTCCCATCCCTGCTCCAGGCTCCACTGTGGATAATGGGGTTGCCTGTGATTTTTGAGGTTATCACAGCCCTGCAGTCACCAGGCCAGACTGTTTGCAGCTGCATGTTGCTTTTTTTTAAATAAAAAAGGACCCCTCTTGTGCAGCATAAAGCCACCAATGCAAAACCTGTCTCGCTGTCAGACTAATAAATTGAATTTTCCTACAGGAGCAGGGGTACCTTCTCATCCATGAATATCCATGTGATCCCAGCCATGAAAAGTGGTGTTCTTTTCACTAAAAGAAATCTCCAGTTGGGCTGGCTGTTGCAATCTCTTCCCAGTCCCCCCAGAGAGCTCTCTGCCAATTCCCCTCTGAGCAGATCTGTCAGTCTGTGGTACTTGGGGCAGCACTTGGGATAATTTATCTCCAGTTATTTCATTTCTGCTGGTTTCTGAGCTAATAACAAGTGATGAGGGCTCATCTCCTGCTCTGGGCACCTTCCCATTACTTAACTAACAATTAATAAGCCAGATAATGGAGTGTTTCTCCCACACAGGAATAAACACTGACTCTATTAAACTGCATCAGCACAGCATCTCCAATCTGCTCAGGAACTGCAGCCAGTGCACAATCCAGTGCCCTGCTCAGAAGGAGCTCTTTCCCCCAGCCTGCAGGGTGAAAATCAGGCTCAATTTATTGTTTTTCCAGGCTGGATGGGGGGAAGTTTCTCCCCCACTTGTGCTCCAGCAGCATGGCCACCCATGGCCCTGCCCTGGGAAAGCTGGGGCCATCCCACCTCCCAATCCCATCTCTCAGGGATGCTCTGGGCCATGGGGAAAGGGACAGTGGGATGGAGCTGGTGGCTGTGTTTGTGTGCTTCCCCTAATTGCCAGAGCATAGGGAGGGAGCCTGTTTATTACAGTGTGTGTGTGCATCAGAGTAAATACATTAACTCCATATAAACATCTCCTTGCTGAAAAGCCTCTAATTAAGAGTTCTCACCAGCAGGCAGCCAATTACTTGTCTTGGCAGCTCCTTGTGTCCCCCTTGCCTGAGTGTGGTGGGACCTGCAGAGTGGTCAGGAGGAGGATGAGGATGGAGGTGACAAGGACAAGTTCCTGTGACCACTTTCCCTGATCCTGCCAGCACTGGGATGCTGTGTGAGATGGGGAAAGCCCCTGGGATGTGGATCCACCACGCTGGGATGGGTGGCACACCCAGGAATCTCTGACATCCCCCCCTGTGCCATCCACCCTGCACAAAACAGGACACAAAGTCCCTCAGCCTGTGGCTGCCCTTCAAAACACCTTTTCCCCTCCCTCCTCTTCCAGTTGTTTCACCTCCATCTGTTCTTTCAGAGGCCAGTCCCTGCAGAATGTTGCTGGTGGCAGTGCAGATGTTTTTGACATTTGCCAGGCCACTGGGCTGCCTTTTGGAGAGACCAAATGATTCCTGTGGCTGCAGGGCTGTGACTCTAGCCTTGAGTCATGAGCTGCAAGCTGCCCCTTTGAAATTTGGGATTTCTAGAGATGTCATCTTTTATAGAAAAGCAACCAGCCAGGCTGCTTTTCATTTTGTTGGAGTGTTTTCCTTGTCTAGATTCTTAGAGAGCAAGAGACCTGACTTCAAGGCAGGAGGGATGATGAGCAAGATAGATGAGCCCAGACATTTATGCATTACATATCTCTTTGAAATGGAGCAGTTCCAATTTTTCAGAGCTAACAACTTGTGCATTTGTGCATCTCGCTGGGCTGGGTAGAAATTGGGAGTTCCCTGATCCATGGGGGAAAATCTCTGGATTGTGCCAAAGCTGAGCCTGGCTTTCAGTCAGAGGTGTTTTTCCAAAGCCATCAGAACCTGAGCTTTGTTAAGGGGCAGTTTTGCTGTCCCCATTCAGTGGGGACAATGCCTGGAGAGGTGCCCTTTGTGGTGCACACCCAGCCCCTTGGATGGGTGGAAAAGCAATAAAATTACCCCAGGCAAAGCTGACTGGATGCCAGTGTTCCACAGGACTGTGTGTTTTCCCAGCTGGGCGCTGTCTCATCCCTCAGGCACCCCTCCCAATAAAATCTGTGGGATGAATGAGGGTGATGCCCCATCTGTGACATGCCAGGTACAGGTTAGGCAGGAAGAGCCTTTCTCCTCCTTAGAAGTAAAGAAAAATAAAATTTGCCTGTCACTTTTAGCACTTTTGTTGGGAATTAAGCAATAAAAATTGTCCAGCATATTTTGATATTTGGCCATGGTTCCAACATCCCTGTCTTGTTCTGCTGAGGAACCTGCTCTCATTTTCACCTTTCATCCTGCTAGGGCACTTTTAAAGGAGTAATTATTTATGTTCCCATGGTTAACACCTGATCCAGGGAGAGAGGAGCTGCAGTGGCATCCTGCAGCATCCTCTGGGCCATCAGCTTGCAGGACATCACTGTGGGAATGCAAGTGGCCAAAAATCCTCACTTGAATGTTGTGTGCACCTCCTGCTCCTCAGAATCCTTCCCTGAGCAAGGAGGGCTCCTGCACGGGTGCTACAGCAAAGCAAAGGCTCTGCCTGTGCAGCCACAGGATTAAAAAGTGCTTTAGCCAAAAAGGACTGGTTAAATGAAACCTTTCCTTGCTGGCTGTGACCTGGATGCTCTGTGTGATGAGACCTCAGTGGCCATGGTGCTTGTGAGTGGAGCAGCAGCTCTGGCAGGCAGAAAAAAGCTGTGCTGAGACTCTCATCAGCCTCCCACATACATCAATGTCTCGTGCCTGTGAGGAACTCTTGGACAGGAAAAAAAAAAAAAAAATTAAGAAAAAACCTCCCCCTTCACACAGAGCAGTGACAGATCTGGATTGTCTGGAGAAGATGAAATAATTTATAAGCTTCAGTTTAATGTTCCTGTTTCCTCTTTCTTTTTTTTTTTTTTTTTTTTTTCCTTTCCCTTACAGCTGCCACCTCCCCACCTTCTGTCACTGTCGTCTAAATGAATTTACAAGGAACAGAAAATACTTCTCGTTAATGTTCTCACACAAACGAAACACTAGCCAGGCAGACAAAAAAGAAAATAATTGATTGTGAAAGCAAACCCCCTCTGAGACAGTCTGAGCATTATCAGGAGCAGCCTGGGAGAGGGACTGGGGGGAAAGGGACAGGGGAGGAGGAGAACAGAGCAGGCTGGAACAACAAATGTAGCATTTATGATAATTATCCACATTTTAATCCCTGCTTCCAACCAAGCATTCACTTCCTTTAATTAATTCTCGATTAGGAGGAGATTATCTAATAAATTGTACAAATAAAGAGCAGGTTATCCTTGCAGTATTCCTGCACATCCTGAAAGGATGGGGATGCAGGGATGGGGCTGGACAGGGACACGTTTCCCAACACCTTCCTTTCCTTTTTTCCTCATTTCCCTGGCTGCAAATATTGGCTGTTTCTGGCATTAGCCATGCAGGCAGCGAAGTAAATCCATAATTAAACTGAATTAGCATGTACTTGGAAGTTTTACATGCACAGACACAAAGAAGGTTCCTGCTTGGAGCATTTCCAGTGTGGTTTGCAGGGGAGGTGGCAGGAGTGGGGAGAGCAAATAAAACCATAGGGTTTAAAAAGTACTTTTGCTGAAATTTGCTCTGAATTTTTGTGCTGAGAGAATGTGGGGTTTCTGAGTTCTGCTGGTTGAACAGGCAGTTTTTAAGGAGATTTTGGGAAGTGGAATGCTGGAAGTCACCCCTCACCTGGCCTGTGTGTCACCTCAGTGATGCACACAGAATCTGTGAGATGTGGGTGGTGGAAGGTAATCACCATAATAACAACTTGCCCAAAAACTCAAGTTTTTTTTTGATTTTTCTAGGCCAGTCAATACTTTCCTTGCCTGCTTTTAATCCAACTTGACAAGGGAGGAGAGATCTTGGAGTTACTGAGTTTGTGCCAGCCCAGATAAACCAGCTGGTGGCACTTCCCTGGTGTCACCTCTTGGTTGGGTGCTCCTCCAGGGTGGTGGCATGGGGCTGGAGGAGTGCAAGGAGTTGGTGACAGAAGGAATAAAAGGTGGGAAGTGGCAGAAGGAGGAGTGGGAGGCTGGAATTGCTTCAGTCAAAGTGACCTCCCCATCGATCCAGACAGCTACTTAAGAGTAAAGTTCCCTTTTCTTCCCTTATTCCTATTTCTACTTCTTCTTCACTTTAATTATCCAAGATAGATAAGCAACTGTGGGCCAATTAGAAAACAATTACCTGCTGTAATCAATGCTGGTGTGGAAAAAGGGTGAGGATGAGGCTGAAAGCTCAAGAAATGCCTTAAAACACAGCACTGAGGTAACACTATCCACCACTCCATCCTTGAAAGCCCTTTGCCTTAACTCCCCCAAGGTAGAGCCAGAAACGTGAGGAGTTTCAGCCAGAAAAAAAGAAAAAAAAAAAAAAAAAAAGCTAAACTAAGTGAAAAAAAGTCTAGAAATGATTGGACCTTTCTGAAAGGGCAGAATTGAGGATTTCAGGATGAGGATGGGGACAACAGCTGTGTGATTTTTGAGCAAGGGTTCTGTTTTCCTGTGCTGCTTTCACCTGGGAGAAAACAATCCTAATTTTATCCAGGCTGTAATGGGCTCTGCACTGGCTGCCATTGCTCACCAATGAGATCTGCTGGTTTTAATGGGTGGCTGGATGAAAATATCAACTCTGCTCTGGGTGGCAATGACTAAAATGAGAGGAATTACTGGGAAAACAAGGAGCAAAACAGTAAACTGCATCCTGCTGTGACAGAGGGTGCATCTGTGGCCTGCCACTGACTCTGGCAGGAGAGGGAAGGATGGGGAAAGGTTTGGGGGGAGGCAAGAAGGATGATGAAGGAATGGAAGTGGTTCTTGCACAGAATGAGAGGTTTTTGGGGGCCCCCTGCCCCATGTGCTAAAATCCCACAGAGAATGGGAATAACCCCAGCTTTTAACCCAAGTCAAAATGTCTCACAGGAACACTTCAAACACATTTCTGCTCTCTTTTTCCCCAGCTGAGGGGTGCCTAAAAGGTGTTATTTTCAGGAAAATGCACCCTAAGAACCTTCCCAGACATGGCAAGGACTGGGGAAACTGGGCAACCTGTGTGGCTCTCTGATGTTGTGCAAGCCAGAGTTGGTGATTTCTTCACAGCTGGGGAAAAAATGGGATATTTCTGAGCTAGGAGCTCAGTGTCCCAGTGTGCTCTGTGGGACTGGGCTGGGGAGGAGCCACCCTGGTGTTCCTGCATCCCTGCACCACTGAGCCAGGCTGGTGAGGGAAAAGGAAAGGGAATGGGAGCACAAACCTCCTGGGGTGGGGCCCCTGCTGGCTTTTAGGGCTGTTTTGGTTGTGACAAAATGCATGCTTGGAAATGAGGGAGAACTGATCTCTTCCCCCACTTTTCTGGCAGGTGAGGAGCTCTCAGGTAAATGGCAATGCAGTTGCCAAAACAGCTCTGTGTGAGCAGCAGGCAAAACTGAACTGTCTGCAGTCCTGCAGGGTTTAGAGAGATTTCCAGCAGTCATCAGCAAAAGAAGAGCAAAAGGTGAATTTTCTCCATGGTTGCCTTCTCAGTTTCTCCAAGGAGTGCAATCCTGGCTGGCTCTGAAACCAGAGATGGGGATGCTCGTCCTGGTGCTGCACTTGGCAAGGCTGAAAATTAGAAATAGCAGCACTTTCCTTCCACATTTAATCTCTCTCTGATTTCCTCTGATGGCCACCAATGTTTCTGCTTCATTATGGATGTGCAATAACAAAAGTGGGGCTTTTTTTTTTTGGGTGAAATATTAACTGCACACCAGCTGGTAATGAACTGTCTGCGTGGGGATGGCTAAACTGCAGCCTAATTATCAGTGAATAATTCATGGGGAATAATTGAATCGTTTTAGCCCTTTCTGCCCAAATCAGACAGTGACTCATGATTTCTGGGAATTATTCTTAGAACACTTTAATGGTGCCTGTTTCACAAGCTGAGGTCAATCAGGAATATTTGAAGATCTGTTCCCAGGCCAGACAGGAACAGGCTTTTTGTTGCAAAAACTTGAAAGAGGAGAGATAAAAAAAAAAAAAAAAGATTATCTTTTGTTCCAGCTTGCTGCTTGGGGCTCTGCTGTTCCTTTGCTGGTGGAATTGGGTGCTGGAGTGTTTGTGGTGAGCTGGATGCATGGGAGCAGGTAACATTTAACATTACACATTCCAGCAGGTCCTTCTCATCATTTTTCTCCTTTTCACCATCTGAAGTCCACAAACAACAGGTTGCAAGCTCATCCCCTTTGTGGGTCTGTGAGCAGTCCATGGATTCAAGGAGCTGTAGGAACACAGGGTGAGAAGTTTCCTTCTCCTGTGGATCTGAGGCCAGAAGAAAAAACCTGATGTAAATGTTCCTCCCAGAGAATTTTGATTTATTCCCTAATTCCCTTTCATCTTTCCTGCCTTTGCTTCCCCAAAACATACATGATCTGTCACAATTTATAACCTCTGGTTAAAGGAGGACAGGGCAGAGGAATCCATCTCTATAAAAGTTTCTTTTTTTTTTTTTTTTTTATTGCGCTTAATGCGCCCCTTTCGCCTTGTGTAATGGAGCTTACATTCTGGAAAAAAAAAAAAAAAACTTTGACATCTTCCTGTTTTATCTCTCCTTTGCCTTTGGAGCATCCTGCTCCATCCAGCTTCTCTTTCTCTCCATCTCCCTTTCAGATGATGTTTTGTTGTCTCTTTCTGGTGTGTGGCATGTGTAGGTGTTGTCCAGCTGGACAGATTTCCTCATTTCCTTCCCTTCTTTCTTATCAGAGGTGTCAACACTCTTCAAAGTGCTGCACTCTGGGTTGTTTTGCTGGTGGGCAGCATCCTGCAGATGATGGAAAGGGATTTATTGGGTGATTCTGGTGAACCTGGACATCCCTCCAGATATCCCACCGATATCCCACGGCAGGGGATGTTCCCTGTGCTCCATGGGAAGGGATGTTGAAGCTGAGGGATGCCCAGGGATGGTCCTGGAGGTTTTTCTGTCCTTCCCCCCACCATGGCCTCCCCACATTTCTGTGCATCCACCTCCCACCCCCAGGGGAAGCTCGGTCTCCTTTGACTCCAGCCTGTGAGCCTGTAGGAGAGCTGACCCCACCAGGGATCAGGCCTGACCCCAAACTGTGAAGGAAAAATGCAGACAAGCCCCCTGCCCCATCCTCTTCCCCCTCTGTGCCCTCTCTCCTCCTTTGCAGGAATGTTGCTGCCCCTGGTCTCAGCTCTGCTTACCCATCAGGGCTTTGAAGATTTGCTGTACAAAAAGAAAGGGATGAAGACCTTGGGGCACACAGAATGATTTTTAGGGCTTTCTAGGAAAGGAGAATTGCCATTGCAATTACAGGAAGCATCCTTTCCAAAGCATTTTTGTTACTTTGCTCCCCAAAAAGGAAAAAAAAAAAAAAAATAAAAATCAGAGGCTGATCTGAGAATTAGACTCCCTGAGTTCAGGAGAGCTTCACCCAGCTTGAATTGGTGGTGTTTAGTCAGGGAAATAGAGGCAAAAAGCAGCTGTGGGGTTATGGCTTTGCACTGTGGATAGGGTGGCCTTCAGGGGAGAGGAGGGCTGGAGGCAGAGGGAGTCAGGTTGTGTTTTCCTTTGGGAATCTCTGGCTTGAAAAACACCCAGGCAGCAAATGAACTGCCATGGGCTGCTGCATCACTTTGAAGCTGAGAATGTGACTTGCACAGTGCCTGTGTGAGAGCTCAGCTGGAGCTTCCATAATCCAAGTTTAGAGAAGAAAAAAGAGGGGGGAAAAACTCCACTAAAACAAGGGTTTTATCCTTTTGTATTACTTGAGGTGGAAAAAAACTGGTTTGTCAGCACCTCCTGAGGTCCCCACAGTGCTGCTGAAACATGAGACCTGCTCTGAAACCAACTGGATGGAGCTGGTAAAAAAAAAAAAAAAAAGGCTGTGAAAGGCTGTGAGCAGCATTGGGAAATGTCTGTGGCATCCAGCAGCTCACTGGCCTGCAGCCACTCAGGGGTTAATGTTTTCCTCTTTTAAAAAAAAACCACAGAAATGATGAAAAATGGGCATATTTGACACTGTGCTCTGGTCCCTGCCAGTGCAGAATCCCTGGGGAGGAGGGGAGGGAGGAATCCATGAAAAGCTGTGGGGTGCAGCACCACTGGAATATGGAGCTGTCCTCCTTGAAACTCTCCTCCAGCAAAAGCCCTTCCCAAGGAAAAATGGAAGAGTGGGGAGAAGGCCCACCAGGTCTGCACCTGGGCATTTTTGTCTGGAAGAAACCACCTGAAAGCCATGGCTGTGAAATCCCAAGGAAAAGTGAGAATCTTGATGTCAGTTCCAGTGTCTTTTCTCTTTCCATTGTGCTTTTTTGCCTGCTTGATGCCAAAGGTGATGTATCCTGGCTTTTCTTTCCAATATTCATGCTCCTAGAAATCAGGTTATATCTCCTGGATACCTCCTGAGTATCAGAGGGACTTTTATCCTCCAAATCAAGGCAAAGAGGGCACCCATCTGATTTCCCAGGAGGTGAGGATTCTGTGGATGCTGCATTAGGCACCAAAATTACCCACTGGGTATTTACACAGAGCATGTTGACATGAAAAAAAAAAAATAAAATAGGCTATTGAAAATAGAAATTGTCTGTGTGCACTCAGACATGCTCCAGATTTGGATACTGCATCATTGTGGAAGGGATGTGAGGTGGAGAATATCTGGGGTATTGGTATGTAAATGAACACTTTAATTATTGCAGTCTGCTGGTTTCCCATGCCTGGTGCAGCCAGAGCACCTGGATCCTGCAGGGATGTGGGGTTTACCTGGATCAGGTGAGCAGCTGGGCTGCTGTAGCTGCTGCTGGCACATCTGGGCAGTGCATGGGAAATACCCAGCCCAGGGTGAGGGGGTGGAAAAGCAATTTTGGTGCTGGGGCATGAGGTTTTTGAAGAGCTGACCCCTCCCAGGCAGTCCCTGCTTTCCTTGTGCCTCAGGCAGAGCCTTTCCAGGCCAAACATTCCTGGAGTGTGGCACAGATGTCCCTTCCCAGCCCAGTCCTGCCCTGCTGGAAAAGATGAAACAGAGGAATCTTGCAAACATGAATGCCCAGATTCTGAAACCATAAGCAAAATTGAAATGAAAGCCACTTTTGAGATGCCAAGCCTTAGTTCCTGAATTACCATGAAACAATAGGATGGCCCCTGAAGGTAATCCCCTCTTGATTAAACAATGCCCTTGGCCAGAGAGCAACTCCAAAGCTCACAAAAGACTTGCCAGGGTCCAAAGATTAGATCTTAGAGTTTAAAATACAACACACTATGCTAATATAAGGATTCCTATAGGCTGCATGTAAATGCTATAGAATTTGTATTTTGTATTAGATTGGTGAGTGGAAATTAGAATATTCATCATGGAAGAAGATTTATTGTGTTGCAAAAGGGAAATCTCTCTCTTACTCCTCTTCCTCTCCTTTCTCTCTTTACCCTCTCCCTTGCTCTTCTTCTTGCTCTCTTCTCCCTCTTCTCTCTCTCACTCCCTCCCTCCTTTTATCTTCTTTGTCCTGTTTTGGGCTCTTTTATAATAAACTGCAGCTATAACATTGAGCTTCAACAGAGCTCTTGAGTTTTGTTCCCTACCCACCCTGACACAAAGACTCCCAAAAACTCCCCACCCAAAAACTCCCCACCCAGCCATGCCAGGGCTTTGCCTCCTCATTATCTCATGGATCCCCCCTGTCTGTGCCCTGGGCTTTTCACAGACCCCCATTATTTCCAATCCCCTTCACTTGTCAAAAGCAATTTGGCCACTTGTTATGGGTCAGACAAAAACAGCTCTGGGCCCTGCCAGCCCCAACGAGGGGCCTGGCTGATTCCAGAGCTTTATCCCCCTTTTCCATGCAGGCTCCCCTCTCTCTGGGCTGAGCAGGCAGATCCCAGCCCCAATTAGCAGCCCAGGAATTTTAATGAGTGGAGCAGTCAATTATATCAATGGACACCCCTTGCCCTCTCCCTTTGCTCCCCTCTCTCCCCCTGTCCTTGGGCAAAGCTCCCTGCCCTGAGCCTCTGCAGGAGCTGCCAGAGGGGCCCAGCTGTCCCAGATCCTGCTGCTGGCCCAGGATTTGTCCCCTCTCATCCCTGACCTCCACTTGAACCAGGGCTCTGTGCCTGCATTCAAGTCCTTCCCAGTTTTGTTGTTTCTTAGAGTTTTGTGTCAAGTGTTGCTCTTTTTGCTGTGAGATCAGGCTGGGGTGAGTCTCAAATCTGCACCAAATCACATCTTGAGGTGCTGGACGTGCTTTACAAGGTGACATAGATGGTGACAGGGCTCTGACCCTGCACAGGCATTCCCAAATTCTGGTCACAGTCCAAAGAGTTTTGTCCCAGTTCTTTTCTGGACGGTGAACACCTCTTTTTGGGGCATGAAGCAGCTTGGTCATCTCTTTCTCCTCCATCATCTCTTTCTCCTCCACCATCCCTTTCTCCTCCACCATCCCTTTCTCCTCCATCACCCCTTTTTCCTCCATCTCTTTCTCCACCATCCCTGTTTTCACCATCCCTTTCTCTCCACCATCACCCCTTTCTCCTCCATCATCCCTTTCTCCTCCATCCCTTTCTCCATCATCCCTGTCTCCTTCATCCCTTTCTCCTCCACCACCCCTTTCTCCTCCATCCCTGTTTCCACCATCCCTTTCCCCTCCATCCCTTTCTCCTCCTCCATCCCTCTCTTCACCATCCCTGTCTCCATCATCCCTTTCTCCTTCATCCCTGTCTCCACCCTCCATTTCCCCTCCATCCCTTTCTCCTCCTCCACCATCCCTCCATCCCTTTCTCCTCCACCATCCCTTTCCCCACCATCCCTTTCTCCTCCATATCTGTCTCCATCATCCCTTTCTCCTCCACCATCCCTTTCTCCATCATCCCTCTCTCCTCCATCCCTGTTTCCTCCACCCCTTTCTCCTCCACCTGTCTCCTCCTCCATCCCTTTCTCCTCCACCATCCCTTTCTCCATCATCCCTCTCTCCTCCATCCCAGTCTCCACCATCCCTTTCTCCATCACCCCTGTTTCCACCATCCCTTTCCCTGTGGCAGGACCCGACTCAGTTAAAGCCCGGCTTTGCAAAGCTGAGCCTGGCCGCTCTGGGCGCGGTGACCATTGAGCTGCAGCGGCACAGGCTGCTCACCTCCCGCAGCAATTACCGGGAGTTTAACGGGAGAGCGCCTCTCCCGCCGGGAATTGCGGCTCCGGGAGCAGGGAGGTGCGGCAGATGTTCGGGAACACCGGACAATTACCCCGAGCAGCTCGTTCCCCTCTGACGGGGCCACTGCACATCAGAGATGACCAGGAGCTGGCGATACACGGTGGGGAAGGGATCCTGAAACCACCTGGCTGTACCGGGTGTGATATGGGGAACATCTGCTAGGCACGTGTAAAAATAGGATTATCACCAAAAAAAAAAAAAAAAAAAAAAAAAAAAAAAAAAAAAAAAAAGTGACGGTGGAAACTGTTTTACCATCCTGCCTTAAATCCCCCTCCTCCTCTTCCTCGCTGTAACATCACAGAGTCTCAGGTTGCACTCAAAGTGGTTTCCTCTCTGCATCAAATGGGTTTTAATGTGCCCCAAGCACAGGGAAAATAAAGGGGTCTGATCTCGATTAAAAGGGGAGGGAGAAGGTTTGGGGGAGAAGCCAAAGGCTTGGCTGCTGGCCATTCACTCAGTTATTGGTAAAGAGAAAGGGATGGCTCCCACACCATGGAGACACTTCCTCTCCTGCAAGGGACTGGGAGACCCTCCTAGTTTCAGAGCAGCCAGAATCTTGAGTTAAAACGCTTTGCAGAGCCTCAGGTGAGATTTCCCACCTGGGAAACACCAAGAAGATGAAGAGAATCAAGCAGAGAGGAGAAGACCACAGCCAGACGAGGAGAAAACAGCTGATGCCAGGCTTCCCTGACAAGTCTGTCTCTTGCTTTGATTGATCTCAGCGAGGAACAAAGCTCTGCCAGGCTGCCAAGTGTCTTGTGTACCCTGTCAGGCTGGTTTGAGTCTATTGTGGATGCAAGATCAGAGAGGAACTCATCTTGCTGGAGATTTAACTGTGTTCCTTCTGTTTCTGTCCCTTCCAGCTGTAAATATTCCAGGGTTGGAGCAGAACTGGCTGTTTTGCAGCTCCTGGGTGACACAGAGCAGGACAGGCTTTGCTGGTCACAGCGAGCTGTCAGTTTTCTCATTAAATTAAATGGAGGTGATTCACAGGGATGTGATGGGGGGCAGCACATTTACCCCCTCTTCAGAAGGATGGACACTGTTCAAACCACAAAAAAGCACCCTCCTTCACCCCATGCCCTGCCTTTTATCCCATGCTGTTGGGAGCAGACCTTTGCATGTCATGAAACACTTTGATTTTCCCCTTTGAAAAAGTGAAGTGAGGGAGGACAGGCTCAGCAAAGACAGAGAATCTGCTCCTCATGTTGGGGGAGAGAAAAGCCCAGGAGCTCATAAATGTGGCTCATTTTGTGCCTGGAGAAGGAGGGTGGAGGGCAGGCATCTTCCCATTCCTCATTCCTTCCTTCTCCAGGGCAGAGATTCCTATAAACACCCCTAATATGAGATTAGGATCAGCTTTCCTCACAGCAGTTCAGCCCTCACTTAGAACCCCAAATAACAGCCAGCCCTTAGTATTGCTGGACTCACTTGAAACTCCTGGCTGTAATGGCTGCAATTATGAATTAATGGCCTTAAATTCACCATCAGACCTAATGCCTTCTCCTGTCTGGTTCTTGTTTCCATTCTGCCTTCTCACTGCTGTTCCACAATTATTTGTCATTAGTCATTAATCTTGAAAGCATCAGCTTTATTTTCTCTTATTTTCCTCCAAGAAACTCTTGCCCGCTCCCAGGTTTTTATTGTTCACTGTTTTCCATCACTCTTTCCCTTGCCTCAATCTAATAAGTTTTGTACTGCTCTAAAAAGTATTTTTTTTTTCCCTGATGGGGGAATAAAGCACCCAAGAGATGTGTGTGACACAGCTGATGCTGCCAACACCTGAGGGGTGTTTATGCCCTGCTTACAGCTCAGCCTGCTGAGGAAGGGGCAGAATTAGAGCATTTTCCCACAGAGCTGTTCCAATCCTGGGTTTTTCCTGTCCCACACTCATCCTGCTGCAGCAGAACCCTCCATGGGGTCTTTCTCCAAGACTCTGGCTGGTGTGGGGCTGTTTCTCCCTGCAGAGCCCAAATCTCATTAAAAGGCTGGCACAGGTGTTACTGGGCTGAGTATTGCTGGAAAAGGATGAAATAATCCAAGAGGGACAAATCTCAGACCTTTGACCAGCACCTGAAGTGAGAACAAAGAAGCAGGTCATGTCTCAGAGGGTGCAGAAGAGCTCAAAAACACACGAGGGTGTTTAAATTAACACTTCTCTCTTCCTCTGGGAAGGAGCTGGCAGAGCTGGCAGGTCAGGATGGTCCTCACTGGCAGTGCAGGGGAGGATGCTGAGAGATGCTGGGACCTGTTCCTGCCACCAGAGCATCCCTGGACAGTTCTTTCAGGGAGGAGGGACCCCTCTGATGGGCCACATCTCCTTTGCCTTCAGCCATCCAGAGTCCTGATCCCATAGGGGAAAGATGTTCCTAGAGATTGCTTCCTGCTCCAACATCTCCATTTGCTTCCCTCATTCTCCCTGAGACTGGCTCCAGCAGGGATTTTCACCACTCCTGAAGTTCTTCTTGCTGTTGCCAGGTTTCCATTCTGCTTCCATATTTCTCCCCTGGATTCTGAGTCTTTCCAAGGAAATGCCCCTTCCAGATGGGCAGACTCAGCTTCCTCCCTGCACACACAGGCTGCAGGGTCAGGGAGGGAGGGAGCCAGCAAGGGATGCTCAGGGCAAGAAGTGAGAGATTGTGCATCCATCCCATCAGTGTGAAGAAACTGGAGACAAAGCAGGGGCCAAAAGAAGCTGGTTCAGCCAGGCACGTGTCCAACCCCAGTGTGAGACTTTGGCAAAGGTGACCAAAGTGGCAAAAAGCATCAGCTCTGATAGCTGAGCATTCTGTGGCTTTAATTACAAAATTCACCAGGGCTCTTGCACTAGATCTCTGGGCAATAGACTTTGGGAAGGGAAGTTATTTTATTTTTTGAAATCTTTTTCCCCTCAGGGTGATTTTTTCCCCCCTACTCGATGAGATCAAAGGCTCATGGAACATTTGTTTCAAGGGGTACCAAAGTGAGAGAAAATTGGACATTTTGGAAAGAAGTGGGACAAAATATTCTCTCTCAGGAAGACTATAACCAATAACAGCAGAGAGTTGCAGGAAGCAGAGAAACTGTGACATTTAGGGAAGAGCCTAAAATTCAGGCAGGCGTGTGACCAACAGGGAAAACAATAGCCTTGTGACATTTGGGGACCAACTCCATCAAAAATAGTGCTGCTGAAATGTGCCAAACCCACATGGGTGGCCTCCTCCTCTGCTGCTGAATGTGGGGCAGTGGTGGTTGGGAGGCAGAGGGGAGAAAAGGGTTATTTTTGTTTAAATATATTGGGAATAGAAGGGATCAAAAGCTGCGCCGACTCTTCCCTGAAGCACTACACATTTTTTCTGCCAACCAAGTGCCCAGAACTTGGCAAGGCTTCAGTGGCTTGAGCACTATCCAGTAGTCAAATGCTGCTATGGAAATCTTCCAAGGAGCTGATGACTGATCATTAGAGCTGCTCAAAAGCCTGTCCAGCTCTTCGCGCTGGGAAAAGCCGCGTAGGGAACGGGAGGTGCCTGATCTCCCAAAGCTGAGCCCAGCGCTCCCCAAGGCAGCCCAGCTCCCTCAGCCCTGCCTCTGCTGCTGCTGCTGAGGGGGGGTGAGGGCTGGGCTGTGCTAGCAGAGCTGGTGAGGTTGATTTTGGCTCAGGACCAAGTCTCGCTCCATGCCCGTCATCCCCAAGGATGCCAGTCCCTGGGGGTTGTGTCCCCCTGTCTTGGGCTGCAATGCAGGATGTGGCCAGAAATGTGAATTCTGTCACCATCTGTTGAAGTGGGTGGGGCAGTGACCCTGATCTCCTGGAACATATTATCTGCTAATGGGCCATCTTTAAACCAGCTGGGGCAATCATCTTTATCTTTCCCACAGCCCATCCTCCCTCCAGGAAGATATCATCTGCTGCTGGCCCATTCAGTCCCACTGCATGACTGATAAAATTCCATCATCCCACTGGGAGATGCTCCAGCCAGGGGAGGAGCCAAGCCTTTCCTACCCAGATAAAAACTGAGATTTTGGACAGCAAGTTATCCATCTTTCCACTGGATTCCAGAGGAAAGCCAGACCTTTCCACATCATCCCTGCACCTTCAGAGGAAAACTGCACCTTCTCCAGGAGCACTGCTCCAGCTGAACCACATCTGCCACTGCAGGAGGATGCAGCCACCATTGAATGGGACTGTGCCAACACCCTGACTGACTGACGGGTGTCAGCTTGGATTCTGACTCTGGCAGGGTTTTGGGATTGTTCTTTGTAATACTGTATTTGTATTTTAATTTTCCTAGTAAATAACTGCTATTCCTAATTCCCATATCTTTGTCTCAGAGCCCCTTAATTTCCAATTTATAATAATTTGTAGGAAGGGGGTTTACATTCTCCATTTCAAAGAGAAGCTTCTGCCTTTATTGGCAGACACCTGTCCTTCAAACCAGGACACCCCCCCAGTCTGGTTTTGTTTCTTGTGGGGAAATATAGACCCAATATAAACCTAACAGGGAGAATTTGTGGGGGTGACAGGCATTTGAAGGGGACATCCAGCAGGCACCTGCTGCCTCTGTGTGTGCCAGGGGAATGAAGCTCTGGTTAGGATGGATGCCTTTGGCTCAGCAGTTTTCCACACAGAGCTGAAGGGATGGTACAACACTATTTTGGCTCTGTGTCCCGCTGGGAGAAGCCCACAGAGGTTTCCCTTGGTGGGTGAGAAGTGCTGGATGTGTCTCTGCTCCTCCCTGATCATCTCCAGCTGCTGGCAGTGGAGAGCCACGGGCAGAACTGTGGCAGAAACAGATGGGAAGCTCTCAATCCAATAAACTTCCCAAATTTTCCCTGTTTCTCATGGATGTGTTGCCTCCTCTTGGCAGCAAAGACCTGGAAACTTCTCAGCCCCAAGACCAGGCACCACCACAGCTGCTCCTGGCCAGAGCATCCCAGTGTGGATGGCAGGAGCAGGGTGGCTTTGAGGGGAGCAAAATCCGCCCCTTTGTGCCAGTAAGGGCAAGAGAAAACCTGGATGCCTCTGGAAACCCTTCTCCCTTTTCCCAGCCCTGGTTTTATCAGAGCATCACTCTAGGACAGTTGGTTTTAAAGCTTCTGGAAGGGGAGAGCTGTGTTTGACCCATGGCTTAAAAAATGCTCGTGTGCTCACAGCCCTAGAATTACCCAAACACTGCAGCAGGGCTAAGGGGGAATAGATCAGCCAAACACTCTGTTTTTCCACCTAAAACTAGCTAAGATGCATTTGGGGAGAGGCTGTGAGGGGGGAAAAAACACAGGCAAAGTGGCCCTATTAAAGCAAGGTGGCAAAGGCAAGTCCTGAATTTCAGAGCACAGTTCCTGCCCTTTCTTGCTGCCTGGCAGAAATCAAAACAAAAATACGCTGAGAAACCTTTTTCAGCCTCATTTTCAAAGCCATCTCTGACCAGGAAATAGCCCTGAAATGAGTGTGAGGAGTTAAGAGGCACACAGGGAGACTTAGGAAAGGAGCTGGTAGAGTGCTAGGAAGGTTTGTTTGTGTGCAAAATGTGTTATTACCTATCTTGGAAAACACAGGATATTATATTGCTTTACATTTGGGGTGTTTTTGCTGCAAGGCTCCAGGGTGATTTGTGGTGGTGGGGCTGAGGGAAGATAACAAATAGAAGCTTATGAAGAATGGAATTTTTTCCCCCCCCTTCAGTTATAGTATTAAATAGCTGCTTGTATCACAGCAATTTCTCCCTCTCTCCCCCCCTTTATTTTTTTTTTTGTGGCATGCCAAGATTAAAAAAAAAACCAAAAACCCTTTATTTGCTAATGCCACTTATTTAATTTAATCAGGCTGAAGTACACCTTTAATAAATTTGCCTCCGAAATGAAAAATTACAAAGATGTGGCAGAAGAATATTTTAATGAAAACTGATGATGTAGCAAGTTAGAGCAGAATTATGTCCTCTCCCTGCCCTTTCCTACCATGCAGCAGCAGCCAAATATCCCCCAGAAAATCACAGGCTGTGCTGTAGAACTCTTTTTAGTTTTCCTGTCCTGAGTTCTACTCTCTTGTGGGGCTCTTTGCTGATTTCTAGACAACCTGCCAAGTATTCCTGGAGTGGCAGCACTGAAATAAGGCAGGCAGCAGGATCAGTCTGCAGGATGTGTGATGCCAGCCTGGACTGTCCAGGTGTTGGGATATTCATGGCAGAGGTTGTTCAAGGGCAGGGGATGCAGGACAAGGAGAAATATTCTTAGATGGGTCCTCAACCAGTCCCAAATCCACCCTGCTTTCCTTCCAGATGATGGCACTCAATGGTGCCAGCAAATATCTACCTGGCCCCAAAGCTGCTTCTCATGCTGGGAAAGCAGTGATGGAAAAAAAAAAAAAAAAAAAAAAAAAGAACATTTCCAAGTGGCTGTAAGGAGGAAGATCTCCAGGATTTCAACAAGGCTTTCAGCCGCTTCAAATAACAGGGTCCCTGCCCCTAGAAATGCTGGGATTTTGTTTTTTGAGCATTTCCCTTTTCCTCTGTGCAGTTATATTAAGGAAAAAAGCCACGGGGTTATCACCAGGATAAAGGGCAGCACCACAGGAACCTCAGAGGAGGTCTCTAAAAATCTCTCTTCACTGATAAAACTGCTCAGCTGTCATGTGGAGGAATGGAAGTTCTTGGGAACAAAATAAACCCAGGGGGTCAGGAAACCTCCAGGATCAGGAGACACACACCTGCTCTTGGAAGCAGCGTGTCCAAACCAGCGTTGGTCAGGTCTTGCTTTGGCAAGAAATAGAAAAGATAAATCAGGACAGCAGAGCATGAATCCTGTTTTGGAGTGCTTCCCATTTGGGTGTGAATCACTGCATTTGTTGAAGGAAGGTCCTTGCTTAGCCCTGGAGCTCTTCCTCCTCGTGACTCTGCCGGTGACGTCGTGGCGATGACAAATTTATGACATCAGAACGCCAGTCCCTGGAGCTGCTGTGACAGATGAGGCACTGCAGATCCCCTGCAAGCAAAAGGAGAACTCAGCAGAAGGAAACTCAGATGGAATTTATGAGTCTTCTCCAGGAACTGATGTCGCTGCTGGCCTGGGGCCAGCGGGATTTATGGTGCCTGTGCCCCGAGCCTGGCTCCCAGGGGATCAGCTGAGATCAATCCAGCCAGAGCCAGACCCTGCACAGGGCCAGCTGTTGGGCAGAGCTGCAGAGACATCAGACAGAGGTGGAAATGTCCCAGTGTATTGGGTTGATGTGGCCAGAAATGTGAATTCTGTCACCATCTGTTAAACCAGGTGGGGCAGTGACCCTGATCTCCTGGCACATATTATCTGCTAATGGGCCATCTTTAAACCAGCTGGGGCAATCATCTTTATCTTTCCTACAGCCCATCCTCCCTCCAGGAAGATATCATCTGCTGCTGGCCCATTCAGTCCCACTGCATGACTGATAAAATTCCATCATCCCACTGGGAGATGCTCCAGCCAGGGGAGCAGCCAAGCCTTTCCTACCTAGATAAAAACTGAGATTTTGGACAGCAAGTTATCCATCTTTCCACTGGATTCCAGAGGAAAGCCAGACCTTTCCACATCATCCCTGCACCTTCAGAGGAAACTGCACCTTCTCCAGGAGCACTGCTCCAGCTGAACCACATCTGCCACTGCAGGAGGATGCAGCCACCATTGAATGGGACTGTGCCAACACCCTGACTGACTGACGGGTGTCAGCTTGGATTCTGACTCTGGCAGTGTTTTGGGATTGTTCTTTGTAATACTGCATTTCTATTTTAATTTTCCTAGTAAAGAACTGTTATTCCTAATTCCCATATCTTTGCCTGAGAGCCCCTTAATTTCAAAATTATAATAATTTGGAGGGAAGGGGTTTACATTCTCCATTTCAAAGAGAAGCTCCTGCCTTTATTGGCAGACACCTGTCCAAACCAGGACACCCAGCAGAAGTCCAGTGCATGAGAAGCTCTACCTGATGGTCCATTTTTGCCTCTCACTTGGCAAAAAATGCAGAATGAAGCCACTTAAACCCCTATAGGACACAAAGCTGATACTGAGCCTTTTATTTGTTGCCTCACTCACTGGATGGACCCTGGTGGCTCTTGAGGAGCAAGCCCATGACTTCATCCTCTGGGTTCAGCACTGAACTCTCTCCTGGCAAGCTGGAAAGTTGGCACATCATGTGAAATACCTGTCTTCCATCCTCCCTAATTCAGGCTGAATTTCAGCCAGTGGCCTCTGGATCCCACAGCTGCTCTCTTGGGCTGGGCAGACCTTTTTTGATCCCCCCTCTCCCAGGCTCCACCAGCTGTAGAGCAGAGGTGGCAACCAAGGCTGTCCATAAAACATCCTCTTTCCCAAAGGGTGAGCCGTGTTTTTCCAGGTTTGCCCGCTATGCTTTCACTAGTTTCCATGAAAACAAATCGCAGTTTTCATAAACACAAACTACCATCTGGCCCTGGAAATGTTGGTGGGTGTTTTTTTTATCCGCCTTTGACGGGATTTGAAAACTGTTGGGAAAATCCTAGCGAGGTGAAAAGGAGAAGTTTTGGCACAGCTCCACGGAGTTGCTGCTCCAACCCTGATTGCTCTAAGGCTGGGTTTGCTGCTCAGTTGCTTGATTGGGTTGAGAGCTCCAGGTCATCATCCCAAGGCTTTTCCTCATCCCTTCACCTGGAAGGAGCCACCCAACAGCTCCTCCTTTCACACTGCTCTGCTGCAAGCTGTGCTCAGTGGTGACTCAGTGCTGGGCTCCATCTGCCCATCGCCGTGGTGTTCCCATCCAGGAGCTCAGCACCAGGACAAAACCAGCACAGGACTGGGCTGGACAGGTTTCCCAGCAGCACAAACCCAGCTCAGCCATCCTGACCCAAGGAAAAGCTCCTCCCCTGTGCCCAGCTTCACTTAACAAAGCCATCAGCACTCCTATTAAATATTTAGCTTGGTGTGTTGTCCTGCCTGTGAGGGGAAGGGCAAAGGCAGGAGCAGATGGGACAGGGATGATTCAGAGTGTGCTGTTACATCCCAGAGTGCGAGCCAGGGAGCTGCTTAAATCAAACCAGGCTTAATGAGAAAGTACATAATTAGAGGCTTTAACAACCGTGGCTGCCCTGTGTGAGGTTTTGCACCATCTCTATGGGTTGTTTTTTCAGAGTAAGAGGAGATTGGGACGAACTTTCTGGATTGATTTCAGTGCTGGATCTGGGTTGTGGGAGTGGAGGGAGATGATGGGAATTGAATGAACGGGTTTGTGCTTGTGGTAGAGAAGTATAAAGGGGAGACCTTACCAAAGATGGGAATTTAGGCCAAGGCATGGCCAGCTTTTTGGGTGCTGGAGAATAGAGCTGGCAAGGAGTGTGGTTGCCTTCAGTTTCTGTGTCCACTCATCAAAGGAATGGCTTGGGAAAGGCTTTGAATGAGGATTTGGATAGATCTTTCATCTGTGCTGAGGGTTCAGTCTATCACTGGTATTCCAAGATGACCTGTGGTGAAGGAAAGGAGGAAGGGAGGGAAGGCTGGCTTGGCCAAACACATTTTTACAGAGCTTTTCCAGGTAGGAAATGCTCCCTCCAAGGGCATCCATCCGGGATACAGCAGATCATGCTCAAAACCTCTGCTGGAGAGAGAGCTGGTATTAATTAAATATGCACAGGGCCAGAGAGGGAATCAGCAGAGCAAACATGGAAATCTTTCATCTTCTCAGGGAACGTTCGTAACCCACGTACTGCATTTCTTAGCCCGGCGTAACTTCCCTCTCCCTCTCAAAAGAATCAAACATTAAATTAAAAGTTCTTGGAAGAGAAATCCCCAGATTTCACAATTCACAGAGTTCTTGTTTCCTCATTCCCAGTGCAGGATATTGATATACTCAGACAAGGGTAATTCTGGGGATCTTTAGGTCTTTCTTGGACTCTGGACTTGAACACCGTGTTTAGACATTCAGAAATGGGAAGCAGTGCATTTCTTTCTTATTTTTTCCATCATTCCCATGTTCCTTCATGTCAGCCTCCTGTCCTGAGCTACAGATATTATTAAAATGCTGTCCTTCAGCCCACCCAGCCTTGGCTGGTCTCTGTGCCCCCACACCAGCAGGGGTAAGGAGCCAGCACATCTCATTTCCTGCACAATTCCCATGGGAAGCACCTTCAGCGTGCTCAGCTCAAGGAAGAGACCCTTCCATCAGTCACTGGGGTCCCCTTGATCTGAAGCACAAATACAAGGCAAGGATAAAGAGCTGATCTGGTGCTTGCCAAGAAGGATTTTTTATGCAAAAACCATCACAAATGGTTGCAGGTGAGAGCAGAAAAGCATCAATATGAGCACCTCCTTGGACACTGCTCTGAGCTGCTGTTTCCTTTCCAATTCTTTCTTTCCCTGCATCTCTGAGACAAACCAGGAGCACTCTTGTATTTAATAATAGGGGAAATTCAAGTGATTTCGATCAATCAGCCTTGCCCAGGTTCTCTGGAGGACTGCAGCTCCAGCTCTCCTCCCCTTCCCTGTTACACTCCAAAACTACTCAAGAAGATCACATTTGTAGGTTGGCAATTAATAAAATCATTCAGAAAAATAGGGAAATTGTGTTAAAATCAGATACAGCTCAACTGCTTAACAGCAAGAAATGTGTGCCAGGCTGGATTTTAACCTGCTTGGCACCTTTTAAACAAAGCATTGTCCATCTACTTCAACTCATCAGGGCTCAAAAGAAAGAAATGAATGTTATCCTGGGGCCAGCCTAAAAAAGCTCTTCATCTTGGCTCTGAAAAGGAAGAGCTGAGGATCTGATTGTGCCTAAATGGGTCAATTTTTTCCCTGCCCTAGGAAGTCCATCAAGCTCCCATCTATTGAAATCTATTTAAGAAGATGATCCTCATCTCTGGTGGCCTCTTCGTGGTGGTACCCCCGGATATTGGGGAAGAAAAAATAAGATGCAACAGGGAGCTGGTGCAGGAGGGTTGAAGAACAGAGAAAATGAGAACAGAGAATCTCTTCCACGCTTTGCTCAACATGCAAGGAAAAAAAAATCACCTCTTCCCTTTAGTGAAAGCCATTAAAGAAAAAGAGGGAAGGAGAAAGGAAGGAAGAGGAGAGTCATTACAAGGCTTTGAATCTGGAGGCCTTTTCAATCTGCTACACTGAATGTAGGTTGTCAGCAAGGAAGAAAAGCAGCTGCTCTGCTGATAAGGCAGGTACCAGCAAAACCTGCTGTGCTTCTAATGAATCCTGACAAAGCACTTTGGGATAGGAGGGAGAGAAAAAAACCACTGGATTGGTGGAGTTTGCCCTGTGGTGTGGCATTCCTGTGTCTGAACCAAAGGGTAAAAGCCCTAGTGGGCTCTAGGAATATTTTGGCATGGAATGACTGCAGGAGGCAGCTCCCTTCTTCCTGCACCTGATTTAACTATGGGGGTTGAGAGGAAGTGGCCATGCTCCTTCCTGCATGGGTTTAGGAGTGTCTTGGGTTGCAATATAGGATGTGACCAGAAATGTGAATTCTGTCACCATCTCTTGAAGTGGGTAGGGCAGTGACCCTGATCTCCTGGCACATATCCTCTGCTAATGGGCCATCTTTAAACCAGCTGGGCAATCATCTTTATCTTTTCCACAGCCCATCCTCCCTCCAGGAAGATATCATCTGCTGCTGGCCCATTCAGTCCCACTGCATGACTGATAAAATTCCATCATCCCACTGGGAGATGCTCCAGCCAGGGGGAGCAGCCAAGCCTTTCCTACCCAGATAAAAACTGAGATTTTGGACAGCAAGTTATCCATCTTTCCACTGGATCCCAGAGGAAAGCCAGACCTTTCCACATCATCCCTGCACCTTCAGAGGAAACTGCACCTTCTCCAGGAGCACTGCTCCAGCTGAACCACATCTGCCACTGCAGGAGGATGCAGCCACCATTGAATGGGACTGTGCCAACACCCTGACTGACTGACGGGTGTCAGCTTGGATTCTGACTCTGGCAGGGTTTGGGATTGTTCTTTGTAATACTGCATTTCTATTTTAATTTTCCTAGTAAAGAATTGTTATTCCTAATTCTCATATCTTTGCCTGAGAGCCCCTTAATTTCCAATTTATAATAATTTGGAGGGAGGGGGTTTTCATTCTCCATTTCAAAGAGAAGCTTCTGTCTTTATTGGCAGACACCTGTCCCTCAAACCAGGACAAGGAGGAACCTCCTGAACTCCCAGAGCAGGTCTTTTGAGGTTTCAGTGTTCCCCAGGGCTTTCCAAACTCAGCCTCCATGGGGTTGCTGGTTTAGCAGTCGGGGCCAGGTGAAGATGCTGTCATGGGATTGTCCCTAAAAGCTTTGGGCTCGGGATCTCTGTCCATGGTTCATTCTCTTCTTGAAGACCAAGTGGTGAGTTCATTGTGGCAAAGAATTTCCAGCTCAGGTGAAAGCTCTTCTACCACCAACCTGTGCCATGGAGTGAGGAGAGAGCGTGTAGCTCCCCTGCTGCCTTCCATTCCAGCTGTGTTTCCTTTATGGATTGTGGAAAAAGGGAAGAAAGAGTAAAGATGGATGAGCAGGGACGACAACAGTGAGAATTAGCAGTCCACACAGCCCAGAGATGTGTGTAGTAACCTCTTTTATGTCTTATTCTCGCCCAGGGATATCTTTATCTTCAGCAGCACGGGAGGATTTTTAATCTTCTTCACAAAGACAATCTTTGCAGGAGGAGGAAACAATCAGCTTTTATGGGGCTGTTCGCTCCTTTATTTATTTGCAAATTCTCAGCAACAGTCAAACTTGAGCAAAGGATAAAAAAAGGAAACAAACAATAAAAAAAAAAAAAAAAAAAAAAAAGAAACAATCCAGAAAAGGTGAACAGAAAGATGGGTATTTTTCTTCTTACTGTATCCCACAGAATAAGAAATGGATGTCTTACATGTCTATAAATAATAGCCATCTATAAGTTACCAGCATTGAGATGTAAATGAGGTAACAGTGGGAATTTCATCTCGTTCAGCATGAAAAATGAGTCTCCCTTTCCAGGGAGTTTCAGGACATGCCTTTGGAGCTGGAGGCAGACCCTTTGCAGGAGCAGGGAGCAAGAAGGCAGGTGAGCCCCCTTTCCACCTGAGCATCCCCTCCTGCCAAGTCTCCAGCACGGCCGGGCTTCCCACTGCTAAAAAACTGGAGTGGGAAGAGGAAGGGGCTGAGTGCTGCTGAAAAAGGGATCTCTGTTATTCTGCTTGAAGCCTGGGAAGAGGTCAGTCTGAATCTCCCATCTGGATTGTCCACAATTGTGGCAGATGTGGAGAGAAGTGAGGGGACTGGGGGATTGTCTGGTTTGAAGGACAGGTGTCTGCCAATAAAGGCAGGAGCATCTCTTTGAAATGGAGAATTTAAACCCCCTTCCTCTAAATTATTATTATAATTTTGAAATTAAGGGACTCCCAGGCAAAGATATGGGAATTAGGAATAACAGTTCTTTACTAGGAAAATTAAAATAGAAATGCAGTATTACAAAGAACAATCCCAAACCACTGACAGAGTCAGAATCCAAGCTGACACCCGTCAGTCAGTCAGGGTGTTGGCACAGTCCCATTCAATGGTGGCTGCATCCTCCTGCAGTGGCAGATGTGGTTCAGCTGGAGCAGTGCTCCTGGAGAAGGTGCAGTTTTCCTCTGAAGGTCCAGGGATGATGTGGAAAGGTCTGGCTTTCCTCTGGAATCCAGTGGGAAGATGGATAACTTGCTGTCCAAAATCTCAGTTTTTATCTGGGTAGGAAAGGCTTGGCTGCTCCCCTGGCTGGAGCATCTCCCAGTGGGATGATGGAATTTTATCAGTCACACAGTGGGACTGAATGGGCCAGCAGCAGATGATATCTTCCTGGAGGGAGGATGGGATGTGGGAAAGATAAAGATGATTGCCCAGCTGGTTTAAAGATGGCCCATTAGCAGAGAATATGTGCCAGGAGATCAGGGTCACTGCCCCACCTGGTTTAACAGATGGTGACAGAACACACATTTCTGTCACATCCTGTACTGCAACCCAAGACAGGGCTCTTCAAGCACTGAGATGTTTTTCGTCTTGATATGACGAGTGTCTGACAGCACTTCTTATCCATCCTTGTCTCCAATTTTCCATCAAAAAGTTAGCATCCAAAGGGCTCTTGATGCATTTCCTCATCCCCTATGAGTGTTTCCAGCCCTGGCATACCAATTTCTCAACTCCTTATTAACAATTCCAAAGGAGATCCTATTAAACTGGTGCTGTCAAGTTGGGTAGGACCAGCCTCTCTTCATCTGTCAAGGAGTCTCTTCTTGATTCCAACTGCCTTAAAAACACAATGAGACAAAAAAAAAAAGACAAACTACACCTCAAATTCACAGCATTTGCTGGGAAAACACAGATTTTCATCGTTGTTACCTAATTTTATGGAAGGTGCTGCTCATGCCAGGTTAAACCACGTAGTTCAGAATTAGGAAATCAACATCACAAAGGTGAAGATCGATCATAGATTGGGTCTCTGAGAGTTCTGGTCAGGTGATGGAGGTAAGAAACCTACAGTAAATGAGATTCCCCTCCTTTTTGCAAGAGGTTTTTGTTCACAACAGTATGACTGGAAACATCTTTTTGGAAAACATCAACTATTGGAAAGACGCTGTTTCTGAAGAGCTCTGTGGTCTACACTCCTGATTTCTTATATTCATATAAATGATCTTTCACAGATTCTTGGAATGATTTGGGTTGGAAGGGACCCTAAAGATCATCTTGTTCCAACCCCCTGCCAGAGGCAGGGCTGCCTTCTTCCACCTATTAAAACAGAAAAGCAATTAGATCTTACAGCTCAGGCTGTGATTAATCATCCTACAAACAGCATATGGACAGGGAGAAAAGGAATAGTTCCTGAATCACATGGGATGTGTTCAACTAGTGATCGAACTGGGATATTCTGGGAAAACATCTGCTGGCTCCTGCATGCTCCCCTGTGCTCATTCTGAGCCCTAAAACCTGGCCTTGCCCACAAACCACAGATTTATGGATAGAGAAACGCTCAAACCTTGATGCTTTGTGAGCATGGAGATTCATCCCTCTGCTCCTCAGCAGTGGAAAAGGGAATTTTTTCCCCCTTGCTGCCTCTCCCTGCCTTGCCTTTCCTTGGAGAAGCCCTTCTCTGATGCACATGGCTTGCTCACCATCCAGGCTACTGACTTTTTTTTTTTTTTTTTTCCTTTTCCTACCCAATATCTAAGTGCTGCCATAGTAAATGGTCATTATAAAGCTATAAATAGTTCACAGCACTCCCAATTAGGAAGCTGCACTTAATTGCACGGGGGGGGGAAATAAAAAGGCAGAGGGAAAAATTAGCTGCTGCTGCAGTCCTTGCTTGATGAGAAGACCCTTGAACTGTGCAGGAGGCATCCTCAGGTCACTCCAGGGCTGCAGAGAGTGGGGTTAGATGGGGGGGTTTATTCCCACTCTGGGTTAAAGGTGTGAGAAGAGAGGGAGGGACCTCTTAGAAATCAGAAATAGGTGGCGATGCTGGGAGAGTGGGAGACAGAGTGGAGGGGTTTTGGAGCTCTGACAGCCAAGCTTGAAGTCAGAGCTGCAATTTGGGCTGTGGATGAGCAGCTTCACCCCTTTTCCCTTGCTGCTGGCGTCACTCCAAGTGAATAAAGCACAGCCCACGGCTCACCTTTCCCTCCAGCTATTTCACACCTGGGTCACCCCAGTGCTCTGCAGCTTCCAGGGGGTCTGGGGAGAAAGCAAGGGGTGAACTTGGGGGAGGAAATGATGGCACAGCAGCCCCCAGAGCTTTGCTGAAATCATTGATGCTGCTGGGATCTACTGAAGGACGCAGAAATCCACACGGGGTGGAGCAGCAACCTTTATCTGTCCCAAAAAGCAGAGCACAAAAAACTGCACTGGGAAGAGTACTTGAGTGTCCTTTTCACATTGCTGGGCCACCAGTGGCCTCCCTTCCCTTTGCCTTTGGAGCAATTTGCATGGCATTACCCACAGTGCCTGCAGCTGTAATGCTATTACAGCTTGGCAGCCTCTCTAACCTAATGATGACAAACACTGCAGCATTCTCTACCTGCTCTTTGCCAAAAAAAAGCCAATAATTATTTGGGGGAGAGGGAAAAAAAAAAGTGAGTTGTCTGCTCTTTTTTCCTCTCCTTTTTTTTCCATGCTTTTTTTTCCTACCTTAAAAAAGATCAGGAGGAAGGAAATGGGTGAATGGGAAGTTTAGGAAAGGGCTGGCCTTGATGCCAACTACAAGGTAGAGACCACATTGCTAAAAAATCCATGTCCTACACCTTCCCCAGCCCTTCTCCTGCCTTTTTCCCTGATTCATTCATTACAAAGTGTATTTCCTTTCATCCACTTTCATCTCAGCTTTGGGGCAGGGACCTGTGTTTGGCAGAATGTCCTCTTCTGTGTAGCTCTCCATGCTCATCTTTTGATAGGAAATACCCATCTGAGTGATAAAATGGGATATTCTGTGCCTCAATTTATGCTTTTCTGGCAATGCTTGGCTAGTGTTTGAACCTAAGATTTTGCCCACCAGCCTGGAAAAATGCCTGTAACAGGGTAGTTGCAGACCTGAGTTCTGCAATGTTGTGCTTGGTGGCTCCAGCAGGATTTGTTCCTGGGGAGCAATCCTTTATTTTGGGCTCCAGGCAGGGCAAGAGTTTAGAAACCATTCTGAAAATAAAATCACAGCAGCACACCCGGAGCTGGCTGAGGTGTAGGAGAGGTATCCAGGTTCCCTTGTGAAGCTGCCCCTCCCTCCTCCTCCCACTCCCTGGCTTATTAATTAACCTCTGTTAATTAAGGCTCAGCTCATTGCTAGAAGGTATCGGCGTGTTCGGGAGCTTAGCAGGATTAAATATTATTAGATGTTCTTGGATAATAGGAATGCCTCTGTGCTGGGAGCTTGCTTTTTAGTGGCTGGACTGTAAACTGGAGCTAGTGAGCTGAAAGTTGGTTTTTTTTTTGTGTAGTCATGGCCAAAGTAATGAGTTTGGAGAGAAAAAAAAAAAAATCTGTTTTCAGTGGCAGAACTCTCACCGTGAGCAGGGAGCAGCAGGTGACACAGGGGATGCTGGAAAGCAAAGGCAGGTGCTTTGTTTGGCTGGGATCAGCTGAAGTTTGCTGGTTTGTGACCCCTTTCCCAGCTGTGCTCAGCCCTGAGCCCTGTGGTGCCACCCTGTGCCCCTGGGCTGGGTGTTTTCATCCCTCTGCTCTTTGTATGAGGATCCTACAGCAATCCTACAGAGCAGCCAGGGCAGCAGGAGCCTGCTGCCTTACAAAGTGAGCAAACATAATATTTACATCAGTGAGACTGCCCGTGTTTGACCAGGAGCTAAACAATTTAAAGGAGAGATTGATTTGTTACTTTAAAGGGTAAACGGGGTCAGGGTTATGAAAAGAAGCTTTAAATTCCATTCACAAAAGCAACATCCCAAATCCCTGCACTGCTCTTTCAGAGCTGGAAATGTCACAGGGAGATAATTCAGATGAAAGTGGCTGGGATGGTGTCCACTTCATCCAGCTCAATACAGCTGGATTGGGGAGCTGGGATTGGAATATTCAGCCTGTTTCCTGATTTATTATTTATTTTAACTCAGGGGCAGAGAGCTGAGAACTCCCCATCAAACAAGGAGCTGGATTCAGAGAGGCAGCTTGTTTAGATAACAATGCAGCAACCTAAAATTGTTACAAAGAGCTTATAAAAGTAAACAAAGCTGAGCATGAGAGAAATTCAAATGGTTCCCTCCCCCCCCCACCCCCACCTCCAGCCAAACTTTTAATTGCCAGAATTCAAAGCAGCTGCATTTTCTGCTGGAAAAGTGCTGGGTTGCATTTTTATGGCAGCTCCTTTTAACTGCAGGAGCCTCAGGAGCAGGATGGAGCTCTGCTCCATGGTCAGATGGGCTGTGAGTGGAGCAGGGAATTTTGGGGAGGTGTGTGGGGGAAGCCAAAAAGGCTCTGGCTGCCTATTAGGCAGCTCATAATATTTCATGGCAGGAAAAAAACGAGGGTTATTTGGCCCTGAGTCATGCAGCAAATGGCCTTCAGCATGTTTCACCCATTTTCCCATGAGCAGGCTGTGACTTTTTCCTCCCCAAATGAACCATGACAAGCCCCTATCCAAACAGTAATAATAGTAGTAATAACAGTAATTATCCCAGCAGCAATATTAATCATAAAACCCTCTTTTTTTTTTTTTTTTTCCTTTTTCTTTTTCTTTTTAATTCACTGCTCTCAAGAGCACTGAGCCACTGATTGCTCCTGGCTGGGAGCTTGATGACCCAGAGCTTGTCTGGGGTGCAGCTGTGGGGCAGAATTTGGGCATTCCAAGCTGGTGGAGCTCCAGATCCTTGGTCCCTTTTGCTTTCAGGGATGCCCAGTGGGTCCTGCTCTGCCATGTGGGTGCTGTCTCCCACTCCCCAAACCCCAGCAGCCTTGCCAAGGGGGGATTAAACCATCCTGTGACACCACTGAAGCCATGCCTGGCCCCAGGGGCTGCTCTGTGTGTTCCCAAAGCTCTCTGGGAGCAGGGATGTGGTGAGATTCATGGAAGGGATGCTGATGATGCTCATCCAAGGGGAAAGAGCACATGGAGGGGTTGCTAACCCAGCCAAGGGAATGCAGCCCCCATCCCAGTGCTGCTCTGGGTGCTCAGCCCCTCAGCAATTCATCACTTTGTAAACATCTCCTGGTTTATTACATAAGCAATAAGCACTTTGTCGGAAATTGCATAACTTACAATCCAATTAAACAATAATTACGTTGTAATGGCTTTGTAACTATGGCATTAATTAACTTTTATTGCCCTTTAAATTAAGCACGGTATTGATAGGGAATTGGGAGCAGACAGCTGGCTCTGGTGGCGGCAGGAGAGGGACAGGGAACCCCAAAAACTCTGTGGTCATGTAGCTGGCCTTAGCAAGAGGGAGCTTTGCCCAGGCTGTGAGCACCCTGGGATTTGGTGGCTGGATGTGTGTGAGAGCATCAGCACATCCTGGGACAAGCAAAGAGCTTTATATGGGATGAGTGGCTTTCCCCAAGCTCAGCAGGACACCAGCAAGATGAATGCTGGTGACATTGGCAGCCAGACTGAGGTGCCAAGCTCTGGCCAAATGCAGCTGCTCCATTCCTGGGGGGATCCTGTGCACCTGCACTGATGCTCCTCGATACCTCGGAGGTGCCAAGGGCAACTTTTAACCTAAACCTCCCAGATTTTGGAAACTAAATCTCCAGGTCTCACGGGGTTTGCTTCTCCAGCTCCTGAGCATGCAGCAGGCAGGTCTGATGAAAGGCTGGGATTTATTGCTGAGGCTTTAGAAACGTGTTCCTTACACCAGGCATGCCTGGAAACTCGAGAGCCAGCCCGGCCCCAGAACCGGTGGAGTGGTGCAGATAGGGAAATGCAGCAAAAATAATTATCCTTTTGATCTGGCCTAATCTCTAAATCTCCTCCCCACCTTCTGAACACCTTGTTGAACAACCTCCCTGCTCCCTCCTGGGTTTCTGCCTCGCTGGCATCCTCTTGCTTTGCCACGTGTCTGCTCCGAGCTGTGCCATCACCCAGGAGCCAGGATTTGGCTGTGCCTTGTCCTAGTTTTTTTTTTTTTTTTTTTTAATTTTTTAAATTTATACAGGCATATTCATTCCATAAAAATCAGAGTTTACACGTGCAAAAGAGCTGCAAAACGACTCGCAGGGGCTCAGCTCCTCTCCAGGCAGAGCAGGCTGCTGCCGGTGGGCTTCCAGTCGGGATAAAACAATTATGGAGACCTGCCACCTTGTGGGAGCTGGGAGATGTGGCAGGACCCCCCTCCAGCCCCTCACCTTCTGAGCAGGCAGGGTTTAGGGCCGTCTCCAGGCTGGATTTTGGGATGTGCACCTCGATGGAGGCAGTGCAGTGTTTGGCCTTGGTGTAGATCGGGTCCCTCTGGATATTTCTGTACCCAAAAAGGGGCAGAGCCACACCAAAAAAAAAAAAAAAAAAAAAAAAGGCTAAAACCCATCCTCACTTAGAAAAACAAAGGGTGAGGAGAAAGAAGTAAGTGAAGAGAGATGGTAGGAGGTGAGCTGTGGGGATGGGAGATGGGAGTGCCATCCATCATGTTCACTTTCTCCCGATGGGAATTTGCACTCTCCGTCTCCAGCCGGCGTTCTGGCTCTGTGACTGCCTCAGTGAGAGCCCCCCCAGTGCCCCAGCCCCTCTCCTGGGTCAATGGTCCATCTTCTCCTGCTCCACCCTGCTCCAGAGGGCTGTCAGGGGGAAGGTGAAGAGCATGTGTAGGAGGAAAAACGGGATTGTGGCAGCTTGGTTTGTCTCCTGGAGAGTTTGTGATCCTGGAGGAGAGGTGGATGCAGTGAAAAGCGTGGAAAGCACTCCCCAGCATTGCTCAGAGCCTTCCCTACTTCTGCTCCCCCCTTCTTTATTGAATTTCCATTTCCTTCCTAATTGAGGAAGTTAGTTTTTCTCTCACCTGAGCCTGTGCTCTCTCAGCATCCCTCTCTCCTGCAGTGGTGGGAGAGGATGTTGCTACAGGCACCTCTGACTCCAGGTGGGCACCAGGCAGCAGGAGCATCATTTTCCTCTGGCAGAATGATCCAGTGTGTGAGCAGCTTCCAGTGGGGGGAAAAGAGGGGAAAAAAAGGAGATGCAGGGAAAAAATAGAATGAATTAAGTGATTTCCATAAATAGCTCTGAGCTGTTAAGTGAAATGCTTTCTGTGGCTGGTTGTGAAACATCTGTGGGGGTTGTTTAACGCCTGGGTTTTTCCATCCCGTTGTTTTGGTCCCCCCCATCTCATCCCAAAGGCTGTTTGGGGAGAGGGGAGGGTGTTTATTGTCCAGCAGAAGGAATGCTGCAGGAGGAAAACTCCAGATGGGGTCAGGCAGGACCCAGCCATGTGTCCCTGTGGAAGTGCTGTCCACCTGGAAGGACCCAGGGAATGTGGTTATCACCATCTATTTACACTTTTAAAAACTGGCCAGCCAGAACTTGAACCTCATCCCAGTGAAATCTCGAGTCACACGGATCCTCTGGTTATCTGGGAATTCATCAGGCACTGATCCCTGAAGTTTTTGGAGTTGTTTTGGATTAGATTGCTGACACCTCCCAGCTTCCCTGAGGCTGAGCAGGCACTTGCAGCAAACCTGAGCATCCAGATCCCCCCTGTGCCAGCTAAAACATTCCAGGGTGCCCTGGGTTGCCCCAAAACATTTTCCTGGGCTGTGGCACACGTGCTTGTGCTTCTGGCAGGGAGGAAGGAAGAATAATTAATCACCGAAGACACTTTGCTCGTTTGTTTTAACAACTGGAGTTTAGCTTGAATTATTGATGCTGAAGCTTCATAATGCACTAGGAAATGCACTGCAACATGTGTCATCCAAAGAATGAAGCCTGGGAAATGTGAAACCACGCTCCAGCCCTATTAAACCCGAGTTTAAGTGGGAAGAGGAGGACCTTTTTATTTTTTTTTTTTTTTCCTTTCCAACAAATTAATAATGTGTGCTGATTAGCACAAAAGAGATTAGCAAGGTTCCTCTCCATGTGCTTTGTTTCGTCAATAGAAAGTTAATTAACAACCCTCTGCCTTCTGGTAGGCAGTTATAAAACAACACTGTGGGCCTCAATCTTGGATTATGAGTTTGTTAATTTTCTTTAATTTTAGAGACAAGCTGGCCACGAGGTGTTTTCAAAGTCTGGATTTACTCACACTTTCCATATTTCAGGGTGGTGCTGCATGGGGATAGAACATTGGGGGTCTCTCTTCCAGCATGAAATTATGACCTGTTTTACCCCCAAAATTTTATTGGAAAACTTGGGACATGCCACAGACAAGCAGGAGTGATAAAGACCAAAAATGCAGCATGGCCTGTGAGACAGAGAGGCCCTAAAGCATTTCTAGTAACAGGATGAAGCTTTTGAAAATAAGAATTTCACCCTGTTACGGCCCCATGAACCCAAAGAGATAGAATTTTAGAGACTCCAGCCCTAAGGTGCAAATCCCTGGGGTGATATAAAGGTTTTCTGAGCTCAGGGTGGGGAAATATCCACTCCTGTAATGTTGTGGTGCAAATCAAAATTAAAAATCAAACGGAAGCGAAATGTTTTGGGAAGCTTTGGCACCCCTGAATATGTTCTGCCCCCTCCAGATAGTCACACAGTTCGAGTGCTTGAAAAAAAAAAAAAAAAAAAAAAAAAAAACACATTGTACCATGGTCCTTCCTCGTACCTTCCCTTCCTCAAATCCCTCAGCGGTTTGTTTTCCCACATTTGCCTTTACTTTCCCATAATTTGGGCGCTCTCTCTCTCCCCATTAAAGCCCTGGCAGAGCTGCAGGCCCCTTCCACATCAAACCTGCTGCTGTCCCCTCCCCGAGGGCAGTGTCTGGTTTTACACCCGAGCATCACCCAACCTGCCCCAGGTGCCCACACGCCAAATCCAGCTGCCACCCAAATTCCTCCTGGCCTTCCTCCCTGAAGGAGACGAGCCACAGTCCTTCTCCCAGCTCTCCCCCCTTCCCAGGTTTCAGCCCTCCCTTCCCAGCCCAGCCCATCCATGGAGAAACCACAAAGAACAGAGGCTCTTGCCCGAAGACGCTGCCCAAATTAAGGACGAGCCGGAGCTGCCGGCCTTTGATCTGGTGTGTGTGGGGGGGGAGAAAAAATAACTCAAAATAACTCATCTGGCTGACAGCAGCTCCCCTCGCCTGCCCCCACCCTGCTTCATTACAGGGAACAAAGAAAAAGTTGCTAATTAAAAGGAAGGAGGGAAGGAGCGGGGAGAGCAGGAGAGGGAGGGGAGGGAGGCAGAGCGGTGTTGGGACACTGGGATGGGGAAGGAGCACAAAGCACAAAGCAAAGCTCTGTTGGTTGTGTCCCCATGCAGGCTGAGCTGTGCTGTTGGATCTGGGACAGGGGTGCTGCTAAAGCACCTCCAGGGAATTGAATCCAGGGAAAAGAGGCAGCCAAAGGCGCCGTCTCAGGGCTGGCATTGCAGGACCTGCTGTGACACGATGCTGTTTAATCACAAATCCAGCTGCTCTTTCCAGGATGCCAGGATTTTGGCTCTGGTGCCTGTTCTCCCTGCTTGTGGCAGTCCAGAAAGTGGGGGTGGTCATGAAAGAGGCGCAGTTACAGAGTGGATTTGGAGGAAAATGAGTGGTGGTACTAATGTGTGAAACATTTGGGTCTGCAAAGCTCTTCTGTGGCTTTCAGAAAGGAAAATAAACATACAGCCTGTAGGTTCAAAACCCTCTTCTAGCTGTAGTAACTCTCCTGGCTTTACCTTGTGCTTGCCCCCAGTGACTTTGCAGAGGAAGAATGACGTGCAGCAGCAAGGATCCCCAGGACACCATTCCTGCAGAGCTGCAGGGGACAGCTCATCCCTGCTGCCAAGGGAGGCTGGCTGAGCTGATTTGGGAAGCAGGCAGGTCAAAGGAGAACCTCAGGATGTGTTTCCAGCCAAGGCCAAGGCAGGATGCTCAGGGAGAAGGTGAGGAACAAAGGGCCAGGAGCTGGACTCGACCATCCTTGTGTGTCCCTTCCAACTCAGGATATTCACAGTGCTGTGTTCCCCTTCCAGCTGATGCTGGAGGGCCCTTTCAGAAGCACAAATCAAAGCTGTTTCCATCTTTACCTCCCAGCTGTCCCTGTGCCTGGTTTTGTGGATAATTCATGTTTTCAGGCAGATGTGCCTGAAGATAATTCCCAGCTCCCACTGAAGTTGTTCCTATCTCTGCTGCCACGTGTCTGAATCCTACCACCTTGCAGGCCAGGGGCATTTTTGGAGACCCTTGAGCCTTTCTGCATCCTCTCTGGGAAAGTCTCAACTCTTTTGGGGGATTTCTGTGTTTTTGCTCTGATGGTGATGATTTTACTCCTTGTCTTCCCCGTGAGTTTTCCTTCATCTGCTGGCAGCCTGATGTTGAGCTGATGTCAGTGGGGTTGAAAAAATGTTAAGGAAACCCCAAAGAAGCAAACCTAAAAGTTTAACAATAAACTAAACAGCCAGGGCTGGCAGAAGGAGAGATCTTGTGAAAGCCAAGGAGAAAAGGAGGACACAGGAGGAGTTGTAGGGAAGCAGGGAGAGTTTGTGAGGGTGTCAAGGGAGATTTCTTCAGTGTGGCTCCATCTACGTGCACCAGGGCTCCTGATGCAGCTCAGCACTACCCAAATCATCCCGAGCTCCAGGGAAAACACCACTGGTTTGGAAAAAATATCCCCTGTTCCACCTGTCTTGCCATTACAAATAGAGGGGCGACAGGAGACAAGGGAAACATCAACTTCCAGCCAGGAGCCAGGGAGGAGAATGGCAGGAAGGGTGGGGGGCCAGCCCATCTCCCTGCCTCCTTATCTGTCATTAACCCAGGCACTAATGAAGTGCCACCAGACAGCTTCCTCCACCTGATGGAAAGGAGCACCACTGGCTAATGAGGACATTAGAGGCCGATCTCTGCCTTGTCATCCTCCTATCGTTTTATTATCGGGCTAATTTCGCTGTAATGTAGATTAATTGGCACCTTTCTGCCTGCAAATTCCTCTGACGGTCGAAAATATTTTTGTTTTTCTGAAATCGTGTTTCCCACCCGAACAAAACAGTTTCCTTGGATTTGGAAGAGAGGAGGGGAAAAGGGGAGGGTCTCTGCTGCAAATCAGACATGAACCCAGGCAGAGGCTGAGCAGGAGGGAAAAAAAAAAACCACATTTCATTATTCAGTGAACAAATTCGTCTTGTCCAAGTGCCATTCCCTCTCTGCTCAGTGTGATGGCGAGGCAGGATGAAAGGAGGCTAAATATGGCAAATAATGTGAGGAAAAAAGCAGGGGCAAGCGTCATTGAGTGTCTGGCCCTGCAGACTAAAGGAGCCAAAAGCCCTTCTCTTTGTGTAAATGTCTTTTTGTCATTCTCCTCCTGGGGTGAATTTGGCAATCCCTTGGTTTCCATGTGGTGAGCAGCCACAATTCCAAGCCCTTGCTGTCCCACTGTTGTGCTGCAAGGCTGGAAAAGGGAAGGGTGATTGCACAGATCCAGACTGTGTCCAACTGGGGTAAAAAGTCGTGAGGGAAACCACCAGCTCCTGTTTAGAAGGTTGTCAGAGCAAGGCTGGGTGGAAAATCCAACACAGGGAACAAGCGTGGCGTCCTGAAATCCGCGTGGAAGCGAATCCGGCCCAACGGCTGATCCGTCACTGCTACGAGGCAGGAAGGGTCATTCAGAAAGGGAAACAACACTGGGGGAGCTTTGCAAATATCCCTCAGATTTTGTGGGCCAGGCTTCTGGGGAATCCAGCTGGGATCGTGTGGAGCGTGGGCTGAGCTGTTCTGCTCATCCGCGTGTCCGCAGGCGTGTAGGAGGGGGAAGGCAGCTCAGCCTCGAGGAGCAAGCACTGGCTGGGCCACAGATCTCATTCCTAAGGCAAAAATGGCCACACCTGACATCTGCCAGTGGGCTGAACCCGAGTGTGGCTGGTGGCAGCCGTGACAGCTCAGGCAGGACTTTGGGATCGATGGTTTTATGCTGCGAGAAATATTTCCCACTGCCGAGCATGCAGTTCTGAGGCAACGCTTCTTCCCATTAATAAGGAAAAAAAAAACAACAACCCAACAGGTTTCTGCAGCCTTGGATGTTCTTCATCTTTCTCATTACTGGTGCCCTAATCGTGTCCCCAGAAAGAAAAAGCAAGGTTCTTTTACACCTGACTAATTCTGCCGCCGTTTCTCAGTGCTGCTTTCACACCACTTCCCGAGCCTGCCAAGACACCCTTGAACCTGTTTAGAGGAGGTTAGAAAGCTAATTAAGAAAAGCTGCTCCCCCCACCTCAAACCTGAGGGAAGAGATGTAAAAAAAGCTGGGGTTGGATCTATTATTACTCTTTCTCCTTTTCCTGTGCCGTGAGGCGCGTGTCCCGCTTTTCCCAGGGGGAATCCGCTGCTCCTGCAGGCCGGGTGTGCCCGTGTGGATCCGGGACAAGAGGTTAATTCGTAGCCCCGCGATGCACCAGCTTTCCCTTTGCACAAATATTGATCCAAGGCTGTTCAAATATCCATCCTGGCTGGAATAGCAGCGGTGTGATATTGCTGCTGGAGATGCACAAGGACACGGGAGGCGAAGGGAGCAGCGAGGGAAAGGAGAGCTGCGGGTTGGGCATCCGTGTTCTCGCCTTCTCCCCTCCCTTCCCAACTTAAATTTCCTTTTATTGACATTTGTCTCGCTGGGCCGAGCAATCTTTCAAAGGAGAGGGAAGCAGCAGCGTTGTTCCACCCTTGGCATTCATTAGACAATATTGTTTCAGCACTTGAGCTGTCTGAGCTGCCCGGGCAGCGTTTAGGAGAAGGTTAAATAGAGCTGTTGAGTTCTGGGCAAATAAATCTCCCTTTGCCAGCTCGAAACAGAGGAGAGCTTCTGCTCTCCTGCCTCTTGCCCAGAAGAAGAGCAGTCAGAGCAGTTGTTTTGCTGAAGGAGCACGAGCAGGGCTGGTTCTGTCTCTCACCAGCACAAAATCAGTCAGGCTGAGGACATGCCAAGGTTTTAACCCACCCCAGTGGGTTTTGAGCTTGCCCCACTTTAGGCTCCCTCTGCCCGGTGGGCTCCACACCAGAATTCTTTCTCCGTGAATAATGAGAAACCTTCATGAATTGGCTGATTAGTCAGCTCCCCTAATTAGCTAATTACTCCTCTCTGCTTTCACTGGCGCTCTCCCGTTGTCTCCCCAACCTCAGGTTGGAGGGATGAGCGCGCTGAGATCTTATCCTGCTTTGAAGCCTTTAAACTTGCATGATTCAGCCGTGTAGGGCTGACACGTGGCCGACCTCACACAACTTCTCTCTTTCTTTTGTGTGCAGCGCTGTGCCTGCCTCCTGTGCCAGGGACTGGGAGTCTCCAGTCAGCTTATGCAACCCTTCCCTCCTCCGTCCCCGCTGCCAGCAGCTATTCCCGTTAAATATTCCCCACCTGTCTTCCTGCTCCCTGTGACATCTTGCTGTTGCCTACAGGTTTCCCCCAAAGCTGGAGGAGAGGGGATGTGTTGTCTGGAGCTGGCGAGGTGTGAAGGCACCATAGAGGTCGTGCGGGGTCAGAGCAGTTCCTCCAAACACGAAATCCTGTCTGTGATTCCGACAATATTCCTGGAAATTTGTGTAAGTGCATGTGGGAGCCCAGAGTATTCCTCTGGCTTCCCTGGGAGGTTTAAGACCCCACTGGCAGGGTCCCCAAAGACCCTTGAATGAGACCCAGGTGTCTCAGGGGCTGGATTTAGCTGCTTGGAACAATTTGCCAACATTGAGAGAAGAAATGCAAGCCACAAAAATAAATAGAGTGTAAATTAGACTGTTAGAATGTAGAATTAGCAGATTTCTAGAATGTTTGTGATAAAGGACACGTGGCCAAGATGGAGGATTTGGGGCGTGGATACCTCTTCCTGCTTCTTCTCCGTGTCATCCATGCTGGGTGACACGCTGGCACTTTTAGATTGGATGAGGACAAAGCTGGACAGTTTAACAAAGTTGTATTGTATTGGAAAATAATTGTAAATATCAAATACATAATTTAGAGTATAAAAGATAAGTCCTGCCTCCACCAGGCAGATTCTGCCCTGGACATCTTGCTGGACAGATCGCTGTTAGCTGGACAAAGCATTCCTGAGATAAGGAACAATAAACACCCATGAAAACCTCTCAGAACAGCCTCCTGCAGTCTCTCATTGGCAGGCATCAGAAAGAGCTGGGCCCCAAACCACCTTTATGTCCTCCTGAGGTGATCTCAGGTCTAAGGAGACACCTTGGGCAGTGACAAGTGCAGGGTCACCAGAAGTGGAGAATCTCTGGGATATTTCTCCTGTGGTTTGTAGATCAGGGACCTCCTCACCTGCAAGTGATGTGTTTGTATGAAACAGCTCCTGCACACGGCTAGAAAAATACAGATTTTTTTTTATTAGCTCTTCTGAGCTCCAGGCAGGTACAGTTCCTCTGTTGAGTAGTCCCATGGCATGGAGACAGGCTGGGTACAGAAATAGCTCATTTGGTTTGTTCTGAGCTGGTGAGTTTCCTCTGATGCCCCCATTCCTTGCTCCAGGAGAGATGGAAACAGCTTTTCTCGCAATTCTCAGATCTCCATCACATCCCTTTGCCAGGCTGAGGAGCCCAGACCTAGCTAACATTCCCTGTTCCTTTGATCATCTCCTTGCTAGCCTCTGAAGCTGCTGCTCCTGAATCTGTGATAGTTACCCTATAACCTTTGGATGGGGAGGAGGGGGACACAACTTCATGGAAAACTCAAGGCTGGGACAGAGCTTTCTGTGCTGTCTTTTGCTCTTCCCCCTCTGCAAGCCTTTTCCTTGATCTTCCATGGAAATTTATGAGCATGGTAGAAACCTGAGAGGGCCAAGGAGAGGAGGCTGTCTTGGTCAGGGGGGCCCAGGAAGGGAGGTGGCAGGGGGAAAGTTAATGGATTGTGAAAGAGAGGGAGAAGCATTAATGAGAAAGAGAAAAAAATAAGGGAAGTGCCAGAAAAAAAACCCAAAAACAAACCTCTGATAATGTTCAGGTGGACACTTTCATGTGGATTTGGCTGTTGTCCATGTGCCACATCTTCTGTCCCCTCTGCAGGGAAGGGATGGGAGATGAGCAGGCACTGAAGGTCACACCCCAGCAGAGACCTTGCCCTCACCAGGAGCTGCACAGAGAAAGTTTTATTGCTGGTTTTATCCCAGCAGCGTCTTGGACCCTCTTCTGAGGCGTTTTGGGGTGACTACAAGTGTAGGTGACACACAGGGGCTGTCAGGAAAGGACCTTCCTCACCCCACACTTGGTGCTGGCTTTGAGGGCGCTGTTAAGTTGACTTTACCCTTTTGTTGCTGTCACATCCATCCTCGTGAAGGGCTGGGTGATGATCCCATCTGTAATCAGGGGCAGGATTCCCCCCCTCCTGCTCCTGCCCTGCCTTTCCCCTTTACAGAGAGAAATGAAGTCTGTGGTAGGGACCCTTAAGCTGGTTAGACACTTGAGACTTGGAAGTCCTTAAGCACATTAGCAGCTGGAGGTCCATTATTATTCATTGAATCTCTCCGGGGCTGGTTGGAATCCTCCTTTTAATTGCGTGCATTTCCCTCTGTCCTTTTATCACGGGAAGAAAGAAAGAAAGAAAAAAGGGCGAGAGACTCAGCAATCGTGTTATCTCATTACCCATCCTGGCCCTGGAATGGGACACGGGCTGGAGTCTGCTCTTCCCCTCCAGCTAAAGGAGGGAGAGGTGCCCATTTTACATATTAATGGCAAAATGTCATCCCCCCCCCTCTTCTATCTGCCTTAGCACGCCTCGGTTAATAATTCACATTTCATTAACACGTCTGCGTGGCCTCACCGTGCTCCCCTTCTGTCAATGAAGAGATATTGGGAAGGCTTAGGGGAGCCTTAGAGGGAATTGGGGCAGGAAGCAGCTGGGCTTGAAGCTGATGAATTTTCAGAGCAGGGGAGTTTTGGGGTTTCCTCTGTGTGTTCATGTATCGGATAAATATAAATATATCGGATTAATATAAATATATCAGATATAAATGTATTTGATATAAATATATCCAATACACAGCTCCTGAGGAAGCAGAGGATGTCCCTGGCCTGGCTGTGGTGACAGAGTGGGGAGAGTTTTGGGGACACCAAAGCAGGGCCACCCCACCCTTGCAGGTCAAGCCCTGATCTAACTCCACTCCCAGGGCACCAAGCCACTGCCAGGAGTAGTTTTGAAGGGGCTGAAACAAAACACACCCCCTTGGAGAAGTTGGCCATACAAGCCCTGCTGCCAGCTTAAAGAATTTTACATGAGGAAACTTGTCTCCTGAGCTTGGTTTTCCACACGCTGAAACATTAATCAACTTTTGAACCATGTACAGTATGAAATATTCATCTTTTCCTCCCTGTGAAAAACAAACCAGAAACCCCAGCTATCTTCAAAGCTGTCTTGTGGCGTTCCATGCTCTGATCCTTTAGGAATTGCTGTGTCATTTTCACCCAAGTTTATCCTGTGATTGCTCAAGCTAAAAATCACTTCAAGAGGTGTGTCTGGGTTTGAGAGAAGAGTGGGTTTTGGTTTGGAATTTGCTGGTCAGACCCAGACTGGCTTTGTTTCCCTGAAGGAGGAGAAAGGGCCTTAATGCCACTTTCAAACCTAAATTCATGGGGAGCCAATTCATGCTGTGACCCATCAGCAGGTGATTTCTTGATTAAAATGTTGGAAGAGAAAGCAGCTTAGATCAGGGGGAAAATTCTGTCCTGCTGGTCCTGTAAGCTGGTGGAAAACCCTTCCCCAGCAGGCATTGATGTCTTTCAGGAAAGGCAAGAGCCATGAGTCTTGAAGGGATGATCTTTCCCTTTGGAGAGATAAATATTGGGTAAATATTTCCTCAGCAAGGCTGCTCCTCTCCAACTTACACTAAACTACGTGTGCTTGGAAAGGAGCCCTCATAAATAACTGTAAAACAAAAGAAAATAAAAACCCCAGATATAAAATGTCCCTTCCATTAGCAGACCTGAAGGCACTTTTAGAAGCATTGGATGAATGAAGTCTCTTCCTTGCCCTGTCTGGGGTAAACAAATCCATCCTGTCCTTCAGCTCGATCTTGCTGTAATGTCATAATCCCACCTTTATTACATCACTGTTGTCATGGAAATAACTGTGATTTCATAAAGTCTCCGTAATGACTTTACCACAAGATCCATTAGGATGGGAAGATGGATTGTGAAGGCCAGAAAAATGCTTTCTTTAAGCAAATGCGTGCTGGATAATTAGCAAATGCGGCAAAGGGAAGGAATGGAAATTGGATGGGAAAAAAAATAAATGGACCCATCTTTAACACGGGCTATTTATGAACATTTTCTTTGATTTGGTTTCAAATGGCACAAAGGCACTATTATAATATTCCAAATCAGTCTAGAAGTCTGGTACTTCAGGGCATAGTCAGCACATGTTGAACAAAAAGCTGAGCCTTGCCCTCACCTTTTCCCTCTGAGGTTCCTCAGGCTTTGAAATGAAGGTTTTGGGCTTTCCCTGGTGGCCCAGGAGCCTCCTGCTTTACCTTTGCCTGGCTGAATGGTTGGAGGAAGAATGCTGAGGAGGAAGATCTTGGGTACTGGAAGCCTTTTATGTCCCCAAGGTCCTTGGATTTGTCTGAACTAGGGAGCTTGGAGTGGGTGACCCTTCTGGAGAGATGCTGGGATCCTGGAGGGCCAGATGGTGGGATCAGACCTTGGATAAGCAGGAGCTGGGCTACAGAGTGGCAAAGAAACTGCTTTGGCTTGAGTGTCTTTAAAGGTGTAGAAGGAATCCTGTGTGAACAGCCTGAGTGCTCAGAGGATGCAATTCCTGGCTGGAATGCTTGCACGTGCCCCCTTGCATTGCACCCTCAGAAAACCAGCATGTGGCTGCTGCCCTTTTCCCTGGAAGGAGACACAGGCAGGAGATTGAAGGTCTGATGGAAAATCAGAGCCTCCTGAAGGAGATTCTTGCATCCCTCAGCACTCCACACATCAAAGTGACCTTGCCCTAACAGTTCAGGGAAGGATTCCCACTCTGGCTTCTTCTCTCCAGGAGCCTTCTGATGCAGATGGCTTTTTCCTTATTTCTGCTTCCTTTAGGAGCATTTCAGTCCCCTATTGAGAATGATTTATTTTTGATTTCTGGAGAATAATGGTGCGTTTGTGATGGTGGGGCTGAACAGCCTCGATAGGTGATTGCTCACTGAACAGCCTGGCTCACTTTTGGTGGCTGCAAAGCCAGTGAATTCCTGCTCTGACCTGTGCAATCCCTTCCCTCCTGTCCCAGTGCCCTTGTGGCACAGCTGGCAGCACCACATGCCCTCGAGCTCAGGGAACAAGGAGGAGCAGGGAGGAGGTTTGGGAACAGCAGGAAATGTGCAGGAGATGCTCGACTGAGGGCTGCTGGTTCAGAGCTGAAACACCTCTGGGTGAGCTGCCTGTGCTGCCCTTGCCTTCAGAGCTCAGCATCTCTCCAGCTCCTCTCTGCCAGCAGAGATGCAGAAAAGCACTCATGAGCTAATTGAAGTGGTCACATCCTCGCCAGCAGCATTTCCCACATTAGCCAAATTCGATCTAAAACTAATCTCCCAGTCAAGACAAATCTCCTCTCTGCAATCCTCTTATTCTATTTGCATATTGGAACCCAGGGATGGTTACTGGACTGGGCTGTGGTGACACTTGTGGGGATGGCTCCTGAAGTCCCTGGCACTGCTGGCTGGAGCACTAGGGACTCCTGCATTCCCTAAATCCCTGTCTGCCCTGGAGGGTCTGAGGAGTGCAGAACTGGAGCCCAGCTGAACTGCTTACAGCAGTCCTGAGCTGGTGATCCCTGTTCCTCCTGCTATGTGAAAAATACCAGCTAAGGGAAAAAAAAGAAAAGCCCTGTGGTTGGACTCGACACAGATACACCATGATCAGTGAACATTATCTTGTTAATCAGATCTTGCCTAACTTTAATTGCCAGTGCTGTTACTGACTGCTGTCAGAGCCATGATGGAGGCAGAACATGACTTGGCTTGGAGAAATAACAACTTTGGGTGATTAATTATTGCTGCTGGTCACGTGCAGCGGTTAATGATCTCCTGGGATGTCTGGCTGGAACAGGAGGAGACATTTGGAGCCCCTTGTCCTGGCTGGGCTCCAGCTCTGGCTGTGCAGCCTGGCCAGACAGAATTCCTGCTGCACCCATGGTGGAGGGAGAGCAGCCAGCCTCAGGTTGTGCCAGGGGAGGGTTAGGTTGGATATTGGGAATAATTTCTTCGTGGAGAGGGTTGCCAAGCTCTGGCTGTTCAGGTGGAGCCTCCACTCCTGGAGGGATTTAAAAGCAGTGTGGATGTGGCATTTGGGGACATGGTCAGAGCTTGGTCAGAGCTGGGGGATGGCTGTTCTTGATGATCTGAGAGGGTTTTCCCAAACTGAACAACTCCATGTTCCTCCCTTCTTTCTGGCAGGGTGAGTGTTGTCTGAAACATCTGGTGCAGTTTATAAGCCCATGTTCATAAAACCAAATTATTCCTGTCTGCCACCAGCACAGTGCAGCAGGTGACCATCAATGCTGACAGGGGAGGGAGGAAGAGATGGGCACAGCCAAAATGGGAATCCCTCAGCCCCACCTACAAACCAGCTCTTGGACACATCCCAGGTGTGCTCCAGGTGCTTTGCTGGAAAGCAGCAACATCCCAGTGCTGACTCACAGGATGGGGATTGGCAGTGCCAATTATTTTATTATTTAAAAAAAACCCTCATGCAAATCAGCTGAAATCACAACCCAACTCTGTACTGAGGGTAAAATGAAGCATTTTGGTTCACCTTGAATTAGCTTGTTGACTTCCAGAGCACTGTTTTTGGGGTGTGATTTTTTTACACTGCTAATGAGTTTTTTTACCTCTGCTAATGAGGTCCTGGGGTCTGAAGAATTGGTGCTGTGTTGACACCTCACTCCCTTTTTGTGTCTGCCCAAGCTCTGTGGAAGTCAGTGGGAAGGAATGCCTTTCACAGGGGTCAAACCAAGCCTCTAACCTGTGTTTTGTGTCCATCTCCTTCCTTCCCTAAAGTCTCTTCTTGGGCAGCTCTCAACCAACACTGATTTTTTTCAGATGGGCTGGCAAGTTCTGCCTATTCATTAGCAGGATGCTTCCCTCTCTAAACATGCTCTGCTTTTGATGAGGTCTGTAAGGAATGCTGCCTTTGCCAGCGTGGTGATGTCTCATGGAGCAGCCAAGGAGCAGCAGGACAGGACTTACCCTGAAACAAAACTCACCCTGCCATCCAGAAAAAATCCTTCCACTGGGAGAGGTGTCCCTGCACCACCTTGCTTACACACTCACTTATTAGCAGTAAGAAATTACCCTTTTGGCAAATCACCAGAGACTGAAGAGCTGCTCCCTGCCAGGGCTGAGGCTGAGAAATGTTTTAAACCTATTCCTGATCTTGAATTTACCCTGCTGTGCTCACTTTGGAGCAGCCTGTGGGACAAGCACCTTATTTAACTCTGCAGATGTGTTGCACAGGCATCCCTTGGGATATCTCCAAATGGGAATCAGGCACGTCCTGCCTTTCTCCCCGTGTTTAAATGGACTTGGATCATGCAATTTGCAGAAAACCCACATGAAAGCAGTGGCACAGGGGGCAGTCAGGTGCCCAAGTGTGTTTTTCTTAGGTGGAGCCACCTTCACGCTCCTCAGTGTATCCATAAAGGACACCCTGGGTCTCACAGAGTGGATGGAGGAGGGACACCATGGACAACTTCTTTCTTTTCTTATAGGAGGAATTTCAGGAAGGTCTGACTTGTCCTTTTTTTTTTTTTTTTTTTTTTTTCCTAAAAGCATCCATGTGCTGCCATGATTTCAGAGCCCCTGTTCTAGGCAAGGGAAACAACCAATGCGACTCCCTCTCCCTAAGCTGTAGCTGTCCCATCCTTGGAAGTGTTCAAGGCCAGGCTGGAATGGCTTTGAGGAGCCTGGCACAGTGGAAGGTGGAATTAGAAGATGATTTTTAGAGTCCCTTCCAATCCAAGCCATTCTAAGACCCCAGGGTTATCCCAAAGATGTGAATGCACTTGTGTATCAGCCTTTGAGGATGATGGGGCTGATTTGCTGTGATGTACTGGGGTTTTCCCTGTCCCTTGGCTTCCCAAGGACTGTTCCTGCCATGCTGGAGCTGTGGGTCAAGCTGAACAACCACTCCTGACCTAAACCTCAGGCTGGGCTCTGGAACCAGCTGAGACTTGTTCCTACAGCACCACAGGCTTGGAAATCAGAGCTGAGCTCCAGGGAGAGCAGGGGCAGCTCAGAGGAGCTGGTGGAGCTGATTATCCTGACATGCCAGCAGGGAAAGCGTGGGATCCCTGCATCCCTTGACACTCCCCTCTCCCTCTAATCACAGCTGCCTTGATTTGTGCTGGGAGAAGGGCTGGATTTTCCCCCTGCCACCTCTCTGCTGAGAGGTCTGAGAGATCAGGAGCTTTCCCCAGAGCTGGGCTTTGGAGGCATCGCAGCCCTGAGCAGCACAATCCTCTCCTCCTTCCCTTTTCCATTTTCATTTCATCACCGTGTTCAGGACCCAGTGCTAACGTGCAAGTCCCCAAATAACCTGCTCTGCAGCAGCAGCCTCGCTTTTCCACCGTGAGGAAAACCTGTTTCTAGCTCAGTTCAGCCCCATGTGTGTCCTGCATGACCCCACTGGAGCTCTTTGTAGGGGCCTGGGGCAAGACCCAGAGTCTGAATTCACCCCATGGGGTTCACAGCCCCACAAACCAAAAGGCTGAAAAATCCTTGGAGTCCCCAGTGCAGTGAAAAAGCCTTGGGAATACACAGTGATTTGTGTGAGGGAGGATTTTGCTGAGCAATGAGGATTCAGACAAACTTGCAGAAGAGGAAGTGCAGCTTTACAGCAGAGCTGGGTTCATTTGTCAAGCCCCTTCCTTGCTTCTGTACTTAGGAGAGTGAACAATAATTGGGAGCAAAGCTTAGGTTAATCTAGGCTGGGAACATGATATTCAGTAGCTTTATTAAAAGGGGTGGGGAGGGGCTGCTTTGGCTCGTTTTAATTTTCAGCTTCATCTTCGGTGCTCACAGTGTTGGGAAATAACCCCACGGAGTGTGTGAGGAGGGGAGCTCAGCTGGAGAGGAGGCAGCAGCTGCTCCCTTTCAGAAAAAAGTGCCTTAGACAGCTTGTGGAAGGAGGCTCTTAGGTGTGAAAACTGCTTTTTTCCCCGTGCAGGCTGAAAAGGCCAACGTGGCATTTGCAAAGCCCTGGTGAGCGTCACTGGTGTGAAAGTTCCCTCTGTCCCCTTTCCAAATCCAGCTCCCTGCCAGGCTCTCCCTCAGCATCATCACTTTCCTTCCCACTGCAACCAGGAGAAGCCTGGCTGCTCCCTCTTGCTCCAGCATGGATTATTCTGAACCTCGTGGTTCTTTTCCAGGGGTTTGATCCAGGAGGTTTTTCCAGCTCAGTGTTCAGCAAAGAGGAGGAAAAAATGCCAGAGTCTTCCAGGTCAGGTTGTTGTAGTGAAATAGAAGTGGAAGGGAATAGATCAGAAGGGGAAAAGAGGATATCACCATGGATGGATGGATGGATGGATGGATGGATGGGTGGATGGATGGATGGTGGATGGATGGATGGATGGATGGATGGATGGATGATGGATGGATGATGGATGGATGATGGATGGATGGATGGATGGATGGATGGATGGATGGATGATGGATGGATGGATGGATGGATGGATGGATGGATGGATGGATGGATGGATGGATGGATGGATGGATGGATGATGGATGGATGGATGGATGATGGATGGATGGATGGATGGATGGATGGATGGATGATGGATGGATGATGGATGGATGGATGGATGATGGATGGATGATGGATGGATGGATGGATGGATGATGGATGATGGATGATGGATGGATGGATGGATGATGGATGGATGGATGATGGATGATGGATGGATGATGGATGGATGGATGATGGATGGATGGATGGATGATGGATGGATGGATGATGGATGAATGGATGGATGATGGATGGATGGATGGATGATGGATGGATGATGGATGGATGGATGGTGGATGGATGGATGATGGATGGATGGATGGATGGATGGATGATGGATGGATGGATGGATGGATGGATGATGATGGATGATGGATGGATGGATGATGGATGGATGGATGGATGATGGATGGATGATGGATGGATGGATGATGGATGATGGATGATGGATGGATGGATGGATGGATGATGGATGGATGGATGGATGATGGATGATGGATGGATGGATGGATGATGGATGGATGGATGGATGATGGATGATGGATGGATGGATGGATGGATGGATGGATGATGGATGATGGATGATGGATGGTGGATGGATGGATGGATGGATGGATGGATGGATGGATGATGGATGGATGGATGGATGGATGGATGGATGGATGGATGGTTGTGTTCCAGCAGTGCTGGACAGTGGGAAGGGATAAACTTCTTTGCAGAGCCCTCCAAACGTGAGTCAGAGCAAGTTCTGCTCCAGGAGGTGCCCAGGCTGCAGGGGCTCCCTAAACAAAGCCTGGTATCAGTCAAGACAAGAGAGTTGCAGCAGTTTGCTCCAGATAAGTGGCTTAAGAGGCTGAACTTTTGTTCTCAGGGAAATGCAGGTCTCCTTACCAGGTTGCCTGGAAGTGTAGAGAACAGAAGTAGGAAGGAGATAAGCAAAGAGCTTGGTGCTCTAAAAGCCAAATAACCATCTCAGTGTCTCCACAACTGGAGGATGATGTATGAGCACGCAGACAGATAAGGAAGGGCATGGGAGGTCCTGAGATGTTCTCATGCTATTTTAAAGGAGAAAAAAAAAACCAAAACAACAAAACTGTTGGCTGGAGTCCCACACACACTGTCAAAAAACAACTGCTCAGGTTTTTAGGAGCTCTCTTCCCAGCTTCCACTTGCTGAAGGGCTTTGTGTTAATGGAGAGTTGGCTTCATGTGGCCCAGTGAAATCACTTTAATAAAGGCCACCTTCTTGCCCAAGAGGGGCTTCCCTCCTGGGGAATTTTATTCCCCCTTTTAATGGGACACTGAGAAGAAATGGGATTAAATTTCCATTTACCAGCATTGCTGCTCCTCACCTGAATTTACCACTATTTCAGGACCTAAAACAATCATTGCCATGCTTGACAGGGGGGTTGAAGTGTCAAACAGCTTTGTGCAGGATCTTCTGGAATTCCAGATTGTTGGTGGGCTCCAGCAATGATGAGACCAGTCTGAAGAAAGGGTCCAGCTTGGGATTCTAAACAGCAGCTCAAAGCCAGCAAAGTTCAGAGTATGGAAGGAGCAGGCTGCTGGGAGAGTTGGGCTTGCTGTGTAATTCCCTTTCCCAATATTTCTGCTGATGAGCCCAGGCTGGGCAGGAGAGGGGTTGGATGGACTCTGGGTGTGACACTGAGCAGCCACACTGGTGTCCCTTGGGTGTCACAAACAGCTTTGTGCAGGATCTTCTGGAATTCAGATTGTTGGTGGGCTCCAGCAATGATGAGACCAGTCTGAAGAAAGGGTCCAGCTTGGGATTCTAAACAGCAGCTCAAAGCCAGCAAAGTTCAGAGTATGGAAGGAGCAGGCTGCTGGGAGAGTTGGGCTTGCTGTGTAATTCCCTTTCCCAATATTTCTGCTGATGAGCCCAGGCTGGGCAGGAGAGGGGTTGGATGGACTCTGGGTGTGACACTGAGCAGCCACACTGGTGTCCCTTGGGGTCACACCACCCTTCCCCCTTTCCCCTTTCCCTTTTCTCCCTTCGCCTTTCTCCCCTTTTCCTTTTCCCTAGGAAAGCCAGGCAGCTGTCTCTTGTAAAGCCTCCTCCAGGTTTTTGTTCTTCCACCAGACACAGCCACAGCTCCTGGGAGCTTCCTGCTCATCCAAGAGCTGGGTTAAATTCAGGGTTCCCAAGGAATGTCTCTTGATATATTCTACAGTTTAATATTTGTCCTCTGTGAAGCATCTTCCTTTCATGCTAAATGTGCACCTATTATATGCATGGCTTATTTTCAAATTCCTGGAGGAGGCTGGAGGCTCAGGCTGTCTGCAGCACAGAGGAATGCATCCCTCCAGCAGGGAGGCTCCCAACTTTACAGAACTCTCAGCCCTGGGAGCTGGATTTTCCCTGTGCCTCCTGGATTCTTGATTAGAGGACTCATGTGCAGGCTTTTCCCAGGTTACAGAAAAAAAATAACATTCTGGAAGGGCAAGGTGTTTTTTCCACCTTTATCTCTGGACTTGCAAACCTTCTGCAAATTTAGGAATATCATCCCACTGACAATGATTTTTTAAAAACCAACTTGCCAGAGCTTGATTTTTCCACTCTAAAGCTTCGCTTGTTTGTCATCAGCTCTGGGGTGCTGCTAAAAAAAAAAAAAAAGCAAAACCTGAAAAGCCAGCAAGTCCTAGATTTTTAATTTGCTGATAAGAGTTGGGGAGTGATTTAGGATTGTAGGTTGGAGATGCCCCATCCCTGGAAGTGTTCAGTGCCAGGTTGGATGAAGAAACTTGACCTAATGAGTGGCATCCCTGCCCATGGCAGGAGGTTGGAACTGGATGATCCTTAAGGTCCCTTCCTACCCAAATTATAGGTTGGAATAAACTCTAAGATGTTTTTATCCAAAAATCTCCTCCAGTGCTCCTGATTTTCAATGCAACCTGTATTCTCAGCGCTTTTGAAAAAAACCAAATTCCTTGTTTTTATGCTCCCACTTTTCTCCTGATGAGAGTCTGACTGTGCAGGAGATCAATCTCTCCTCCCCCTATGGAAAATGGACATCCCAGAGCAAACTCCCCGGAGAAATAACAGGTACAAAATCATGGTGGGAAGCTCCTCCTGCCCTGAGCTGCTCCATGGTGGAGATCAGGGCATTGGTTTGGCCCAATCTGATAATTTGGATGGCATCCAGGTGGTCCCAGCAGGAGCATTCCAGTCCAAACCAGTTCCCACACCATGGACTCGCCTTGCCCTGCTGCTCATTTGGGGCTTGCAAGACAAATGTTGGATTTGAATGACTACACAGTGCAGAAAATCAATTAAAATACCAAGCAGCTTAGAAACAGGAGCTTTAATTACTCACAGCCAGGTCTTTAAAGGGGGGGATGAAACCATCAGCCCAGAGCAAGGCCTCCTCTGCCCTTGGCCTTTCTATTCCAGGGTGTCTCCATGGTTTTCTGAGCATCCAGAGCGGGGGGCTGGATCTCTGTGCTGCTTTTTTTTGGTGCTGTGTGAGCTCTGTCACCCTGGCACATTGGGGAGGGTCTGGTGGTGCCCAGGTGTGGCTTCATGCAGGGTTTCCCCACCTCTGTGGGGATTTAGGGTTCCCATCCTCAGTGAAGGCAGCTCAGCCAGCATTTTGCCCATCGGTGGTTTGGGTGTGCACAGCACGGAGCTGCTGACAAAGTGATGGGCAAAAACCACCAACAAAACAAAAGCAAAACAAAAAACCTAAAAACCATGCTTTTCCCAGCGAGCTGCAGAGCCTGTTTATCCTGTTTGCTTGCTTGCTGCTGACTTGCTGCCATCCATCCGAGGCGGGTCTCCAGCCACAGCAGGAACCGCCGGCATTTCGGTGGCTCTTCGGTGGCCCAGCTCCTCCTCCGCCTCCAGAGCAGCCCAGTGCCATTTGTGGGGATGTTGCACAAGCAGAGCAGCGTGGCAGCAACACCCCAGAGCGTGGAAAGCAGGGAGCAAAGCTCTGGTGGGGCTCTGGCAGGATTTCCAGGTGTCCTGCTGGGGAGCGCGCCGAGGGAAATGAGGCTCAGCCAGGGAACACTCCGAGCTGCTCCTCTCCTTCCCCAGTGCAAGAGGCTCAGGACACAAGGTTGCTCTGCAGGATGGGCTGCTGGCTGCCAAAAAGGAGGAGGGAGGCAGGCTGGGTTTATTTTTCTGGACAAGCTTTGCTTTGTGCTCGGAATCAGAAGTTTGGGCTCGCTCAAAGTTTCAGCTCCTCTTCCTGGGGGCTGTCATTCCCCCACCCTAAAAGGAGACAGGATGATCTAAACTCCTCATCCAGAGGAAAAACAACAATAATAATAAAAAAGGAATCTGCCTGGGAAGAACAGAGGAGGCTTCTGCCTGCAGGGAGGAAGGCATTTAAAAATATTCCCTGTTGACAGGGAGATGAGTTATTGCAATCCCTGAGCAGCTGGGGTGGGGCAGAGCTCAGAAGCAGCTTGGGGGGCTGCAAAAGGGGTGGCTGCTGCTTTTTGGTGCTCCTGGATTGCAGCAGAACCTGTGGTGGGCAGCTCAGGGTGTTCCTGTGGCTCCCAGGGAAGGATGGAGCCAGGCTGGGGAAGCTGGGAGGGACACACACACTGACATTGTGCCTCAGCAGCTGGAGCTCCCTCCTGCTTTTTCTTCCCAAAGAAACCTTCCAGGCTCAAGAAAACATTCTGGGGGCACAGAGCTGAGCTCACCCTGTGGCTCAGGAGGAGGGTTGAGACTCCATCCCTTCAAATCTCTTCCTCCTGCTGGGAAAGGACTGAGTGTGGGTCCCTGGGATGGGATAGATGGGATGTGCCTGTTGGAGTGGATCCAGGAGGGTGATTAGAGGGATGGAGGAGAGGTTTGTTCAGCCTGGAGAAGAGAAAGCTGCAGGGTGACCTGATTGTGGCTTTTTAGTCTTTTAGTATTTAAAGGGGCTACAGAAGGGCTGGAGGAAGATTTTGGGTAAAGGGGAATGGCTTCACAAAGACAGAGGGCAGGAAAAATGGGATACTGGGAAGGAATCTTCCCTGGGAAGGTGTGGAGTGCCCAGAGAAGCTGTGGCTGCACCTGGATCCCTGCAATTGTCCCAGGCCAGGGCTTGGAGAAACCTGGGATAGTGGAAGGTGTCCCTGCCACAGGAGGAGTGGAACTGGATGATCTTTAAGGTCCTTCCAGCCCAAACCATCCTGTGATGGTTTGAGGACAGGATTCCCTGTGGAGTCTCTTCCATGTCCCCATCAGGGCTGTGCACACCCAGCACAACCCCCCACTGCTGTGCCCAGCAGCTCAGACCTCTGCAGGCTGTTTTTTGGGCCCTGAGCTGAGTTCCACAGCCCACTGGGGACACACAGCCCCGTTGGAGCTGGGTGCTGTAAACTCCAGCTAACTCCTCCCCACGTGCTGGAGCCAAGAGATGACATTGCAGAAACAGTCTAGGTCAAAAGAAATTGCTTTCTGGCATTCTGAGATTATCTAAACCCTTCTTTTTCCCAGGATGAAAGGGAACAAAGGCTCAGGAAAGAGCCTGGAATGCCATTTTTTTTTCTGTGAGCTTGTTAGGGCTGGGGGCAAACAAAGAGATTTGGGGTTAATTTGCTCGGGCTGGATTTTGAAGCCTGCCATTCTCATGTCAGAGCAGCTGGTGTGGCTGTCACAGGCTGCAGTGGCACTCCAGGCAGCCCTGGGTGCTTCCTCTGATGGCACCTTGATCTTCTCCCAGCTCCACAGCTGGATCAGAGCAGTGGCAGCACCACCCCATCCCTCCTGGCAGGGCTGCAGGGGCTCTGACCCAGCCTGCCTGCTGGGATTTTTGGTTTTTTTTTTCCCCAGCACAGGGATTCCTGTGGTCTTTTTGCACTCCCACTATTGCTGTGTTCCCAGCTCTTATTCTCAAAACTCCTTTTTCTGCTCCCACTGTCTCTCTGACACCTTTGGAGCCAAAGGATGATGGATTTTTTTAGAGCTGGCAATGCCCATCCTGGGTGGATACAGCTGCTGGTACCTCTGATGGTGGCACTGGTGTTGCCTTCTCCTAGAAAAAGCAACGTATCAATGTATGTGGACTAAAATTAATCCAAAATTTGAAAAGGAATTGCTTCTCTGGGACAAATGGCACTGTGCTGAGCCTCCACAGGAGGGGATTTTCTCTGAAGTTTCATAAAATCCTCATTTTTCTCACAGAGTCAAAGAATGGTTTGGGTTAGGAAGGGACCTTAAAGATCATCTCATCCCAACCAGGTGGCAGAGAAGGTTCCTAGGCCTTGGTGTAGCACAGAGAAGTTTGGAAACTGGAGGGAGATATGGAGAGAAAAACCAGAATTTTAAAAAATTCTAAAGGGTTTGGAATGCTGACAATTATCCAGAGTGCAAGCCTTTTTTTTTTTTTTTTTTTTAGAAGTTCCATGTCACTGCAGTCCATGGAGAACCATGGCATGAAGGGGGAATTTTTTATTTTTTTGCTTCCAAGCTGTGAACTGAATAAAATCCATCCTTCCTCTTTCCTGGGATTTTTTTTTTTTCCTTTTCCCCCTGGTGTTTGGTTTTTCCCCTATTTCTCCCCTGCTTCCCCTTTTTCCTTTTTAATTTTTTTTTTTTTAATTTTTTTAATTTTTTTTTTTTCTTCTGAGTTCTCTTTTCTCCTGCTTGGGAATTGAAGGAACAAACATCTGCATCCCCCCCTGTTCTGTGGCAGAGCTGTGCCCTGGGTGGCAGCAGCAGCAGGATGGTCCCTTGCCAGGTGAGCTGGCAGGAACCTGCACATCACTCCTGGAAACTCTCCACGGGCTTTGATGGATGCTCAGAACATTTTGGGGCTGTTTAATTGGCAGGTTTTGATGAGCTTGGGCAGGAGGCACTCACCTCTCCCCAGGGAATCCCCAGAAGTTGGTGGGGGAACAACCCTTGGAGTTCTTTTGTTTCTGGGTTTTGTGTTTGGAGCAGACATTCCCATGCAGGCTGAATTTTAAAAAATGCTTGGTTATCCTCATCCCTGGGTAAAAGTTAAAATTTGGCTGCTTAAAACCTGAGCAGGTGAAGCTGTGTTAGAAGTGACCCCTTCATTTCATCCCTCAGTGCCTGGAAACAAAAACCTGCTGGGGGACTGAAGCTGAAAGTCACCTTTTTTTGGGTGGGCTCAGAGCTTCCAGAGAGAATCCCAGTTCTCATCCAAAACTAATAGAGAGAAAATTTCCCTAGGAAATAGCGACACGGGCCTGAGAGCATTAAACTGGAACTTTACACCAATTAATAGCCTGATAATTACAGCCCATCCCCTCCTGCTTTGCTGCCGACCTCCCCATGTAATTTTCTTTTAATTTTTGCTTAATAGGCAGGCAGGGAAGATGAGTTGCTCAGTGTGCTGCTCGCATTTGATACGTGGTGGACTCAGCAGTAGGGAAGGCTGATGCCCTCCATCCACCCTGGATCATCCCTCTGATTTCCCTGATTTCCCCCCTCTTGCCCCATGCCCTTCCTCAGCTCTGGCTCTGCTGTGACAGCCAGAACCGTCTGGTTTTGCTCATTTTCACATCTGAAAATGCAAAATTGGCATCTTCTCCACCCATGAGAGTGGCTCTCTGCCTTGCAGAGGGAGGAGTGATTAGCCCAGAGGAGCTGTGGCTGCCCCTGGATCCTTGGAAATGTCCAGGCTCACATCAAAAGGGGCTTGGAGCAGCCTGGGATAGTGGGAGGTGTCCCTGCCCATGGCAGGAGGTTGGAATGAGATGGTCTTAAAAGTCCCTTCCCACCCAAACCATCCTGTGATTTTTTTGATTCCCTGACATAAAAGGCAGTTCCAAGGAGGGAAAAAGAAGAAAGCAGAATTGCAGACTTTCACTATTAAAAATAAACCAGTGCACAGGGTCTGTTTTGGTTCCCAGGCACAAACACCAAGGCTCCACTCTCCCCCTGCCTGCTCTCTGATAACAGTGGCACCCACAGGCTAAGCTCAGCCTGGGGGTGATGTGCAAAAAAGAGGGAAAGAATTAAAAAACACCAGCCTTGTGCAGCTTGGTAAATATAATTTCAGGTGTCCTGGCCTCTCTCTCTTGCCTGGCTTCCAGGAGATTAATTCTGCAGCAGGAAAACCCCAAATCCGAGTCACAGTGCCCTGGAAGTGCTGGGAGCTGCTCCCCTGTGTTGGGCAGGGGTCCTGCCCAGGCAGCAGGGATTTCAGGGAGCCCTGGGGTGGACCTTCGAAGCTCATTGTGTTCCAAACCTCCTGCCATGGGCAGGGCCCTGTCCAGCCTGGGCACTCCCAGGGATGAGGCAGTCACAGCTTCTTCTGAAGAGTGAGGAATTCCTTCCCAGTATCCCATCCAGCCCTGCCCTCTGGCAGTGGGAAGCCATTCCACCTTGTCCTCTCATCCCATGCCCTTGTCCAAAGTCTTTCACACATCTCCTGGAGCCATTTAAGCACTGGAAGCTTCTCTTCTCCCACAGTCCCACTTCTCTCAGCCTTTCCCTACAGGATATGTGCCCCTACCCATCCAGTTCCATCCCTCTGGCCCCAAAAATCCTCTCCTGTCCCTCATCCCAGGGCAGCTCATTTTCCTGCTGCCCCATGGAGTTGGATGCCTCTCCCTGCTGCACTTGTTAAGCTAATTAGATAACTGCTGCCAGCACACAAGGTTCATTTAATCAGAATGCTAATTGGTATTGACCACCTTGTCACGTGCCAATTAGGAGTGCCTAAGAGCTGCTGGGCTGGGGATCCAAGGGGATGCCCAGGCAGGGCTGGAGTGAGCTCAGGGATGTGTCAAGCCCTGATAATCAGCCCTGCAACCATTCAGGGCTTGCTTGGGATGGATTAATGTGATCAGTACCAACCCCACATGGTGTTTGTAGTTATGTTGTTAGGGAGTGTCCTGGTTTGAAGGACAGGTGTCTGCCAATAAAGGCAGAAGCTTCTCTTTGGAAATGGAGAATGTAAACCCCCTCCTTCCAAATTATTTTAATTTTGAAATTAAGGGGCTCTCAGGTAAAGATAGGGGAATTAGGAATAACAGTTCTTTACTAGGAAAATTAAAATAGAAATGCAGTATTACAAAGAACAATCCCAAAAACACTGCCAGAGTCAGAATCCAAGCTGACACCTGTCAGTCAGTCAGGGTGTTGGCACAGTCCCATTCAATGGTGGCTGCATCCTCCTGCAGGGGCAGATGTGGTTCAGCTGGAGCAGTGCTCCTGGAGAAGGTGCAGTTTTCCTCTGAAGGTGCAGGGATGATGTGGAAAGGTCTGGCTTTCCTCTGGAATCCAGTGGAAAGATGGATAACTTGCTGTCCAAAATCTCAGTTTTTATCTGGGTAGGAAAGGCTTGGCTGCTCCCCTGGCTGGAGCATCTCCCAGTGGGATGATGGAATTTTATCAGTCATGCAGTGGGACTGAATGGGCCAGCAGCAGATGATATCTTCCTGGAGGGAGGATGGGCTGTGGAAAAGATAAAGATGATTGCCCAGCTGGTTTAAAGATGGCCCATTAGCAGAGGATATGTGCCAGGAGATCAGGGTCACTGCCCCACCCACTCCAGCAGATGGTGACAGAATTCACATTTCTGTCACATCCTGTACTGCAGCCCAAGACAGGGAGGTGGGATAAAACATCTGGATGCAGCAGGCAGAGCCAGGGCAGAGCAGGCAGGATCTTGGCTGTGAAGGAGAGACCTTGGAGTCCAGCTGCACCTGGTGGCAGAGCCCAGAAAAGGGACAAATGTTCCCAACACAGCTGCTGGTTTCCCCCTGGGATGCTCCATCCTCCTCCTGCAGCCCCATTTCACCCATTCAAAAAAAACCACCTCAGTTTATCCTGTGCTGCAAAACATTCTCCTTTCCCAAGGATTTTTTTGGCTGAATTTATTCTAGATTTTTCCTTATGCTTTTCCCAGCAATCCTTGGAATTCTGGCAGATTTTAGCTGTTTTACTGCAGATTTCGAGAGTTTTTGCGCCATTTTTCATGCAATTTTAAGGGTTTTTGGCCCATTTTAAATCACATTTCCTCCGGATATTTTGCCCACCCCTTTTCCCATTTTTTTTCCCTCAGAAATCCCTGGAATCTCACTGGATTTTAGGGCCATTTTTAGTTTTTCAGTGCAGATGTTAGGACTATATCTGGCCATTTTTTTGTGCAATTTCTGGTGGATTTTTGCATTTCTCAGTGCGAATTTTGAGGGATTTTGCTGGATTTTTTTGGCTGAATTTATTCTAGATTTTTCTTTATGCTTTTCCCAGCAATCCTTGGAATTTTGGCAGGTTTTAGCTGTTCTACTGCAGATTTCAGGAGTTTTTGGGCCATTTTTTGTGTAATTTTAGGGGTTTTTGGTCCATTTAAAGTCACATTTCCTCCAGATATTTTGCCCACCCCTTTTCCCAGTTTTTTTCCTCAGAAATCCCTGGAATCTCACTAGATTTTTTTGGTTTTTTAGTGCAGATGTTAGGACTGTGTCTCACCATTTTTTGTGCAATTTCTGGGGGATTTTTGCATTTCTCAGTGCACATTTTTCTGGCTTTTTGGGGTTTTTGAGGCTGAACATATCCTGGATTTTTTCCTGATTTTTTTTCCTGATAATACTTGGAATTTTGTCATGTTTGGGGTGTTCCAGTGCGAATTTTATGACTTTTTTTTGGGCCATTTTTAGCGGCTGTGCTGCTGTCTTGGCTCACAGTCCTGGGGCACCACAGGAGGAGTGGAGGAGCAGGAGCTGCTTTGGGTTTATGATCTACCAGGAGCACATTTCTCAGAAACACAGTGACCCAGCCTCAGTCCTATTGATTCTGAGCTATATTTGTACACACACACACGAGCACTGCTGAAAATACAAAATCCTCTGCTCCTGGAAGGGCAAAAATTGCTTCCTCCAGGTTTGTTTCCAAGCCTGAGGAAACAAAGGAGCAGGCAGAGAGCCTGACCCAGTTTCTGGTGGGTCTGTGGCATGAGTCCCCCATTCCCATCCCCTTCCAGCCCTCAGGAATTGTGTTTTAAGGAGTATTTGTATTTCCCATTCCCAAAGGTATTCAGCTGCCCCAAAGCATTGCCTTCTGTTATTTTTGCCTCCCTCCCTGGAATATGCAAAGTGGGGAGAGAAAAAAGCCCTGGAAAATTAGGCAGAGCAGTTTATCTGACAGGCCAGATAAAGGAACAAACAGAATTTGTCTCCTGGTCAGGGTGACACTTTGCCACAAAAGAAGAGCAGGGAGAAGTTAATTAAACTCTGAAGAAGCCATTTATTAGGAAGGGGAAGTAAGACATGGCTTTTCTTCAATACTGCAGGTTCATTACAGAGGAAACCCATCCTCTAGCAGTTAATAAACTATTTTCTCCCACCTGGCTTTGAGGGATGGCTAAAGGAGGGCCCATGGCTCATTTTAATGGGCACTTTTCCAAGCTGTCCATGGCCCATTGGCTACAAGGGTGTAGAAAACAGCTGTTTCTGAAAACCAGGGAGCCAGAGAGCTTGGCAGGGCTGGAAACAAAGGCAGAGTTTTTTGTGGAGCATTTTCCATTTGCTGTTTCCATTTCCAGTGTTCTACTGGACACATGTTCTTTTTTTCTCTGCTCATCCCTCCAGTGGGAGAACAGGAGCTTTCATCAGGGCCAGCCTTTTCCTGCTGAGGTCTGACACTTTAAAGAATCCATTGCCACTGGATATATATTTCAAAACAAAACAAAAACAACCCCTGATTTTGGATGATGAGGCCCAGTAGCTCTAAAGCCCCAGAACTTTTAAAGCCTTTAAATCCTGAGTCTGTGTTTGCTCCCTGCTGAACTTGCTTCACTCTGGTAACTCCTTCCCCTGGGGTGGGAGTTAAAAAACCAAAATCTCTCACTCTCCCCAGGCTCTGAGATCACCCACTTTCACAGAGTGAACACCACAGCTGGAATTGCAGAGGAGAATTTACAAGGAATTTGAAAAGACTACTTGTTTAAAGAGTCTTTTTCTCATTTCAGCTCGTGTTAGCTGTGCTAAAACTCAGCCTTACTGTGCATGGTTGTAGATGTGACTTTTGTCTCCTGAATCCTCTACCCTGTTGAGATTTGAGAAGATGCTTTAGCACTTAGTGATGATTTAATATTGACAGGCTTTTCCTTGTGCATCAGTGCCCTGAATTTGGGGAGTCCAGGTGAGTCTGGGAGCAAATAAAAAGAAGAAGAAGTTTAAGAGCATTTGCTGGCAATGCCTATTTAATGCCAAAAAGATTAAAACACAGCCAGCCTCCAAGAGTGGGAAAAGGACCTTATGATATTTAGTGAGCAGATAATAAAAGAGCAGATGAAATTCAAGGCTGCTAAATGAAAAACAATGCACAGGGGGGAAATCATCAGGCTCTGAACTGGTTCTTACTGCTTGGCAAGGAGATCTGAGAGTTATGCTGGAAATATCTGTCAAAATGACACTGCTGATCCACAGCAGTCCAAAAAAACCAGGGGGGTAAGAGAGGCTGGAATGGGGAATGTTATTGTGCTGCTTAATGAATGTCTGGTATCTCCTGCCTTGAGTAATTTGTGAGCAGCCCACAAAAAATGGATGGGAAGAAGCCTGGAAAATTATCCACAGGAGGCAAGGATTGATAAAGGAAGGGGCAGACATGAAACTCTTTGTGTTGTAAGGCTGAAGGATTAATCAGCAGTGATGTCTTGGCTCAAGAAACCCTTGGAATGAGGAGCAGCACAGAATCCCAGGATGGTTTGGGATGGAAGGCACCTTTGATTTTATCCAATTCCATCCCCCTGCCATGGGCAGAGACACCTTCCAGCTCTCAGGTTGCTCCAAGCCCTGCCCAGCTTGGTTTGGGGCACTTTATTGAACTTCAGGAAGTTCACACAGTCCCTCTGGATGCCATCCCTTCTGTTCTGGATACAGGGAAAATCTTAAAAAGTTCTGAGAAGACAAACTCTTTAAAAAGTAGGACTCATTGCCACAGGAAATTTTGGGTGCTGGAGGCTCACATAGATTTGGAAAGTGATATTTTCACAGGGGGGAAGAAAAGGAATGAAATGGTTGTTTCTCCCCATCCTGTTCCAGAGCAGTTGGTGTGAGAAGACAAAGGGAGCCTTGCCAGACCTGCCAGTTGGTGTCTCTGCCTTTTCCACCTCCATCCAGACCTGCTGAGCTGCTTCCTGAGGGTTCCCAGTGGACAGGATCAGCCTCTGGAGCAGCTTTGTCATCCAAGCATGGAATCCAACTCATTATTTTCACTGTGAGTAGTTAAACCTTGTGGTGGAGGTGTTTGTGGTGTTTTCCCTCTGCTGCCAATCCATGGGGAGCAGCCCCTCCTCCCTCTCCCCATGGGATCTGTGGGATTTGGGATTTGGCTCCCCACCTCAGAGGGTTCTGCAGGCACAGCATCCTCAGGGCAGGGAGGTGATGCTTCATCCCTCAGCTGCCCAGTGCTCCCCTTTATGGCTGGAATTCACAGCCACCACTTACCAAAGAACAATGAAACATTTCCTGAGCTGGCAATAAATATCCCCTGCCATGACAGCACTCACCAGAGCCTCTTCAATCCAGGGAAATGCTTTAAAACTCAGCAAAGTGGGATTTTTATTTTTATTTTTATTTTTTTTTAATGCTTCTCTACTTGCTGCTTGCAGCTGCCCTGGCTGTTCCCAGGCATGGATGGGGTTTGTGGCTCCCTGGGGAGATCCAGCACTAGCCCAAGTGGCCCTGCAAGGAAAACTCTGCCTCTGACCTGGATAACCAGCCCAGGGAGAAATGCTCTTAGCCCTGGCCAGAGGGAAAAGGAGGTGTTGGGCAGCAGGAGGAAAGCATGGGGAAGAAATAGATTTTCCAAACCCAGCTGGTGAATCAGTCTCAGGGTTGTGGTCACTTTAAAATGGATCAGCAGAAATAAAGTGGGTTTAGATGTACAGAGGGAGCAGGCAGCAAGGAGAGGCAGCAACCAGCAGAGAAGATTGACTTAATGGGATCAGCCCTGGTTTTGTTCTCATTATCATCACCTTGGGAGTGCAGCTTCTCTTCACTGATTCCTTTGGTGTCTCAGACATGCAGCTGAGTGTCCCATCCCTGTGCAGTCAGCAGTGCCAGAATCCCAAAATGGTTTGGGGTGGAAGGGACCTTAAAGCTCATCCCATCCCAGGGGGCACCTCCCACTCCTCCAGAAGTTGTTCCGAGGGTGTTTCCTCAGTCCCGGTTGGGAGAGAGGGGCTTTTCCCACGAGACACTTGTGGAAGGTCCCAAAATCAGCTGAGTTAAATGCCGTGTAGAATTGTCTTGCTGGCTGCTGGAACACGGCCAGACCTGGCTCTGCCCTCTCCTGCCGTGGTGTGGCCACCAGTTCCCTCAGTCTGCCTTCCGTGGGTTCTTAATGTGGAGCAGGAAAAAAGGAAGAAAGAAAAGAAAGAGAGAAAAAGAAAGAGAGAGAAAGAGAGAGAGAAAGAGAGAGAGAAAAAGAAAGAGAAAGAGAAAGAATGAGAGAGAGAGAAAAAGAGAGAGAAAGAGAAAGAAAGAGAAAGAGAGAGAGAAAGAGAGAAAGAGAGAGAGAAAGAAAGAAAGAGAGAGAAAGAAAGAGAGAAAGAAAGAGAGAGAGAAAGAAAGAAAGAGAGAGAAAGAAAGAGAGAAAGAAAGAGAGAGAGAGAAAGAAAGAGACAGAGAGAAAGAAAGAGAGAGAGAGAAAGAAAGAGAAAGAGAGAGAGAAAAAGAAAGAAAGAGAAAGAGAGAGAGAGAGAGAGAGAAAGAGAGAAAGAGAGAGAGAAAGAGAGAGAGAAAGAAAGAGAGAGAGAGAAAGAGAAAGAGAGAGAGAAAGAGAAAGAGAGAGAGAGAGAGAAAGAAAGAGAGAAAGAGAAAGAGAGAGAGAGAGAGAAAGAGAAAGAGAGAGAGAGAAAGAGAGAGAAAGAGAAAGAGAGAGAGAGAGAGAAAGAGAAAGAGACAGAAAGAGAGAGAGAAAGAATGAGAAAGAGACAGAAAGAGAGAGAGAAAGAAAGAGAAAGAAAGAGAGAAAGAGAAAGAAAGAGAGAGAGAGAAAGAGAGAGAGAAAAAGAGAGAGAAAGAGAGAGAGAAAGAAAGAGAGAGAGAAAGAGAAAGAGAGAAAGAAAGTGAGAAAGAAAGAGAGAAAAAGAAAGAGAAAGAGAGAGAGAGAGAAAGAGAAAGAGAGAGAGAGAGAGAGAAAGAAAGAGAAAGAGAGAAAAGAAAGAAAGAGAGAGAAAGAGTGAAAACGAAAGAAAGAGAAAGAGAGAGAGAAAGAGAGAGAGAGAGAAAAAAAGAGAGAGAAAGAAAAAGAAAGAAAGAGAGAAAGAGAGGTAGGAAGGAAGGAAAGAAAGAAAGGAAGGGAGGAAGGAAGGAAAGAGAAAGAAAAGAAAAGAAAAGAAAAGAAAAGAAAAGAAAAGAAAAGAAAAGAAAAGAAAAGAAAAGAAAAGAAAAGAAAAGAAAAGAAAAGAAAAGAAAAGAAAAGAAAAGAAAAGAAAAGAAAAGAAAAGAAAAGAAAAGAAAAGAAAGAGCTCAATTGATGCTCTTGGTATCACTCAGCACTTTCTGTGCCCATGGTTAGGCTGTGATTGCTATCAGGGCTATCAGAGTCCCCAGAGGCTGGAATCAAGGTGAAAATTTGCTTTCATGGATTATTTCCAGTCACTTTTCTTCTGCCTCTGCTAAAAATAACTCAGGAAAACTCTCTTCCAACATTCCTATTCCCTCCTGGCTGGAACAGGGAAGGTCAGGAGGATGAAAGTGAACAGCACTGCTTTGGATGAGATTTGTTTGCTGGTTGGTTTGGGTTTTTTTCACTTTGATCTCAACCTGATTAATTTTCTTTCTGCATTTCTTGCCTTTAGCCCATGGTGGGGACAGCTGGGTGTTTTGGTCCTGCTGAAGCAAAAAAAAAAAAAAAAAAAAAAACCAAAACTTGGCTGGTTTTAACAATTCCCTGCTTAAAAATGTGTGAGGAACATCCCCAAATCTAGATGGGGATGACAACATTGCCTCCAGTATTTTAAGATCTTTATCCAAGACTTTGGGTATCTTGTCCCTTGCAATGGTTATGGATTTTCTTAATTGCTGGTTTGGTCCCAAAGTACCAAGATACCAAGAGCTCAGGTAGACTTTAAAAAGGATTTTTTTTTAAAACAAAGCAACACATGGAAGCATTGGGCAGAATTCCTGAAAGAAGGAAATACATATTTCTATTTCTGTTTATGTTTATATTTATAATCCAGCATGGAATCCTCAAGTGGTTTGGGTTGGAAGGGACCTTAAAGTCCAACCCCCTGCCAAGGACAGGGACACTTTCCACTAGACCAGGTTGCTCCAGGCAGCTGGATCCAAAAGTCTAATGAATAAAATGCAGTAAAAGAAATAAAATGCAGTAAAAAATAAAATCTATAAAATTAATAAATATATAAATATAAATAAATATATAAAAATAAAATATAATATATGAATATATAATATATAAATATATAAAAACATATATAAATATAAATAATATATAATATATATAAATATATATAAATATATAAAATAATAAAAAAAACTGCCTAAAAAACCCAAACTCAGACTCCACTGGTAAGGGAGATAAATTGCCTTCTCCTGCCCATTAAAAAAAAAAAAATATCTGGTCCCCACGATGCCAGCTGTCTGTGTTGGGGATGTGATGCCACGCTGGAATTTTGGGTTTGCCTTTTTTTTTTTTTTTTTTATTTTTTAAGGATGTTCTGTGTGCTGAGCATTTGCAAGGGCAGTGCTGGAGGTACCAGTGATGCTTGTGAGGCAGCCCAAGCCATTCCCTACCAAAAGGGACTTAAAAACCCCAAAGTCTTGCTCTGTGCACTGAGCATCACAGGCTCCTTCTCTCTCCTATTTAATTCCCCCATCCCCCTTCTTATTGTCCCTAAGGACTTTTAAAATATTCTGCTGATTCTTTTTTTTTTTTTTTTTTTTTTTTTTTTGATCCCCTCTACTTTTGAAAAGGCCACCAGGAAGGTGTTGTCAGCAATTTAATGGGGAGATAAAAGAAGAAGGGGAAAGGGGGATTGTGAGCAGAGGGAGAGTGGCTGACATCTGGACAGGGCTAATGTGTGATAAGACAGGAGGGCTGTAGGAAATCTGCTGTGCTTGATCTCTCTGCCAAGGCAGGGCTTGGACCTGGTGGCTTTAAAGCCAAGCCTGGCTTGCCCAAATCCCTGGCAGTGCCTGTGGATCAGGTAGATGGAGGCCTGGGGTCCTGCTTGCTGGAGTTAAAAGTCTTTTCTGATTGACTTCAAAGGGCTCTAAACCCAGATTATCTGCACTGTCCGTTTTCACCAGGGGAGATAAGGAGTGAAATAAATCAAAAGGAAGCTGCTGCTTCCAACCTGAGTCCCCAGAAGATGGAAAGTGGTTGTAAGAGCAGCCAGGGGCTTGGGGGTGCTGATGTCCTCCAAGAAAGCTCCATGATCCACCCAAACCTGTGCATGGAAGAGCAACCTCTGCTTTTTAACTTACTGAGCTTGTTAATTGTTGGGTTTATCTCAGTTTGTGATCAAGGATTTGGGGCTGGAGCAGCTGGTTTGCAGGGATATGTTTGGATGCTGCTTTGGGGCCAGTGCCTCACCTGATTGGGTTTGTAGCAATTCCCTCACCTTGTCCCCAGCCCAGCACAGATCTGGGGGACAGCTCCAAATCCAGGCTCAGCTTTGTCACTTAGGCCCCATTTTGGGTTTCTGCTGGTCTCCCCCTGCAAAGTTTTGCTCGGAGAAAAACCCAACAACAAAAGCTCAGCTTTCAGGAGAAGAGTTTCCCCTGAGTACAGAAGTTTGTGTGCAAGGAGAGCAAAGAAATTGCAGCTGAATGCACAATATCCCTTTTTTTTTTTTTTTTTTTTGGTGAGGACAAAGAAAGCAACGATTAGGCACAGAAATAATTTGGGCTGCTGCCTGTGTTGGAGATAACTCTCTGCAAGAGATGCTGGCTCAGATGTTTCTTTCTCTCCATCCACAGGTGAGAATAACTTCAAAACTTAAATCCAGTGTAGAAAGGCAGAGAGGGAAAGGTTTAATTGTCCCCACTCTGCTGCAGGCTGATAAGCTCCCATTGATTTTCTGTAGCCAAGTCTCCAGAGTGAGCGTGGGTGATGTTTGTGCATGGAAGTTTCTCACTCCTGAGATATTCCCAATTCTCTGTTTCCTGTTTCTCACAGAGGAGGCTTGATGATTCCTCCAGAAAATCACCATTTGCAGCACAAATATTTTAGGGTTTGGGTTTTTTTGGTTTTTTTTTTCACCTTTCTACTGGTTTCCTATGAACTTCCCACCAGAGTGGGGAGAAAGGTCTCAGGAAAAAGAAATGTCATTTCACCAACATGTATCCCTCAACCTGAAGGTCAAGGCAGCTTCATATCCACCCTGTCCTTTAAAACCCTCTGTTCCAGTGGCCTAATCCCTGCCTGCAGACTCAGACAGAGGGAGTAACACAAATAAAGGCAGTACCCAACCAGGGGTTTCCCCATAGCTTGAACTATTTTGTCCTGGAGAATGCAGAAATATCCAGTTGACTCTTTAGCTGTTTATTTTGAGTGTTTGTTGGACACAGAAATTAATGAACACAGGAAAAAGGGGTGGCCCAGCAAGTTTTTTTGTTCATTTCAGAAGCCTACAAGCTCCAAAAATTTTGGATGTCTGGCTGGAACCTGGCTGCTTCTCTCACCTGAGCCTCCAAACCCACTGCAATTATTTTTTCCTCGGTGCTAATTGTAAAAGATTGGTTTGTAGTGATGGAGAAATGTCCAAAGGAGCCAAAAAGGAGACAAGCAGCATTCAGATGGGGAGGGGGTGAGGAAGAAGAGAAAGCACCAACCTCCCTGGAGATGTAATAGGCTTAGTGGTCCTGCTTGACACATGTCAGATAAAATAAAATAAAAAAAAAATCACAACAGTGTTTATAAGAAGATTAGCTTGAACATGGTGTAATTTCTCCAGGGACTGGCCACGTTTGAAGCTCCAACCAACTCCCTGAGCCTTATCAGAGCAATGAATTTCCACCACTTTGGGCCATTAAAAATCCTCATTCTGGCCCTTTTCCCCCACCTGAAACCCCCTGCATTTGGGGCACATCTGCAGGGATGGCTGGAATTGTGCTGTGCCCCTCCTGGAGGTGAAGCATCAGGAGTTAACTCACTGGAAATAACCTGATGTGACTGTCTTAATTTGTGGCTGCCACCCCTCCAGGAAAAATCCCCTGTCCCTGGGCAGCAGATTATCCTTGGGCTCATTACAACATTGTTCCCAAACAAATCCCCCCAGGCTTCTGCCTGTAATCACTTTTACATACGTGTGGGTAAATATCCTGCAGGTGGGGATGGAGCTGGGGACAAGGGATGAATGTGGCCACAACCCCTTGGACACTGGCTGGAAACCACTGGTGCTGACCACTGGTCAAATTCCAGCCAAAACTGGGTCAGCATCAGGTTTGATTTCCCTGAAAACCAGCAGACATAGGGTTGGTTGGCCTTTTGCTTGGTTCACTGAGTTTGTTGTTTTTTTTGTTTTTTTTTAAAGAAAAGCAGCTAAACAGCAAATGCCAAGCAACCAGCTTTTAAAAATTCAGCTGAGATTGTCAGCAGGTATCAGTCTGGGGGAGAGCAGAGAGGTTATCCTGTACTTTCTGTGGCTGTTTTAGCATGATCCAGCAGGGCCCTGGAGCTGCTCCAGTGCTTGGTCCCTGCAAGCATTGCCTGGGGCTATGTTCCTTTCAGCCCACTTTTTCCAGGAGTGGTCCTGTGCTAAAATCCATAATTCTCATAATTTTAATCCACATGTTTTGGTGTATCAGAACCAAGACACACCAGCCAAGTGGCTCTTTGATATCTGCTCATAAATGGTGGGGATGTGCTGGAGACCACCCCAAAAAAAACCAGGGTGGCTCATGATCATCCCCCTGCTCCACACAGTGAGGAAATTATTAATTTAGGAAGGGAGGGGCTGTTGAGGGAGATGGATTATGTTTAAATACAGGGAAAAGGGAGAAAATACTTTTCTTCCTTCTTCCCCTCCCTCCTCCACCTCCCTTGGTGGGCTTGGGCCTGCATCCCCTATTTTTCATCCAAATGGAAGGGTTTATTTTTATCTCTGTAGAAAAATAAGCCTTAAAAGTTCCAAGATGGATCACCCACACGTGGATCTTCCAGGGCTGCAGGGGAAGGAGGCTGGGGGGAATATTGTGGCCAAGAGGAAGCTGAAGGAATAAGTCAGGAATATGTGTGGAACTGAAGGGTGGCTGGACCATTCATTCCCATTAGGGAGAGGTGCAGAGCCATTAATAATCATTTTAACAAGAGCTGGCCTGAGCCAGCAGGGCCAGGCTGCATTTCTGGAGAGGGAATTTTTGGTTTAATAAAAGAAATAACGGCATGCATACAAATGAGAAGGGATGGTGGGGCTCACTTCTCCTACCTGATATTTATTCTTGCTCCACCTGCCTCGAATAGGAACATTTGTTTGGCTAACACATATTAAGAGGGCTGTATTTCCTTTCCTACCCCAGAATCCTTGGGCTTAAAGCTCCAAAATTGCTGGTTTCAGAGCAGCTTTCCTTCCAAGGAGGAAAGGACCATCTCACCTGGTTGAAAGCATTCAACCAGCAGAAATCTCACATTTTCAGGTAGAAACCTTTGGGTCTTTTATGAAGCAGCCATCAGGAAAAAAGCTTTTAATCTTGGTGATTTAAGAGAGCTGGGGAATTAGCTTTTAACCAGTCTGTCCTTGCCTACTCTATTTTTTAGGGAGAAAAGCAGCAAGGCAAAGAACCAGTCCTGAGATGGGATACAGTTTGCCTGATGCTGCTGGCACTTTGAGTCCAAAGTGAATTTAACCAGCTTGTCCTCAGGGAAGTGTGGGCTTTTAATTAATGCAGAGGGAAAAAAAGAGTGAGAAGACAACATCAGCTGGACTCCTGCTATGTCTGACACCTTCATCTGCCCCTCTCTTGGGAAGCTCTTGGCCAGGCTGTCCAGGGAATGTGTTTGTTTCCTTCTCTAGGTGGGCAGGGATAAGTGATGATGGAACTGTCCCAGACCTGCTGGGACACCCACACTGGGACTGGGACTGGGACTGACAGCAAACCCCTTATTCCAGGTAAAAACTGCATCCAAGGAGACATCCTCTGCCTCATTGAGCTCATCCACTTTTCCTGGTTTGGAGGACAGGTGTCTGCCAATAAAGGCAGGAGCTTCTCTTGGAAATGGAGAATGTAAACCCCCTTCGTACAAATTATTATTATAAATTGGAAATTAAGGGGCTCTCGGGCAAAGATATGGGCATTAGGAATAACAGTTCTTTACTAGGAAAATTAAAATAGAAATACAGTATTACACAGAACAATCCCAAAACACTGACAGAGTCAGAATCCAAGCTGACACCCGTCAGTCAGTCAGGGTGTTGGCACAGTCCCATTCAATGGTGGCTGCATCCTCCTGCAGTGGCAGATGTGGTTCAGCTGGAGCAGTGCTCCTGGAGAAGGTGCAGTTTTCCTCTGAAGGTGCAGGGATGATGTGGAAAGGTCTGGCTTTCCTCTGGAATCCAGTGGAAAGATGGATAACTTGCTGTCCAAAATCTCAGTTTTTATCTGGGTAGGAAAGGCTTGGCTGCTCCCCTGGCTGGAGCATCTCCCAGTGGGATGATGGAATTTTATCAGTCACACAGTGGGACTGAATGGGCCAGCAGCAGATGAGATCTTCCTGGAGGGAGGATGGGCTGTGGGAAAGATAAAGATGATTGCCCCAGCTGGTTTAAAGATGGCCCATTAGCAGATAATATGTGCCAGGAGATAAGGAAATCACTGCTCCACCCAGATGGTGACAGAACACACATTTCTGTCACATCCTGTATTTGCAACCCAAGACACAACTTCAATCCTCTTTCCAGAAAGATCCTGCCCCATGGAACTACTTTTGTTTTTGCCATTAGCAGGGACACTCACAGGAACAGCCTCTCACAGTGTTTGCCCCAAATTCAGAGAATCAGAACCATGGAATAGTTTGGCTTGGAAGGGACATAAAAGAACATCTTGTTCCAACCCCCTGAAAGTGCAGGGACACCCTCAGGGCTCCATCCAGCCTGGCCTTGAGCAGCCCCAGGGATGAGGCATCCACAGTTTCTCCAGGCAGTCTGTCCCACCTCTTTATTGGGATTTGTTGCTTTGAGATCAGTGGCCTCTCCACAGATTTCCTTTAAAAGAAAACAGAGGGAAAATCCAACAGCAGGGGCCAGGCAGACAGGAGGGGGATCCCACGTGCCTTTTCTCCTTAGGAAATGAGAAAAAAAAAAAAAAAAGTGAATTATTGAGATTTAGGTTTCCTGTTTGATGATCCACAGCCTCCTGTCTCACCCAGTGCCCCCAGCTCTTATCTCATACCTGCTCTTTCCATCTCAGAGAGTTTGGAAATTCGGCTCCATCTGGTTGTTTCTGATGGAGAGATAGTGTATCACAGGCAAAGCAGGCAGGGCTCTGTTAATTAATGGTAATCCCTTAATCCAGGGGAGATGTGAGACACTGAGCTGCCCACTGAGTGCACAAGGGTGCCAGACCCAGACCAGGAAAGCTGCCCATCCAACACAGCACCAGAGAGCTTTTCTCCCCTCTCATTATCTATATTTCTATTTTTTATAGTTCAATAATTAGGTTTTATCACAAGAGATTTTTCCCTCCACAGTTGGTTGTCGTAATCTGGTGAAAACCACTTTTGCCACCGAAAAAAAAAAAAAAAAAAAAAAAAAAAGAGGAAAATTATTTATTTTGCAGTTTTAAGGGGAATTAGAGGTGAAGTTTGCTAGGACAGCTTTTCTTCCCTTCTGCCTTTCCTCCTGGCATCAACATTTTTATTTAGAGACGAGCCCTGATGCCAAAAAACACCATTTCACTTGGACAATTTGCCACGTTTAATCTGGAACATTCCTCAGTGCTTTCATCCAGTCAATCAAAACCGTTCAGCTCTCAGCTTTGCAACATAAAAATACCCCTTTCCTTTTATTTTCTGAAGGATTTTGTGCATGTCAGTCCTTCAACACCAAAAACAAGCAAGAGCAGAAAACATCCAGATTGTGTAATTCCCGTGGAGAATCGCATTTGAACGAAAAAGTTTTTCTGCCTAGGATGTTAGTTTTAATTAAAAAAAAAAAAATTAAAATTATTATATATTTCTTTTTTTTTTTTGCTAGTTCTGCTTCTGCTGGTGCCTGTGTTTCCTTCTCCAGCAGGAAAGCACCACATCCCAGTGCATGCCAGGAGGCACAATTGGGCTGTAGGATTAAGACCACAGTGGCACATCTTACATCCTTTGCCTCTCCCGTTTCCCACTGGCTCACTTTGAGCTTTCAAAGTCACTGGCCCAGCAGGAAACAGCAGGGCAGTGTTTTGATGGCCTGAATTTCTTCTGAGTCACCTTAGCAGCTCCTTTCTCCTCTTTAATTTGCTCTGGGTTTGTTGTGCTCCCTGTTTCTGTGTTTCCCATTGTCACTCAGCCCTGGGTTGAGGCTCCAGAGGAGTTTGTTGGGTCTGGCACAGGAGAGGAGGATCCACCCTGGATTTGCTGGGCTGTAAGATTTAGGACTTTTTGCTTTTTTTTCATCAGTATTAGAGAACTAGCATTAGCATTAGTTGTAGGAAAATGAAAACCTGGCCTTCAAATTAAAAATTAAGACCAGTACCAGTACATGCCACTAAAAACTGCTGGGTTAAGCAGGCACTGCACAATTCCACACACTCAGGAGTGCTATTCCAGGTCTAATTAAACCTTTTCCTCCAACACAGGGAAGTCTGGCTGCTCCTCAAAGCTCTCTCCTGTAAATTCTGGTTGTCTTTGAGGGGCTCTGACTGCCTTTGCTGCTCAGCTGCTGGGATGGGATGGGATGGGATGGGATGGGATGGGATGGGATGGGATAACAGGTGAGGCACAATCCCTGCTGATCCCTGTTTTGCTGCTGGGGGTTAAAAAGGGAGCACCTGAGCAGCTCCAGGCTAGTTGGGAGCTGCTGGCATGGCAGGAGCTCCTCTCTGCTGTCTGCCTGCAGGAAGAGCTCCAGGTCTGTAATTAAGGCCAGCATTTACTAACTTTTCCTGTATTTTAAGAGCCAAAGCACTTCCTGGCTTTCTGCAGCTTTTCTGGTACAGGAGAAGATTTTTGGAAAAGCAGAGCTCATCTTTTCATCAATTGTTGAGAGAGTGAAAAGCACCAGCTTTTCTTTCTCTTTGGTGCCTGAGTTCCCTTATCTCGTGGCACTTGCAGCAGCCTTTTGGTTTGTGAAAGCTGCACGTGGCAGTGGCTGGGAAGCCACAAGAAGTGCCTGGTGGGAAGCCAGGAAAGATGCCTGCTGAAAAGCAGCTTGGCCTGAGTGTAGGAGCAGCAGCAAGCCTTGATATGGGGAGGGAAAAAAACCAAAAAAACCAGCCCTGCTGCTGTGATGGGTGCTGATGCTCTGTGTGTGTAATGGCTGGGATGTGGATAAAACCCCAGCTGTGTTTAGCTTTAGTTTTATACTGCTTTGGGTGGCTGAACCGGAAAAGGAAAGAAATGAAAAAAATGAAAAAAAGAGCTGTACATGCATAAAAAACCCGAGCTGGGTAAGACCTAGGCCACCTACTCAATATTTTCCTGCCACCAGATGATTGTTCCTGGACTCAAATCTCTGCTCTGAGTTGTGGCTGGGAATACATTAACCTTTAAAACAATAGTATTAGAATTTTATATATTTTCTTTAACCAAAATGCTGGGAACCTGGTAAATGTGAAGGGCAGATCATGTTGAGCGAGTGGTCCCCCAGGAAATTGGATTTTGGGGGGTTTATTCAGGAAGGAGCACTCAGCCTCTTGGAATTCCCTTGGAGGTGGTGCTGACCTCCAGGCCCTGACCTGGGGGACTGGGCTTTTTCCTTCCAGGACTTTGTGGCCACCAGGGAAGCCCAGGCAGAGCCAGTGGGTCCTGCTGTCTGCTGTGTCCTTGGGAATCCCAGCTGGAGCCGGAGGAACAGCTCAGGACAGTGCAGGGAGTGGAGAAAGTGTTGCCTCAAGGCACGTGGTGGTTTTTTAATCTCTCCTGTAGGGTAATTAAAGGGTAATTGTAGAACTCCTGGGTGATTTCCACTCCTGTTTCTGTGGCTGTTTCCTGGAACTGGATGGCAGGGAAATCATGGAATGGTTTGAAAGAGCAATTAATTTTACCTCCTGCCATGGGCAGGGACACCTTCCACTATCCCAGGTTACTCCAAGCCTTTTCCAACCTGGCCTTAAACATTCCCAAGGATCCAGGGGCAGCCACAGCTTCTCTGGGTACCCTGTGCCAGGGCCTGCCCACCCTTCCTAATATCCCATCCATCCCTGCCCTCTGACATTGGGAATGCAATTCCCTTTGTCCTGTCCTTCCATCCCTGGTCCCCAGTCCCTCTCCAGCTCTCCTGGAGCCCTTTTAGGCTCTGAGTTCTCCCCCAGATCCTTCTCTTCTCCAGGTGAGCACCCCAGCTCTCCCAGCCTGGCTCCAGCCCTTGGACCAGCTCCATGGCCTCCACTGGAATCATTCCAGCAGCTCCAAGTCCTTCTGTTCCCTTTCTTCCTCTCTGCCCATTTCACAGCAGCACAGAAACCAGCAAGGAATGCTTCTCCCTGAGTTTTGTTAGTGCTCAGGAAGTGACTTCAGTAGGAATGATTTGCCTGTGGCTTTCAAAGCAGTACCCTCAAATTTCCAAAAAATCATTGTTTTTGCTTGTGTTTCACAGGCAAGGCAACCAGGACACCAAATCAGAGGGACTCTGTCTGGTGCCTCATCCTCTGAGCATTTCTTCCCATCCTGAGCCTCTGCTACTGAATTCTTGTGTGCTGAGATGGTGCTGCAGTTTTAAGTGGCTGGAAACTTTTTTCCAAAGGAAGAGCAGGTCCAGTTTGGAAACAGCATCTTTTTTAATCTTCTCTCTTGGCTGTTGTCTGCTGCTTTTCTGAGTTATTCAGCAAGTTGCAACACAAAGACACAAAGAGAGATGTACTGTTATTATTGGTGGTTGTTGTTCCTAAGTCTTTATTGATTTTTATGAAAGGGATAATAACAATGTGCATGAGGTATCCAGCTAACAAAAGAGGTCCTGCAGTACTCATCTCAAATTAAATACAGAGAAGCAGGATCCAGCTGGGGTATTGACAGGCAAATACAAAGCTTTGTGTTTCAGGGTAGTGCTGGAGTGAAAGCAGGACCCTGCCTTGCACAGCCCACCTGGATGGGGAGACAGCCAGCATTGTTCTTCTCCACAGCTCCTCAACAAACAGTCCAAAACACCCAGAAAGAGGGATGTAATCAGTCGGAAAGAGCTGCTCCCTGAGCCTGGGCTGATCTGGGATAGCTGGGGGAAACTGGGATGTCCCCAGGGCAGCAGGAGCAGGGTGTGAGCCCATCCCCTTGCAGGGGCTCCAGGTAACTCAGCTCAGGCTCACAGATGGTTCTGTCCAGGGTTCCTGCTTTGTCTGATTTCTGGTGGACATCAGAGCTGGGCTGGGATAGTAGAAGGTGTTCCCTGCCTATAGCAGGTGATGGATCCCAAAGGTCCCAAACCATTCCATGATGAGCTCAGGGCATCCTTTCAGCAATGAGGAGGGGGAAGCAAAGAGGAAATCTGTCCCTCGTGGTTGGTCTGACTTTATTCCTGCTGGATGTGTCCTTAGGATGCTGCTGGGAGCCAAGAAAGCAGCCCTTTCTCAGGCTGCTCGAGGACAAGAAATCATTATATTATTAAATAATATTATATTATTTAATTAATAGTATTTATTAATTATAATTAATAATATTATTAAATTAATAGGAATATCATATTATTAAATTATTTTATCATTATAACCATGATTAAACACCTGCTGGAGATGTGATGTTTTGCATAAAGCATGTTTTCAAAGAGGTGTTGCTCCCTTGGACCAGTGAGCCTTTTCTATCCTGTTTTGCACAAACTACCCTATATAAATGCAATGTTTCTTTAAATAAAGCTCTCTCTGCTTCTTTTCTCTTCTCCCCTTCCTGCTGCATGCCCTCACACGTGTCAAGATGTAACTTACACGAGAGTGATGGTGCTGCTGCTGCTCCACCTGAGAACAAGAGCGACCAGGCACCACGTGAAAAACCTCTTTGTTGCTGGATTCTCTCTCCAGAAATGCTCTGCTAAGTTCAGCGAGGCTCAGGTAATGTCAGAATTTGTCTCTCCCCTGACTTTACAAGGGATTCCTTAGCACGATATTGAATCACAACCATATTGAATCTCTGCTCTTAAATCATTTCCTCCAGCAAAACATCACCCCGTAGAGGAAGTCCTTTCAGCGAAGACAGAAATGAAAGTGTTTATTGGTTTGAAAAGATCCCTCTGCGTGCCAGAATCAGTGCAAGAGAGAGAATGGAAGTGTGAGTGCCTCTGGCAATGCCTTCTCAGGGCAGTTTGTCATCCAGGCACGGGAAGGAGCTGAGCAAACACAAATATTAAACTAAACTAATATTTTTGGCGCTGGGTGAGTTTTGATTGTCAGCTCGCGGTGCCCCAGGCAGCAAACAGGAATGAGATGCAGCCTCCTTAAGCTTTGTATTCATGGCTGAATTGATGCTGCTTTCCTATTTATTTATAAGTGTGTGTGGCTCTGGGTGTTGCTATTTATCTGTTGTGTGGGGAGGGAGAGATGCTAATGCCAAGCCAGGAGGTAAAACAGCAAAACAAACGGGGTTTGGTGCTCAGGATACCTAAATTTACACCAAATTGATGGTGTGGCAGCTTTCTGCTCAAATGTGATTGGAGAGAGGGCCTGGAACAGACTCCACATTTTCCAGATCTCTGCATTTCAGGGTCAGAATCCTTCATCCTGAGATGTGGGGCAAAAAAAGGAAGCTGAGAACTGGCTGATCACCAGAAGGTAAAGGCTGATTCTGAGGCTTTTGCACAGCTGTGGGATGGAAACAGCTCTTCCTCCAGCTGTGCCCCAAATTGGTACTGCCAGGCTCGACTTTGAAGAGCTGGGATGGTTTTTTTTTGTTGGTTTGTTTCTTTTTTTTTTTTTTTTTTTTTTTTCCCCTTGGACAGACACTGAGGAAAATAAACAAGGTTGTTGACCCACGATCCTTCTAAAAGGACTGGGCCACCTTTTGAGCTCCAAATCGCCCTGCTGTTGGTTGAGAGGCACTTTGTGGAGACTGTACCAATTATGTGGGATTTTTCAGAGTGTGGGAGCTGTTATTTTCTTGAGTGAGCAAGGAAGAGGCTGAGAGGTGACAGACAGCTTAGCAAGGGAAGTGCAGTTAACCCAGAGTCAAACTGAACTCCCTGGGAGCCAAAGAAAAGCTCTGTGGGTTGCAGCACATGGTGGGGAGCACTTCACAAAGGGAGCTTGCCCAGCACCAGGTTTGTTCATCTCCCAGCTCATCCTTGTGGGAAAATGCAAAAACCAAGCTCCTTCCTATGGGGAGATTCAAGAAAATCCCCATGTTGTGCTCCTTACTCAAAGCTGGGTAAAAAAATGAGCTGAAAGACCAAGTGAGAAAGGACAAGAGGTTGTCTCTCTGTTTCTCTTCTCAGCTCTCTTTGAGGGTGATTCACCCTCCCCAAATTCCTGGCAGTTTCTCTCAGTGACCAGCAGCTCTGTCTTGTGTTTCTGACTCATAAACTGCTGGAAGCTTCTTTGGCTGAGCTCAGACTAACAAAAACGTAAGCACTGGGTTTGATCCTGCATGAAGTTGTTTTGTAGAGGGTGAGGGGCAAACAAGGGGGGGAAAAAGCAGAGGATGTAGTGAGAAAGAGGTAAGGATGAAGGAACAAGAGGGAAACCCCAAAAAGGAACTTGTGTGGGGATTTTGAGTGATGGAGGGGGAAAAAAAAAAAATCATCCATTCCAAGGCCAAACAAAATGATGAACGATGCAAAACTCTGAACTGTGGTTGGTCTTCTGTTGTGGCATTGATATGAGTAATAAAATCAATACCAATACTTAGCTAGGCCTAATGACTACACAGATCAGATTGGATTAGATGGATAATACTCCTCTTAATAACTTGCTTTTGTTGCCTAGGTAGGCCTGGGTATCCTGGTTTTTTTTGTTTTTTTTAATTAAAGGAGGGTCTTGAGCACTTGGATTCACTTACAGCCATAACTGGAAATGGCTGGTCCATACCCCAGCAATTCAAGCTGTCCTGAAGGCTCTTATAAATGAAAATAAAGGCAGATTCTATGGAGGATCCTCTGCCTGGCAGCCTGGGTGCTGTGTGTGACAACTCAGTGCAAGGCATTGAGGACTGAGGTAATTAAAACCTTCCCAAAAATGGGCTTTGCAGTGGTTTTTGGAGGTTCTGGCACTATATTCCAAGGGGCTGGGGGTCACCACCTCTCCCAGCTCATCTTGGAAACCTTCCTGGCAAACCCCTGGCCTCAACTAATGCTCTTCCACTCAGCTTAGAGAAAACAGCATATTTAAAAGCAAAAAGGCACGCTGGTTTATTGAATTTGTTCCAAGCAGTTCTACATTCAATCACCCAGAAACTGTCTGCCTGCAGGCTGTAATATCTTTTACTAATGAGAGCATGGGATAGCTGGGCTTGTACTTCACCTGCCCTGTCTTGGGGCTCCTCCATCCTTTTTTTGGGTGTTTTTGGGCTGCTTTGTATCAGTGAAATTGTCAGCAGAGGGAGGGGAAGGAAGAAAACGAGGGGTGAGGTCACTCTAGGTGTGAAATGAGGAGGATGCTCATTGTATCCATCATCCAGGTTGCTGCCTGTGGTGCCTGTGAGGGACCCCACACCAGGGAGGCTGAGTCTGATTTTCCCAGTGTGCAGAGGAAGAGCTTCTGTCCTGAATTATCCATCTGCCCCAATTTACTCATCCACCCTGCATTTCCCAGCAAGCAGGGCTGCCTGGGGTTGCTGACCCTTGCCCTGGGGCCAAGGCAGGTTCTTCTTCATGCAGCATGGAGCTCTGTGGTGTCCTTGGCTGCTCTTCCATCAGGAAACAGATTTGTCTGGTTTTCTTGTTTTTTTGTTTTTGCCCTGGCCTCTGGAAAATGCACATGGAAGAGGGAGTTTCCTCTTGTCAGGAACTAGGACTGAAATACTCAGGACTGCTGGATCCATGAGAAATATTTTTTTATTATTATTATTATTCTTTTGCCACCCTCCCTATCCCATGTGTGTCCTGATCACTCATGTCCCTATTTTTCTGCGGTCTTTAAATATCAACCTCCTATCAACCAGGGGGCTTCTTTTTAAGTTTTTTAGTGTATCTGCCTCACTTCTTGCAGGACCTGGTGGTGTTAGACTGTGCTGAAGAGGAGGGAAGTGCCAGTGGTGCCACCAGCCCCATCCCTTCCCTTTGCTCCAGCCCCAGTGAGTGAGGAGGGATCCTGGGTGATGGATGAACTGGGAAAACTGGGGCAGCTCCAGTGATTTTCCCAGAGCCTCTGAAACCTCTTGGCACTGCAGCAGGGGGTCAGGAGCAAGGTCCTGGGGTGACCAGGGCGTCAGCAAGGGGAAGGCAGTGATGGTGTGGCAGATTTTGGGGCTGCCAAATGTGCTGTGCATCTCAGTGAGCCAGGAGCACACCCCGGGGACAATGCCCTTGCCACCCTCTGGCTTCCCAGCTCCTCCAGGAAGGCTGGAGAGCCCATGGAGAAGCTGCTGGGATCTCAGGGAAGCACTGGCCAGAGTGGCAGATAGGGATCACAGCACACCCAAAGCTCTGGCTGTGCTCTCCTTTAAATTCCAGCCTTGTCCTGCCAGTGTCAGCTAATGCCCTCTAATGGGTCCATTAACCAGCTCTGCCTTGGCTCCTGGTTCCTCCCTCCCCTCCTCACAGTCAGGCAGCATTGCCTGCTCCAGGGGAGAGCACTGCACTCCCTAAATCTTGGGACAGAGCTGAGCCAGCAGCAGAGATGTGCTCACCCTTCCTTGGCCAAGCCAGGGGAGATCCAGCTCTGGCACCCAGCACTCCCTGCAGGAGTGTGGGTGTCCTCCTGCCTGCAATTAGAGCAGATTTACAGCAGGTAGTTCCTCCAGCCCTGTGGAGCAGAGGGATCTTTGCTTCCTCTCCACCTAAAGCAAGACCTGCAAGAGCTTTTTGCCCATCCCTGTTTGTCTCTGCACGGAAGCATCTCCTCAAACACCAAAAGAACAGGGGCTGGACAGACTCAAAATCGACTCCTTTTTGCTCAGTGCTTGGTTGGCTTTCTCTGGAGTTGGGGGAGATTTTTAATAGCTCTGGCTATTGATGATCTGTCACTGGGAATTTGCTCAGCGCTTGGCGGCACCGGCGCTAAAAATACGAGGTCCTGCTCCCCAGAGTGCCTGGAAACATGGAGGGAAAGCAAATTTGGGGAAGGGGGAAGGTCATGGAGAGATGTGGAGCTCCAGGGGCACAGCCAGCTGAGAAGGGGACAGGACCAGGCAAGGCTTGTGGGGAATTTGGAGGAGAAAAGGGAGAGAAACGTGGCTCTGTTGGAAACTCGCTGTGCCAAAGGGGCATCGTGATTTTGGGGTTTTGAGCCACAAAAATGACATTTATACTTCTCTGAAGATGGGGAGAACAGGGCTCTGGGAGCTCCTTGAGATCTACGGGTAGAAGCACAGTGATGCCAATTTTGGTTTTCAGGGGCAAGAGGAGAGGTGGAGAAGGGCAAGCGCAGCTCTGTGCCCTCAGAGCGTTTGTAGCAGAGAGCAAGGACAGAAACAGCCTTTAAGACAGCCTTGCTGCAAACTTAAAGTGCATTTTAACTCTGCATTAGTGTCAGTTTTATTCCTGATGACCTCTGATCCAGCAGATCATTTCCTCCAGGTTGTGCTGGGCTGCTCCTGGTTTGTTTTCTCTGTGATGATGGCAGGCTGAGCTGCTGAAGGCAGCTGCAGTTTTGACAGATGATGTACCACTTCCCTCTGCTTCAGATCTGACATTTCCACCAGTGCTAAACACACATGCTTACGAATTTTGAGAGGGGAAAGAAACCCCCACCACTGCTCTCTGCTGGTTTGGTTTGTTGGGGGTGGTGTTTTTGTGCCAGTGGCATTTTGGAGTTGTTGAAAAATGCTGGATGAGCAGGTTTTGGGATTGAAACCTTGGGATTGAAACCTTCTGTGCAGGGGTGATGGGAGCCACTGTGGGTGATGCTCCTCACCCTGGTGGCTGTGCCATCCATGGCACCTTCATGCCATGGCTTTTCCCTCCCCATCATCCCTGTCTCCCATTGCTCCATGGCTCTGGATTTAGCACACAAAGCTGTAAATATTTCAGATATTTAGATATTTATTTCAGTGTGAGACACAGCAGCTCCTTCCTCCTTTGCAGCCAGTTTGGGAAAGATGATTCTCTGGAAGATGGGAGGGAGGGCTAACCCCAGAAGGGAGCCTGTACTTGAAGCTTGGTCTCCTGGCAGAGGAAAAACAGGGAGGAAAAAAAGGTGGGAAGGACTTTAAAACCATCAGCTGATATTCTTTGAGCTTTCAGCAGGAGAAGCCAAGGGGAATTTTCCCCTCCATGTGGATGAAAGCGGGATCAGGCTATTTATCTTTGATAAAAATGAAATGCCAGGGAATGGTTGATTGTGTTTAGAAGCAGCACAAAGATGTAATAAATAGTGCTTCCCTCTCTGAGAAATGAGTGAGGAGCCCAGATCTGATAACATCCTTTCTTCTGTGCTGTGAGTGATGGGGCTCCAGCACCCACAGAGGATTTTGGGCTGGAGAACACGCTCAGGTCTGACACTTCTGCCTGCTGAAGAGCTGACTGACCTTGCCTTGGGGTGTTACACAGGAGGGGCTGGGAGCTGCAGAGGTGCCATTCCCACAGGGCAGGGGAGGATGCTGTGGGTCACTGCACAGGGGAAAAGCAGCCCCAGTTCTGGTGATGCTTTGTGAGGCTCCCTGGAGCAGTGTTGAAGGAATAAAGCAGGGATTTATTCAAAGGCCTTCAAAGGATTCACCTTGGGCAGCTCAAGAGCTTGGGCATGGCTCCACCCAAGATGGATGGCATGTAATGAGTTTTCACACTTTTATAAGTTTTGGTGTATTTACATATTGGGTTAATTGCCCAATTCCAACTCCAGGTTATGCAGTATTGCTCTCCTTAATTCACTGTTTTTTATACTTTTTGGGCCTGAAGCTGCAGTGGTGTCCTTGGTTCTGGGGCTGGAAAAGGATTGTTTTGTCCAACTAAACTGTGAGGAGAACTTGCTGGCACTTTGCAGAAGTTCAGAGTCACACACCAATGCAGTACAGAATCTGGAAAATATGAGAGCTAAAACTTAAAGCATCACTGGGGCTGCCCTAACTTATTTATTTTTTAACAGGGAAACACCAGCCCATGGCATTGCACAGGCAGTCAAGCCCCATTTCCCTTCACTGATCACAGGAATTAATGCTGGCTCAGGCATAAAAGAGGAGCAAAGCCAAAGGATTTGATCTTTCTTGCCCCAGCAGTGGCATTCACCTCCACCTCTCAGATTTTTGGCAGCTGGGCATCACCTCCATGCCCCTTTCCCTGCCTGGAATGTGTTTGAACATCAGCCCACCCCAAGCAAAGGGACAGGGAGATCCTTGTTTTCCCTTGTTTTTGGGAGATCTGGGGGAAATAGCATTTATTTGGGAGGTTTGAGCAGAAGTGGCAACAGATGCATTGTGTAAAAACACAAAAACCACTATTATGCTTTCAGGGAGGCAACAGAGGGGAGAAAAAAAACAAAAACAAACTGCAGGCACCAGAGATAAACCCAGGCAGAATTATGGAAAGGCAATATTTAATAGTTCACCAACCATGTTACCCCTGGAGCTGAATTAAATATTGATCTTTTTTTGTTTGCTTGTTTAAAAAAAGCACAAACTCAAGTGTTTCCCACCACCAAAAATTTAAATGTTGGCTGCTGCCCCTCCTATTTCTCACACCTCAATGAGTGTATCCCCCTTTTTTTTAGGCTGCTTGGGTCAGTTCTGGTTTGGCAGCCCCTTCCCAATGGCTCTGCCCAGGGTTTGATCACCCACTGCTTTGCTGGGAGCCCAGCAAGGGAAATTTGGATTTTTTTTATTTTTTTGGGGGCCTTTTCAGCAGGTGTGTGTTTTACCATTCACACCTGAATTTTTTACTAGCACAACTGGAGAAGCTCAGGCAACTGAGGGAGGATGGGAAGGTGCAGGAGGCAAAGGGCATTTCTGGGAGCTTCTTACCCAGCTTCACCTCTTAAAGCCACAAGGGGCCCTTTTGACACTGCAATAATACCACAAATAGAAAAGTAACCATCCCTGAGTGCTCTGGCTCTTTTGAGGAGGTATCAGCTTTGATAATTTTAAAATTTGTCTATGGCAGCTTGGAATTGCCTCCAAAGAGCTCTCTGTAAAGCCAGATGTTGCTGCATTTAATACAAATGCTTTCAGCCCTTACTTCCCTGATTTCCTTGGGCTTTGATTGATATTTCTGGGGAGGACTTTATTTGTTTTTTTTCTCTCTTTTTAAGTGCCTGTGCTGGTTCACAAGTGGCTCAGTCCTTGATCAATACTGCTGGTGGCTGTTGGTGCAGGCACTGATGGAAAGCTGGAGGAGAATTATTCCAGTGAAAGCCTCCGAGGAAAAGCAGTCAGAGCAGGCTGGTGAGTTTGCTTGGCTTAAATCTTCAGTGTTCTCAGGAATGGGGAGGGGAAACAGCCAGAAAACAGATTTTTGGAGAAGGCCAGAGGTAGCTAAATACTCAATGGATGGAGTTTATAGTGGCAATCACATTACCAGCAACCCCCTTGTCCTGGTTTAGGGAAAAAATCCTGTTTCCACTTTCTCTGCAGGGAAAAGCCTGTAAGGACATGAGAAAGGCTTTTCTGGTTCACTGAGGAGCATGTCTGTGCTCACCACAAAGGCTGTCCTGACCTCCAGCTCTTTCCCTCTCCAGGGAATCCTGGAGTCTGATGTGATTTCCCTGCCTGGTAACACCCAGCAGATTTTCCTCCCTGCATCCCTCTGTGAGCCCACACAAATCTCTTCTTCCCCAGGGTGCAAAACGTGCAGAGCAATGCTGGAATTTGTGTCCGGGGGGGGAGGGAGTAAAAAATTCCACAGATTTCCTGATTTCATGGAATCAGACTGGTTTTGGTTGGAAGAGACCATCTGCTGGGACAGGGACACTTCTACTGCCCCAGGTTGCCCAGCCTGTCCTGGGACACTTCCAGGGATGTGACTTTTACCTTGGAATGTGCTATGGATGCTGTCCTGCACCATCCATCTTCCCAAATACGTGCTGTCACATCTTCCAGGAAGGGGCAGGCTAAAAGAATTGGTCTGGACAGGGGTCCTTTGTTAAATGGAAACTGTTTTAGTGGAAAAGCAGCAGCCCCCCTCAGCCAGCATCACAGTTTGGACATTTAAGGGGGGAGGGAAAAGGTGTGGGGCCAAATTTTGGGGAGCCCCTGGTGAAAGCCTTGGCAGCACATCACTGCAGTGGCCTGTGAAAATGTGTCACCCCTGGGGTAAAGCCAGCCCTGAGACAGCTCAGGAGGGAAGATAAATGTCATCAGTCATCAGCCCTCACAGCTTAAAAAGGCATTTTTCTCTCCCTGGTGCTGAGCTGGAGCTGCTCTGGAGGTAGAAGGGAAAGCACAGGGAGGGTGAAAGGGAGCTGTGAATCCCAAACTTCTCCCACCCCTTGGGTGGCTGTGTCAGTGCTGGTAGAAAAATGTGAGTGAAGCTGGGGGAAACCAACCTAGGCAGCCAAAGCAGGGAGATAAATGGGTGCAAAAAAGAAAAAAAAAGAAAAACCCTCCAAAAGTTATCCCAAGCTAGGTGGGGAAAAGAAGTGTGCTGGAAAGGGTCAGAGCAAGGGTGTGGAACTGCTTCTCACCCAGCTGCCAGGTAGTTTAAAGCTGATGGTGATGAACAATTCCTGCAAATCAGTTAATTCCTGCCCCAAAGCCAAGGAAATCGTTTGCAGTGCTGGGCTGGGGCAGGCAGGGATGGGGATATTCATCCCAAGAGTTTCCTGGGAGCCAAACTGTGATTTTGGGGAGCCTCCCTTGCCCTGAGTTTCAATGGGAGATAAAACTGTGGGTCTCCTCTTCCCTGAAACCCTGGTTCTTGCTGCTCAGTGTCCCTTGGCAGGGAAAGAGAAAATCATTCTCTGCTCAGGGGATACCCGACTCCAAAACCTATTCTGTGTATTCTGATCTTGTCCAGTATCTCCTGGAGCTCAGGCAACCTCTTGGTATCATGTAGGAAGTGATCTCTCACTTGATCTAGGAGAGCTTTTCCCACCTTAATTACTCTGTGAAGAACCATTTATCCCTTTCCAACAGCATCCCCGAGCCCTGGGCTCAGCCAAAACACCTCCACCCTGGTATTTCTGCTCTCAGCTCACCCCAGGGAGAAAAGGACAAAAATCCTGCAGAATCCAGGATGGCTTGGGGTCGTGCAGATAAAACTCCACCACCAAACTCTGCCTGGCACATAATTCCATGCAAACAACTGTCAGAGTGAACTGAGCTCACCTCACCTCTGGACAACCTCTGGTGAACCTGCTGTGACCTGCACTGCCCTCGGGTAAACCAGGTATTGGAAATCATTCCCTGCTTCAGAATTTGTTCTTGGGCTTGTTCTGCTCAATAGGTGAGTGTCCTGGTTTGAAGGACAGGTGTCTGCCAGTAAAGGCAGGAGCTTCTCTTGGAAATGGAGAATGTAAACCCCCTCCCTCCAAATTATTATTGTAATTATGAAATTAAGGGGCTCTCAGACAAAGATATGGGAATTAGGAATAACAGTTCTTTACTAGGAAAATTAAAATAAAAATACAGTATTACACAGAACAATCCCAAAACCCTGCCAGAGTCAGAATCCAAGCTGACACCCGTCAGTCAGTCAGGGTGTTGGCACAGTCCCATTCAATGATGGCTGCATCCTCCTGCAGGGGCATATGTGGTTCAGCTGGAGCAGTGCTCCTGGAGAAGGTGCAGTTTCCTCTGAAGGTGCAGGGATGATGTGGAAAGGTCTGGCTTTCCTCTGGGATCCAGTGGAAAGATGGATAACTTGCTGTCCAAAATCTCAGTTTTTATCTGGGTAGGAAAGGCTTGGCTGCTCCCCTGGCTGGAGCATCTCCCAGTGGGATGATGTAATTTTATCAGTCATGCAGTGGGACTGAATGGGCCAGCAGCAGATGATATCTTCCTGGAGGGAGGATGGGCTGTGGGAAAGATAAAGATGATTGCCCAGCTGGTTTAAAGATGGCCCATTAGCAGATAATATGTGCCAGGAGATCAGGGTCACTGCCCCACGCACTTCAACAGATGGTGACAGAATTCACATTTCTGTCACATCAACCCAGCACAGTGAGCTCAGATTGGCAGCTCCTGGTGACAAAGGCCACCTTGGTTTCCTTCCCCTTCCCAAACAGTCAGCAGGGTGGGATGAGAGCTGGAAGCAGTGGCCACATGGGATCACCAGATTTTGGAGAATTCCATACCTTTACTTCCCCAAGCAGTTAAATTCAGTGTAACACGTGGCTCTGAGGGAGAATGGACCCAGTGGCTCAGATTTAATCTGCTTGTATTGAGTTCACACATAAATAATTACCTGGGAACTCGCTGCTTCCATCTGCCCCACTGACCCACCTGGGAAACTCTCCTCAGCAGGAGATTTGCATAAGATGAGCCAGAGGAGAGGTGCCAAGGAAAATAACTATTTTTTAATTTTTTTTTAAATTTTTTTTTTTAACGCATCAGGCAGCATTTGCAGCATTTGCCTGGAGGATATTCAGTTGTGATATCGCTATTTTTGTGGTGGCTTCTTTTCAGTGATTAATTGAAAGTGCCAGCATCAGGAATCATGGGAACATATGAGAAACCCAGTTTTTCTTTTAAAATAGAAGTTAAGTTTTCTTCCCGGAGGTACGAAAAAAAAAAAAAAAAAAAAAGAAAACCAACCCAAAAAAACCTGGAAAAAGGTCATTATTAAAGAGATGCAGAACTCCCCTCTGCTTCTCGTCTAATCTCATCCTTTTTCATTCCATTTCTTAAATTGGAGGAGAAGAAACCCTCTTGCTTGAAGAGCACCAGATGGTTGCATATCACCAAAATGGAAAGCTGGTATCATCCAACCTTTGGGAGCAGATGCCCTGATTTTCCACACAGGCATGGCAGCCACCACCTCTCCTGTGTTTTTTCAAGAGCTTTCCTGGCAAAGTTGGGCTGGTGGTTCCCAAACCAGTAAGTGAGGTGTGAGGACTGGGAGGATCTCTCCACCCATCGCTTCCCTGCACATAAATTTGAATTTTCCCCCTTCCCACCCTTCAGCCTGGCACTGAGCTGCTCTTGCTCGGGCAGGAGACAGCCAAGCTTAATCCAAATCAATCCCAAACAGGGACTAACGTGGGATTAAAGGCACTCAGGTGTTCAGGCAGGTCCAGTGTCATGCCCACCTCACTTTTCTTTATCTGCTCGTTTAGGGTCACCGAATTACAGAATTGTTTAGGTTGGGAAAGAGCAGCTTGGAGCTGGGATTTCTGGGGAATTTCTGCCACATCCTTAAATCCAAACCCCTCCACTTCCATGGATGTATCCACACCTACGCTCTGCTTCATTCCAGTGATCCATCCCTGCCTCAACAAGTCACCTCCTCGTGTCCCCACTCCCATCCCAAGGCTTTTCCATCCCCTTCTGTGCCTCACCTTCCATTTGTTGTGCATCCCTCCTTTCTCTCACCCCGTTGTTCTAGCCACCCTGATGGCAAACCCTTCAGGAGCAGAGGGTTTGTAGTTATTTACCAGGGAAAGGATAACAAAAATAAAAACATAATTCTGCCCTTTCCCTCCACATTTACCAAATTGATTTTTGAGCTGCTCGCAGTCAGATCGCAATGAATACACTTGAAACCCCCTGCACGTAATGGTTGATAAATTGTGGATCATAATTCAGCTTGGGCTTGGTTTGCTGGCTGCTGCTGGGCTGTTTTCCTTTCTCCAGCCCTTCATCCCGCACAACTCTCTGGTGGAGGAATAAATTGGGAATAATAGAAGCTGTGCTGACTAAATTTCACTTGTCAGCTGGAAAATTTTGCGCTGGGCGTGAAGTCCTTGCAAGGCAAAAAAGAATAAAATATCCACCTGGGTGGGAGCAGCTCTGCTAAATCCCCCAGGAATTTGAGTTTTGGGAAGAAGGAGCATCCACCAGCAGGGCAGCACTTTTGGGATGGGAATGCGATGGGAGATGATAATTCCAGCAAAATCACCTTATCACAACCCTATCCCTGCAGCCACCATCCCCAAAAACACCGTGGCAAAGGCAGTGGGAGGGGTTTGAGCAGACAGGGAGATCCCCCTGGGATGCAGGGCTGGAACTCAGCACAGCACCCAGGCAGGAAAATCCATATCTGCCTCAGAATCACGACCTGTCGGGGGAAATGGAGCACAGATATTTTTAAAACGTTGGGGCCATCAAGCCTCCCCAAATGGGCCAGCTCACCTGCTATTTTAACAACACGTTGTGACAACATCTTATTTTATAAGCTCTCCTTTTGGACTTATTAACTCCGAGCTGTCTCATCCCATTTGGAGAGAGGAAAATGCCATGGAGATGACCCCTGAAACTGTTTAATGAGCTTTTATGGGGCACAGGAAATTTAAGCACCAGCCCAGGACTTGGGGGAGTGAAAAAAAAAAAAAAATGGGTCAGGAGTGCTGGTATTTACACTGCTTCTCGTTTTCCTGCTCTTGCCTCTGACTTTGTGTTTATTGTGGAATGGGTGCATGGATTCCATCTGGAATCCAGTGGCTGTAACACAATGAACAGGATGAGAATATTTAAAGCACCATCCTGACAGCATGAAGTGTCTGCAGTAGTGGCACATCCCCCTTTTTCTTTTTTGCCAAAAGCCCTTTTCCTTAAAAAATAAACCCCCTTGGGTGAAGGGAGAGGCAGTGCCAAGAGAAAGGAGGGTGAGGTCATGGAAAAGGGAAAACCAGCTCAGACTCACATCTGGGAATTGGCTGCCAGTGTGGAAGAAGGGTGGAAAAAGGGACTTTGGGGCTTCCCAGCCTGTTGCTGGTGGTTCAGGCACCCCTAGGATGGGGAGGGGATTGGAAACTCAGCTCTGCACTTTTTTTTTTTTTTCTCCCCTCCCCAAACAAGTTTATTTCAGATAATAATATGAGAACAATAACAGGCTTTGGGGAAAAAACGTGTTTTGCAGTGAGACTCTGGGAAGCAGGGGGGTTTTTCCCAGAGGATGCTGTGATGCTCCATCCCTGCCTTTCAGGGATAACCACGTCCACCTGCAGAGGCTTCAGCCACACCGGGGCTGGGATGGGAGATCCAGCAGTTCTGGAACATCTCTGAGGGTTGAGTGTCTGTCACAGAGAGGTTTTTTTGTTTTTACAAGTCCTTAGTAATAATAATTTGCTGAGGTCTCTGCTTTGCTTCTAAGGGTTTCTATTTTCCTATGCTGAGCACCTTCTATTTTTCACCCTTAGGAATGAAAAAGGAAACCCTGCTCCTAATTCTTGGCAGAGCGTTCTCCAAAGTGCTCGTGCTCTGCCTTGCTCTGCTTTATTTATGTTGCAATCACAGCTTGGAAAAACTGAGAAAGTAGCCAAGAAGAATACACACAACTGCCCAGGAGAGATAATCAGTTGTTAAAACATTCCTGCTGCTCTAATTGAAAAGGAAATGGAATTGGGTTTAAAGTGGAATTAACTGAGCTCTCCCTTATCCTGTCCATCTTCTCTGCTTGCCCAGCCCTTCTGGACAAATATGATGGAAATGAAAAAAAGAGGGCTGATCTCTGAAACCCCCACCCCTGGGCCTGAGCCAGGGAAAGGCATCCCTTCCTTTCTGCTCATCCCAAATGTACCTTCAGCCTGGGTACCACCACTTACAGGGGTTCTTGAGGAGCTCCTGTTTCTCCACTGCCTTGTGCTGATTTTTGGCCCCCAGAGAACAGACAGAAGTGGATGGATTGTGCCTAATAGGTGGTTGAAGCTGTTAAAAATGATTTTTTTTTTGTTTATTAAATGGGAGCTGATTCCATTTGATATTGTCTCCTTCTCTGAGGGAAGGGTTAAAAGGGTCATTGCTGCTGATGGGAATAATGGGAATTACACCAACATGCTCCTGTGGGAGGAGGAGGAACATTCTGGCCCTCAAATCTGTCCCCTGGAGGGGGAAATGATGGGGTAGCTGCTACTGCTGGCTTTTTTCCCTTGCATGGAATTCACAGGATCACCAGATGGTTTGGGATGGAAGATCCCAAAAGTCCTCTAAGATCCCAACAGATCCCAGCCTTCTGCCTGGCTCTGAGGAGATCCTTGCCCATAAACAAGCCAGTTGCTGGATGGCTGAAAAAAATGCACTGTCCACAACCTCTGTAATTTGTACTTCCACAAAAACTGTCAGGAGAGAGAAATGCAATGGATGGCTCAGACCTGAAGGCTTCACTTTAATCTCTGCAAAGATTAATCTCCAGAGAGTCAAAGTTTCCTCTTGTTATCTCTTTTTTTCAGTGCCACCACAGCCCCATCCCATCACTCTCAGGCAAAATCCTCAGGTAATTTCACACCTTTGCACTTGTTGTTTCCTTTCTTTAAATAAACCCCCCTCTCCATCCAGAGCATCAGATGCACCAACAAATTCTGATTAAAATCCTGTTCTCTGCTTGAGGGATTGGCAAAAAGGAACAAGGGGGATGATCTCTTACAGGCTGCACAGAGAAGCTGTGGCTGCCCCTGGAGGTGTCCAAGGCCAGGTTGGACAGGGCTTGGAAAAACCTGGGATAGTGGAAGGTGTCCCTGCACATGGCATCTTGTTTGGAGAATGGGAATTTTGCTTCTGTGCCCTCTTCACAGCTGCAAGGACTGCACTGGTCAGAGCACTGGGCTGATGCACAGATTATTTTGTGATGACTCCTTTGATCCAGAGCCATGCAGAGGTGAAGGTTTGGAGTCATCACTCCCCTTAAAATAAACCCAAAACACCAAACTCCATCAAAAAACTCAAGCTCTACTCATTGACCTAAATATCTGGCTCCTTCTTTAGCTGAGAAAGTTGTGAATAACTTCAATATGAGTTGAGGCTTTATACTGGAGGGTGGTCCACAGGAGAGGGAGATTTTGGGGTTGTTCCATGAGGATGCTGGCAGGACTTTGGGACAGGAGGAAGCAGCACTGATAACTCCTGACATGGCACAGTGGGATCACAGTGCTGCTGGGTTAGAAAGGAGCAATAATTCATGTCTCTGTTCCTGGGTCACACTTGAAATTAATGAATGGCTTTGCAAAAATTGGCCACTTTTCCTTTCATTAATATGGTTTGGACTCTTTTTTTTTTGCCCATGGGTGTCTGAGCACAATTTAGGTCATGCTTTCAAGCTCTCTTCCAGCCTGGAAAATGAAATGTTTTGTTTGGTAATGAGGTGCTCTGCTCATCCCACAGCTCCTGAAGCAGGGTCTTCAATGCAGGGAGGGGGAAGCAAATGTGGTGAGCCAGCCATGGTGTGGCTGGGATGTGGATATCCATCACTAAGAGGAGTAAAACTCCACACCAGCATTCCCAGGGATGTGGTGAAGTCATCCCAAAGTGTTTGCTGCCTGGATTTTAAATGGTCTTGAAGGGCCCAAAAATGGGAAGCTGTCAGAGGGAGGCTGATGGTGAGGCAGGGTGGTGAAAGTGGCTCAGAACTCTTGAGTTTTGTGTCACAGGTGGATGAGAGGAGCAGGGGAAGTGTCATTTCTGTGAGACCCCATTGAAGAGGGGTGTTTGGCAGGGGGGGGGGGTTCTTTGTGGGCTGAGAGATATTAAAGGGATTTGGGAGATTTCCCTTCCCTAGGGGACCTGGAGGGAAGTGAGAAATGCAAAAAGGAAAAGCCCCCAAAAAGCTGATGTGGCCACAGCTCAAATCTCATTTTGGGGTGTCTGAGGAGATTTGGATCCTTGGCTGGACCCCCCACTCCTGCTTCACTCCTGAAGTGATGGTGACAGCAAAACAAGAGGGGGGGAAAAAGAAACTACCTGCACAGGAGGGGAAAATCATCAAGCCCCAGGGGAAGGAAGGAAGAAAACAGCCCAACTTGTCCTCTTATAAAAAAAGCCCTCCTCCCCTGGAAAGAAATAAAAGGCAGAGTGAAATGAAGGTAAATGCCAGAGGTTTAAGAACTGTGCTGCTGAGTGTGTTTTAAAGGTTACCTTTCAGGGGGCTGCAGAGAAAGGGAAGGAGCTGGAGCTCTTCCCATTGCCAGGGCCACTCCAGCCCTTGATGGATTTTTATATCCCCTGTCTGCTTTTTGTGACATTATTAAAATTGCTTGGTTTTAATTTATTTATTTTTTTTCTTCCCCCTTTCTTCGTCTGGGGGAAGCAGGAGGGTGAATTCTGCTGCCATGGCAATATCCAGCTGCACATCTGCATGGCTGATCTTCAAAACCAAAATTTTGGGTGGGTTTTGAGGAGGAGAGAACGGAGCTGTGTGTGCATGGCAGGACAAAAGTCACAGGGTTTAATTACAGGCGTGGGGAGGTGACATTTCCAGTGCACACCTGGTGAGGACAGAGAAATGAGGAGCCTGAGGGAAGGTAAACAGCTCTGCCCCTCTTTGAGGTCCACCTAGCAAATATCATCCCATTTCCCACTCAAAAAATATGCCAGAGTTCCTCTGGAAGAGCAGATTTTGTTTTTTTAAATTTTTAAATTTTTTTTTTTGTGTTAAAGTTGGTATTAAATGCCTGAGAGAAGGCATTTTGTGTTTGGACTTAGATGTTTATTCATTTTTATTTATGTTACAGCAATTTTTGCAGTACTTCCACTTAACAAGCTAAAAATTGTGCTGCATTTTTCATCAGATTTTAAAAGTTTGTTTAATTAAGAACAGACACTTAAATGATTTTTATTTTTAAATTAATAATTAATTACTTGTGATTTGCAATGCCGATTTTTTTTATTCAGTTACAAAAGTGCTGCTTAGACTCATGAAGAGGAAGGTGAAGAAGAAAGAAACTTTTGTTTTAAAACATTTGTTTTTTTATATATTTTAAAACTTTAAGTATTTTACTATGTGATGTTACACACTTTCATTTAAACTATATACTTGTTTTATTTTTTAATTTTTGAAGTCTTTCATGGCTTCAGGTCTGAAGCTGTGTTTTCCTGTGGGTTTGTGCACAAAAAGTCTAAAATTCTCAGTATCTTTAATCCAAATTTCTGTGTTTTGGGGTTTTTCTGGTCTTTTTGAGTTTTTTTATTTTGTTTGTTGGATTTTACCTCCAGGATCTAAATGATTTCTTAAATATTACTTATTCTCTTGTTTCTTTTGCTCTGATTTAACCAGAAATTCTACCATAAAAATGCACTGGGAACACCAGGGGAAGAGTAGGAAGACAAGCTGTTATTGGGAATATGTGGAGCAGTGATGCCATGGGAAAGATAATAGAATTTTTTGGGTTTGTTTTTGGTTTTTTTTGTTTGTTTGTTTGTTTGGGGTTTTTTTGGGGTTTTTTTTTGGTTTGTTTTTGTTTTTTTTTTTTTTGTTTTTTTTTTTTGTTTGTTTGTTTGTTTGTTTGTTTGTTTTTTTGTTTTTGTTTTTGTTTTTGTTTTTTGTTTTTTTTTCTTTTGCTTGGATTTTTGTTTGGATTTTTTTTTTTTGTGTTTTTTTTAATATTTTTTTATATTTTTTTAAAATTTTTTTTTGCAAGAGCAGGATTGAGCATCCTCCCTCAAGGAAATCACCAGCACCTACATGGGCTTGTTTATGGGGTGGCAAAAAAGGAGAAGAGATGGGCTCTCAAAAAAGGGAGAAAACCACTGGTTACCCCCTCCTGAGATGATTTGCTGTGTGCCAGTGTATATATTTATAAATTTAGGTTGGGATTAATTTCCAAAGCCTGCCAGACCATCCCTGCAGGGTTCCCAGTGACAGCTTAATGTGGCCAGCCCTCCATCAGCACCCCTGTTTATTGGTTTATTGCTTTGGGTGATAATGCCACTGCAGTGGGAGGGGGGCAAAGCCACAGGAGCAAGGCAGAGATGGAGATTTAATTGGATAATTCTCACTGAAGCATCTCCTGGCTAACCAGGCAGAACCCCACCTGCATCTTCCCATTATTTTGCATGTTAACAAGGTCTGCATCCCGGGGAGTGGCTGGTGGGGTGTGAGGGGTGATTAAAGCTGGCAGCAGCACTCCCAGTGCTTCTCCAGGGGGTTGAAGGATGGAGCTTGATGTTGCTGCTCCCATCCAGCAGCTGGGTGCCTGGCTGGGCTCTTCCTCAGCTCACACACAGGCTTGGAGCAAAATGCAGCTGCTGAGGGGCTTGGGCAGCTTTGGTGTCCTCAGGAGCAGCAGGGAGAAGAGGGGTGTTGGCATGGAACTGCCATCAGAGTGAATAAACAGGAGTTTGTTTGGCCTTTGTCCTGGTGTGAAGGACAGGTGTCTGCCAATAAAGACAGGAGCTTGTCTTGGAAATGGAGAATGAAAACCCCCTCCCTCCAAATTATTATAATTTTGAAATTAAGGGACTCCCAGGCAAAGATATGGGAATTAGGAATAACAGTTCTTTACTCAGAAAATTAAAATAGAAATACAGTATTACACAGAACAATCCCAAAACACTGACAGAGTCAGAATCCAAGCTGACACCCGTCAGTCAGTCAGGGTGTTGGCACAGTCCCATTCAATGGTGGCTGCATCCTCCTGCAGTGGCAGATGTGGTTCAGCTGCAGCAGTGCTCCTGTAGAAGGTGCAGTTTCCTCTGAAGGTCCAGGGATGATGTGGAAAGGTCTGGCTTTCCTCTGGAATCCAGTGGAAAGATGGATAACTTGCTGTCCAAAATCTCAGTTTTTATCTGGGTAGGAAAGGCTTGGCTCCTCCCCTGGCTGGAGCATCTCCCAGTGGGATGATGGAATTTTATCAGTCATGCAGTGGGACTGAATGGGCCAGCAGCAGATGATATCTTCCTGGAGGGAGGATGGGCTGTGGGAAAGATAAAGATGATTGCCCAGCTGGTTTAAAGCTGGCCCATTAGCAGATAATATGTGCCAGGAGATCAGGGTCACTGCCCCACCTGGTTTAACAGATGGGGACAGAATTCACATTTCTGTCACATCCTGTATTGCAACCCAAGACAGTCTTTTTCCCCCTACATTTGGCCAATAACAGCACAAAGCAGAATTAAAGAACCATTTGGGTTGAGAAAAGGACCTTTAAGGTGCTCTACTCCAAGCATTCCCCCAGCACAGCCAAACCCACCACTAAACCTTGTCCCAGGTGCTGCATCCATGTGAGTTTTACATCCCTCCAGGGATGGGGAGTCCAGCCTGTGGCAGTACTCTGGCAGCCTGTGCTAGTACTCGATGGCCCTTTCTATGAAGAATTTTTTCCTAGTATCCAATCTAAACCTCCCCTGGCACAGCTTGAGGCCATTTCCCGTTGGTGTTTTTTTACCTAGGAGCAAAACCTGTCCCCCCCTGGCTGTCCCCTCCTGTCAGGGAGTTGTGCAGAGCCACAAGGTCCCCCTGAGCCTCCTTTTCTCCAGGCTGGGCCCCTTTCCAGCTCCCTCAGCCCCTCCTGGGGCTCCAGCCCCTTCCCCATCTCTGTTCCCTTCCCTGGACATGCTCCAGCTCCTCAATGACATGAAGAACAACTGAAAGTGTCTGGACCTGTTTATTTTACACTTCTATCTATCCAAAACAGCCTGAATGGATGAGTTTCTTTCTCCCAAGGCCAGGCTGGGCACAGACATCAAGTCAAGGAAAGACCTTCACAAGAGAGTCACAGGAACAGGCTTAAAAATAAAAGAAAATCACTGGAAATTTCTGGGGCATTTCCCATCCCAGACAATTTGACCTTCAAGTGGTCGAGCTCCCTCCCCCCAGTTTTCACATCTGTCAGTGCAAACACAAGGTTTGCTGTTCCTGGAAACACTGAGCCATCCCCCCAAGCCTTGGGAGAAATTCATGCTGCCCTTGTCCCTGCGAGGAGGTTTCATTCCAAGAGCTTTATTTATCTCAGGAGCATCACACTGTTCTCTGGGAGGTTGCCCTCTGCTTTGACCCTCAGGAGACACGTCCTGGAAGGTGTCACTCGGTGGGGAAGCAGAAATGTGTGTGTCTGGAAAGCTGCAGGACCAGGCTGGGGAATCAAATCCCAGGAAGAAGATCCCCAGTTCTCCCCAACAGTCCTAAAAGCAGTGGAGAGCCATGGGGAAAGCTGTAGGACCCACTTCTGCCTCAGGAGCCCCCCTCAAGGTGGTTATTTGCCACATTGGAGGGGGAAAATCTGAGTAAGAAGCTGCTAATCCCCAGTTCTCAAAATGAGTGTGGGTTGTAAACCAGCAGCAGCAAGTGGAGGCAGGTGACTCAAGCTGACTCAGAAGGGAGCATCCTTCTCCCAGAGCTTGGTCACAGGTGTCCTTTAGCCAGAGGGGATCTCCAAAACTCCTGAGAATCTCTTGTTTTTCATAATGGTCTGAATTTCAGAATTTCACCCTCCTAACCTGCTCCCCTTTACCCAGCACGGGGTTGTGGGTGCAAGCAGAAATCTCGAGCCCCAGTGGGGATGAAAACAATGAGAGCACTAAAGAGAGCTGGAGAGGGGCTTTGGACCAGGACATGGAGTGGCAGGAATAGGGGGGAGGATTCACATGGGTTGGATGGGATCTCAGGAAGAAACTCTTCCCTCTGTGGCTGCCCCCTCCTTGGAAGTGTTCAAGGCCAGGAACTTGGAGCAATCTGGGATAGTGGAAGGTGTCCCTGCCATGGGAACAAGTCGATCTTCAAGCTCCTTCCAACCCAAGCCATTCTGTGAGTCCATGGCTTCAGCCAGGAAGAAGAGCAGGAAATGCAACTCCCAAATGGAAAAGCACAGGGGATGTGTGGCTGGAGACCCCAGCCCTGTGACCTTCCCAAATCCAGGTCCCCCTGCAGACCCCCCCTGGCAGTAAAATGCAGGAGCTGTGCCGTGGGGAGCACCACAAAGGATGTTCCCAGCGCTGGGCAGTGACACACATTGTTAGCAGGGCCAGGCTGAATCAAGAAAAACAAGTGAGATGACACTCAGAGATCAGTAATTCCTCCCCCTCACTCATAACTCTGTCAGCCCTCTCAGCTGGATTGTCAAAATGCGTTTGTCACAGAACAATTCCTACTCTTCTTTTATTTTCTATGATTATTATTTTTTCCTTTCTTTCTGACGCTGGCTGAACTCATCCTTTTGGAACAAAACTCAATATTCATTTCCTCTCTGGGCAGTTGATTTTATTATTGGCTCACCTGCTCCAGCAGTTGAAAAGCTATAAGACTGGCTGGATCTTCAAAATTAAATTCTGCTGGACTTTTTTCCCCCCCCCCCCACCTTTCTTTTCCCCAGCCTCACGTATTCCATGACTGCAGGTTGCTGGCAGGGATTTGAATATGTACTTGGCAAAGGTACTTTCTGTCTGGGGCAGGGATGAGCAAGACAGGAAGCCTGTTCCTCTCTAAATCAGCATCTTTCCAAAGGCTCAGGCTTTTCCAGAGCATCACAGGCCTTGCTTGGGCCTTGCCCATCTTTTCCTGGGGATGAAGTGGAGCTGTGGGCAGCCACGGATGTTCTGTTGGGAAAATGAGGCTAGAAGAGGAAAATGTGGGATACTTTGAGGGTTTTCTGAGGGGAGGAAAGCTCCAGCAGCTGGGAGCTCTGCCAGGCTAGGAAGGACTTGGGATGATGCTCAGTGTTGGGTTTCTTCCCAGGTTCCCCAATTCCTGCCATGGCAGGATGAATTTTGCTTCTTCAGGAGGCCAGGATAAGTTCTGCATTCCACAGCCAGCCTTGCTTATTTTAGCTATTTCTCTTCCCTGCTGGGAGAAGAGGAAGATCTTGGTGTAGGGGAAGGAGTGATCCATATGTGCCATTGCATCACTACAACCACACCCAAAGTGCTCCAAGGGCTGCAGGTGAAGCTCTTGGAAACTCCAGATCAGAGCTGCTTTTTGGGGGCAGGAAATGGGTTTTCCAACAACTGGGTGCTCTCAGTGCCCTCCTGCCATGGAAGTTCTGTGTCCTGTCCTACCTGGAAGTGCCAGCCACGAGGCAGTGCTGGTGTTTTCACTGGGAGGAATATTTTTAGCCTGGCAAGGGGAGTTTATTCCTTCAGACAGCCGTGCCTTGGTGTGTCACAGCGAGCACAGGAGCCAGGCATGGCACCAGCACCATCCCAGAGCATCCCCAGACCATGGGGGACCCAGATGGATCCAGACCTGCCCACCTGGGTCGTGTTGGAACACGAAAATCAATCACAGCCGAAAATGAGAGGAAGGGGAAGTGTGAAGGAAACCTGGGGGGTGTCAGGCTGAGCCTGCCCTGAGAGATGCCCTACATGGATAACACCCAGGGAGGGGGCTGCACCCGTGGATTACTGCCCTGGAAAATGGGTGTGGGAGCTGGGGGGGCTGGATCATGCTGCTGCCGCCAGGAGATTCCTCACCAAGCTCAGGAACCCACCGGGCCATGCACCCACCCTTCATCCAGGCTGGAATTCCCTCCTGATAAGCCAGGGGCAGGAGGATGAGGAGCACTGTGAGCTGCTATCTGCTGCTGCTGAGGGTCAGATGGAGAGGGGTCAGGCACTAATTGCCAGCTGCAATCAAGGAGTGGGCAGGACCAGCCTCATTAGTGGGACTGGGATGGTCTGGTCTGAGTGTCCAGCTCCTTCTTCTGTGCCTGCTCACCTGGAGCTGCCTCCCAAACCTGACACCCAGAAGAAGAGGATAAACCCCAGTGGAGTGCATGCAACACCTGGATTTTCAGATGAGGAGGCTGCAGGAGGCCCCAGGGGATGTGGAGGATGCCAGAGGGTGTCTGTCTGTCTGGGAAAACCTCTCTGCCTGCATCTCTGCTGTCAGGAAACACAGAGCTGCCTTTGTGCTGGTCTTTTATCTGACCCCCAGCACCGTCCCCCTGCTAAAGACAGACCTCCAGCCTCCCCAAATCTGCACTCCCAGCCTCCTGCCCGCCCTGCAGAGACCTCAGCTGAGCTGCCCAAGGCAGCAGCAGCCGGGACAGGGAGCGAGGATGGGGTGGAGGACGGATCTGGGACTCGGAGCACACCAGAACAGGTGATTATTTCACTCTTCTGGGGACAGGAGGAAGCAATTGCCATGTGGCCCTGCCTGGGTTTACCTGGAGGGAGCAGCTGATGAATTGGAGTGTTTTACTCGCCGCAGGCTGAGCCACACAAAGCTCAGGAGAGGTTTTTTTTTTTTTCCTGAGCTGCTCCATTAACACAAACAGACAGCAATGCGAGCTGCTGACACCGGGGTTAATTAAATCCATCTCTCCATCAATTCTTATTCAGCTATTATCGATGGTCATTAGATCAGCGACAAAGTGACAAGCAAACAGTAATAGACTCATCTTAACCCTTGTGGTGCTGGAGGAGGTGCAGGTGAGAGGGGAGGTGTTCTCTGCTCAAATTCTGTCTGCTCTCCCTTAGAGCATCCCACCTGTGTCTGAGTGAATCCTCTCAGCCAAGGTCACCAGCCTCACTCTTCCAGCATGGACTCTGTGCCTGTGTCCCTCTCTGTCCTTCTCCCACAGCTTCATGGCCCAAGGTCATACGAGCCCAAGAGGGTTTGGGTTGGAAGGGACTTTAAGGATCATTCTTGTTCCATCTCCCTGCTATGGTCAGGAATACCTTCCACCATCCCAGGCTGCTCCAACCTGGCCTTGGACACTCCCAGGGATCCAGGGGCAGCCACAGCTTCCCTGGACAGCCCAAGCCAGGTCCCCACAGGGGCTGCACTGTTCCTCAGGGACAGCAGATGCAGTTGGTGACATGCAGGCTGGAAGCAGCAAGGTCCCACTGCCATGGAACAGAGAGGCTGGGATGCTCTGGGGCACCTGCACCTTAGTGTTGGTCCCTTGGCTCACAAAATCCCTCTGGTCACAAAGCTGCCCCAAACTGCCAGGCAGAGCAATGGGGTAATGCCACCCATGGGATAAAAAAACCAGGATAACTCCACCCCTGAAAGGACTAAGAAGAAGGGAATATTTGGCTCCTGGAGCCGTTCCTTCTCACAGAAGGCAGAGCTGCTCCCCCCTGCCCCCCACACCCGTGTCCTGCAGGCCCTTCCTGTGCCACTCACACTTTCCCAGTCAGGCTGGCGGGGAAAAGCTGTGGCTGCTGCTGCTCTCCTCCCTCTCCCCCTCTGATTAACAGCTTAAATGAGAACTGAAGGCTGCCCAAGGGCTGCAATACATTTTCACGCTCCTGCCGCCGCAGCCAACAAGGCAATGTCCAGCTCCCTTCAAGGTCACTCACAACCTTCAAGTGACTTTCCAGTGCTTGTGCCCTGTGGTTTTAACTCCTGGAGTGAAGAGATGGGGTCTCACTGGCAGTGAAACCAGCTAGGAAATTTCAGCAGTAAAACAAACATTTCGTGCAGGTAAATAACTCATGCAGGATTTTTGTCTGCTTGTGAATCATAGAATCACTGAATGGTTTGGATTGGAAGAGACCTTAAAGATCATCTAATTCCAGCACCCTTCCATGGGCAGGGACATCTTCCACTATCCCAGCTTGTTCCAAGCCCCATCCAACCTGGCTTTGGACACTTCCAGGGATGTGTCATCTTCCACCCCTCTGTGCTTGTATTTTACCACCCTCACTGTAAAATCTTCTTGACTTTGTGTAAGGTGACAGCCTCACATACAACAAATACATTTGAAAAATAGATTTGTTACCACTTTTCTCCCTCTTACAATCCTCCTTGTTCTTGTGCTCTTGGAATTGGTGCAGCCAGAGTGGTGGGGATGTGACTTTTCTGGAGAAGATGCCTGAAATCCCTCCCTCCAACCTTTGGTGCAAGGGCAAGGCTTCTGAGTGCTGGCATCTGGGTGAGTGTGTGTTCCTGCAGGATTGCCTGGGATATCTGGAAACAGTTAATGGTTCAGTGCTGGTTCATCGTTCTGCAGGACACGCTGCTGCCTCGTCACTGTTTTTTGAGGGGTTCAGAGATCTCGGCGTGTGCCGCAAGTAACTTTTTCTGTGTCACTCTTTACGGCGGCTTTTAACACCTGCAGAAGCTGCAACGTGCTCCAGAGCTGGTGTAGAAGCAATTTATGAGCTGGTGAAGCCTTCCTTGCCACAGTGGGGCAGGCATGAAATGAATACCCAGGGGGAAAAGGAGGCAGGATGTTGCAAGGTGAATGAGTGGCACACCTCTGTCTCCAAACACAGCCCTGCTGCTGGAGGAGAACCTCTTGGATGGCATCCCAGCATGTGGCAGGGATGATGGAATAGGGGATCTTTAATGCCCCTTCCCATCCAAACCAGCCTGGGATTCTGGATGTCTCCAATCATCCCCCTGTGCACATAAACAAGGTGGGATTTTATCCTTGCTCTTCCTTAGTGAAGGGATACAGGGGAAAATGTCCTTTATTCCTGACCCAGGGGGATGAAAGCTAATTCCAGCTCAAGGGCTGCTCTGAAGGGGAGCACAGCCCCTGATCCAGGAAATTGCCAGGAAATCTGGGGATCCAGCTGAGCACAGCACTGGGAAAGGGAAGGGTGTGAGCAGGGGACAAACACTGCTGAGCAAAGCCCGAGCTCATCCCTGCTCTGGGAAAGGCTCTGCTCAGCAGCTCCAACCTCACACACGTCCCTCCCCTCCCCGAAAGGGAAATAATTGCCATATTCATTTGTGGAGGGAAATAATTACTTCGTTCATGACACAAAGTCAATTTTTTTGTCCTGAACCAGAGGGAGCCCTGTACTGACAGAGGGAATTTCAAGGAGAGCAAAAATCAGCCTGGCATTTGTATCCTCAATTAAAGGCGAGAAGGAGCCAGCGGTGAGTTGTGGGTTTTTTTTTCTCTCTGTCCCTCTGTTTTTTTGCACATCAAATCAGATAACAGCTAAAATGGTCTGGCTTCTCCAGCTCAGGCTGGGGGGAGAGGAAAGGTCTCCTTTAACTTCATTAGCTGTGCTGAAATCAAAAGATGGCTGCAGCAAGAGCTCCTTCCCTCCCTCATTCCATGGCAGCTGGGTGAGGACTGATGGGCAGACAGGGACAACCTGTTGGTCATTTAGTGGGGCCAGGAGAGGCACAGGCAAGTGCTTCACACTGGTGAGCCTATTTATAGGAAAAGATTTCAAAAAAGCACCTGGGGCCAGCGTGCTGTGGGAGTGGTGTCTGGTGTGGGCTCAGAAATGTGGCTGCTGAGTGGAAAATGGGGTGAGGGGGAAAGGGCAGCTGGCATCCTGCAGTGGGAGTATAGGATAAGTTATAAACTGGAGCCTTTGAGCTCTGGGATGGCTCAGGTTGGGTGCTCAGCATAATCTGTGCTCCATCTGGATTGTCCTCCTCAGACAAGTGGGAAAAGAGGCAACTGGAGGTGGTTGGTTGTGTAAATATATGTGTTTTTCCCCATCTGCACCACCAGGATTGAAGCTGGTGATAGAAAATTGACAAAACATCAATGCCAAGGGGTGGGTATTGCAGCAGGAGCCTTACACATTGTATAGGGCTTTTCTTAAATCTTTAACCACCCTTGGGTAACCTTGAGAGGAGTTTGTTCAGCAGCAGTGGGAGCAGGGAGCCCAAGGGGGTCTGGGGTGGGATATCCTTGCACATCCCTTTGGATGGGGCTGTCCAGCTCAGCCAGCACCACAGGTGTCACAGCACAAGCTTGCTTGTCACTGGGAAAATGGTTCTCCATGCAGGAAGTCCTCCAGGGAACAGTGATAGGACAAATTTGGAAACAGACAGGAGTTTGATCCTACAGGTTCCTGCCTGGCTGCAAAGGCTATTGTCAGAGAGACTGGGCAGCCTGAACGTTGAACCAATCACAAGTGCTTGCCAAGGAACATTAAGGAGATTATTTAAGGAGCAGTACAGAGCAATAAAGGGCTTTTTGTCACATGACAAAAGGAGTGCTTGTGTCTCTGTCTCGGACACAGCATTGTCTCGTTACAACTGGTGACCCCGACGTGATTTTGACATTTAGCCATTCCTGTGAAAGCAGGGGGAGACAGAAATCCATCCAGAAAAAGAGACAGGGGGAAATTCAAGCCACGAGCTAGGGGAGAAACACCCAGAAAAAGAGGTGGGAAACAGCTGGCCCAGAGCCAGAGATCATCCTAGAGACTGGAGAACATTTTGGTCCAGAGCCAGGAATGTCCATGAGACAAGAAGGAAACTGGTCATCCAGAAAAGAGATGAGAAGAAAATACTAGCCAAGAGCTAAGGAAACCATGGGAGGACACATCTCCACAGAAAAGCATCCATTAATCCAGGTATGGACCCATTTTTTACAAGGATGGGAGATACAGTATGAAGAAAAATCGCTTTTTGATTTAATGTCATGGACAAAAGGCGAAGGGATAGAACTAACTAATGAAATTGCATTTAATATAAATAATTGGACTGAAATTGAAGAACCATTTGCCCAGTAACAAGCAAGCTTGTACTGTGACACACAGGGAATGTTGTGAATTCATATAATGGGCTTGGCTCAGAAAGGCCCTCACAGGCCATCTCCTTCCAACCAAAATACCCTCAAGGCTCTCTCTCCATATGGCCTCCAAAACCAAGTGGAGAATGTAACCATCAGCCCTGGCTCCATCCTCCTCCCTGCATCCCCCAGAGCATTCCCAGCCTGTTTTTCTCTGGGCACCTCCTGAGCCTCACACACTTGAGCACAGAATGATGGAGAACAGCTTTGCAAAGCTGTTTTTTTTTTTTTTCTCCTCCAGGTTGACTTTTAAGCATCAGCATCTGGCTTCAGCAGGGAGGTCGTCCTTGTTCCAGGGATCTGGCCTGGAGCTCTGGGGCCAGGCTGGGAGCAGCCAGCCCAATCCATGAGCATCTGCACCATGGGGGAAGCTGGGAGCAGCTCACAGCCTGGTGAGTGGAAAAGTCCTGCTGGCTTGTAGCTATTTTGAGGTAAGGCATTAATTGAGGGCCAGGGGGAAAACAATAAAGCCATCCCCGAAATAGAAGCTGTCAAAATGTCGTTGCTAGGAGTGAAGCCGAGCCTGATTTATGGTATTTTTATTTTTTTTTTCCTGTTGCAGAGCTTCAAAGCAACTGTAAAAGGGGTGTCTTTGCAGGTTTTGGGGGTTTCTTTGCTCCCAGCAAACCCCAAGTTCCCAAAGATGTCCCGTGTGCCTGGCGCCGGGCAGGCAGTGACAGCCGGGCACACGTCAGGGCTGATGCTTTTCCCTGACATTTAGAAGATGCCTTCAGGGCCCTTTGCATTTGCTGCTCCAAAGATTTGCTTGTTTATTTTGGAAATTAGCAGCGTTCAAGCTATTTTATTGAGAAAGCCTCTAAGAAAAAGGTGGTTTTTCTCTTCACATCGCCTGGAGGACGGAGGTTCGGCAGAGCTTTGCTTCCAGGATGGGGAGAGAGAGAGGAGGGATTTTTAAGGAGTAGTTTTGATGTTTCCTGTACAAAAGCAGCATTGGTGTAGCACTGGGTGTGTGGTTCTGGGAGCAGGATCTCCTGCTGCATCCATCCTGGAATTCCAGCCTGGGCTGGGACCTGGGAAGGGTCAGCAATCCCAACAGGACTCACTTCTCCCAGCCCCAAGTGGGATCAGGGTGGTTTATGCTTCTCCCACCCCTCCATAAACAGCATTTCATCTGATGAACGCCAGAGAGGGAGAAAAAGGGAGGAAAAAGCCTGCTCTGCTTCCTGTCCCACCCCAAGCTGGGCACATCTGGTGGCCCAAGGGGGCTGTTGGTGTCAGAGCCCCTCCTGCAGAGTCCTGTTGGGTTGTTCCCATGCCACAATTTCCAAGGACCCCTCAGGAACAGCATTCTCCTTCCACCAGTATTATCTCACAGAACTTGCCATCTTTTTTTTTTTTTTTTTTTTTTTTATTTTTCCCCCATGCAGAAAGCTGCAAATGGAGACCCTGAGGCGCCCGCCTAGCGCCAAGACAACTCTGGAATCTTCTCTTTTAAAGATATATTTTCCATTTTGCAGTGCTCAAACACCATCTGCTGTTTTGCACGGCGGTGCTTTCACAGGAGGGGAGCGTTTTTAGGTGTAAATTGCTCTTTAAAGTACATACTGACAGTGCTGGAGGTTGGAGAGGCTGAAAAAACCCCACAGAAAGTACCACAGCCTGGTCACCCTCACTGTGGGGGGGACTTCAGGGTTAGGTGGGATATTGGGAAGGATTTGTTTCCTGTGAGAGATGCCCAAAGAAGCGTTGGCTGCCCCTGGAAGTGTCCAAGGCCAGGTTGGACTGGGCTTGGAGCAAGCTGGGATAGTGGAAGGTGTCCCTGAAATGGCAGGAGGGGTTGGAATGACATTTTAAGGTCCCTTGCAACCCAAACCTTGTAGGATTCTATGAATCAAGGCCAAAAAGACCCCTTGGGATCACAATAACTGACTGTCAGTGCTGCCTGTGACATGTAACTTTTGGAAAATCAGGGTTATTCAGAGCAACAAGGCTTTGTTTCAGAGGGGTACTCCTGGCAAAAACCAGGATAATGATACCACTCTGTCTTTCTTTCAAGGCAAGTAAAGCAACAGCAAATAACTGGTGAAGAAAACTCAGTCCCTGATCTGTAGCACTTCAACCAAACACCTTGAAAATAGTTTTAGCAGCTGGGCCCTGCTCTCCCTTTCCCTGTTCCAGTGTCCCTGGGATGTAATGACTGCAGCTATCCCAGCATTAATTGGGTGTCTCATTGCCAGCTATCACCTTATTTATTTCAGGAGCTGCAATTTATGTCGGGCCAGGTGTGCCAAGTGGCCCAATTACACCAAGGGCAGGGAGTGGCTCCTGCATAAAGAGTGAGAGGAGATGCAAAAACCTCTTGCCCAGCCTCTCCAGGAGGATCCTCCTGAATCCTGCATGGACCAGGCTCAGGCACCCTCCACAGACCATCCCCAGCCAAGCACAGGGAAGCAAACAATGATTTTCACATGTGATCTTTATTTTTTTTTTCCTCCCATTTTTCTATTTCACCTTCTCTTTTTTTTTTTTTTCTCTTTTTCCTTGCCCGCTCCAGGTTCTTGCTGGCAACAGCAGCCTGTGTGTTTTGATGAGTTAATAAACATCTCCCCCAGGAGCAAGGGAGCTCCAGCATGCTCTGCTTCACCCGTGTTTTACGTCTGACTAACAGGGTTTGCCGAGCAAGAGGTGTTTTTCTAATCTGAGCCCTCGGTGGCTCACGTTTCCCTCCTCCCCTGCTGCTACTGTGATGCTTCTGTTATCTCCTGGAGGGCAACCCCAGGCTGCAGCCCCCCCTCTCCTTTCTGCCACCCCCAATCCCAAGTTATCTTGGGATCCCGTGCCTTGGGGTTGTTGTTTAGCCTTGGAAGTTGAGATTCCAGCGTTCATCTTGCTCTGGGACCTGTGGCACAGGATTCCCTTCGCTGCTGGAAGGGAACACCACCAAAAACACCAGGCACTGCTGGCACAGCTTGCCCTGCTCCTCTGTCATTGCTCCACTAACACAGAACCCCACAATGTCTGGGTTTTGTCAGCCAGGCAGACCAAAATTGAAGATTTCTCCGTCATTTTCAGACCAGCACGTGAGGAAACCCAAAGAACAGGCAGAGATGGACCCTTCTCCAGAACCTGCTGTTACCAGCATGCCCCTCAAGGCTGGAGGTGGCTGCTGCCTTCGTGCCTTTTGGCCTTCTGGCAAGAGGAAACGAGTCCTTGGAAGTGGCATGAGGCAGCCTCAGGTCCGTGGAGCCAAATTGCCAGTTCCGACTTGTAGAACATTATTGCTCGTGAATTATGGATGGTTATTGCCCCTCCTGGACCATAAATTATTGAGCTGGCTGGAGAGTGAGGAGCTGGGGGCTGTGCTTGTGGCAGGAGGGTCTGGAATGTGGTGTCTCTTCCTCCTTTCCTTCCTGAGCAAAAGCATCTCACAATGAAGATGTGGAAACAGCAGAGGCAGCCCCAGCCAAAAAATCCCTGGAGAGGCATCCTGGAGAATCCCTGCACTGAGACATGGACAGAAACTCCAGGATCCCCTCTCTGCCTATCCTGTAGCATCATCACATTCTGAGCCCCATAACCTCTCCTTGCCCTCAGGGGGGTTTGGGGCATGGTTTATTTAGGTGATTAGAGGCCATTTATCTCCCAGGCTGTGCTGGTCCAGCTCTCCTGCGGGTCTGCTGATCCCCTTGTCCCACACGTGCTGCCTTGGGCTTTAGGGACTCCCTGAGCTGGCTGCTCCATCCTGTTTAACAGACCCTGACAGACCCCTGTGCCCCGTGGGTTTGCCTAAATGCTTTCTGGGGGCCACTTAGGCTGCAGGTCTCCACAGCACCCCGTGGCAGCGAGCTCCATAATTTAATCACGGGTGGCGTGGGGAAAGCGCCGTCTTTTGTTCCTCCCCGAGTAACTCGATTTGGGCACTCCCAGTTCCTCTCCTGGAAGGAATGGGGAATTATCACTGCCTCTGCACCTGCTCCACGGCACTGCTGCTTTTATACTGCCCTGCTGTGGCTTTTATTTCCCTCTCCCTCATCCATCCCTGCTGGCAATTTCCAGCTCTCCTGGCAGCTCTGCTTCACAGGGAGGATGGAGGTGGGAAGGTCCCTGCTCTGCCTCGTGGCTGTGCAGATCTCTCTTCTCTTCCAGATGCTCCAGAGGCACTGCTGACTCCAGTCCAGATGCTGACAGTTCCCTCTGGAGCAAATCCTGATCTCATAGAAAACCCCCAATTGCATTTCCTGGCAGTTTGGGGTGCCCCCTCCTTCCTGTGTGTTCCCTGTGTGCACACTTGGAGCTGTTCCCAGCCTCTGACACGGGAAAGGGTTCCAAACATGGTTGACCATGGGAATCACCACCTCCTAACCAGGCTTTCCTGGCCTCCAGGGAGCAGCTCTCACCTCCACCCTCCTGTGGGACACAGCTGCTGTGCAGCAGCATCCCAGGTGGAGAAGTGACACAGGGGGATGGGGGTGGTTTGTCTCTGCCTCTCCCCGTGGCCAGCAGGATTTCCAGCTCATCTCAAGCTGAAGCCAAGGAGACTGTGGAGAAAGTGAAGTGCTTTCCCTAATCGAATCACACGCCAGTGTCACTTGTAAAGCTCTGCAAAGCAGAAAGGACTTGGGAGCCGCTGAACCACAAACTCCTGCTGCCTCCGTGGAGATCCTGCCTCTCTTCCCCATCTCTGGCCCATGAGCTCGGTCTGGGAGGGAGCCAGGACTGGGAGCCCACCTTGTTCTGCCCTGCACGCCAGGAATCCACAGGCTGGAGGATCTGGGGATGTGCAAATGGTGTTTCCATTTCTTGGTCTTCATCTTCTCCCTCAGGAGCCCCCAGCAGCCCAGGCATGGGATGTGCCTCCCTGTCTGGAGGTGAGGGGCAGGACAGTCCCTTGCCTTCACCTCCCTGCTCTGAGCTTGAAGGGGTGACCTGGGGAACCCCAGTGTGGGGTGGGGGAAGGAAAGGAGGGTGCTGGGTGTTTCACCCTCAGAGAGCAGGGAGTCACAGAATGGTTGGGGTTGGAAGGGACTCACCTTGTTCTAACCCCCTGCCATGGAAAGGACACCTCCCACTATCCCAGGCTGCTCCAAATCCTGGAGCTTGGGACACTCCCAGGGATGGAGCAGCCCCAGCTTCACTGGGCACCCTTTGCCAGGGCCTTCCCAACCTCACAGGGAATGATTTCTGTCTTACATCTCCTCTAAATCTCTCCTCTTCCAGTTCCAAACAGCTCCCCCGTGTCCTATCCCCCCCTGCCCATGGCAAACCAAGGGGACACACTGGCTCCATCCAAAATACACCTGCCTTGCAGGAGAGCCTGCTCTCTCCTCCTCCAATCCTTTTTTCTGCCCTGTGTTTTATGCAGGAGCAAATTCCCAGTCCTTTCCATGCAGGATTTCTCAGTGGCAGTAACAGCATCCTTGCAGCAGGTCTGTCAGCAGGAATTTCTGCAGCCTCCTTTGCTGCTCTCTCCCAAAGCTCTCAGGTGAGGAAATCGTCAGTAGGAGGGGAAAAAAAAAAAGAAATGAACCACAGCTAACTCAGTGTTTATTTTGTGTCTGGTAACAGCAAGCTCCCTATTAAAATTCCCTCTTTACAAAAAGCTGGGGGGTGAATTTCAGCCTGGCTGGATTCCTGGAGGTGAGAAGCTGCTTTTTGTGGAGCAAGAGGAGATGTGGAAATCCCAGGAAATCAGAACTCCCTGCAAGGCTTTTCCATGCTGGGGAAGCCCTTCCCAGCTTATCAGTGGCTGTGCTGTGTGTCCCCTCTTTTTCCCCTGTGTGTCCCCTTCAGATGCTCTCTCCTTCCTAATGCCTAATTAGGTTGGCAGGACTGTTTGTCCCGATAGCACAGCTATGGATAATGCCATGCAAATTGCCTCCAAGACCTCTGAACCCCCCCAAACAGAACAGCACCTCTGGCTACCCCTGGCTGCAGCTTTTCCAGCCAACCACAGCTGCAAATAATGTCTGAGGGCTTAAAAGAATGAGCTCTTAAAAAAAAAAAAAAAAAAAAAAAAAAATTGTCCCTTCTTCCCACTGGTTGAATTTTTTTTTCTGTAAAGATGTCTTGATAACTTGGTGCCAGCAGGCCCAGCCTTATCCCAGATCGCTGAGATATTTAGACAGGTCTGAAAGGAAAGGAAAGGCATCAACAGAGGATGTTTCAGCCCACCTGAGGTCTGCTCTGCCCCCCAAGTTTGGGTGGGAGGAGAAGCCCACCCCTCCCGTGGCGGTGCGGGCAGGGCTGAAGGGCGCCGTGACCTTGGATCCCAAACAAGCCAGTCTTTGTCTCACCTCCTGATTAAGCTTGGGGAGTTTCCTCTGTTTGCTATTCATCTGATTGCCATCTTTTCTTTAACTCTTTCGTGCACCCCTTTCCTCCCGGGCACCCAAATGTCCTGGTGTGGGATGCGCTGAACCTCTGGTGCAGAATTCCACCCACCCCAGGTGCCAGGGAGCCTTTCCCGAGTCCCACCCGCTTCTCCTCGGCTGCATCCAGCCCTTCAGGGGCTGATGGCGAGGGCTGGACCCTGCCAGAGCCGGGGCAGCTCCTCGCACCTCGGATCGCGGCTGGGAGCGGTCCCGGCGCCGGGAATTGGAGCGACACCTCCGTGCCTGGCCATTAGAGGGAAAACGGCGTAAACACCTGGGAGGAAAGGCAGCCCTTTGCCTTAATGATAGTTTGTCATGTCGTGTTTTCCTCAAGTTGAGCAACAGGGGCGAGCGAACCCTTCATTTGCATGGCTTTAATTCGTATTTTGAATAGCAGACTGCCGCCCGGTTTAACCCACCCGCTCTCCCTCATTTCTGCAGAAGGGGAAGTAGGCACTTTGAAATTCCACTGATCCAGCTGGAAAAAACTTTTTTTAAACCCTGATTTATTTTCCCAGAGCTCTCACCCCCCCAGTGCCAGCACTGCTGGGTTTGCATCAGGTGCATCCCTTCTCCTCGCTGCCCAGCCAGCTTCACTCCCTCGACAGCAACTGGAAATGAGTTTTTTTTTTTTTTTTTTTCATTTTTTTTTTCCCCTCTTCAGCCTTTTCCGGCACGTCCCACTGCTCTGTGAATAGCAGCTGAAGTGCAGCCGAGTGTGGGGTGCTCGAGGCAGCACTCAAGGCAGCTGTGTGTGATGTGCAGGTGGCCTGAGCAGCGTGCCACCAGCACCTCCTGATTTTTGGGGGTGCCCCTGGCTGAGGGAGGAGGAACCTGGGCAGCGTCCAGAGCTCGCAGCGGCTCTGCAAGGCTCTCACTGAGCCAGGGTGGGGTTTAATCCCGTCCTGAGGAGGGGCTCAGCAGCTGGAAAAGTGCAGCACTGCAGCCCCACCAGGGCTTGCAAACCTGCCAGTTTGTCTGCAGCTCTTCACAAGGATTTTGAGGAATTGTAGGAATTTACAAGGAGGGAGATATGGGCATATCATGGAATGCTTTGGGTTGGAAGAGACTCTAAAATTTGTTTTAAAGACACCTTTCACTATCCCAGGCTGCTCCAAGCCTGGCCTTGGGCACTTCCAGGGATCCAGGGGCAGCCACAGCTTCTCTGGGCACCCTGTGCCAGAGCCTGCCCACCCTCACAGGCAAAAAATTCCTCCTAACAATCTCCTCTAAATCTCTTTCAGCTGAAAACCATTCCCCCCTCTCCTTGTGCTATCTCCTCCAGTAAAAAGCCACTCTCCATCCTTTTTATTAGCCCCCTTTAAAACCAAGAGGCCACATATCAAGCAGTTGCAGGACACCTCCCTCAACACGTGAATTTCATCTTTTATTATTTGTGCATGTCCCCATCTGTTATTTTTATGCTGCTGCAAGTAAAATACATATATAAAATACTGGATTTTAACAGCCTTAAAAAAGGGAGGGGGGGGGGAGTACAAGAAAGATGGAGAGAGAGTTTTTAAGAGATGGGATGAGGGCTTCAAAGTGAAACAGCGCAGGGTTAGGTGGGGATGTGATGAAGAAATTGGAAATTGTTGCCCAGAGAAGCTGCGGCTGCCCCATCCCTGGAAGTGCCCAAGGTTGGGCTGGATGTGGCTTGGAGCATCCCGCTCTGGCCCTGCTTTCACTCCTTAGAGAATTCCCCCGTTTTTATGCTTTTATCCCCTCTCTGCCGGCGTGGCGCTGCTCCCCCTGCTGCCCGCCGTCCCCGCTGCAGAGCGGGGCGCATCCCGCAGCCCGGGCGGGCCGGGCTGGGCTGGACCAGCGCATCCCGTGCCGGCAGATCCCGCCCCGGGCCCGCCCCGGCCCGCCCCGCCCGGCGCCGGGCAGCCCGGCAGTGTGGCGAGGCGGGCGGGCAGCGCTGCGCTCCCGGTCCCGCTGCCGATCCCGCCGCCATGCCGCCGCCCTCCTTCCTCCTCCTCCTCCTCCTCCTCCTCCCCGCGCCGCTGCTCCGCCGGGCGCTGGCCGCCGCAGGTAAGAGGGGGACGCAAGTTTTGGGATCCCCCCACAAAAAAAAAGTTCGTCGCGGTTGAGGTGGTTTTGGACGCTTTTGGGGGTTTAAAAATCTTTCTTGAGGGGTTGGCGGCGGGGGGAGATGCTCCGGGGGAGGATGATGCTGGCTGGATCCCCGGGAAGGGGATGCTCCGGTCGGGGGGTGATGTTCGGGGTACGTGGGGGCTGGCAGAGCTTCTTGATTCGGGGTGATGCTCCAGGGGGGATACGGGCTGGCAGAATTCCGTGATCCAGGGGTGATGCTCCAGGGGGGATACGGGCTGGCAGAGCTCCATGATCCAGGGGGGTGATGCTCCAGGGGGGGATAAGGGCTGGCAGAATTCCGTGATCCAGGGGTGATGCTCCAGGGGGGATACGGGCTGGAAGAGCTCCATGATCCAGGGGGGTGATGCTCCAGGGGGGAATACAGGCTGGCAGAGATCTCCTCTTCGGGGGGATTTCTGCGGGGATACGGGCTGGCAGAGCCCCCTGATCCAGGGGTGATGCTCCAGCGGGGGACATGGGCTGGCAGAGTCTCCCGCTCCGGGGGATGCTCCGCAGGGATACAGGCTGGCAGAGATCTCCTCTTCGGGGGGATTTCTGCGGGGATACGGGCTGGCAGAGCCCCCTGATCCAGGGGTGATGCTCCAGCGGGGGACATGGGCTGGCAGAGTCTCCCGCTCCGGGGGATGCTCCGCAGGGATACAGGCTGGCAGCGCTCCCCTCTCCAGGGGGGATGCTCCGGGGGATGCTCCAAGGGATGCGAGCTGCCAGCGCCTCTCCCTGCCCGCCTCTCCGTGCCGCTTCCTTATATTTCTCTCTCTCTCTGTCTATATATATATATTTGTTTTTCTTGGCAAAAGCAAAACAAACCCAGCCCTGTTTGTAGTAGCGCCGGCTGTGATTCCCCGGCGGGTCAAATAAGTAACTATTCAGCCTGCTTTTTTTTTTCTTTATTATTATTTTTAAAATTATTATTATTATTAAATCTGCATTTTTATAAGCTGAGCGATTGATGGCCGGGCAGCCGAGTGGTGTTTTTTTTGTTTTTTTTTTCTCTTTTTTTTTTTTTCTTACGGCTGTTCAAAGTTTCCTGTGCGCAGCCCAATCTTGTGATTGAGATGCGCTTAAATCCAGCCCTTCCGTTCGTAATCCCTGCCACAGACGAGAAGCTGAGGCGCATCTCTCCTGCTGCCCTCTCTCGTTAGGACTCCTGTGCTCAAACTCCGCTTTTCCTGCGTATTCCCACCCCACAACTCTCGCACATCCCCGCGACTTTCGTCCTTTGTCATCCTCCGGCCGTGGCACAGCAAAGCTGCCCGTGCTGCTTTGTAAAAAGATGTGCTGGAGTGTAGAGCTCGGAAACAAAAGTTTGGTGGGTTTTTTTTTTTTTTTTGGAGGCTGGGAGAGCCCGTAACCGTGTCGGGCGAGGTCGTCATCCCGCCGGGAATTCGGGATCTGTCGCTCCCCGCAGCGTTGAGGGTTTGAGGACACGTCGTGAAGCACCGATCTGTCTCGTTAAAGGAGTTGAAAGCGTCTCCTGACGAGCTGATTTTCTAGGAAAATGAACCAAGCCTTCTTTTCTGAAGCGTAATTAAGGTGACGAGGAATTTTTAGGGAGGGGAGCCTAATTAGATTAATATTTTTCCCTCCCCCGCCACACAAAGATCCAGTGTGTTTCGGCAAATGGGAAACAGGGACGGCACTATCGACTTCTGCAGGGGCCAGAAGAAACTCTTCCCTCGGTGGGAAGGGAGAGGTTTTAGAGCTGGCAACTCTTCTGCTTGGCTGGGCTTTGGGAAGGCTGGATTAACCAGGCTGGATTAGCCAGGCTGCTGTGGGTTAAGGTTTAACCAAGTTTTTTTTTTTGTTTTTTTTTTGAGGGGAGTTAAGGGTGGGGGGATGTGTTCATGCCTGGCTCTGTTCTCTTATTTTTTTTGTGTTCACCCAAGTTCATGCAGGGGTTGAAATGAAATTGGGCAGGAGGAGGGAGGGAATGAAGAAGGGAAAAAAACAAGTTAAACCTGACCCACCTGGCTCAGCTGGAGTCCGGGGAGCTCTCTAAGGCACGCTGCTAATCTGGCATATGTATGTGTGTGTATAATGAAGTTTTTAGCTGGAGAGCTATAATTAGTGTTCCTCCAGGAGAGCTGTGCATGTGGTGATGCAGAGGAGATGGGTGATCATCCTCACCTGGTTTTTAGGGAGAGGCATCACGCAGAAAACAATTTTCTCCTCTCACAAGAAGGGATGCACACATTGTTTGTGTTGGGTTTTGCAGTGTGGGGGTAGAAGTGTTGTTTTGGGTGGGGGTTTGAGACCCAGAAAGCAGCTGGTCCATCCCCAGGAGCACAGCTGGGGGAACCCAGCTGCCAGCCTGTCCCCTGGGCCTGGGGCTTTACCTGCCAGGCTTCATCCTGCTCCTGTGTGTGCTCCTCTGGGCAGGAAAACAATTTGGTGAGAGGATTTGGAGCTTGCTGGAGGGTCCTTTTCCCTGCTGAAATCCAGAGGGTGATGCTGGCTGACAGAGTGATGCTGCCATCCTGGTGGAGGAACATCCTTCTGCCCTACCAGCAGCAGGAAAACAGCCAGGGACAGAGGGACAGCAGCTCTGCTGTCCCCCAGCAGGGTGAGGACATGATGGGTGCCTGCCTGCTGCTGCCATCCTGAGCAGATGGCTGGGGAAAAGATGCTCCAGGACCTGTTGCCTGTCAAATCCTGCCCTTTGGAAGTGGAGGCTTGAGGATTGGGGTGTGTGGAAGAATCTGCTCAGGGTTTTTTGTTTTTTTTGTTTTTTTTTTGTCTCCTTCTCCTTTAGCTGCTTTGTTGTGGAGCCCTCTCTCTTTTAGATCTGGGTGCTCTCTGCGAGTGGCAGCAGCAGAGTGAAACACTGGCACAACAGCAGCAACAAAAAAAGAGAGAAATGGAGAATCACTACTTTAGAGAGGGCAGAATTGCTTGGAAGTGGTAGTTGTGGGGGGCAGGGAGGAAATCCAGCTTGCATTTTCTCTGCTTAGAAGCCAAGAGCTGACCCTGTAAGGAGCTTGGAGGGCTCAGCTTCCTTCATCTCTGTGCAGCCCCTCTGGGGCTGCAGGTGCTGGTTCCCTTTCCATCCCTCTCCTAGGGGAACAGGAATTATATATATAAAATCCATTAAATATCTAAAATCCAGATCTGTATTTTGGGTCAGCTAAGTGAGCCAAGATGCTGTGAGGGGCTCTGTTTTCCCTCCACTTCTAGCACTGGTATTTTTATTTTTTGCTCCCAACGTGTTTGTGGTGATGGGATCATCCTGGCAGCCCTGTGGGGCTGGGGAGAGCCCTGAGCTGGGCTTTGCTGGGCAGAGCCAGGCTGGCAGTGAGGGGAGGTGAGGGTGGAAGGAGTTCATTACAGCAGATGCTGGTGCCATAAAGCTGCAGGTTCCTGCTGTTCCCTATTCATTTGTATCTTCCCGGCTTTAGCGGTGCTAATGTGAGTGAAAACACTTGCTGGAGCAAGGTGGGGGGGGGAGATAAATCATCAGCCCATTCCCTCTGCCCCTTCCTGCCACCCCACCACCAGTCCCACCATCAGCCCCTCCCTGCCTTTTGAAGGCCCCCTGGCTCCAGTTTTGGTTTTCCAGCAATTGGCTGTAATCAGCTGGATTGTGCAAGGCATGTGAGTCAGAGCACGGTGGCACCCAGCTGGGATGCTGGGCTCTGTGCAGGGCATCCTCATCTGCTGCTGCTCCTTCTGGAAGAGTTTGAGGCTGGCTCCTGGTCCAGTGGAAGGTGTCCAAGATGGACAAGGTGGAACAAGATGAAGTTTAAACCAGTCTGTGACTCCCTGCTGAATAATCCTGCCCTGGCTCTGCCAGAGCTCAGGGTTTTTGTGTGAGCCCTGTCTCCCAAAAAGCAGAGCCTTTGTGGTGTCCCAGGAGCAGCTTCTGAGCGATGCCTGGCCTCACATCAGGCTGGAGAAAATCCTGTGGGATTGCTCTGATGCCAGAGCTGTGGCTTGTGAGAGCTGCTCTGATGTCTGGATTCGCTCAGTGGGAGCCTGGAGGATGCAGCACCCTCCCAAAATCCTCCCTCTGCCTGTCCCCACAGCCCTGCAGGCTCGGCTGGCACTGGGATTTTCACACTGGAGGCAGATCTGGAGTGGGGTTTGCTGCCCTGCACGGAGGGTGATGCTGTTCTGGAGGCTCCCAGCTGGTTTTTGGGGTAAAGCAAACTGGGGAGCAAAGCACTCAGGCAGGGGAGAGCCAGGGGGGCAAAGGAAAGCATCCCAAAGGCTGCAGCAGCCAGAATTATTTCTGAAGCCTCCTGGTTTGTCAGAGGCCTGACTCACAGCACAGGAATGCACTGGGCTGGCAGCCCCAGACCTGCTCCTCAGCCAGGGGAAGAGCTGCCTCTCCTCCTCCTCCTCCTCCTCCTCCTCCTCCTCCTCCTCTGGATCCCATTCCCCATCCCAAACCACTGGGCTGGGCTGGTAGCAGCCTCATGTTTGCTGAGCTTGGATTTTTAGTTTTTTGGGTTTTTTTCCCCCCATCCCTCTCCTATTTGCTTTATTTTATTTTTTTTTAAGGGGCTCAACACCCCCCCCCTTTTTTTTTTTTTTTTTTTTTTTTTAATTTTTATTTTTATTGGGCTCAGCACCTCTGCTGAGGTAAAAGCCTGAGATCAAACAGCAGCCAGGCTGGGAAAGGCTGGGTGAAGCCAGGCTGGAAAAGGAGGAAAGGGAAGGGAAGGGAAGGGAAGCAGGAATTATTTAGCATGGGGCTTGCTCCAGCGTGTCCTGCACTCTGCCTTTAATCTCCTGTGAGTCCCTCCCTGTGCAGCCTGGCCCTGCTTGGTCTCCTCTGCTGCCTTCTCCCACTCCTAGGGAGGCTGTTCCCAGTTTTTTTCCCACTTTTTTCTCTGCTCCCCACCTTTCTTTGCTGGGTTCCTTTCCTTGCCTGCCTGGCTGCAGCATCCTTGGAGCCCTTGGTGGTTCTCCTTCTGTTTCATCCCCTCTCTGCTGGGAATTGATGGATGGCCAAGCTCTCACTTGTTTGGGTGCTAATTCCTTGCTGCAGGGAGGAGGAATTTCCAGCCTTGGGAATGGCTGTGAAGCCACTGGAGTCCCAAAATTGGACCTGGCACTTGGGTTTATCCCAGTGAAACATAAATCAGGAGCTGCATCCCACTGTCTGCCATGCCTGGCTTGGTCTGGGTGGATGTGGCTGACATACTCCCCCAGCATTTAAAAATCAAATGGTTTCTGAGTTCTTTTCCCCCTTTGGCTTTGCTTGCTGTGTAAGTTTAAGGCAGTGCTGCTGTGTTGTGTTGTTTGTTGTCATTTTTTATACCCTGGGAGGTGAAAGGCACAAGTTGAGACACTTATTACTTATATTATTACTTAAGAGTAATAATATACCTGGTTATACAAGGGGAAAAGTGAGCAGAGCTTTTCCCTCCTGAAATTCAAGGGCTGCCCCTTTTTTCCAGGGAAGCAAAGAAAAAGAAGACACTATGGATTTGGGGAGCATTTCTGTGGGGCAAAGTCAGTAATACCTGTGCATTCCCCCCCCAGTTTATCCCCATTCCCATTTTATGGGAATGCCAAAGGAGGAGGGAGATCCCAGCATCTCTGCTGCTTCCAGGAGGTCCTGCCAGTGTGGTTTCCACAGGGAGCCCACGAATAACCTTTGCTGCCCCCAGTGTGAAAGCTGAGGGGTTGTCTCCCTTTGAAAGAGCCTGGAAAATCTCATTTTGGGGCGTGTCAGATCCATCTGCCTCCCCTCTGGAGAGGAGAGACATCCCAGTGTGGGTGGGTGGGCTTGGGGGCTCCCTGGGGATGGTGCTGTGGGCAGAGCATCCCTGCAGGTGGGTGGTGTGGAATGCCAGGGAAGAGGTGTGGGGAGTGAGAAAAAGCTGCCACAGAGGTGGAGAAATGCTCTTGGGACTGATGTTGCTGCGTGTGACATCAGGGATGTTCAGCCAAAGGTGGTGCAGGGAAAAAAAAACTCGTGTGAGAGGGTTTGAGAGCAGGGTGGGAAGTGGGGAGAGCTCCTTCCTGGAAGGCAGGATAATGCCAAGGCATCCTGGGAGCTGCCCCTGGCATGGCAGTGACCCCTGCTTGCCCCTTTTTGCCGCACTGCAAATGTGGCAAATTAAATTTCAGTGTCTCTGCAGGTCCCTTTCACCACCCAGACAAGGAGCAGGTGGGGCTGCCCACTTTTGGGGTGGGATGGGACATTTCCAGCCAAATCCAGCCTGCCCAGCTGGGTGGTTTGTGGAGGAGGGAGGCAATTAAAGGGTTGTGCTGCACTGTACAGCGTGGGAGCTTTCCTTAGGCAGGAGCCCAGGAATTCCTGGGGACAGATTTAAGTGGGAGAAGGGACAAGCCTGGGATGCTGTCCTGGTTGCTTTCTAGGCTGTGAGGTTTGGCTGGAGGCACCAAGGTGAAGATTTTTGCTTCACTGACCTTCCAGTGGACTGAGAGGATGTCCAGGAAAATTCCTCCTGCCTGCTAGTTGGGAGCAATTGGGATGGAAGAGAATCCCACAGAGTGGTCAAAGGTTGGACTCTCAATGATCCTGTGATTTGTACCAGGGCTTTGGAGGGATTTGCAGAGATGGATGGACCAAAGTTCATCCTCTCTGGGTTGGTGGGCTCTGCCTCCCTGCCATCTTCAGGGGGTCTGGTCTGTGAGCAGGGGCTGCTCTCCCCCATCCTACACCCGGCTGCATTATTGGCTCCATCTGTTTGGGTTGGCTTGCAGAACAGAAGGGAGGGTGTTTTCCAGCAGCCAGAAAGTGGTTGCTATTTAAAACAACCGAAAAAAAAAAAAAATTAAATTAAAAAAAAAAAAAAAAAAATTGCGGTCTGCTGCTTGCTTTTCATCAGGAGTCCCCGCCCTCACCTGGAGGGGCATCTCCGAGGGCTTTGCAGGGCTCTTCAAGCCAAGGTGGTGATTAGTGCTGGCCAGGAGGGTGGAGGCTGCAATGTGGCCCTGCTGTCTGCCCCTGGGCTGGCCTGGGGCCGCTCTGGGATGGCCACTGCCCAGGTGTGGGATCCCAGCACCTCCCTCCACCCCTGTTTATCCCAAACAGGCTGGGGGTGCAGCCTGTGCCTCCCCACTGCAGTTTCTGCACTGTTCCTGCACTGGAATATTACTTTTGAAAGTTTTTCTTTCCCCCTTTGACAGATGTGAAATGTAGAGACAGGCTTAAAATGAAAGCATGGCTCCCAGAGTCCAATTACAGCAATTAAAAGTAATCAGCAGTCTGGGTCGCTGTGCTGGAGGTGGGGCTCAGGAAGGGTTTTCTCTTCCAGCTTATCTTGGAGAAGCTTAAATGTCCTGGCTCTTCTGCTGTCTGGGGATTCATCTTCACAGAGTGGCTCAAGCCTTGCTGGAGATCTGAGTTAGGCTGGGATTAAGCTGCTCCCAGGACTGTGGCATCCCTAGGCTGCTCCGTGGGGTGTCCTGTGAGCTCCTTCAGCCTGTCTTTTGGGGGATGAGCATTTGGTGTCACTGCATTGTCACTGCTGGGGTCACCCTGGGCTGGAAAGAAGAGGAGTTTGTGCCCCTGGCATTTGGGGCTCCCCTGCCAGTCCATCCAAGCTCATCCCCCAGTCCCCCAGGCCTGCAGCTCCTCCTGTCCTCCCCCAGTCCCGAGGAGATGCTGACTCAGTTGTGGAAGCAGGTTTTCCTGCAGGGTGCCTGATTGCCCTTGCACATCCTTTTGGCTGCTTTTCTGCAAATGCCTCCCTCCCTGCTCCGGCATTGGCACTAACGGGATTTGTTACAGGAGAGGGGATTTGCTGGGGTGACTGGGATCCTGAGTGTGATGGGGTGGGGTGTGGGCTGCCAAGGGCTATAAAACTGTTTCACTCCCCCTTTTCATTCCCTCTTTTTTTATTTATTTATTTTTTTTTTTGTCTGTTTAATGGTTTGCTCCTGGTGAATGACTAGGTTTGGATTTCAGGACTTAGAGCCTCGTGGCTAATCCCTATCCTGGCTTGTGGATCCTTTGGAGATCCTGATATATATATATCATATATATGTGTGTGTATATATAAAACAAGGCATCAAGGCACATATTTCATGTTTCTAAAATTTATACACCAAGACAAAAAAACGCTGGCTGTGCCCAAAGCTGGAAAAGCAAGATCCAAAAGCCGGGAAGAGGGTTGGGCTTTGCTTGGGCTGAGCAAGTGACTAACCAGAGCTGAGCTTTTAAAACAAATGCTTGGGATAAACTGGTTATGCAAACTGGGGAGAATTGGGCAGGATCCTTTGTAGTTTCCAGCAAAACCCCGGGAGTCTGGGGCGTGTTGGGGCCGGTCCTGCCGGGGATGGAAAAACCCACGCGCCGGCTTTGCCGGTGGGGTCGCAGCCGGCGGGGAGGGATCCTGAGGGATGAGGAGAAGGAAGCCACAGGTTACTGCAAGGCCTCCTCTGCTCTGCTGAAACCTTGAGTAAAGCAAATCAGGTCAAAAATAGATTTTTTTTATTTTTTTTTTTTCTTTTGGAAGTGTGGTTTTTAATACCTGCTAAGAGGAATCGGTGCTGTGCTGGGCTCCAAGGAGGTGTTGGGTTTGCTGGTCTTGTGCTGCTGGAAATGCACCAATTCAGAGGATTTGGGGTTTTTTTGTTTTGCCTGGGATGTGGCCTGGAGGCTGGTGTGGGACATGCAGGTGTGCCAGCAATGCTTGGCATGCCTTGGGGGGGCTCACAGACCACAAGGATTCTGGTTTTTATCACAGCCACCACTGTTTTGGCCATCCATCCATCCACCATCCATCCATCCATCCATCCATCCATCCATCCATCCATCCATCCATCCATCCACCATCCATCCATCCACCATCCATCCACCATCCATCATCCATCCACATCCATCCATCCACCATCCATCCATCCCCCATCCATCCATCCACCATCCATCCATCATCCATCCATCATCCATCCATCCATCCATCCATCCATCCATCCACCCATCCATCATCCATCCATCCATCCATCCATCCATCCATCCATCATCCATCCATCCACCAATCCATCCATCCATCTGGGCTTAACAAAGACTGGCTTAGTCATTTTGAGGAGAAAAACCTGGCTGCTGGATGAAGTAGAAAATCAGATGAAAACTGCCTAACAGGAAAATAAAAGATGGTTTTTGCAGGGAGGGATAAAGGGGGAGGTGAAGTTGCTGCTGAACCCTGAACATCCTCTGAGGACTGCTGGACCCAGTTTGCCATTCCTGCACCCTACAGGATGCTGTTTCTGGTTTTGTAGAGAGATGAGGTTGGATGTGTGTCTTGGTTTGAAGGACAGGTGTCTGCCAATAAAGGCAGGAGCTTCTCTTTGAAATGGAGAATGTAAACCCCCTCCTTCCAAATTATTTTTATAATTTTGAAATTAAGGGGCTCTCAGGCAAAGAAATGGGAATTAGGAATAACAGTTCTTTACTAGGAAAATTAAAATAGAAATACAGTAGTACAAGAAACAATCCCAAAACACTGCCAGAGTCAGAATCCAAGCTGACACCCGTCAGTCAGTCAGGGTGTTGGCACAGTCCCATTCAATGGTGGCTGCATCCTCCTGCAGGGGCAGATGTGGTTCAGCTGGAGCAGTGCTCCTGGAGAAGGTGCAGTTTTCCTCTGAAGCTCCAGGGATAATGTGGAAAGGTCTGGCTTTCCTCTGGAATCCAGTGGAAAGATGGATAACTTGCTGTCCAAAATCTCAGTTTTTATCTGGGTAGGAAAGGCTTGGCTGCTCCCCTGGCTGGAGCATCTCCCAGTGGGATGATGGAATTTTATCAGCCATGCAGTGGGACTGAATGGGCCAGCAGCAGATGATATCTTCCTGGAGGGAGGATGGGTTGTGGGAAAGATAAAGATGATTGCCCCAGCTGGTTTAAAGATGGCCCATTAGCAGATAGTATGTGCCAGGAGATCAGGGTCACTGTGACAGAATTCACATTTCTGACATTTATACATGACATTTCTGGCCACATCTGTATTGCAGCCCAAGACAGAGTTGGATCCCAGTGGTCTCAGGCTGGCTGGGGAAGGAAAATCTTCCCTTGCAGAGCAAGTTCTTGTTGTTCTGCTCCCCCTGTTTCCATCTCCACATCCCTGACCCTCTGGCTGTGTTTTCCTCACTATTTATGGCCTGGCCAGGGCGGGATGCAGCAGATCCAGCCGGGTTGTTCATGACCCTGCATGGAGCAGCAGAACCCACTCAGCAGTCCCAGCCCAGGGGTTTCACTGCAGCCTCATCTCCTTCCCTTGGAGAGGCATGGGAAGGGCTGCCTGCACCATTCCTCGCTCACAGAGGGTTTGTGTGCCACGGGGAGGAGCCTGGGGAAAGTTTAGTGGGGGGAGAGGCAGAATGCAAACCATATGTTTCTCCCAGGGTCGAGTTGCAGAGCTGAGAGCAGCAGGGAAGCCAGAGGAGCCGGGATCCTGCAGTTTGGCTGGGCTTTGCATCCCAGTGGGTGTGTGGGGGGGAATCCAGAGTGGCCTGCTGGAGCGTGATTCCATAAAATAAACCCTCCCCAAAAGGTGATTTGAGTCCCATGCTTGGCACTCTGGGGTCCAGGGCTGTTTGGGTTCCCCTAAATAAACAACAAAGATGCTGGGAAGAAGCTTGTCTGGGCTGTCCTTAGTTCATGGTGTTTGTAGGAAGTGGAAGGAAGAAAGTTTTTGCCAGAAGGGGAGTGCCTGCAGCTCACTGGTGATGGGCTCTCCTTGTGGTCTCGTTCCAGCTACAGAAAGTCAGAGGAAAAGTGGAAAAAGTTATGTGCAGGCAGCTTGCAGAGTTGTACAGACACCAGGCTGGGTGAGAGAGCTTTTAAAAATAAACCCCAAAAGCAGGAGAAGCACTGAGGTCTCCCAGCAAACTTTTTTTTTTTTTTTTTTTTAGCTGGGAGACATCTTTTGTTCCCTAAACTAAAGGCATGGGGAGACAATATCTGATTCCAGGGAGCTGTTTGCAACCTGTCAGCTCGGGAACCATCTGCTCCCAGCCCGTGGGGACAGTGCTGTATGTGGGACACGGGGGGAGGGAGGCACTGCCATGACCACTGTGGGATCCAGCCCCTCTGCTCCACCTTATCCCCCTCCCCAAGGGGAGATCTTGTGCCTAAAACACCAAAAATCCCCATGGATTTATCTTTGGGCTTGCTGGATTTTTTTTTTTTTTTTTTTTTTTTAATTGCTTGTTTGGGGGTGGTTCTTTTTTTAGCTTCCTTTCCTTAAAAAAAAAAAAAAAGCAAACAAGAAAACAGACTTTTTTTTTTTTTTTTTTTTTTTTTTTCTCTTAGCTGCCATGCTGTTTGTATGTCTGCATCCCTCTCTCCCTCTGACTCAGAAGTAGATGTCTCATAATTAAGTGCCTGCCTGATTAGGAAATTAGCAGTAAAGTTTTTATCTAGGCTGGTTGGCCAGTGAGAGGGATCTATTAATATCTCACTAAAAAAAATAAAAAATAAAAATAAACCAAAACATCAACAGCATAACACTTGCCACCTACTATTGGGGAACACAAATGTGGGAGGGAGCATTTGGAGCTGGTGGAAATGAGAACCTGGAGCTAGGAAGGCTGAAGTTTGCTTTCTTCCAGCACCAGGATGTTTATTCCATATAATGCAGAGAGATGGCATCTCTTTTAATTAAAAAAAAATAAAAAAAAATAAGAAAAAACAACCTCTATTTTGAGACTGCTGAGAAAGTGACTGCCCCTTGTGATGTTTCACAGCTGAGATCATTTCTGGCTGAGTGAATCCACTCTGGAGGGTTTAGGCTCCACGTGTATGGGTGAGCTCAGAATCTGAATTTTTATGGGGTGTGGCTTGGGGGGGGGGAGGGGGAAATCTCAATCACTGTGGGCCAAAAAAAAAAAAAAAAAAAAATCCTATATAGCTGTGAAGATGCACCAGTGAAGACTTTCTGGGGTGGATTGCTGTGCTGTGAGGGAAATACTCTCCTTTTCAGAGACATCATTTTGGGACACTCTGAATTTCCTGAGTGCTTATTCAGGATCAGATTCAGCCCTTTCCCTGTACTGCAGGCTTTGGGAGAAGAAATTAAGAGCCAGGCAAAGCAGGCTGCCTGTGGGAGGGACTGAGGCTGGGAGCAGGGCTTTAATTTCAGCAGTGCAGCAGCCTAATAGTGTTGTTTATAAGCTTCTCCTGCCACATGAAAGCAAAGTTGCATTATCCTGCTTGGCCCTAAAAGCAGGGGAGCAGCCAGAAGAGGCCTGATTACAGAGCAAGCTGCTCTTTTCTTCCCATCACTACAAAAGAATAGACAATGGGAAGCAGCATCCAGTTTTAGCCCCAGCAATGCAATGCTCTCCTTCTGGTGGTGGTGGTCATGTCACATGCTGCCTGAGTAATTCCCAGCCTTGTTGTGCCTGGAAAACCAGCCTGGGAGGGAGGGAAGGAGGGAGCAAGCAGTGGCTTGGATGATGGTGTGCCCAGCTGTGTGGCCACCTTTGGGGAAAGGTGGTGGCCCTCAGCATCTGGAGGGACTGGTGGGCTGTCACTTTTTGGGTCAGCAGCCCTAGTTTGGCTGGAGCCTGAGGCTCTGCATTAGGTTGCTGCTTGCTCATTCCCATCCACGTAGGAGAGGGGCTAAAGCATCCAAAACATGGATTTAATTTTTTTTTCCACCCTTTTTAAGGTGGTTTGGGAGCAGGATGGGAGGTGTTTCCAAGCTTATTTTGTGTTGCTTGGTGATCTCTATGGGGTTTAAGAGGGGAGGGGAGGGCAGGAGAAAGGGGAACCCTCACAGGTTGTGTTGTCACCTCCATCCTTGCAGGGATAATTTTTTTAAAGCAGCTACAGGTTTTTGGTGCTCTGGCATTCCCAGAGAGGCTGGATGGGAAAGCAGTGCAGAGAGAAACCCACAGCAGAAACCTGCCAGCCCTTTGTGCCCGGGACAAAGGGATGGTTTGGAGTTACAGGGAAGAAAAGGAGCTGTGTTTGTGGAGGGGAAGGTGTTGTAAGATTGGGACTGGCACTGTAGGGGAGCCAAATGAGGCCAGAATGAGAAAATGCATTGTTGGGGAAGATTGAGGATGCTGGCCCTGGGGAAATCTTTCACCAGCCTGGTGCTGCTGTGGATGCTGCTTTCCCCACTCCTCTGCAGCTCTAAAGATGCAGGAGAAAACTGTCCCTGGACACTTGTGTGGCAGGAGGTGGGTGCCACTGTCAGCATCAGATGAGCCCCAGAGCTGCCACTGCTGCTCCCTGTGGGTTTTTAACCCCTTTTCCCCCTCCTCACTCAGTCTGCACCTTTTTTTTTTTTATGCCCAAGACCAATGGTTCAGCCTGAATATGTTATCAGAGCAGTGGCTGATAAGTTTTCTGCCTCAAAGCCCTGGGGAAGCACCACATCCAGGGCCACTGCAGTAGATCTTCCCCTTCTTTCCCAACTGCCTAAAAGTGGTGTGATTGTTTTTTTTTTTTTTTACTTGCTCCTTAACTGAGCATGATTACTTTAATCAGTGGGAAGAAAAGCAGAGTGTTGTCTCGCAGTGCCCCTTCCTGCTTTCATCAACCCATAAATGGTTGGCAGGAGGTGCTGCTAGGAAAGAATGAATCCCTGATTGCTTGGGCTGTGTGAGGAAGGTGGCAAGGTGGAGGTTTTGGCTCCCCAGGTGGAGTTTGGGAGGCAGGAGGAGTTCTGATGGGATGCTGAGCATCCCTGGAAGCAACCTCATGTGCATTAATGCAGGAGCTGCCTGCAGCTCTTCTTTCAGAGCTGGGAGAGTCAATCCATATCTATTTAAAGCACTTCAATAAATAAAGATACTAAATAAAATCACTGTGGCCCTGCACTCTCTCTGCACTTGTAGGATTTCCCTCTCCTCTCCACGTTTGCTGCTGGGTGCATCCAGGAAGGGAAGGGATGGGAAGGATCAGGAATTTTGGCTCACACCTCTCAGCAAGGAGGTGAAAATGGGGAAGGTGTCTTTGCAAGTCCTCTCTAATGCTAATGGAAGTGCAGGTTGGGTTTTTGTTGTTGTTATTTGTTTTTTTTTTTTGTTTGTTTTTTTTTTTCCTTCCCCCAGCCCCTCCCTTTGCCAAAGACTAACCAGGGAACACTTGTTGGAGGGTAAAATTAAAAAGCCCGTGGTGGTTTATTTTGAGGGCAGTGTGTTTGCTTTCACTTCGTGCTGGAGGGAATTGCTCTGCTGCTGTCAGCAAATAAATAAAATAAGAGCTTTGTTTTAAATTAGACTTTCTTCTGGTAGCTAATTAGGCGAGCTGATACCTGCAGTTGCATTACCTAGGCACCGACTGTACCCAGCATATTTGAGGCATATGGCTGCTGTCGGCAGCTTCTAAACTTCATTAGCCCTTTATTATGATTTTTTTTCAAAATATCCCCTTAATTGGCTGCGAATTCCCTGGGGCTGTGACGGCGTCCGGAGTTTTTTGGAGAGGCAGGGATGAAGTTGGGGGCTGCTGCCCGTCTACCCACGGCAGGGCAAAAAATAAGCGGCAATTCTGGGCTTCTAATTGCGAAAATAAGTTTTTTTTTTTTTGGGTGTTAGGAGCCGGGAGGGAGCGGCAGGCTGGAGCCGTGGCTCCTGTCCCTCCTCTCCTTCTCCCGGCTGGAAGTTCCTGTCGGTCCTGTCGGGGATGGAGATGAGCAGAGCTCGGAGCCAGGGAGGAAGGCTCTGCGCCCCATCCTCCTCCTCCGGCGGGATGGGGTCCCCAGGCTGAGCCCTGGAGGGTTTGGGCTGTTTTGGGAATGCTCGCAGTGAGAGCGTCCTGCGTCTTTTTGGGAGGGATGGATGGATGGATGGATGGATGGATGGATGGATGGATGGATGGATGGATGGATTATGGATAGATGGAGGATGGAGGGCTGCCAGTCCCGGTGTGACAGTGCCTGTCCCGCTGTCGCCTGCCCCGGGGCATTCCCAGCACCCAAACCTTTCCTTAATGGGGAAATGAGGCACAGCAATTATCCCTGGGGATAACTGCGCAAGGAGGGGGGCGCATCCATCCGACCCCCGGGGCTGTCCCTGGGCACCGATCCCCAATTCCCACGGCAGGGGCTCTTCCTCCCCGTCCTCCGCCTCCTCCTCCCCCTGCCGCTGCTGCAGGGGCAGCCCCCGTCCCGCATTCCTGCTCGGGAGGAGATAAGGATCCAGTCTGGCGCCGGGGTTTCAATGCGCTCGCTGATTATCGGCAGGCGCCGGGCAGAGCCGCGGGCAGCGATAAGTGGGGAAGGGGAGCGGGGAGGGGGCTGCTCAGCCCCACTTTAAAGCCTTTTTCCTTTATTTTCCTTCCTTCTTTTTTTTTTTTTTTTTTTTTTTTTTTTTTTTTTTTTTTTTTTTTTGCTTTGCCCGTGTCGGGACCTCACTGCTGGGGATGAGGGAAAGATGTCCCAGGCTCATCAAGCTGGAATCTGAAAGCTTAAAGCCCATGGCAGGAACACCTTCCACTATCCCAGGGTGCTCCAAGCCCTGTCCAGTCTTGTCTTGGACACTTCCAGAGATCCAGGGGCAGCCACAGCTCCTCTGGGCAACTTTTTCCCACCCTAGAGGGAAACATTTCTCCCTAATATCCAATCTAAATCTGCTGTCTGGCAGTGAAACCATTCCCTGTGTCCTGCCCCTCCTTCCCTTGTCCCCAGTCCCTCTCCAGCTCTCCTTTAGGCACTGGAAGGGGCTCTGAGCTCTCCCAGCCTGGCTCCATACAGGATTTTCCAGCCCTGGGAGCAGCTCTGGGCTCCCTCCAGCATCTCAGTGTCCTCCTTGTGCTGGACACAGGTTGGGAAAGTTGGGAAAGCCACCAGAGATCAGCAATCCTGGCATTTGGGCACAGAGATGTGGCCACCCAGCTCTCAGGGCTGCTTTCCTGCCCTGGGAAAGGTGAGATGTGCAGGGTCAGCATCACCTGCAGCAGTGTCCCTTCCCCTGCCAGATGTGGCACTGCACATCTGGGCCTTCCCCTCCTGGGTTTGAGGAGCTCAGGGCAGGGTTTTTATCAGCTGGGTGAGCCCTCCACGGGACAAAAAAAAGCTTTTATCGTGTCCCTGTCAGGGCTGTGGTATCTCTGTGTGCAATTAAACCCCATGTGTCTCCTCTCTGCCAAGGAATCTGGAGGCAGAAGGAAGAGCCTTATCTTCCTGCTGCTGGCTGGAATTTCTCTGCTGTGCTAATGCTGGGGATAAAAAAAAATAAAAATCACCCAAAATTAAAAAAAAAAAAAAAACAAAAAAAAAAAAACATGGGAGTTTTGCCCTCTCTTTTCACTCTTTAGCTTATAAATAACAGCACAGCATCCTGGGGGAAGGGTGGTGGGGTTTGGATTTTTTTAATTTTTTTTTTCCTTTCAGTTTTTTTTTCTCCTCTAAGTGTAACTCTGGGCTGATATCCCAGGAATGTGATCCCTGGTGCTCGTAAAAACTCAGTTTCTGGCCTCCTCCTTCCTTCCCAGGCATTAAAGAGCCAGGCCTTGGGGATGGATTGGTGGAATTCTGCATCCTCTGGGATATTCCACAACATGTGGGACCTCTGTTTTTCAATGTGATCTCTCTGATCTCTCCTGTATTAATATTTGATGTTTTTCCTTGGGGTGAACGTTACCAAGAAGTGAGCACCGCCAAAAAAAAAAAAAAAAAAAAAAAAAAAAAATTTAAAAAAAAAAAATTGCTTTTCGGTTTTGGTGGAGGGGAGAGAGAGGGAAAAGCTGCAGTGCAATCGTTTTTTATGGCTTTCCGGAATGGGCTGGGTGTGGCAGCGGGTCAGGAGCAGATCGCCCCTGATCGTCCCTGCCCACTGCGTCTTTCCCTTTCAGCTCGTAAATATCCAAACCACGACTTGAAAAACAAAAAGGCTCGTTAAGCTGTCAGCGGGCTCCCTCTAGGAGGGTCTAAATGTGTCTCTTAGTGGCTTTTCTTCCTGTCATGCCTGGGTTTAGGAATTTGGGGTCACTGCCCGTAGGGGTGCTGGATTTGAGACTCCCCATCCTGTCTTGGTCCTCCATGAGTGGAAAAAATGGGTGGTGATGTTTTCAGAGTGGGTTTGTGTTTGTAGAAGTTTGCTACAGAACCCAGGCAGTCTGAACTGAGGAGCTTTAGGGAAATAAGGTGTTGGAGAACCCAGGCAGCCTGAATTTTGGGGGGAAATGGCAATTTCAGGGGTGAAAATTGGGATAGGATGTACCTTGCCAGCAGGGAGAGGAAGAGGGAAAACAAAAATGCAGAAGAGAAATCTCTGAGCAGCACTGGGTGGTGGAGCCTCCATCCCTGGAGGTGTCCAAGGAATGGATGGATGGATGGATGGATGATGGATGGATGGATGATGGATGGATGGATGGATGGATGGATGGATGGATGATGGATGATGGATGATGGATGATGGATGGATGGATGGATGGATGGATGGATGGATGATGGATGGATGGATGGATGGATGGGTGGATGGATGGATGGATGGATGGATGATGGATGATGGATGATGGATGGATGGATGGATGGATGGATGGATGATGGATGGATGGATGGATGGATGATGGATGGATGGATGGATGGATGGATGGATGATGGATGGATCGATGGATGGATGGATGATGGATGGATGGATGGATGGTGGATGGATGGATGATGGATGGATGGATGATGGATGATGGATGGATGGATGGATGGATGGATGGATGATGGATGGATGATGGATGGATGATGGATGGATGATGGATGATGGATGGATGGATGGATGATGGATGGATGATGGATGGATGGATGGATGATGGATGGATGATGGATGGATGGATGGTGGATGGATGATGGATGGTGGATGGATGGATGGATGGATGATGGATGGATGGATGATGGATGGATGGATGATGGATGATGGATGGATGGATGGATGGATGGATGATGGATGGATGATGGATGGATGGATGATGGATGGATGGATGATGGATGATGGATGGATGATGGATGGATGGATGGATGGATGATGGATGGATGGATGGATGGATGGATGATGGATGGATGATGGATGGATGGATGGATGGATGATGGATGGATGGATGGATGGATGATGGATGGATGGATGGATGGATGGATGGATGGATGATGGATGATGGATGATGGATGGATGATGGATGGATGGATGGATGGATGGATGGATGATGGATGGATGATGGATGGATGATGGATGATGGATGGATGGACGGATGGATGATGGATGGATGGATGGATGGATGATGGATGGATGATTGATGGATGGATGGATGGATGGACGGATGGATGATGGATGGATGGATGGATAGATGATGGATGGATGGATGGATGATGGATGGATGGATGGATGATGGATGGATGATGGATGGATGGATGGATGGATGGATGGATGGATGGATGGATGGATGGAGAGGGATGAGATGCAAAGCTGGCACCAATGTGAGTGTCAGGAACAATCCATCCTGGTGTGGAAAGGATATCAACACTTTATCTTGCTTCCAGAGAGAGATTTTCCATGCTGAGAATAAGGACATCCATCCCTGTGATCTGTTTCTCCTCCACATTAACATCTAATTAGCTAAAAAAAAAACCAAAAAAACCAAGAAACAAAAAAAAGAACCCCGTGCCTGAAATGGCAGGAGGAAAAAAAAAAAAAAAAAGGGAATTAAAGATGCAAAAGACCTGTTAGATCATCTGGTCCTTCCTCTGGGATTGTTCCAGCTGAGTTTTGTCCAGTCTTGCCCAAAACTCTGCAGGGCCATTACTGCTTCCCTCAGAGGGCTGGCTGCATTGTGTACCCAGAGAAACCTCCAGACACGTGAGAGCTTCATACAATCGAGGTAAAAGAAGCAGATTGAGTCATGGTATTGTTCTTTGTAACCAGCTCTGCTTTTCATTCACTTCCTCCCCAAAGCCTGATTTAGGCTGGGAACTGGGAAGGAAAAGGGGATGGTGGGAACAGGCAGCCTGGCTCTGGTGGGTTCCTGTGCATCACCCTCCTCTCCCCAGCCTGGATGTGTTCAGACACCTCCAGGAGCTGCTCTGCCCCTGGGCTGGGCCAGATCCAGCTGTGGAGATGGGGATGGGTTAGTGCTGCCAGCACCTCCTGCTCCTCACTCCTCTGGGCAGCTCCTGTAGCTGTTCTTAAAGTAATCACACAACAAATAAATAAAGAAGGGCTACAGGTGGGCACCAGCTGGTGCAGGAATGGCCAGAAATGAGGGAGCAAAACGTGCTGCAGGGCTTTGGGAGCTGTGCCCTTTGCTGCAGTGACACAGGATGGGACACTCTGCCCCTGACACATCAGATGCTTTCTGCTGGTGGCATGTTCTGGGTGAGGCTTCTTTAATTAGGTCTCCCTATCCTTCTGTGTCCCAGTGTTTTTGCTTTTTTTAACCTTGCCAGCCTGCTGGGTAATTTTTTTCCTTTAATGATGTGCCTTGCTTGTTTCCCTTTCCAAACTCTGTCCTTCCTCCTCTGGTATTTCATGGAAGGTGACCCTGCCCTTGGCAGGGAGCTGGAATGAGATGCTCTTTAAAGTCCAAGCCAAACCATTTTGTGACTATTTTATTTTTTTTCTCCCTGTTTTTCTCCCATCTTCATCCCTAATGCTTCCCCCTACATCGTGTCTGGGCTCTTCCAAAGGGAGATAATCCATGTCCAGGCCAGCTGACACCCCAAATGATGTGTCCTTGTGTGGTGCAGCAGTGAGGGAGCAGCTCCAGGTGTTCTGAGTGTGGCTGTTTGCATTTCCTGGCTGGAAAAGCAGCTGGAGTTGAGAGGCAGAAGCAATCCTGGCTGCTCTTTTCCCCCCCAACACCTTCCCCTGCTACCTGAGAGCTCTCTGGGGTCTCTGCAACCCCCTTTCCTTGCCCCCAGGCTGGCTGGGGGTGAGTGGAGAGGGAAGATGTGGGCTGGCAGCTCACATCCAGGGAGTTCCCCAGGATCCTGCCCAGCCAGCCTGGCTGGAGCCTTCCCAAGCATCAGGCCCTGCAGCCTCCCCAGGTCTGGGGCACTGCTGGGAGCCTCTCCCACAGGGCTCTGGGAGGGGAAAGAGCAGGAGATGAGAAGCAGGAGGAGGAAAATCCCTCCAGCAGCTCCTCTCCCCTCTGGGGAAGGATGTGGGGCATCTCTTAGGGCTGGCAAAGAGTGTCCTGGTGCCAGCTGCCCTCCTCCTGCACTGCTCAGAGCCCTGGATTAGGGATTTCTGATATTCTCAGGGTGTCATTTAATGCTCAGAACCTTTCCCAGGGCTGGCCTGTGGTGCTCAGAGCCCTGGATCAGGGTATCCTGCACTGCTCAGGCTCAAAGCTCTATTCAGGGAATGTTCTGCAATGCTCAGAGGGTGCCCTGAGATGCTCAGAGCCCTTTTTGGGAGTGTCCTGAGATTCTCAGAGCCCTGGATCAGGGTATCCTGCACTCCTCAGGCTCAAAGCCCTGTTCAAGGGATGTTCTGCAATGCTCATCTCTGTCCTGAGATGCTTAGAGCTCTTTTTGGGAGTGTCCTGAGATGCTCAGAGCTGTTTTTGGGAGTGTCCTGAGATGCTTAAAGCTCTTTTTGGGAGTGTCCTGAGATGCTCAGAGCCCTGGATCAGGGTATCCTGCACTGCTCAGGCTCAAAGCTCTGTTCAGGGATGGTCTGCAATGCTCAGGGGGTGTCCTGAGATGCTCAGAGCTGTTTTTGGGAGTGTCCTGACATGCTCAGAGCCCTTTTTGGGAGTTGCCTGTGATGCTCAGAGGAATATTCAGATCCCTTGCACTGTTTGGGGCATCCTAAATGCTCAGAGCCCTTCTCAGAGGTTCCTGTGGCCCTGTGCTGCTCAGGGCATCCTTTCCCCCTTTTGGAGCAGAGGTTTTGGGGGCCTCCCCTGGCTGGGAGCAGCAGGAGCAGGTACCCAGAGCTGTGCAGCACAGCCAGATGTTTCCCAGATGTTGCTCACTTCCTGTCTGGCTTCTCCACATTTAGCTCTTTATGTACTTGTTTGTTTTGGACTGCAAACAAAATAAAAAGGGTTTTTCTAAGCCTGTTCCCGTGGGGCTGCCAGTTCAGGATATAATCTGGAGTCTATTCACTATTGTCTCAGTCCCCCCCTGCCCTCAGTGCTGTCCCTGAGCACACACATTGCTTTTGTTCAAATCCTATTTTTTTTTCCCACATGACGTCTTCTCCCCACGGACTTTTTTTTCCTTCTGGCTTCTTCCAGCTCCCAGAGGAGCCCTGGGAATATTCCTGGCTGGTTTGGGATGGAGGCTGGAGGAGGAAACACCGTGTTTCTCAGCCTGGATGTGTTCCTTGCTGTATTGTTAGGACACCTGAGGGTGGGAAACTCACTGCAAATCACAAAGTGGAAAAAAAAAAAAAAATCTAAAACTATTGTTTTGGATCTGGGGCCATCCACTGTAACACCAGCCTGGCTCAAACAAAATGAACCTTTGAAAATAAAGCTTTGCTTTAAAATGTGTAAGTTCAGCTCTTTCTGCTCTCCTCACACTTCATTTATAATTTTTTTTTTCCTGCCTGTTGGGGTTAAGGCCCCTTTTCCTCTTTTCTTTCTGCTTCACTCTTAATTGCCTGTTAAATAATTTAAATATTTAGGACTAAAGGGCTTCAATTATCCATTAATTTACATTAGTAATTTATATATCAGGCTGAATGGACACTCTGTTAGTGTAATGGGTCCCTGTGGGCTGCAGTGCATTTTCCTGGAAGCAGGGATGTTTCCTTACACCTCCCAGCCTGGGAGGGACCCCTGCTGTGGGCTCTGGGGTCTCTTCTCCTTGGGATGGAGGTGTTTGGGATTTTTTTTTTCACTTTTAGCTGAAAAATGATGGTGGACATCATGGTAGCATGGAGTGGTTTGGATTGCAAGGAGCCTTCAAGGGATTTTCCAAACCCCTTGCCATTTTTTTCCATGTTTTTTTTTTTTTTTTTTTTTTTTTTCCTTTGCCCCTGCTCCCCTCAGAGCTTTCTGCATCACTCTGGTCCCTCTGTCTGGCTGCACATCCCTCTGAGCCCTGCAGGAATCCTGCTGTGCCTTTTGGAGATGCTCAGTTCAACATCCCAAACTTCACTTCACTTGGCACTGTTGTGCATTCTTAAAGTCAATTTTTAGCAACACCTGGGGGGGTCTTGTGGCACCAGGAGAGGGAGAGGAAGGTGGGAAGTGTTGGACACAGGTCACAGCACCAGCAGGGATGCTTGCAGCTGGAGTCCCACCCCCAAAATTGGGGCAAAAAGGACAAAAAGGAGTTTGGGGGTTTAGTTTGGTGCACCAGGGCAGGGATGTGTGTGCCAGAGGACAAAGGGAGGAAAGAGAAGCTGGGGGATGTGGGAACACGGGCTCTGTCCAGAGAAGAAAAGGTGGAAATTCCCAATGGTGAGAAAGGAAGAAACCTGTGGGGTCCTGTGGTATTGAGATTATTGAGAGGGAGAGAGGGGAGGAGGGTGCCAAACAACTCTAGGAAACTCCTGAACCACCTCCATGGAAGAGCCTGAGGGGAAAAGGTTTTGTTTTATTTTGTAGGGATTTCCTTCTGTGCTCCTGCTCCCTCTCTGGATGGGGAGGCAGTGATGCCAGAAAAAAACCCAAAAACCCCAAAACCTCACAGTTTTATCAAACCACAGCTCTTTTGCTCTGTGTTCAAGCAGGTGTGAGGGAGCCCAGCTGGCTGCAGGGGTTAGAGGGAAAGGAGTAAAACTCATCCAGGTAATTGCTAAAATCCTTTTGCCACCTCTCTCTGTGCCAGGTGCCTGCCCTCCATCCCACCTGCTCCTGGCTTCAGGCATCAAATCCTGGCACAGAAAAGGGGATGGGGAAGCCTTGTCTAGTCTCACTGATGGTTTGGGGGCTTATTCTTTAATAAGGATATAGCTGAAAGCAGGGGGAGAGAGAGAAAAATCTTAATATTCGACATTCAGCATCAGCAGGGATTATTTTTTTTTTTTATTTCCTTAAATCTTTTTCTATCCCTGTTTCTCCCCCTCCCCCCGTTTTTTTTTTTTTTTCCTTCTGTTTGTCCCTGCAGTAAAACGAGAAGGGAAGAAAAGGGCAGAGAAAGGACAACAAAAAGCAAAATATTTCCAGCCTCCATTTGTGGTGGTTATTTTGTTGTTGTCAGGTTGCTTTAATTTTTATTTATTTATTTATTTTTTTATCGTAGCAACAAATCTGAAAGATTAAGGGCAACTTTAAAGACTGTTTAATAAAGGGACCTTAATCAGCCTCTCCTATGATGTCCCTCCCCCAGCTGAATTAATGGGGAGTCGGAGGCTCGGGGTGGAACCTTTCCTCGTGTTGTTTTTTGGGTGATTAAATGACAATAAGGCGGTGATTGGAACGAATTCAGGGCAGCGCGGCTGAGCTGGACTGTGCTGGGAGTGGGAGGGATCCTGGAGGGAAGGGATTTTGGAGGGAAGGGATTTTGGAGAGAGAGAGAATCCTGGAGGGAAGGGATTTGGAGGGAGAGGATCCTGGAGGGAAGAGATTTGGAGGGAGAGAATCTTGGAGAGAAGGGATTTTGGAGAGAGAGAATCCTGGAGGGAAGGGATCTGAAGGGAAAGATCCTGGAGGGAAAGGATTTGGAGGGAGGTGATCCTGGAGAGAAGGGATTTTGGAGGGAGAGGATCCTGGAGGGAAGAGATCCTGGAGGGAAGGGATATGGAGGGAAAGGATCCTGGAGGGAAAGAATATTGGAAGAAGAGGATCCTGGAGGGAAGTGATATTGCAGGGAAGGATTCTGGAGGGAGTGGATCCTGGAGGGAAGGGATCTGGAGGGAAAGAATATTGGAGGGAAGGGATCTGGAGGGAAAGAATGTTGAAGGGAAGGGATCTGGAGGGAGTGGATCCTGGAGGGAGGGGATCCTGGAAGGAGGGGATCTGGAGGGAGACAATATTGGAGGGAAGGGATCCTAGAGGGAAAGGATCTGGAGGGAGAGAATCCTGGAGGGAAGGGATCTGGAGGGACAGAATCCTGGAGGGAAGGGATCTGGAGGGACAGAATCCTGGAGGGAAGGGATCTGGAGGGAAAGAATATTGGAGGAAAGGGATCTGGAGGGAGGGGATCCTGGAGGGAAGGGATTTGGAGGGAGGTGGTCCTGGAGGGAAGAGATCTGGAGGGATCCTGGACGGAGGTGATCCTGGAGGGAGAGAATATTGGAGGGAGGGATCCTAAAGGGAGGTGATACTGGATGGAGGTGATGCTGGCTAGAGGTTATATTGGAAGGAGGGGATCCTGGAGGGAGGTGATATTGGAGAGAGGTGATCCTGGAGGGAGAGGATCCTGGTGGGAAGGAATCCTGGAGGAAGGGGATCCTTGAGGAAGGAGATATTGGAAGGAGGTGATCCTGGAGGAAGGAGATATTGGAAGGAGGGGATCCTGCAGGGGATGGTGCTGGCAGGAGCCCAGCACAGGGAGCTGCAGGTACCAGGGCACTGCCACTCCCAGCCCACGCCTGCACCGAGCGAGCTGTGGGAGAAGAGGGGGGAACAAAGGAGAAGAGTGGGAAACACATCAGGAAAAGTAGGGCAGCAGCTGGCAGGGAGCATCCTTCCAGCCAGCTTTGGCTTCCCAGGAGGAGAGAGAGTGGGTGAGAGAAGGACAAAAAGGATGGAGGAAAAAAAATCCCAAAACCAAACACGACCTTTCCAGCTTTCTCTTTTTTTTTTTTTTTGTAGTGCTGTTCCCTTCTGTGCTGCCTAAACTTTTTGCTTTACTTTGCTGGGCTTGTGCCCAGCTTCCTTAGGGTCACCTTCTCTGGATTTTAGAACTGAAGTGCCACCACCCAGCACTACCAAACCCACTTTTAGAGGGCCTGGCTGGGTTGTCCTCACCTTGATGATGGGTGAAACCTGCTCCTCTCCAGCCTGTGGGATGCAGAGCATCCCTCTCTTCCCAAGGGGCACTGGCTGGTTCACAGCCCTGCTGCTGCTTTAAAGTCACTTTTCGTGCCCAAAGCCAAGGCAGTCGCCTCCAGATTTGCATGTTCAGGGAGAAAAAAAAAAAAAGAAAACCCACCCATTGCAAAACAGCCTGAAAGTTGCACTCTCAAGGGGAACGCTGGGGAATTTGCATTTTGAAATATGTATGTAATTTGGGTGAAGGGGAAATCACTCTCTGTCTGCAAAACTGTTGACTTTCTTTCTCCCAGAGTTAGCATTTTCCAAACTGCAGTGCTCAGTCCAACAGGAGACCCCTTTTTATTTATTTTTAAATTTTTTTTTCTTTCCTTCTCCGCTTTTTTCACAGCTTCCAGTTGCTTTGCTGCAGCTTGAAGGATAATTAACGATTCTTTTGACTTTCTGGCGTTAAGCAGGGACAACAAGTCCCTGTTTGTTCCTCGTTTTTCTTCTCCCTTCTCCCTTTTCTTGTTGCAATGATTATTCTTTTCACCACAGGAGCCCGGCACACGCCGTCCATGTGAATAAACAGCGTTGCCACCTCCTCTGCTGCTGGCACTTTCCTTTCATGGGCCAAAGCAAATAAATAAAAAGTTCATATAATTATTATATCCATTAAAAAGCAACGTTGTAGCTCAGTAAACAGAGCAAACTCGACAAGAGGAGCGTGACAATGGAATTAAAATAGCACAAAGGGAAGTGCCCGTCACAAGAGCTAGATGAAATTTGGAGATAGTTTTCCAACAGAACTGCTTCCCTGAAGGGAATGTATAAAACAGCACAAAAGAAGCCAGCACAATAGAGTGTAACAGGGATTTGCTACATAATTCCTCCTCCTTTTTCTTCCTTTCTTTTTTTTTTTTTTTTTTTTTGATTTTTATTCACTCTCTTTTCCGTGGGTATTTATGAGGACCCGTGCAACTCGTGGCTCTGCTCAAACCAGAAATGAGGAACAATTTGCTCCAATCTGCCTGTGTCGTGCTGTAAATCCACATAATGAAAAATGAAGAGATTTGTACCATAAGGGATCTCAGCTGTTTACACTTCTCAGGAGGCTTCGCCTTTGATTATCATAATCATAAAGATAAACAAAAGAGTAGTGGCTCCATAAATACTCCAGGGTAATGCAGAATCAGCGAGATAAATCTCTCCCTTTCCAGCTCCCAGGTGCTGCCAGAGCCTGGGTGTTTCTCCTCTGGGGATTGGGGATGGTTGGAATTTGGGATTCTCTCAGTGAGGCTGTGGCAGATCCCAAGGATGCTGCAGTGGGATGCACAGGGATACTGTGCCCCCCTTATGGGAGCTCTGCAAAAACCTGACCTGAGGATTTAGCTAAAAAGTTGATTTGTTTTTATATTTATTTATATAACTGAGGTGAGTTTTGATGCCATTCCATGCAGAAACATCAGTGGGGCTGCCCAGCTCCTCCTTCCCAGCATTTTCTCAGCACACACTTTGCTTTCTTCATTCCTTTCCCTGTCCCCATCCAGTCCTGGTTTGATAAAGGTACCCAGAGAGGGAGGCCAGCTGCAGGCTCTTCCTTGAGCTGGGAGAGGAGGAATCTGCTTTTTTTTTTTCCAAGGGTGTAATTAGGGCTGGCTGGGTGCACCCCCTCATTACCCAGGCTGGGGAGGAATGCTCTCTAATTATGAAGTTTGCCTGTCGCCGAGCAGGAGGGACAGGAGGGACTTCTGACCCGCTGGGAAATGCCTGTCTGTCTGTCTGTCCGTCCCTCTCGGGCTGGGTGGGCTCTGGGAGGAGCTGGGATGGAGGGATAGGGCTGGCTCGGGGCTGGGTGATGCTCCAAGCTCCATCCAGGGATGGGGCAGCCCCAGCTTCCTCCTTCCACAAACTCCCCCTTTTCACTTTGAACCCCAATTAACTCGGCTGCTGGCCATCCTGAAAGGTTCCAGGCTCGGTTTTGTGGCTTCTGCTGGCAGCCTGGGGCTGTGCCATCCCGGGAGGGAGAGGTTAATGAGCCACGGTGAGTTAATGAGGCCGGGGGTTACATCAGCCAGCTGCAGCCCTGGGGACCTGGTACATTCCCTGCATCTCACATTCGTCAGCACTTCCCAGCCTGGCTCTGGCAATCCCAGGATTTTGTGGGCAGCAGTTTGGGTGTTTGTTATCCCTGGACACAAAGCTGTCCCATGGGAATAGGACTGGTGATGCTGCTTCCCCCTGAGCTCAGGGAATGTTGTAGGATGCCTTGGTGTCCCCCTGCAGGGATTCTGGAATGGCAGGGAGCCATGCCATGGCTCCAGCATCAAAATTTCCTGGAGTTGAAATGGCAACAGCACTAATCTCTAAATGAGCCTGCTCATACATTTCTGCCTGGAGGGGGGGTTTGGGGCATGGGGACAGCCCTGCTCCAGCCTTTCAGACACCTCCTGAGCCAGGCTGGTGGCTGGAGCATCTCCTCCATCTCTCTCTGGAGCCAGAGCCATTCCCATCCCTGCTGGGGGATTGGGAAGGGGGATTACTCCTCCTGTGGTGCTGGAGATAAGCTGTCATATATATTATTTTTTTTTTTTTTTTCATTTTTACAGGAGGATTTTAACCCACCTGGCAGGTTTAACTATTCCCAGGAGCCAGTGCCTGCCCTGAGGCAGGCAGGGACGTGGAGAGGTGGAGACAGAAGGGGTTAAAGCATCCAGTGAGATTTAGCAGGAGAAACCCAGGCATCCCAGCCTAATCCCTGCATCCTTACATTGCATCCCTGCCTGCCTGGTGCCGGGAGGAGGGATGCTGGTGGCCCTGGGTGATGGGCAGCCACTAATGCTCCTGTAATCTTCCAAATATTTGGAGGGATAACAATTGCAGGAGGGAGGATTTTAACGCTTTCCTGGGGAGGTTTGCTCAGCCATTGCTGCCTGGGGAGGTTTTGCCACCTGGGCTTTTTTTGGGTGTTTTTGGGGTGATGGAGGTGGGGTTAAGGCTGGATCCTGGCTCTGGTGCTGCTCCCTTTTTGGGGCTGGGGTGGGTTTGGGGTCAAGGATCTTGACAAGTTGCAAACGCTGGCAGCAAACATCTGCACATCACCCCCCGGGGAACAGATGCTGCAGATAATCCAGCTCAGCCCCAGCAGATTAAAATGTGTGATGAGGGATGTGGAGAGGAAAAGAAGTGCCTGTTCCCCTCCTCCCTTTTCCTCTCCTTGCTCCTACTACACTCATCCCCAAGGCTTCAGGATTTGGTCCCGTGGGTCGAGCTGCCCCCCGTAACACCGTGCCCCAAGTAGTGTGAGACTGTGGGATGGTGACAGCCTGGGACTCCTCAAAAAAAACCCCAGGAGAGATCTGGGAAGCAGGCACCCAGCTCCAGCAGGAAGGAGGGAAGCCAGCAGATGGGAACCCCCTGCAGACGTCTGCCAGGGAGATGATTACAGGCAGCGGAGCGCGCTCTCAAATATTTATTAGTTTGTCACTGCCGGGAGTTTTATTGCTGGTGTGATTGCAGGACTGGAAATCCTGGCTGTGCAGGGCTCCTTTCCTGCCTTCCCATGCAGAAGCAGCTCCTGTGCCTGCTGCTGCTGCTGTCACTGTGCCACAGTTGTCACCTGGGCTGGGACCGGAGCCGCTGTTGCCTCTCTGGAGGTGATGGTGCTGCACACTGGGAAAGTGCCTTTTATTTTTCATTTTTTTTTTAATTTTCCAGTTGTTGCTGGGCAGTCAGGGCACACAGCAGCAGCAGTTGTTCCTGCACAAGCAGCCATGTGTGGGGATTTTTTTGGGGGGCCCCCATGAGTGCAGGCAGAGCGAGAGGTTTCCCATGCAGCGGGTGGCCGGGCGTTGGGAGCAGGGATGAAAGGCTGGCTTGATGGCTGATGATAAATGTGCCCAGCATGGCTCTCCTCCCTTTTCTCATCCCAAATCCCTGTTGTTCCTATGCCTTAATTCTTCCCCAGTGTGTTTAAATAGCGTGCTGGAGGAAAACGCCCTGCCCAGCTGCAAATGGTTTTTTTCCCAGCTAATTTCTGAATGGAAAAATTCACCCTCCCCCTTGATTTGCTCCTATCTGGGGGATCTGTGGGGTTGGAGCTCCAGTTGTGAGGCTGCCATGAAAAACCCATCATCCTTTCGCCCTGTCTCCTGTTAGAGCTGCTTTTTTGGCCCCAGATCTTTCCTGGCCAGAAACAAAAGATCTCTCAGCTGTTGTGAGTTTGCAGGATTTTAACTTTCCCAGCGTGCTTCTTGCTTGAAAGGTTCAGGTCTTCTGGGTTCAAACCTTCAACCCAGCAGGTTTTTGCAGCCACCAAAAGCAGATGTTGGATCTGGCTGGTGACACCATCCTGTTCCCTGCTCTCATCCCCAAAATCACTGTGCCCGTGTGGAGAAGAACCTCGAAGCATTTATTTGGGCAGACTCCCTCTTGGAGCAGGGTCTGGATGGGATTTTTGGTGTCACCAGGAGTGTCTCAGCCCCAAACCTTGTTCTGGGGGGTCTGAGGTGGCTCCCATTGCAGATGATCCCTGTGAGTCACAAATCCGGCATTTTCCTCCCCATCCGGCCGTGACTCATCCCCTCCCAGCTCCTCTTGGATGACCTCAAGCCTTGTTTAGCATCACCAAAGTGGTGATGAGGTGGGAGAAAACAGATCCTTGGTGTTGGCTCTTGGAGAGGGATCTCTCCTCCTGGGTTGCAGTTTTGGATCAGGGCCATGTGCATTTCGGGGTGTCACCTCCATGGGGAGCATCCTTCCCAAAACTGGCTCTTTAGGATACCCCTGCCCATTCCCAGCTGCCAAGCTCAGGTCTGGCTTTGCCACAGGGATGCAGGGAGCATCACATCAGGGAGGTTTGCACAGCAGCCCATGAGTGAAGTTTTGTTGGCTGCCTCTGTTGCCAGTTCGATTATCTCCTGCCAGCGAATTTAGAGCCGTGCCGTGGAACAAAAAAAACAACCAAACCAGCACACAACCAACAAAACAACAACCCAGTGGATGAAAAATTGAAAGGGTGGGGGGAAAAAAAGGGGGTGTTTGCTGCTGAGCAGGAGAGGGGAGCAGGGAGCAACCTGGGGGTCCCACACCTTGGCATTCCCTGCCTGCCACAGGGCCTGGGAAAATTACAGGTCTGCAAATGAGATGGGGGAGGAAATAACCATCAGCTGAGAGGTGGGGAAGAGTCAGCCAGAGAGAGAGAGAGAGAGAAATTAGCCCGGAGTTTAATTCATTGTTTCCAAAAGAGCAGTTAATGGATTATGACAAATGTCCTACCGCTCTCCCTTAGTGCTGTGTTAAATGGAAATGGAAAGTCAATTTTCCTAAATGGATTTTAAACGACTGACCTGGTGCAATTTTTTTTTTTTTCCCCTCACTGATTTTTGCTCAGGAGGAAACTCGGTCATCTTGTTTTCTTGACGCATCTGATAATATATATTCTTTTTTCCTCTTCCTCCTCTTTCTCCTCCTCCTCCTCCTCCTCCCAGCTTGGGATTCTGATTCTCTCTGTGCAGCACCACTCCTTGCCAAGGGTGATGAAGGGAGTGGGCTCCTTTCTTTTCCCTGCCAGCTGTGGAGATGTTATCACAGGGCTGGGGATATTTACTGTTTTCCTGCACACTGCAGTGCCTGGAGTTGAGAATCACAGCTCTGGCTGGTGGAAGAGAGGAGGAGGAAAAGCTCATAACTCCTTTGAGTGAAAATAAAAGCCTGGAGATGTGACCTGACTGCTAGTGAGATTCCCAGGAACAACAGGTTAAGCAGCAGCATCCCTGTGCACCTCTGTGGGGGTTTTTATTACTCCTGTGATATTTGGGCTTGATCTCAATGGGCTGGAAACAAGTCTCCTGCAGATGATGCTCAGCTTCAGTCAGGGCATCTTCCCAAGCTGCTGCTGGGAATGAGCCACCCTGAGGCTCCCATTCCCAAGGGATAACGTTCCTGTGTGAGCACTGAGCTGCTCACCACTCCCCAAGATTTTTCTTGGCCTGGCCTGAGCCAGGCCACGACCTCCAGTTGTTTTTTGGATTTAGATGGTTTTTGAAAGTGAACAAGCAGGAATATGGAGCTCCCCGGGGCATAGACTACCGTTTTCTGGGATAGTGTGAATCCTGGTGGCACCTTTGGGTGACGTTCTCTGGAGGTGGCTGGGCTGGAAACAGCTTCTCACCTGTTGGGTGATGCTGAAATCCAGGTGTTGGCAGGGTGTGAGATCCCAAAAGCAGCTCCAGTGAAGGTGTGGGTGTCTGAGATTTGTGCTGGGGGTACGGTCAGCATTCCCAGCATGAGCCCTGCCAGCATTTTGCTCGGGGCATGCCTGTGCATTCCTCAGGGCTGTGAGGAGAAGGCTTGGGGCGGGAGACAGCAGCTCCCTTTGGAGAATCTCTGTGTCCTCATCATTATCCCTGGTCCTGGCTTTGTTTTGCTTTTTGCCTGGGGGAGATCACCCAGGCTTTGGGCTCAGGGTATGACCATATAGGACTGATCCCACAGGGGTTTGCAGGGTCTCCAGGCAGCACTGACAGAAGGAGAGGACACAGTTTTAAGTTGCACCAAGGGAAATACAAGTTTGATATCAGGAAAAAAGCTTTTATGGAAAGAGTGATAAAATACTGGAATGATCTGCCCAGGGGGAGGTGGTGGAGTCATCACGATCATCCTAGGATTGGATGTGGCCATGGTTTAGTTGAGGTGTCAGGACATGAGTCGGATGATCTCGATGATCAACACAATTCTGTGTGTGCGCTTTGCTGTTTTTTGGGAACCCTCTTTTTGCTTTTCCGCGCACCCTCCGCTGCTGTTGTTGGAGGGATCAGTGGGATGGGGATGTGGGGCACCTCCTGACCTCTGGGTGTGCTGGCAGGGCTGGAGTACAGCGACGTGCTGCCCGACTCCTTCCCGTCGGCGCCGGCCGAGACGCTGCCGCACTTCCTGCTGGAGCCGCAGGACGCCTACATCGTCAAGAACAAGCCCGTGGAGCTGCTGTGCCGCGCCAACCCCGCCACGCAGATCTACTTCAAGTGCAACGGCGAGTGGGTCAACCAGAACGACCACGTCACCAAGGAGAGCCTGGACGAGGTCACCGGTGAGCAAAGCTGTCCCTCTGGCTTCCCTCTCTCGCTGCTTTTCCCTCTTGCCACATCCTGAACTGGTTTGGAAGGACAGGTGTCTGCCAATAAAGGCAGGAGCTTGTCTTGGAAATGGAGAATGTAAACCCCCTTCCTGCAAATTATTGTAATTTTGAAATTAAGGGGCTCTCAGGCAAAGATAGGGGAATTAGGAATAACAGTTCTTTACTAGGAAAATTAAAATAGAAATACAATATTCCACAGAACAATCTCAAAACACTGCCAGAGTCAGAATCCAAGCTGACACCCGTCAGTCAGTCAGGGTGTTGGCACAGTCCCATTCAATGGTGGCTGCATCCTCCTGCAGTGGCAGATGTGGTTCAGCTGGAGCAGTGCTCCTGGAGAAGGTGCAGTTTCCTCTGAAGCTCCAGGGATGATGTGGAAAGGTCTGGCTTTCCTCTGGAATCCAGTGGAAAGATGGATAACTTGCTGTCCAAAATCTCAGTTTTTATCTGGGTAGGAAAGGCTTGGCTGCTCCCCTGGCTGGAGCATCTCCCAGTGGGATGATGGAATTTTATCAGTCATGCAGTGGGACTGAATGGGCCAGCAGCAGATGATATCTTCCTGGAGGGAGGATGGGCTGTGGGAAAGATAAAGATGATTGCCCAGCTGGTTTAAAGATGGCCCATTAGCAGATAATATGTGCCAGGAGATCAGGGTCACTGCCCCACCCACTTCAGCAGATGGTGATAGAATGCAAACTTTTGGTCATATCCTGTATTGCAACCCAAGGCACATCCACACTGCTGATAGTTCTCCTCCAGGCAGACTTCCCAGACCCCTGGTGAAAGCTCCATTTTTGGGAAGGATAAGTATTTGACAGGAAGTTCTCACAGAAAGATCTTTGAATGTAGAATCTGAAGAAGGAATAGAAATGGTAGCAAGTTTTGATATAGGAGGAAAGAATTGCTGAGCCAGTCTTACTGCATGACTAAAATCCAAAGGTATGTTAGTATGTAAGTTGGAAGGGGTTTATAGCTCAGAGCAAAGGATAAATCTACCTCAAACAAAAGATGTTTTTACCAAGCAAAAAGTTTTTATGAGCAAACAAAAAATGCCATGTTGCAAGTAGAAAGAAAGGTCTCCAAATTTTCCACTGCCAGAAAACTGAAAAACAACTTGTAGCTTAAAATGTAACATGCTAAGATTTTGTGATTGGAAAATAGTAACATGAATATAGTAAAAGTATTGATTGGTTGTTATGTGTTAGGATGCTCAGCAAAGAAAAGTGTAGAATGTATTGTAACCAGAACTAGAGTGGCTTCAGACCAGCTGTGGGCTGGGCTTTTGTTACCCACTACCTGTGAATTGCTGCATCATCTGGATACAATAAACAACATTTTAAAGAGCCATTCTGGAGTCCCACATCCCCCTTTTGGGCTCTTACACATCATGATGGTGCTGTGGCCACCACATCCCCCCCAGAATCCTGGGGAAGTCACCCCAAGCCTGATTTCATGCTTATCCTCGTGCAGGACTTGGGGTTCTTAAAAGGGATTTTGAAGGCAGCATGTTTAAATCTGATTAAAAAAAAAAAAAAAAAAAAAAAAAAGGACTGCTCTCCTGCAAAATGCCTAATCAACATGTAGGAGTCATTGCCAGGAGGGGTGGCAAAGGCTGGCAGCTTATGCAGGTTCGCAGAGGGATTAAGTGTTTAATGGGTAATGAGAGCAATTGCAGGTAGGATTTGAAATGCCTGTTGATGGCAAATGAGCTCTTTTCTGCCTCAGAGGATAAGTCAGCCTCTGGCTGCCTGGAGCAGGGTGAGAAGGTGGCTTAGGCATTTTAGGGGGGGTCTTGCTCCATGGGATTGGGCTCTGCAGAGCTGCTTGGTCCATGCCTTGAAACATCCTGGCAACAAGAACAAGGTGTGGGGTTGGATATATCGTGTCATCAAGCAGATTTGCTAAGATTGGGGTGCTCTAGCTCAGCACCCAGTTCTTCTGCACCTGTTTGGGTACCTGTGGCTGATCAGGGGTGGAGGAAAGCAGTAATTTCCCCTGTAGGATCTGCAGATCCCTGAGCACGTGGAGGGTTTTAAATCAAGGCAGCCTTTTGAACTGCAGTGGTGTTGGCTTTGGAAGGCAGGCTGGGCTTAGAGGAGAGACTTCACCAGCCTGGAGGAGCCCCCAGTATTTTTGCAGAATCTCCCCTTGTCCCTGTGATTTTTCCACTGCCTTGCCCTTCCCTGGTGCCTCTTGCTCTCCAGCCTGTAGTAGCCATGAGCTGATCTGAGTGCATCTCAGTAAAGGGAAAATCCTTCCTTTCCTCTGCAGCTTTTTCAGCCTTTCCTCCTAAAGCTGCTTTAGCCATTCATGGGGTGTTTTTCCTCTAGAGGAAGAATAGTCAGAGATGCCCAGAGATGTCCCTTTGCTTCTCTGGAGCCTGACAGGGGCAGGGCACACTCTGTTCCTCTCTTTTGGGTGCATCTCCACCTCCCAGCTCTTGCAGAGGCCAGATTTGGGACTCTCACCACTCTAGGGCAGAGTCAGTGCTGGTCAGTGACCGAGCAGCCTTTGCCAAGGGGTTTTAAATTTATTTATAACATCTGGCCACAGTGGGTTGAGCCAAAGGTCTGCGTGCCCTGCACGCTGCAGTGGAGGATGCTTAGGGGAAGATCATGGAACCAGGACAAGGAGGGAGCATGGTTGCTGCCTTGTCACCCTCCCAGCTTTCCAACATTCACAGCCAGGGACTCCCAGCTCTGGTGGGATGTTGATCTGAGCAGTGTGGCCCAGCCCTGGGTGGAATCCCCCCCTTGTTAATTTGTCTGATTGCTGTTAGGACTCATTTCTCTGCAGGAGGGGGTTCTCATGCCTTAGTGATGTGTGGAAACAAACACTCTATTTCATAGACCTGTGGGGTGGTTTGGGTTGGAACTTAAAGATGATCTAGTCCAACCCTCCCATGGGCAAGGACACCCTCCACTAGCCCAGCTTGTTCCAAACCCCATCCAACCTGGCCTGGAACACTCCCAGGGATGGAGCATCCATCTGGGCAACCTGTTGCTGTGGGAACTCCTTTGCTTTGGTCCAGCATCTCCCTCTCAGGCTGCAGTCTGCTGTGTGCTGGCAGTTTGGGAAGGAAGCAGCACACACCTCCTTCATCCAGGCTCCAGAGATGGCATTGCTGCTCTCAGGGAGTGAACTGACAGCTCCTGCAGGTGATGCCGTGCATGTGAAACCTGCCTGGCAGGAAAACTGGAGCCAAAGTGCTCCAAGGTGCTAAAAAAATCTGCATTTGCAGTGCCAGGCGTTTTTTGGGAAAGCTGAAAGGGCACGGGGCAGAGCCAGGCACAAAGGCAGGGGTTAACATGGTTGGTTTGTAAGTGTCCTTGGTTAAAAGCTTGGAAAAAAGGGACCTTTAAGAAGAAGAGGAGAAAAAAAAATAGGAACTTTAAAGATGACGTGTCTTGAATGAGCCTGGCTTGGTAATGCTCTGGCTGTGTCTGATCCGAAATATTTCATGTGGAAAAAAGCAAAAATAGGCCAAGTCAGGGAGGATAATTCAGCTGGGTGAGGAGGGGCTCTGTCTGGGTACCTGGAAGTCACTCCTGTGTGCCATGATCTCAGCCTTCAGTTTTTGGTGCTTTCAGTGGGGACAGAGGTAGGGCATTTGCAGGATGCTCCCACTTTTTCCAGGGTGCTCATCCCACCAGAGCTTCCCAGATAGACAGGATAGATTGGAGCCATGTCTCCATCCTGAGTCCTTTTAAAATCCCTAAATTTCCCAAAAGTGCTTGGCCCAAATACCTTTTTTTTTTGGGGTTGGCTTGTTGTGGTTTTATTTTTTTTTTATCCCCTGAATAGTGACAAAATAAATTGTATTTCCTTGTCAGCTCTTCTGCAGGAAGGTGGCAGGGAGACAGTAATTGCTCCTCACAGCACTGGGAGTGAGCTGTAACAAAATTACAGCTGAGGAGCGTGTGGCTCTCGATCTCTGTGAAATTGAGGCCTTTTTAAAATAGAAACTGAAAAAAAAAAAAAAAAAAAAAGGGCAGGTATTGCTTAAAATAAGGAAAAGTAAAGCCTGAGTCCCTCCTGCCCTTGGTGATGGGCACTGATGCTTCAGCATCCTGCAGTCCAGGGAACCATGTCCTGTCTGTGGTGGTGTCACCTTTGTCATTGCCCCCCTGCCATGGCCAGGCTGATTTCTTTAAGATTTTATTTGTCTTGTATTTATATTGAAGTAGCACAGACAGGGGTGGTTTCTCCCCACAACAAAGCCTGGGGGAAGCATCCTTCAAACCATGGTGGGTGGGAAGGGGTCTGGACAGGGATGTTGGTGATGTGGGAGGTGGTGGAGGAGGAGGGTGATGAAATGGTGAAGAGATTCTGGTCCTGCTCAGCTGGACTTGGGGGGAAAAAAGAGGCATTGATCCATTGCCCTGGCTTCATCCCTAAAACATCCTCCAGGGGGATTGTCTGGTTTGGAGGACAGGTGTCTGCCACTAAAGGCAGAAGCTTCTCTTGGAAATGGAGAATGTAAACCCCCTCCCTCCAAATTATTAGAATTTTGAAATTAAGGGGCTCTCAGGCAAAGATAGGGGAATTAGGAATAACAGTTCTTTACTAGGAAAATTAAAATAGAAATGCAGTATTAAAAAGAACAATCCCAAACCCTGCCAGAGTCAGAATCCAAGCTGACACCCGTCAGTCAGTCAGGGTGTTGGCACAGTCCCATTCAATGGTGGCTGCATCCTCCTGCAGGGGCAGATGTGGTTCAGCTGGAGCAGTGCTCCTGGAGAAGGTGCAGTTTTCCTCTGAAGGTGCAGGGATGATGTGGAAAGGTCTGGCTTTCCTCTGGAATCCAGTGGAAAGATGGATAACTTGCTGTCCAAAATCTCAGTTTTTATCTGGGTAGGAAAGGCTTGGCTCCTCCCCTGGCTGGAGCATCTCCCAGTGGGATGATGGAATTTTATCAGTCATGCAGTGGGACTGAATGGGCCAGCAGCAGATGATATCTTCCTGGAGGGAGGATGGGCTGTGGGAAAGATAAAGATGATTGCCCAGCTGGTTTAAAGATGGCCCATTAGCAGATGATATGTGCCAGATAAGGGTCACTGCCCCACCTGGCTTCATGAGATGGGGATAGAATTCACATTTCTGTCACATCCTGTACTGCAGCCCAAGACAGGGATGCAGTGATTCCATCCCTGCCCTCCAGCTTTGTGCACTCTCCGCCCCCTCGGGCGCTGCCTCAGTTTCCCTGCTCCCACCTGCTGCTGACCCCGTGCTGTGTCCCGCGCAGGGCTGCTGGTGCGGGAGGTGCAGATCGAGGTGTCCCGGCAGCAGGTGGAGGAGCTCTTTGGCCTGGAGGATTACTGGTGCCAGTGCGTGGCCTGGAGCTCGGCGGGCACCACCAAGAGCCGCCGCGCCTACGTCCGCATCGCCTGTGAGTGCCGCTCCCGCTTCACCTTGGCACCACCCATCCGCGGGTGACCCTGGGTTTCTCTCCCCACCCCACCTGCAGCTCTGTTTCTGCCTGCTGGGGCGGGGTAGACTCCTTTAAAAAAGGTGTTTTCTCACTGCCCAGCAGCGTGCTCAGCGCTTCCCGGGGGTTTATCATCCTTAATAATTATCCAGTGGGTGGCACCTTGCATGCTCTGTCTGAATCAGCGGCTCTGAGTCCCTGCTGGCACATGCCACCACCCTGAGCTGCTGTTTTGGAGGGTCAGCCTGATCTGAATTTGCTCCATTAGCAGAGCTGCAGGAGGACAGCCAGGCTTCCCCCCGTCCCAAACAGATTTTGCTATTAAAGCAATAATAATCCATCATGTTTATCCAAAACAGGGCTGATGGATCAGCTGTGCTGCTGAAGGGTTTAGTCTGAACAGGGAAAATCACAGAATTATAGAATCACAGAAAGTTTTGGGTTGGGAGGGACCCTAAAGCTCAGCCCATTCCAGCCCTTTGCCATGGGGGGTGACACCTTCATCTAGACCAGCTTGCTCCAAACCCCCTCGAGCCTGGCCTTGGGCACTTCCATGGTGTTTTTTTGGAGCAGTGTTCAGGAGCCTCATGGAGAGGTCTGGGAGCTGAAGCAGAGGATTGCAGCACCATCTAGTGATGCTCCTGCTCCTTCCCAGGCTCTGGAGCAGGACACTGCTGCCCCCACATCCCGAGGGGCTCTGTTGGGAGGGATGAAGAAACAGTGGATAAGCTGAGGTTAGCCCCAAAGGAAAGGACAAGAAGGGATATAAGCTTGCAAGCACATAAAGGAGGAAATGTCTCATCCTTGAGCATCATGTGCTGCCCCAAATCCATCCTGGAAGACATGGTTCTTCAGCTCCTTCCTCCCAGGGCACATTTTGCCCTGTCTGTCCGTGCCAGAGGCACTTCCTGACTTGAGGGTGCTTGGTGCTGAGGTGCTCACCAAAGATTTGGAGGCTGCCCTGTTCCTGCTGCAGGCTGGTAGCCCCTGGCTTTTCCTTCCCCTCCCAGACCTGCGGAAGAACTTTGATCAGGAGCCGCTGGGCAAGGAGGTCCCACTGGAGCACGAGGTGCTGCTGCAGTGCCGCCCGCCCGAGGGGGTCCCACAGGCTGAGGTGAGCAGCTCCTGAAGGGATGCATCCCCATCCCCATCCCCATCCCCATCCCCATCCCCATCCCCATCCCCTCCCCATCCCCATTCCCCATTCCCCATTCCCCATCCCCATTCCTACCCCATCCCGTCCCAGATGATCTCCTGTCAGTTCCCATTCAAAATGGTTTATTTTGGGGAGCACTCAGCACATTTCTCCCTCACTTTCTGGGGCACCTCAAAGGGAAGATCTGATAAGCAGGCACCCAGTGAGTTGTCTGGGTGGGAGTGGTCACCAATGGGAGCGGAGGGCTGGGAAAATCATACAGATGGGTTTTCCTACCACGGCAGTGGAACTTTCCTTACCCACAGCTCCATCAGCTGTCGGAAGCTGTGTGTTGGAGGAAGCCACAGTGTCTCATCCCTGGCCAAAACACTGCCCCAGTCAGGCCTGGTTTGGCCCAGTTTTCCAGGAGAAATAAATCCAGTCAGAGGCAGGGTCGTGCACTCAGTGGTTAAAGTGCTGAGGACATCTTTGGTCTCGGTGATGGGTTAATCCCCATCCCTTCCTTTCCTGCCAGGTGGAGTGGCTGAGGAACGAGGACATCATCGACCCCGCCCAGGACACCAACTTCCTGATCACCATCGACCACAACCTCATCATCAAGCAGGCCCGGCTGCTGGACACTGCCAACTACACCTGCATGGCCAAGAACATCGTGGCCAAGCGCCGCAGCACCACGGCCGCCGTCATCGTCTACGGTACCGGCCCCTGCCCCGGGAGGGCACCTCTGCTGCTGGCAGTGCCCCCCAGGCCAGGGGGAATGTGGGAATTCCTAATTAGTGCATTACGTTAGGTGATAACTCGTATCTGCAGAGCAGGAGTCTCCAATGGCTTCCACAGGCTCTAAGGAGAGGTTTGAGGTGTAGGGGTGATGTTTCTGAGCATTCTCGCCTGGGTGGATCCAGATGGATTGCTCTGACTCTCAAAGCAGCTGGGAAGCTGTACTTGGCTGAACTTTGCTATGAAATCAAACATCTCCTCAGGGCTGGACACAAAAAATATTTGCCAGCTGGAAAAAGGACCAAAGGAGTCTTGAGCATCTCAGGCATGGGTTGGTGACACAAGAGGGAGTTTTGTGGTTTGCTGTTCATGAGGCTGAGCTGTAACAGGGGGGGCACAGAAAGTGTAAGAACTCGAGGCTCAGCTGGTTGGGTTGGGCTCCAGGGTTAACTGTGCCCATCTCCTGTGCAGTGAATGGTGGCTGGTCCACCTGGTCCGAGTGGTCTCCGTGCAATAACCGCTGCGGGCGGGGCTGGCAGAAGCGCACGCGGACCTGCACCAACCCCGCGCCGCTCAACGGCGGCTCCTTCTGCGACGGGCAGCCCTTCCAGAAAATCACCTGCACCACCCTCTGCCCCGGTAAGGAGCGCTCAGAACCTGCCTGTGCCCTGTGCTGGTTTGAATGACAGGTGTCTGCCAATAAAGGCAGGAGCTTCTCTTGGAAATGGAGAATGTAAACCCCCTCCCTCCAAATTATTTTTATAATTTCGAAATTAAGGGGCTCTCAGGCAAAGATAGGGGAATTAGGAATAACAGTTCTTTACTGGGAAAATTAAAATACAAATGCAGTATTACAAAGAACAATCCCAAAAACACTGACAGAGTCAGAATCCAAGCTGACACCCGTCAGTCAGTCAGGGTGTTGGCACAGTCCCATTCAATGGTGGCTGCATCCTCCTGCAGTGGCAGATGTGGTTCAGCTGGAGCAGTGCTCCTGGAGAAGGTGCAGTTTTCCTCTGAAGGTCCAGGGATGATGTGGAAAGGTCTGGCTTTCCTCTGGAATCCAGTGGAAGGAAGGTCCCTTGGTGTCCAAAATCTCAGTTTTTATCTGGGTAGGAAAGGCTTGGCTCCTCCCCTGGCTGGAGCATCTCCCAGTGGGATGATGTAATTTTATCAGTCATGCAGTGGGACTGAATGGGCCAGCAGCAGATGATATCTTCCTGGAGGGAGGATGGGCTGTGGAAAAGATAAAGATGATTGCTTCACCTTGTCTTAAAGATGGCCCATTAGCAGATGATATGTGCCAGGAGAGAAGGAAATCACTACCCCACCTGGCTTCAATAGATGGTGATAGAATACACATTTCTGGCAACATCAACCTCAGGCTGTGGTTGGGATTGCTGGGATTGTTCAACCTGGACAAGAGGTGACCTAATTGCAGCCTCCCAGTACCTCAAGAGAATCTTCAAGAAACATGAGAGAGATTATTTAATGGCTTGGAGTGGCAGCAGAGCAGAGAATGGCTTCACACAGACAGAGGGCAGGATTAGATGGGATATTGGGAAGGAATTCTCCCCTGTGAGGGTGGGGAGGCCCTGGCTCATGTTACCCAGAGAAGCTGCATCCCTGGAAGCATTAAAGTCCAGGCTGGACGGGGCTTGGAGCCGCTTTGGGGGACAAGCTGGTGTTTCAGGAGTGCTGGGAGGGAAGGTTTCCCTGACTGTGCGTGCGCTGCCCGCAGTGGACGGCGCGTGGACCGAGTGGAGCAAGTGGTCGGCGTGCAGCACCGAGTGCACCCACTGGCGCCGCCGCGAGTGCGCCGCGCCCGCGCCCCGCAACGGCGGCAAGGACTGCAGCGGCGTGCTGCTGGACTCCAAGAACTGCACTGACGGCCTCTGCCTGCACAGTGAGTGCCCAGGGGGCGGCCAGGGCGCGGGGACGTGCCGCAGGAGACGTTGAGGCGGTGGCACTCCAGCTGAGATTTGTTGGCCGCGCCTCCGAGCTGATGGAGCGGCCGCTGCCCGCCCCCAGTTTTAAGTTGTGTCTTCTTAAAAGGTGTTTTCAAGCAGATTCGCCCCTTCCAGAGTTGTTTCTTGCCTGTGAGAAGAGATAATGGGAATTTTGGGGGATCTGAATGTGCCCCTGACCCTGTAGGTTTGGGGTCTCTTGTTAGCCAGGGCAGCAGGAGGGGTTTCTCAGCTGTTCTCGGCCACATTGTGAAAACACCTTCCCTGGGTCACTGCTGGGAGTTCTGGAGGTGGTTTAGAGGAAGTAAAGCTGTGATGATGCTACATGTGAGTGAGGCAGCCAATGCTGCCACCTGCTGCTGTGTGACACCAGTGTCCCCCTGACTGGGCCTGGACACAGGGATGTCCTTGTCACCGTGCTTCTCCTGGCTTTTGGAATGCCTCAGGGAATGATGCTGATCTCCCACACCTCCCCTCCCTGGGCTGGCTTACCTCCCACTTTCTGTTTTCATCTCATCCCCATCATCACCTTCACCTTTTTCTTTTCTACCTTTGTTTTTCCTAACAGATAAGAGAATTCTAAACGAGCCCAAAAGCCACCGTAAGTGCTCATTTCATGGCCATTTTTAATTTTTTTTTTTTTTTGTTTGTTCCTGTGATTTTGTTCTGTTGAATCCATGGTAGGGGTTCCCTGGCAGCTGGGTGGGAAGATGGAACAACTAAAATCCACTCCAAAACTCCAATGGGCTCCTCAGGGCTGTCTCTGTTAGGATGTGAGGGTTGCTTCATAAACCTGAGCTGCACAGACCTGATGTTTTTGGGTGCTCAGGTGGAGTTTGCAGGAACTGTGGCCAGGTGCTTCACCTCCATCTCATTCTCTTGACTTCCTGCTCTTAGGAAACACCTTCCATCCTCTTGCCAGCCTTTCCAGCAAGCCCAGGGCACATCTTTCCCCCCATGCCTGAGTCAGTGGTGGGATTGGGGAGCGACGGTGTGTCTCGACGTGCTGTTCCACTGCCCCTTTTCTCACCTGTGCACCTTTAATCCCTCCCAGTGCTGGAGGCCACGGGTGACGTGGCCCTGTACGCCGGGCTGGTGGTGGCCATCTTCGTCTTCGTGGTGATCCTCATGGCCGTGGGGGTGGTGGTGTGGCGCAGGAGGCGCCGGGATTTCGACACCGACATCACCGACTCCTCGGCCGCTCTGACCGGCGGGTTCCACCCCGTCAACTTCAAGACATCCCGGCACGGTAAGAGCCGTGGAGGTCCTCACCAGCCTTGGGTCAGGCAGGAAGGAAGTCACAGGAGAGAGGGTGGATGCTCTCTGGGGTTTTGAAGGCTCCATGGGAGCAGGCCAGGTGTTGTCGGTGGGAATCAGGGCAGCCCGCTCTGCTGGAAGGAACCCCGTGGCAGGGCTTTGGGATGAGATGGTTTTGAGCCCTCACCAGCCACTCTGGGGTGTCTCCCACTGCAGCAGCACTCTGTTCCCAGTGCTGCCTTCACACCAGCTGTGTTTCCTGGTCCTGCAGACACCCCTCAGCTGCTGCACCCGTCGATGCAGCCGGACCTGACGGCCAGCGCCGGCGTGTACCGCGGCCCCATGTACGCCCTGCAGGACTCCTCTGACAAGATCCCCATGACCAACTCCCCGCTGCTGGACCCCCTGCCCAGCCTCAAGATCAAGGTCTACAACTCCTCCACCGCCTCCTCCTCCTCGCCAGGGCTGCACGACGGCACCGACCTGCTTGGGGGGGTCCCTGCCGCCGGCACCTTCCCGGGGGACAGCAGCAGGGACGGGCACTTTGCCAGCGTGAGGAGCAAAGGTCTGGGCTCCCAGCACCTCCTCAGCCTGCCCCGGGAGCATGGCTACAGTGCCAGCGGCACTTTTGGCTACCTGGGGGGAAGGCTCACCGTGCCAGGCACAGGTAAGCCAAAGGTTGGGGTTGTGCGGCCGCTGAAGCAGCGTGAGCAGCCCTTTGCTATCCCAAACCTGGCTCAGAAAGCTGTTCCCAAGCCAGACATCTCAAGCTGGAGGTTACAGCCTCCTCAGGCTTGCCTTGGTCTTTCCCTGCCATCAAGCCAGGTCTGGCACCTTGCAAAAAACCCCCAAAGATTAGGATTTTCCTTCTCAGTGAGGAAAAAGCTCATCCTTGCAAGCAGTGCAGCCATGGGATGTCCCAGAGAAGCTGTGGCTGCCCCATCCACCAAAATGTTAATGGTCAAGATGGACAGGGCTTGGAGCAGCCTGGGCTGGTGGAAGGTGTCCCTGCTCAAGGCAGGGGGCTGGAGATGGGTGACATTTATAATCCTTTCCAACCCAAAGCATTCCATGTTTCTGTGATCTGGAGGTGTTCCTCTCCATGCTGCCCTGTGCTCTCTGGCTGGGTTGGAGGGTGGTTTCTCCCTCTACCCACGACTGACCCCTGTGTGTGCCATTCCAGGGGTCAGCCTGCTGGTGCCCCACGGGGCCATCCCCCAGGGCAAGTTCTACGAGATGTACCTGGTGCTCAACAAGGCTGACACCGCTCTGTAAGTCACCCTACCAACCACCCACCCCTCGCTGGCCACCAGGGGAGCTCCCTGGCCAACCTGTGTGCCCTGTCCCTCCCCAGGCTGCCCTCGGAGGGCACGCAGACCGTGCTGAGCCCAGCAGTGAGCTGCGGGCCCACGGGGCTGCTGCTGTGCCGCCCCGTCGTCCTGACCATTCCCCACTGCGCCGACGTCGCCTCCTCGGACTGGATCTACCAGCTGAAAACACAGTCCCACCAGGGAAACTGGGAGGTGAGGAGGGGGCACAGGGCACAGCCAGCAGAGAGGCACAACCCACTGGGTGAAGGGAGGTGAAGGGATGACCCTCAGTCTTGCTGTCCCTGTAGGAAGTGGTGACCCTGGATGAGGAGACGCTCAACACTCCCTGCTACTGCCAGCTGGAAGCCAAGTCCTGCCACGTCCTGCTGGACCAGCTTGGCACCTATGTCTTCGTGGGGGAGTCCTACTCCAGGTCAGCCATCAAGAGGCTCCAGCTGGCCATCTTTGCCCCCAGTGTCTGCACCTCCCTGGAGTACAGCCTCAAGGTCTACTGCTTGGAGGACACGCCGGACGCTCTGAAGGTAAATATCCCCTTCCCAAAGCTCTTTGTGCTGCCTGGTGCCTTCTCAGGATGGCCTGGCCCTGGGGAGCAGACAGCCTGATGCAACTGCCTGCAAAGTGACCACAGTGAAATAATGAGGTGTTTACTGCTCTGCCTGTCCTTCCTCGTCCTCTGCCAAGGAAACAGGGAGGGTGTTGCACAGCTCCTCTGCTGGGACCCCTCCTGCAGGCGTTACACGAGAGGTTTGGCTGCTGATGGGCAGGTTTTTTATAGATCCTGCATGGATCCATGTCTCCCCCTGCTGTGGAAGGGTTTTGTGGCGTGGATAACATCTGGTGCATCAAAGGAAGCTGGAGTTCAGATGCTTTGGCTGCCTGGACCCACCAGTGCTGTGGCTGTTTGATTCCCTGTGACTTGTCCAGTGGATCCTGCTGGGACTGAAGTGGGGCCTCTAGGCAGGGCTCTGGCTACTGACTTGTTTTTTCCCCTAAAAGCTGCTGGTGTGATGAAGGGATGGTGTTAAAAGCAGATTGAGTGGCACCCTTCAAGGGAGTGCCCGACCCTTGTGCTGGAGCTTTGTGTTCTCCAAGGAGTACAGAGGAATTTATGGATGCTCACATTAGGAAATTCAAGTTTCACGTGGGGCTGGTGTATGAGATGAGCTGGCAAGTTCTGCTGGAGTAGCAAAATCTGTTCTCCATGGGCTTGAGGCAGCTGCTGGCTCTTCTTGACAACTCCTCTCCCCGCTCCTGCTGGCTTTGGGCACGGAGATGGGCAGAGGAGCAGCCCCTGCCCTTCTCCTGGGCCTCACCCTGCCTGTCCTGCTGCCCACAGGAGGTGCTGGAGCTGGAGAGGACACTGGGGGGGTACCTGCTGGAGGAGCCCAAGCCCCTGCCCTTCAAGGACAGCTACCACAACCTGCGCCTCTCCATCCACGACATCCCCCACGCGCTCTGGAGGAGCAAACTGCTGGCCAAGTACCAGGTGAGGCTGGGGGCACCAGCTCCAGCCAGGCTCCACAGGGCTGTGGTGTGTCCCAAAGGGATAGAGGAGGAAGGGTGTTTTTGGTGGGATGCTCTCTGTGATGCCCTGCTGCCCCTCGTGGGGTGGCTGGATCTCCACGTGGGAGCTGCTGGAGCCTTTGCTGAGCCTTGTGCTTTGGTGGCCCCCCAGGAAATCCCCTTCTACCACATCTGGAGTGGCAGCCAGCGGGCTCTGCACTGCACCTTCACGCTGGAGAGGTACAGCCAGGCCTCCACCGAGCTCACCTGCAAGATCTGTGTCCGGCAGGTGGAAGGGGAAGGGCAGATCTTCCAGCTCCACGTCACGCTGGGAGAGGTGAGCAGGGGGGAGGGAATAGAAAAATCTTATGAGTGCCTAGCAAGTAGTTCTGAAACAATAAATGAAAAAGAGATGTTAGCAATCTTTGACATAGATGCTAAAAATAGTTATGTTAAGGTTTGAAGTCTCCTCCTTTGTTTAAATAATACCAAATGCCACAAATACCAAAAAAACAACAAACAGTCCTGTCCCAAGCCTGGCAGGGAAGGTCTGAAGATGAGAAAGCCATAAAACTATGGTAATTTGGTAGTTTCTATAGGTTGCATGCAAATATTAGGAAATTAGTAATTGGTTGTTGAAATTAGATTGGTTATTGAAAATTAGAATATTCATCATAGAAGAATACTTATTGTATTGTAAATGAGAAATTGCTCTCTTGCTCTCACCCCTTTCTCTTATCTCTATGCTCTACACTCTCTCTTACACCCACACCCTTATAATAAAATACAAACCTGAAGAACAGAAAGCAGTAAGCTCCCGAGTCTGTCCAACAGTTCAACCCCCACAGGGGCAGCACACTGGGAGGTTTCAGTGGCATCTCTCACCCTGTCCTTCCCCTTCCAGCACGGCAGCTCCTCCGACACCCTCCGCTCCCACCACAGCAGTGCCACCACCACCAGCACCACCCAGGTGGGACCCTACGCCTTCAAAATCCCCCTCTCCATCCGCCAGAAGATCTGCAACAGCCTGGATGCTCCCAACTCCAGGGGCAACGACTGGAGACTCCTGGCCCAGAAGCTTTCCATGGACCGGTGGGTCTCCGCCCTGGCTCTGCTTTCCCTTCACTCTGTGCTCCCTGTCAGCTGCAGACATCCTGTGGGCTTGTGTCCAGCTGTACAGGTCCATCCATAAATGGGGGTGTAGCTCTGCGTGGCTGGATCCATCTCTGTCCTTTAGACTAGAAGAGGAGAGGGGTAGGTGAGATACTTGGGGAGAAATTCTTGCCCTGAGGGTGGTGAGGCTCTAGCACAGAGAAGCTGTGGCTGCCCCATCCCTGGAAGTGTTCAGATCCAGGTTGGATGGGGCTTGGAGCAAGCTGGGATAATGGAAGGAGGCAGGGGGGTTGGAACTAGGTGATTGATCCTTCTAACCCAATCAATTCTGCCATCCATCTGTGCCACAGTCCTGCAGTCTCCTGTCACTCTGAATGGCCCTTCTTTATCAGGGACTGTGCCATTCCCACCTGGATTTGCCCCAGGACCAATGGGAGAAGGGGTGATTTCAGCACAGCAAAGCTTACATTGCTTTTGCATGGATACCAGCTCTAAAAATTTCACACAGTCTCTCGAGGGTTTTGGCATTTCACACATTCCCATCGAATGGCTTGGAAACAAAGAGGATGATCCAGAGGGCACCACAGCAGCCCAACCCTGTTCTGCCTCTCCCTTTCAGGTACCTGAACTACTTTGCCACCAAAGCCAGCCCCACTGGGGTGCTCCTGGACTTGTGGGAAGCCGAGCACCAGGACGACGGCGACCTCAACAGCCTGGCCAGTGCCTTAGAGGAGATGGGCAAGAGCGAGATGCTGGTGGCCATGGCCACTGAGGGGGACTGCTGATGGTGCCCCCCACGCCTGGGGGGCCAGGAGCACGAAGCAGGGGGTGAGGAAAAGTCCTCCCTCCGTGGCAGGGGGAGGCACATCCGTCCTGAGTGGGGAGAGGCTGGTGCTTCTCCTGCATCACTGTCAGCCTTAGAGACCCGTCCTCAGCGTTTACAAGCAATCCAAGTGTTACACAGCATCCTCCTCCTCGTGGCACAGGGAGGAGTTAGGGCTTTCTCAAGTTGGGATGGGGGCTTTCCTTTTTCCTTCTTCTCTTTGGGTTCCCTCCCTCCTCCTTTAATAGAGATGAATGCAATCCAGGCTTAATTCCTGTCAAAGGCTTCAGGCGAATAGGAAAGAAAAAAAAGGAAAAAAACAAAAAAAAAAAAACCAGTTTCTTAGGAAACGCAAATAATTTATTATCCAGATCTTTGGATGTGTCCTTTTTAAAAAAGAAAAAAAAAAAAAAAAGAAAAAAAAGACAGATTTATAAATCTCTTTTTTTTCAGGTGTGTGAGAGCAAGAGCGTCGCTGTGGTCAGGGGTGGCAGAGAGATTTCAATGGACACACTCCTGCAGGGAAAAGTGTGTGATCCAAGTTGAGCAAAACATGTTTACACATCCTGGGATGCCCAGGGAGTCTGGAGGGTGAAGTGCCTCTCCACCCCTCTGGTTCAGGGCCAGCTCAGACCTTTCCCAAGGCTTTTGTCCTTGCCAACTCCCTTTTCCCAGCAGGAATGACGGGTCCCACTCCACCTGCAGGGAGGGATGAGGGATGCTGCCCTTGATTTAGGGTTCAGGATGGGGAGAGTGCATCCAGAGATGGGTGTTTTTAATGAATTCTCCCCTGGCATGGTTTGGGGGAGCTTTTTAGGATGACTACGCCTTCATTTGCATAACTTCAGTACAAAACCAAAGATTTCAGTCCTGCGCCAACCTCCGGGCTCGAGGCTAAAGGGGAGGGGGCAGATGATGTAAACCCAGCAGGATTTTGCAGTCAGCACCCCAGACCTGGGCTTGGGGGTCAGAGGGAGGTGTTGAGCAGGTGTGGAGAGCAGAGGCTGGCAGAGTGGCCACTTGAAACCACCTCCATTTCAGGTCCTGCCTGGATCTTGATGCAGTATTTCAGCACGGATTCAGGGAGGGATACTCTGGTATTCCCAAGCTGCAAACCAGGCTGAGCATCTTCATCACATTGTGAGCACTTGCTCAGGTGTCCTATCCCTCACTGCAGCTCCTGTTTTTTCCCTGGAATAGGCTTTTTATAATGATGGAGAAGCTGTGGGGTGAATGGAAAGTAACCAAGAGGTTCCTCACAGTGTATTGATGAAGGTAAAAAAATTTAGGTTGCCTGCAGGTAGAAATAGTTCCTCACCCAGTGCTGTATCTTAGAAATTTGTTTAAAAAAAAATAAAATAAAATGGGGAGGGGGTGGTAAGCTCAGGATTAGACTAGGCCAGGCTGTGGATTCTCCATCAGTGGAAGTGTTAGGGGCATGTCCTGCTCTGGCTGCAGGGTGTTGTAGAATCCCACAAGGTGCTGGAGCAGACTCAGGGAGCCTGGAGAGCATGGGGCAGCTCAGGAGGAGCTTTCAGTATTGCTGGGATGGGGTAGGATTCCTCTGGGCAGCTCCTTGAGCTGCTGGGGTTCACTTCTTGCTGGGTTTTCGAGGCTGTGGGAGAGGAGGGATCTTTTCCCCTTGTGCTGAGCTGCTGGCTGAGCTCCTGTGTCACATCCATCCTTTGGGATTTGGCCATTTCTGAGACCCTCTGAGCTAAGGAAGAATTGGCAAATTTGGAGAGCAATAAAGGCTTGATGGGGCAATGCAGATGGATCAATCCTTGCCAGGGTGTTCCTCTGAGGGATGAGATGCCCTTTGAGGTCACACCTCGGGATCTCTCTCATCCCGTTCTCTGGTTTGTGGATCCCTGCACCAGGATGTGCATCTGTCTGTCCATCCATCCTTCCATCCTGCCTCTCTCCATCCCTCTGTGCTCATCCTCCCCTTTTTTTGGGCAGGCAGCTGGCTTGGCTGAAGTTTGGGGAGATTCTCCCTGTTTTTCTGACCGGGGAACCTGCAGCAGGAGCAGGGCAGGGGGATGCAGGGTTTGCCTCCCTCCCCATCCAGGGGTTTCTCCAGCCAGGAATTTTGGCAAAGGCAGCCCCATGGTCCATGTTGTGCTGGCAGTGTCCATCTCTTGCTCCAAAATGTGTTTCCATATTTATATGTCCAGGGGATGGGCCTGGTGGCATCCTCTAAACCCACATCTGTTTATTCTGTAAACTAAAGAACTGTAAATAAAGTTTAGCATTCCTATTGTAACAAATTAATTTTTATGCAATAAATTATATTTCCTAGTCTAATAATAAAAAAAAACAAAAAAAAAATTAAAAAAAAAAGGAAACAATCTGCTCTCTCCTCTCCTGTTCATCACTCACTGGTTCCTGCTGTGTTTGGATTTGCAGATTGATTGATGGTATTGATGGTTTGTTTTGGGCTCACATTATTCACATTACTGCTGCTCTCCTGCCTCAGTCCCAGCAAGGGAAAGAAGGCAGGAGGGTGTTCAGGGAGGTTCCAGGAGCTCACTGTCCCTGCCTGGGTCACTCAGCTCACCAGGAGATGGCAACATGGTCCATGCTCTGGGCAGGAGTGGGACTCCTGCAGCCACTGAGCAAAAACAGGGAGGAAATTGCTGCCCTGGGGCTTTCCAGGATGCTGAGGGAAAGGGATAACCTTTCCAAAGGGTCCTAGAATGGTTTAATTTGGTTTGGAAGGGATCCCCCTGCCATGGACAGGGACACCTTCCATCAGACCAGGTTGTTCCAAGCTGTGCCAGGGCCTCACCACCCTCACATGGGAATGATTTCTTCCCAATATCCCATATAAACCTGCCTCTTGTCAGTTTAAAGCCATTCCCACTTGTCTTTTTCCTTACACCTGAATTCCTTTAGCCTCCACCTCCCACATTGCTTTCCCTGAGACTTCACAGCCTGGAGCTGTGCTTGGATAATTGACCCCAATGTGTAGATGAACCAAAAATTATGAAAGTGTAAAGATTTGTGAGCAGGATCCAGGTTGGATTTGATTTGAGTGTAGCCCTGGCCAGGCTCTTTCACTGCCCAAAGTGTATCCTTGCAATAAATTCCTATTTTATCCCTTTTGTTCTGTCTAATCTCAGCCTTTCCAGGCAACACCCTGCTCTCCCAGCCTGGCTATTTTTCGAACATATATAAATAATGTATGTTCTTTTTCCACCTTAAGTAAAGGTGGCCCATCCACCTTGGACAAATCCAGTAAATTGATCCAATTCAGGTGGTAATTAATATGTTATAAAATAATAGTAAGTCCTGTCCCTACTCATTATCAGCTACCTAACTGGCTTGTGACCTAGCAACCATCTTATTTATTAAAATATAAAAAAATCATATAAAACATTACAAAAATACTACCAAAAAGGGAGCTACAAAAAAATTACAAATCCTACAGGAGTTTCCAGCCCGGGAGGGGCAGAATTTGGGATGGAGGGGCGTGGCCAACACCTAGGGGGCGTGGCCAAACATCGAATGGGCGTGGCCAATCGACAGTGTGTTTTATATGGGGCGGGGCTAGGAGATGGATGGGCGTGGTTAAGTTGTTATGGGCGTGGCTACGGCGTGGATGGGCGTGTCTATATGGTTGTGGGCGTGGTTAGTATGTGATTGACACATCCCTGGCGTGGGCGTGGCCACGGGGAGTGGGCGTGGCCTGCCCATAAAAGGCGGGGCGGGACGGCCCCGCGGGCCCTGAGGCGGCGGCGGCGCCGGGATCGGAGCGGGACCGGACCGGGCGGGATCCCCGTAAGTTCTGCGAGGCTGGGCGGAGTGGGACGCGTGGCTGAAGTGGGAGGGAGGCAGGCGGTGCTCCCCGCTGCCGAAATCCCCCGTTTTGTTTGTAAAATCCGCGGTTTCCGCCATTTCCGCCTCCTCCTCCTCTGTGGGCGGGGGGTCGGCTCTGAGGCGCCCGGCGCTCCCGGCCCGGCTGCTGCGGCGGCCGCAGGAGGTTTTCCTGCTCCGTGGGTCTTTCTGAGTCGTTTGGCAGAGCCGTGGTGGCTTTGGGAGCCGCTCCGCCCCGCCCGGGTGATGCTGTGGTGGTTTCCGAGTCCTCTCGGTGTCGCGGCGAGTTCACTTGGGCGCCGCTGCTTTGGCGGCTGTTTGAGCCGAGCGAGGTTTCTCACCCGTGCAAATCCACGAGGGTTAATTATTAATTATGGGTGGAATCTGCTGAGTCTCAGGCCCTTTCTCCACGCCAGGCTCTCTCTTACGGTGTTTAGCTGCTGAGGCGCTGGCACAGGTTGCCCAGAGAAGCTGGAATTGTCCCTGGCCAGGACTTTGAGCCACCTGGGCTAGTGGAAAGTGTCCCTGCCCATATAAGTGAGATGGGCTTCAAGGTCCCTTCCAAGCCAAACAACTCAGTGATTCCAGCTTGTGAGCAGCCCTGGTGTGCCGATATCCTTGCTTTTGTTTTTCCCAGCACGATGATCCCGGCAGCCAGCCTTCCCCCGGACCAGGAGCCCCTGCTGGAGGATCCCGCAGGCAGCAGGTACAGCCGGCAGAAGCCAAGGGATCGCTGGAATGGAGCCTATGTGATTTTTTTCCTCCTGGGCATCGGCTCCCTGCTGCCTTGGAATTTCTTCATCACAGCCAAGCACTACTGGAGGTACAAGCTGCAGAACTGCTCTGATGAGCCAGGTCCAGAGGGGCAGGTGACCTCAGACCTGAGGGTGAGTGCTGCTTTTGAGGCAGAAAAAACAACCTGCTCTCCTTCCCACCTTGCTCTTTTCTCCCCTCCACTTCCTCAGAACGTCCTCAAGGATCTCACCTGCTGCAAACCAGAGAGAAAGGCTTATTTGGCCACAAATAGCTGCAGGGAGGATGCTTCAAATCACTTTGTGGTCTAAGTGTTAAGGTGAATCTAAAAAAACAGGGCTTAACCTTTCACAGGGCAATTCCTACAAGTGCAAGGTGTCTTTGTGGTGGGGTTTTTTTGTGTCCTTCATGATGTGGGAGGTGTGCCATGAGTATCTCCTTGCAGTGATCAACATCTGCCTTGTGGCAGTTTAATGGTCTCTTTCTGTCCCAAAAAAGCTGCTTTTTCTTGCTGCTCCTGCCACAGCAGGATTATTTCCCCCTGCTTCCCTGGGTTGGTTTCTTAGTGGCTGGAAAAAGTGTTGGAGTGATGAGGCTGCATCACATCCTCCTCTAGTGGCAGAGCTTGTTCAGGTGCTTTTTGTTTTTATATAAACACAGGGCCAGGTGTGACACCTGTGTTTCCACTCACATTTCTCATTCCAGTACACCCACAGCTCTTTTAATTTTCATAGTTGTTAAGTGTCAGCTGCTTTTTTGATGGGGAGGAAGTGCTTACACCAGGATGCTACAGGTGTGCTGCTCCTACATCACACTGATCCTCTTGAAAAAAGCTGGATTTAGGTAAAGTAAGTTGAAGTGGGTGTTTGAGGAAGATGTCAGGTGAGCTTTGGAGTTCATTTTAAGGGCTCAGCAGAAAAGGAGAAGAGCTAGGTATATCCTGCAGTGCCAAAAATGAAAGCACATCTTTCATGTGAATACCCAAGGAGGGAGAAGAGTTGCCACTGGAGATGGATTAAAACCTAACAAGCAGGAGAGAGTGAATATGGAACCAAGTATTTTCCACTGGTCCAGGCATGGATTAAATTTGCCACCCACCATTCTGCTGCTGCATTAAAAATATGATTCAAGGGCTCTTAAGTACTTGCCCAGTTCTCTTCCCTCTGCTGGTGTGAGCCCATTTGCTGGGAATGAATGGATATTTCCCTGGGATGCTCAAAACACAGCATCTCTGCTGGGTTACTTTGAGTGCACTTCTGCTTGGTGCAAAGCATTAGGAAGTCATTTTTCCTCCCCAGAAGCAGAAGCAAATTAACTTGGAAGTTCACTGAGTATCCCCAGGATGTTTTGGAGGTTTGTTTCAAGTAGGTGGGGAAATGAGCTGGAGTTTTAGCAGCCAGCTTTTGCATTTTGCATTGTCTTTTCTCCTGTGATTCATTGTGTGGCCACAGAACTTTTAGCCTCCTGCTTGGCTGAGCTGATGCCATAAGCAGAGGAATTTAAGCCTGGACCCTCTAGGAGTGATTATTAGATTTCCTGTTGCTTCCAGTGAAGCTCCTGATAGGGAAGAAGAGGCAAACATGCTTGTAAACTGATTAAAAGTGATGCAAAGCTGTAAAAAATAATGAGCTGTGCAGAGACAACCTGCCAAGTGCCTTCTCCTGGTTGGACATGGTGAGACCCCATCTCTGCAGCTGGATAAGTGCAGGAAATGAAAACCTGGGGTGGACATGGAGGTCATCCTCCTCTTTGTGTGCATCATCCTGCCTGCTGGCTGAGATTCCTGCAGCAAAAAATGGGATTAAGCTCCTCAAGGGCAGGAGAGGGAGCAGACAAGCTTTGATAGTGCACAGCTCCATGGCAGCTATTTCTTTCACTGTTTATTTTTTTTTTCCTTCTGAGTTTATGTCCCTGATTTCCTGAAATAGCCCAGGGCTTTGGGAGGGCAAATCCCAAAGGTGGATACCTACACCATAACTCCCTATTGTGTCATATTCAAGACCTGAAATTCATGTGTTGTTTCCCCACAATGTTTTTTCACTTTGTTTTGGGGCTTTTTTTTTTTTTTTTTTTCTTGGCAGGACTATTTTGAGAGTTACATCTCCATTGCTTCCACCGTGCCCTCAGTGCTGTGCCTGGTTGGAAACTTCTTGCTTGTCAACAAGTAAGTGTTGCTCTGATCCCAAGTACCTGAGCCATGTTTCTCCCTGGTTTTTTCCTGTCTTCTTTCCAGCTTCCCAGCTCAGGCTGCCCTTCCCTCAGGGCTCAGCCTCCCTGTGCAGCCAAAATTCCCCTCCTTGCCCCTGCCTGAGTTGCAGCCAGCTGAGATAAAGTGGGAGAAGCACCTTGCTCCACACATGCCTGCAGCTGGCTTGAGTAAATAAATTCCTAATGAATTCCTTGGTTAATTGCTTGGAAACAGTCCTCCCTCTTAAAAATACCTTTGTTGTCATCAACAAAAGCCAAGCTCATCCAGGGAGGAGCAACACCAGTGCTTGAACTAGGATAAGAAATGAACCAGCTGCACCTTGTTGCAAGCTTGGCTTAAATCTCAAATCTTCATTTGTACCCTCCCTTATCCCACAGCAAACTCCTGGATGTTTGCAGGCACAGGTTTGTGTGCCTTATCTCCAGATTCCAGCTCCCTGCCTTGCTGCTTCCTCATCTCCTCCCACCTCTCTGTTTTCTTTGCCCCTTCTGCCAGCACAGCAGTTGTGCTCCCATGTCGAGCTGTGGTTTTAAACTCAAACTCCTTCCCCTTATCCCAGGGTTGCTGCCAGTGTCAGGATCCTGTCCTCCCTCTTTGTCATGCTGGCTGTTTTCCTGGTGATCACAGTGCTGGTGAAGGTGGACACCTCCTCCTGGACCACCAGTTTCTTTGCCCTCACCGTGGGCTGTGTGGCCGTGGTCAGCAGTGCCTCCACTGTCTTCTCCAGCAGCATCTTTGGCCTGAGCAGCTGCTTTCCCATGAGGAATCTGCAGGCTCTCATCTCAGGTGATCCCTCTGGCATTGTGCTCTTGGACTTTGTCTGCTCTGGTTTTCTCTCCCCTCCCTCTGGGGTTTTGTTTTAGAAGCTTAACTTTGTCCTGATGACAAAGGGAAGTTGCTGGAGGAGAAACTCGCTGTGTCACGTGAGTTTTGGTTTCTGTAAATAGCCATAAAGTGACCCTGGAGAGCTGCTGAGTGCAGGGAGAAAGGAGGGAAGGAGATGGCATCCCCCTGCCCTGCCATTTCCAGCAGAGGGATCTGCAGCTTTGCCTTGCCTGCTCCTTCCTGATCAGCATTTCCCTGAGTGGTGAGGGGCAGGTTGGGAGCTGTGAGTGATGAGCTCCCTGGAGCTTTGATAACATTATAAATGTGCTGTGGAATGGTTGACAAACCAAGAGGAGAAGAGGGAGAAAAATCAGGATGGTGAGATTTTTCCTGGGGCCAAGACAGGAGTGTATTAATGAGTTTATCTCAGAGAAGGAAAGCACCACATCCCTGAGATGGCATTCCTGCCTGCGGTGGCTTGAATTCCCATCTGGGGGAGTGCAGAAGAGAGATTGATTGATTGAGGTTTTGGCTTTGGAAAAGGTTTGGACTTTTTCTGCAGGGCTGTGTCCCATCCTGACCCCTAGAAGGGGTGCAGGATGACACCTGAGGTGTGGGAATGGAGAGGAGCTGAGCTGGCTGTGGGGCAGGGCCTGAGCTGTGTCCCCTGTGTGTGTCACAAGAGCTTCTGGGCTGTCCCTCTCTGTGTGTCTCTGACTGTGGCCACCTCTGCTCCCACCCCAGGCCAGGCCATGGGTGGCACCATCAGCGCCGTGGCCTCTGTGATAGACCTGGCAGCAGCGGCTGACGTCACCGACAGCGCCCTGGCCTATTTCCTCACTGCTGACATCTTCATTGTCATCTGCATCATGGTGTACCTGCTGCTGCCCAGGCTGGAGTACTCCAGGTGTGTGCCAGGGGCATCCTGTGGGGGGATTGCAGTGGGATCCTGGCTGTGCTGGTCCCTGTCACACCGCCAGCCACGCTTCCCCTTTCACCAAAACCACCGAAACCACGTGCCGAGTTTCTGCTGAGCTCTCCCAGGGTCACCAGCACTCCCAAAACAGCAGAGCTTGGAGTTTGTGGAGTCAGCAGAGAGCCCTAATCCTGAGCCAGCCAGCCAGCAGTGTCCTCACATCGTGTGTGTGTGACCCCCAAGTGCCTGCATGCAGTAGGGTCCCCTCTATGAGCACTGAGGGTGCAGAGGGGTGGTGGCTTGTTCTGGTTTGAAGGACAGGTGTCTGCCAATAAAGGCAGGAGCTTCTCTTTGAAATTGAGAATGTAAACCCCCTCCCTCCAAATTATTATTATTATAATATTGAAATTAAGGGGCTCTCAGGCAAAGATATGGGAATTAGGAATAACAATTAAAATAAAAATACAGTATTACAAAGAACAATCCCAAAAACACTGACAGAGTCAGAATCCAAGCTGACACCCGTCAGTCAGTCAGGGTGTTGGCACAGTCCCATTCAATGGTGGCTGCATCCTCCTGCAGTGGCAGATGTGGTTCAGCTGGAGCAGTGCTCCTGGAGAAGGTGCAGTTTCCTCTGAAGGTGCAGGGATGATGTGCAAAGGTCTGGCTTTCCTCTGGAATCCAGTGGAAAGATGGATAACTTGCTGTCCAAAATCTCAGTTTTTATCTGGGTAGGAAAGGCTTGGCTCCTCCCCTGGCTGGAGCATCTCCCAGTGGGATGATGGAATTTTATCAGTCATGCAGTGGGACTGAATGGGCCAGCAGCAGATGATATCTTCCTGGAGGGAGGATGGGCTGTGGGAAAGATAAAGATGATTGCCCCAGCTGGTTTAAAGATGGCCCATGAGCAGATAATATGTGCCAGGAGATCAGGGTCACTGCCCCACCCAGCTTGAGCAGTTGGTGATAGAATCTCCACATTTCTGGCCACATGGCTCTGCAAGGGTCCCTTCTCTCCTGCCCTCTCTCCAAATCCCAGCTGCATTCCCCCTGTACTTCCCTCTGTCTCTTTCTAGGTACTACCTGAGCAGCCAGGAGAGCTCCTCTCTGGCCACCGTGCCCCCCCGACAGCTCCGTGGAGGACGAGGCACAGCCAGGAGGCACAAGAGGCACTGGCATCCCCCCACTGCGCCCCATCCTGCAGAAGACTGCCCTCCTGGGCTTCTGCCTCTTCTATGTCTTCTTCATCTCCATCATCATCTTCCCTTCCCTCTCCTCCAACATCGAGTCTGTCAGCAAATCCTCGGGGAGCCCATGGAGCACCAAGTACTTCACCCCACTCACGTGTTTCCTGCTGTACAACTTTGCAGACTGGTGTGGGAGGCAGGTCACTGCCTGGATCCAGCTGCCTGGCCCCAAGAGCAAACTGCTGCCTGCCCTTGTGCTCCTCAGAACCATCTTCCTCCCTCTTTTCATCCTCAGCAACTACCAGCCCCGGGCTCACATCCAGACTGTAGTGTTCAAGCAGGACTTCTACCCCGTGGTCTTCACAGCTCTGCTGGGGCTCAGCAATGGCTACCTGGGCACTCTGGTCATGGTCTATGGTCCCAAAATCGTGCCCAAAGAGCTGGCTGAGGCAGCAGGGGTGGTGATGACCTTTTACCTCGTGCTGGGGCTGGCTCTGGGGTCTGCCTGTGCTGTTTTTGTGGTGCACCTCGTGTAGAGGGGTGGGACAAGGAGGAGGAGGATACCTTCCAGTTTGTGGAGCTGCTGTTGGGTATTTAGGGTTTGGGTTTTTTCCCCAAGGAAGGTCAGGTATCCTGTGGTTTTGCCTGTCTTGGGAAGCGGGGGGTAGCTGCATCCAGGGGGGATGCAGAGGGAAAATCTCCCTTCTGGGAAGGGGCATCCCCTGTGCTTGGGAAGGTTCTGTCAGACATTGTCGCTCCCCAGTTTGATGGAGCAGGGACCAAACAGCCTCATCCTCCCCAGGGAGCTCAGGGAAGCACCAGGGACACAGGGATACCATCCCTTACCCTTGTGCCAGTGGTTTTAAGCTGAACCCAGGGCTTTCGGGGGCTCCTTAGGTTTTACTGCTGCACTGTTACAAGGTCAGCCCTTCAGGGGCTGGGTGGTCTTTGGGGGGATCACCCCTCACCCAGCTGTGATGGTGGTGTTGAACTAAAAGGGATTTGAGCCCTGGAGCACCTTGACACAACTTAGGGAGTGAGTAGCAGCTGTCCCAGGGATCAGAGCACAGTTTTGCACAGATTTCATACAATCATTGCACAAAAAATACATATGTATATAAGGGAAACCACTCCACTTGGAATTTTGCTTGCTTTAATTTTTCCATGTAAAATTAAATTGAGGGATGATCTACCTCCTAGCACAGTGCCACTGGTGTTGGGGACTATTCCCTGGCCAAGCTGAGAGGAGCATTTGTCCTGCTGTGACTGAGGTGTGACCCTCAGGGAAGGTGAGATGCTGAGTGGGCCTAACCTGAGGTTTTTAAGGTGTGTTCAGTGAGAGCCAGGGAGAGGTTTGAGACAGCCCTGGTGTGAGGTGCACAGCAGAAATCTGGTTAATTCATGTAGACAGGCACCATATGGCCTCCAGATGTTTTCAGAGGGGTGAGCTACTGTGACACCCAAAAATACAGCCCACCCAAAGATGGCTGGCTTTTAAAATCCTTTAAACTCCCATATGCCAGCACAGCCTGGGCTAAATCCCATTATTGTATTTATTTTCTCAAATTGGCTGGATTTATGGTCTGGAAGAGGTGAACTGGTAAGCAAGGGGGTAATGGCAGTGCAGTGGTGCCTCAGAGATGCTGTCTGTGGAAATTAATTCCTTTAGGACTGGGTTAGGAGCAGGTGCTCCATTACTGGGATCTCTCAGCCCTTTGGCCTCCAGCACTTGGCCAGGGACTGCCCTGAGCCAGGTGAAGGGTTCATCAGCTTGGTTTTTTACTGCTTTGCATCTCTGCTCCTCCTCTCTGTGTTACAGAAAAATTCCTCTGGAGGGAGAACTTAATTATCTGGTACTGTTACTAATAAAAAAAATTCTTGATCCTGTGCAAGTGCTGGTGTCTGGAATAATTTCTCTTGGAGATGCACTGGTGCATGCAGTTTTAGCTTACATTTTTCCTTCTGGCCATCCTTCTCTCCCAGCTTGGATTGTGCACTCAGAGAAATCCCTGGCATGGGCTGGGTGAAGGAGCCCTGAGATCACTGCTTTGAGAGCACACTTATTCCAGTGGAATATCCCCAAAGGATGTGCAGCTAGGTGTGGAGAGCATTCCTGTGGTGGGGGGAGTGAGCAAAAAGGGATGATCATCACAATCCTTCCGTCCCAAACTTAATCCATGATCCTATCTGTGTGATAAATAAATCTTTGACAGCAAAAGCAGCCATGGAGGCCAGTTCCAGGGCTGGAATGGTGCTCTAGCCAGGAGGAGCACTGGCCAAGGGGGAAGGAAAGCTGGGAACTGGCAAAGCAGGAGAAGGGAGGAGATGCATCTGCTGCAGCTTCTGCTCAAAGGAAACCAGCTGAGCCTGACCTGGTTCTGTCCCCTCTCACCCCTGTGGTGCCAGCTCCCCATCCCTGCTCCAGAGCTGGACCAGGTTAAGTGCTGGAATTGGAGGCTTTGAAGCAAACATGTGCTGGAGGAGGAAAGGGAAGTTTTGTTCTGGAGCTACACACCTCTGAAATCCCTTCATTATCCTTCAGCAGCACCTTGGTGGTGGCCAAAGAGCAGCAGGGACAAGATGGTCTTTTCCAACCCCAGCCATTCCATGATCCCATGAAACACAAGTGGTCACTGGGGGCTTGGGAAGAACCCCCATCCTCATGAGCTGAGCTGCTCCTGCCCCTTCCTGCTCCAGAGGGAAGAAACAAACCTTGGCTTTGAATCCTTGCCAGCCAGCTGCAGGCCTGCCTGGCTGCTGCTCTCCTTTTTGCATGTTTTATGGAGTAATTTGTACTATATTTACACAGCAGCGATAAACAGTTTTTAAAATGGAAGCAAAGAAAACGCTGCTGGATGAATTGTTACAAAAAAGCTCTGTTTGCCATTCCAGCAGGGGGAAAAAAAAAAGGGATAAAAATCACCATCCTAGGGACATGCTGTTCATCAGATCTGGGTATTTTTCCCCTTGATTTGTGTGCCTAATGTGAGCAGAAGAAGTCGCAGATGCATGCTGAATTCTGCAGGGAACATATGCATGCATTTAAATCATTTACAGCATTTACTGGTGCAATTGTAAAGCACATTATTTTCCTGCATTTGTAATTAGGCTCCAAGCAGATGGTGGAGGACTGTAGCTCCTGATTAGACAGGCTTGTGCTCTGTTGGACAGCGCTGTGAGAACAAAGTGAGATGAGAAACTTTTCCTCCCAATTTATCACACCAGGGCAGTAGAGCTCAGGAGCTGGGAGTGCCTGAATTCCAGTATGGCTGGAGCAGGCTGTGCCATCCCTGGGCATCCCTTCCTTCCTACAGCTTCTTCTTTTCCTGGCTTGCCTTCTTAAATCATGAATGTGTGGATCTGATTAAAAGGGAATAAATTAGAAGTGACTGGAAGAGGAGCATGATGAGACCCCCTGTGAGCAGCACAGGATTCCCTTGAGGCAACAGCCTGACCAAAATTCCTTTGTGTCCCCTTTGCTGATGCTCCCAGGGCTGTGGAGATGGGTGCTCACCTTCCCCTTTTTCCAGGTTTTTATCTTGCTGCTCCACCTGAGTCAAACACAGGTGGGCTGGGCAGGAGGGAGCTCATCTTCCACATCTTTGGTGTTCCCTGAGCCCAAACAGGGGTGGGGACCCAGCCCTGGGTGTGCCATGGGACAGGCTGCAGTGTGGATTCTCTGCTCCTGTTCATGCATTCTCTGTGCCTGTAGATGGCACCTTTTCCTCTGCTGAGGAAAGAATAAACCGAGGGGAAGGAAAAAAAAAAAAACCCAAGCTGGTGAGGCAGGGCTCAGAGCTAAGTAGAAATAGGTGCTTCAGGTGTGTGGCATGACTGTTGTCCCCTCCCCAAGTTTACAAACATTTCCCATCACAAGGGAAAAGTGCTTCCAGCTGCAGAGTTTTGCTCCAAAGGGTTTTTTTTTTTTTAAACCCTGGTTAACCCTTTGTGGACCTAACAAGGGGACAGGTCCTGCTTGCTCCACCTTGGGCTGCAGAGGGACACAATTCTGCAATCAGGCTGCTTTGGGGTCTGCAGGGTGCAGAGCTTCAGGTCCTGCAAGGCTTTTTTGGGGGCTCACCAAAATCACCTTGATGCTTCCTGCCATGTGTTGTCACCACATGGTCCTGGGGTAGCTCACCTGGACCCCACCTGTGAGCACAAGCTGGAAGATCCCTGAGGAATTCCCACAGAATTAGGTCTGTGCTACAAAAGTGACCCAAAGTTTCTGCCCCTCCTGCTGTCTCCATAGGATCACCTTACAAAGATGCAATTTGAAACCCAGTATGTCTGTATTTCTAAAGAAAACAAAACAAAACAAACCCAGCTGCTCTTTCTTCTTCAGACAGATAATTCCAGCAATCCCTTAACTTTGCTCAGCTTTCTCACCAGCCTCCTTCACTCATAAATTCCTAAACAAACAGCATGATCCTGATATTGGCCCTAAAATTCTGTGTGAAATGGACCTGGAAATTAATTTCACACAGGAAAAGCCAGCTCACTGTCAGCCACAGCACAGGTGGTGGAGAAGAGAACTTCCAAGGTGGCTCTAGAAATTAATTCTGTGATTTGGATGAGAGGGCAGCAGGAGGGGAGCTCCTCACACCAACATCCCAAGCCAGACTGCTCCATGGGGTTGCTTGAAATCTGTGGGAAAAGGAGGATACCACCATTCTCCTGGGGCTTGTGATTTTGGGGGTACAAAAAAAAAAAAAAATTGGAAGCAGGAGGCATGGGCTGCTTTTTCCTGAAAAAAAAAACAAAACCAAAAATCAAACAAACAAGAAACCAGGCAGCCCTGCACTTTTACACAGGTCTTATTTACTGGGGAAAAAAAAAAAAAATAGGATAGTAGTTTGGGGAAGCACTTCCAGGGACACTTTGTGGGAGACTCCTGGGGAAAAGGAGGCGTGAAGAAATGACTGATGGCACAATATTGCAGGGGCTGGTTGTCAGGCAGAGCAGACCCTGAACGTGGTGCAGGGCAGGCAGAGGTAATTCAGCTCCTTAGCAGGGCAGGGTTTTGTGTCTCACCTGCTTTCCATGAGATATTTCATCCATTTAGGAAGGCAGGCAGAGCAGTGAGATGCTGTGGGGAGAGCTGGATGTGGGAATGTTCCGTGGCTGGAGGGAAAATGAGAGGGGGAGAAGCCCTGCAGTACAATTTCAAGGTTGAGTGAGTGGTGCCAGGAGGATGTGAAAGGCTCTGCTGAGCTGCTCTGTGCTCACAGGCAGGATGGAGAAGGGAGGTCATGGGATCTGCCTCCAAAAAAAATCAGGTTGGGATAGCCTAAAGGAGGTTATCCCAGCCCTGCAGCCCCCAGCTTTGGGGCTGGTGTTAATTATGATCCCAGTAGCAGCAAGGCTCACAAAGCATCACTTCCTTATTTTCCCAGCTCTGAGCCTGTGGAAAGGCTCATCTCCCAGGGCTGGGTCTTGGAATACCATGGATTTCTCCAAACAGGAGCTTGGGAATGTCAGCTCAGTGAGCTGGTTGGGGGTCCAGCCTGCACACAGCTACTGCTGACCCTGCCTGATTCAAACCCACCCTGACAGGGAGCTACAGACCACAGGATACTCAACTCCTGTGTGTCTTGTGAAGCTGGGCACTGAAATCCCCCCAGTCCTCCCCCTCCTGCTCCATGGAAAGGCTGCAGCCTGGAATCCATTGGGAATGGGACTGGAGCCCCTTGTTAGGGCTGATTTATGTAAAACAGGTGACACCTCTCCCAGCCAGCCTGGATGTGAGCAGGAATCCATGGTGGGGAGCCAAGGCACAGGAACCTGGCAGAGGAGAGCTGTTTAAACAGAAACCCTGACCTGAATTTATCAGGAGAGGCTTTAAGTGAGAGTCAGAGCAGCTACAGGCCTGAGACACATCCTCACCATAGTTTTGCTTTGGTTCCTCCCTTTTTTGTCATTTTTTTCCCCCCTCATTACCTCCCTGGCTTTGTGGGCTGGGGTGGACACTGTGATGATGAAGAGGGTGAGAAAGAGATGGAGAAACCCCCCAGAGCAGGTGGCTCAGCTCAGTACCACCCTCTGCACTCCTGGTGAGCCCCAAAACTGGTGCCAGCACCAAAACCAATCCCTTAATGAGCCTGGCACAGCCCAGGGATGATGTGATGTGAGGAAATGACCTGCCAGCACCTCAATTATCTGCACAGAGCTCCTTGCCCGCCAGGACCTTGGGTTTGAGCCCCAAAGCAGCTGCAGGTGTTCTCTGGCAGGTTTAGGGTGCAATCCCCCCATCCCCAGGGCACACCTGAGCCCAGTTCCAGCCAATCAACCCCGGAGCTGTGCTAATGGCTTAATTAGGAGAAGCTGCTGGGTTTAATTACCCCCTCCTGCTGCTGCAGGGGTGTTTGCCTGCTCCAGGACCAGGTGAGTGGAGGGGAAGGCTCCTCACATCCCTGGAAGTGCTGGATGGGGCTTGGAGCAGCCTGGTCTGAGATGAATTTTGATGTCCCATCCAAGCCAAACCGTTCTGGGATTCTCTGATGGCTCCAGGGTGGGTTTTAACAGCATAAAGTGAATTTATTCAGCATTTTGATCAAAGCTGGTTGTGAGGGGGTGAGCAGCAGGGCAGGACCCAAATCCCTGCTTGGGATCCCTGCTGGTTCTTTCCTGGGGTCCAGGAATGTGGGGTCACCCTTCAGTGTGAGTGCTGGTGTCACTGCAGGTGGATTTTGTGATTTTGTCACTTCCAAAATTGGGTGAAAAAGGGCATTTGGCTATTTTCCCAAAAGCTGCTGGTAGGGAGGGCTAGGAGTGGAGGCAGGAATGTCCTGCTGGGAATACAGGAGGGAATTTGCTGGGAATCGTGTCTGGGCAGCACGGCAGCCACAGCCCGAGGCTGCCGGGCAGGAATCTCCATCCCGGATCGCTTTTCCTGCTCATCCATGATTTATTCACGCTCTCCGCGCCCTGCCAGCTGCTCCCGCGCGCAGGTCAGAGAAACAACAATATTAACAATAAAAAATAAATAAATAAATAAATAAATTTAAAAAAAGAGAATTAAACCCGCCGGGGCGGAGTTAAACTTTGGGTACCCAGCGGGCTGAAGTTGGATTGGAGCTGTTTGGGGGCAAAGCTGGGATTTGGGGGATATTTGGGGGATTTTGGGGGTCCCCAGGGAGGGGAGGAGGAGCTGAAATCCCGGGTACCTGGGCGAGGGGCGCTGCTCCGCTCGCTTCAGCATCTCCGCGCTCCTTGGCTTTCCCTCCCCTTCCTCCTCCTCCTCCTCCTCCTCCTCCTCCTTGCGCTGCTCGCAGTAAGGGAGGGGGGACATGGGGGGTCGCCGCTGACACCGGGCTCCGAGACATCCACCGCAGGTAATTCCCCGCCGCTTCCCCGTGCTTATCCCGTGTTTTGTCTCCCTTTATCCCTGCGGGAGGGGTGGGATGTGGGTCACTTTCCCAGGGGGCGGCTTTTTTCCCGAATCTCCTTTCAACCCGCTTTTCTGGCAGCAGAGCCCCTCTTATTGTTATTATTCCTGGGAGAGGGGGAGCCCAGCTTGCTGCCCTTTTCCCGAAAATAACCCCATAAATGCGCGGTGATCCCGCTGTCCTGTCCCCGAGGTGTGCCCTGCTCCTTCCCCCATCCCCGGTTTTAATTCGGAGTTGCCGGGAAGCTGCAAAGTTTCTGGGATAAGTTCAAAACGCTGAACGTTTCGAGAAAACACTTTATTTCTATTTTCCCCCCTTTTATTCTTTACTTGCTGCTGCTTTCCCTTCGCCTCCCACAAAACCTGCAGTCCCTCTTTTCTTTAAATCCATGTTCTGCCCATTATCCTTTCCCTAATCCGCCTCTCTACCCATCAGCGTTTTCCGGGAGGAGAGGGATGCTGGAATGGGACGTTCCTATGCCGATGTGTGTTTTCTTTGTTGTTGGTTCGGGATTTTTTTATTTTTTTTTTCCTCTCGCATTTGGCAGCTGAGCTGCACTCAAAAAACCGGGATCCTCCCGGTGCTGGGAGCCTGGGATGCTCCCTGCATGTGGGATAGAGATGTTTGAGATTTTTTTTTTTTTTTAATTTTTTTAAAATTTTTTGGGGGGGAGGTGGGATGTGTGAAAATCCAGGTGGTTGTTCCGGCAGAGTGAGTTTTATCTTTGTCTCTGCTTTTCCCCTGTCCTGGGGAAGGAGGGGAGGAATTTCTGTGCTGTTCCCTTCTCCTTCACCCCCGGCACTTTCTTGTTTCCCAAAGAGTCGGGTGGTGTCACAAAAAATACAATGTTTTAACACCGAGTTGTAAAACGCTATCTTTGTGGGAAACTGTAAACATTGATGTAGTCCCTTCTTTGTAATTTTATTTTTTTTTTTTTTGCCATAAGTGGGAGCAGCAATGTTTGGAAGTGTGGCTGAGCCAGGGAGGGCTCCCAGCCCTTTTCCCTTTTTTTAGGAGCATCACCTGGATATGCAGGGAGGGAGAAAGCACCAAACCATTCCTGCTGCAAGGAAAAAGGACTCTGGAATCCTCTCCTGAGGGGGTGAAAGCACCTCTTAAAAAAGATTCAGTTTCTGAAGTTTCTGAGATGTTCTGTGCAGATGGTCTGGAGCACAGATTTTTTTTTTTTTTTTTTTTTAATTTAATTTAAGAGGCTTTTGGATATGGGATTGGCTTGATGAGGGGGCTCTTGTTAGGGTGTAAAATATCCCAGCTGCTCAGGCAGGATGCTGCAGCCAGGCTAACTGGGCTGGAGCATGAGCAATTCCATGTGCAACCAGAAACTTCTGTGTTTTTCCTCACTTAGAGCATCCTGCTCCCTCCAGTAAGACTTCTAATAATGTTACAGAAGATATAGGGTTATTTTTTGGGGGCTTTTGTGGCCCAGAACCTACAAAGGTGAAAATTCCTGCCTTGGTGCTGATGTGGTTGCCTGTCTCTACATCAGTGTGTGAATTCTGCATCCAAAATGGGCAGAAACTGGGAATTCCTGTGATTGAGACCCAAATCTTGCAGCTGTCCTGGGTCTTGCCAGGGGTTTGGTAAAGCCCAGGGGCTGGGGCAGCATTTATCCAGGGGCTGTGCTCAGCATGAGGTTTCAATGTGAGCAGGAGATATTTGTTCATGGTGACTTTCAGTCCCTCAAGGTGGAGATTTGATGGGATTTTGGGAAGGAATCGTTCCCTGGGAGGGTGGGCAGGCCCTGGATCCCTGGCAGTGTCCAGACCAGGCTGGATGGGATTAGAGAATCCTGGGATAGTGGAAGATGTCCCTGCCCATGGCTTCACATCTGGGGTCTCAGGGGGGCTCTCATGAACAAGCCTGTCACTGGTGATGAACTGCTGTCATTAATCCAAATAACTTCATCCTGCTGCATGCTTTTCTTTCCTTCAATCCCTGCTCTCCTGCTCTTTGGGACTGAGGGGGTTATCCCCATCTTCCTCTCCCTGTGCTTTTTTTTCCCTGCTCCTACAATTCCAGCCAGGGGGTGATTATCCCCAGAGCTTCTCTTTTTATCAGCTGGAGCAGCCAGCAGGTCTTGGAGAGGTCTGGAGCAGCAAAGTGCCTCTCTGGAAGTGAAGTGAGCTTTGTGTGACTTCCCTCTTGATTTGGATGAGGCAAGAAACAGCCTCAGAGCCTTTGCAGCTCTGTAAAGGTTTTTTTGTGAGTTTTCCTGCCATTGTTGTATTTTTTTTTCACCCTTTTTCTGAAGCATCCCTTTTTTCCCCCACTCTGTTTTGAAGATCTACCATTCCACTTACCACAGGCTTTGCTGCTTCTTTTTTAATGTTGCAAACTCCCAGCCTGGAGCTTAGGAGGAGGCAGGGATAAAATCCCAGGAGCACACACACACACATATCCAAAGTCCTGGGCTTGGAGCAGCATCTGAGTGTTTGCCAAGGGAGATGGAGTTAAAGAACTCACCCACCTCCTTTGGCAGGGCTTAAAAATGCTGCTGGGGAAGAGCTGGTGGTGCTGAATCCTTTATTGCTGTTGTGGGGCAAAGCCTGCACCCTGCTGTAAAAAAAAAAAAAAGGGAAATCCTTGCCTGGAAAGCTGCAGCTGGATGTGGCAAGGAGGGAGCAAAAGGGATAAAATAGGGATTTATTGAAAGGAGACACTTTGGGCAGTGCAAGAGCCTGGCTGGGGCTACACCCAAATCAAATCTGAGCTGGATCCTGCTCACAAATCTTTACACTTTCATAACTTTTGGTTCATCCACATATTGGGGTCAATTATCCAAAAACAGCTTTAGTCTATGAAGTCTCAGCCCTTTTCCCTCCTGTTGTTTCTGCTTTTTGGGTACAGGTTGTCCTTGATTCTCTAGCTAGAAAGGAATTGTTTTATCTAACTACTCTGTGAAGGGAACTCACACCAAAAATGAAGTTTCAGAGTTACACACTAAGCAGCAGAGATTCTGAAAATACAAAATCTAAAACCCAGGGTGGCAGCAGTGCAGACACTCAGGGTGGTGTGGGGGAGCCTGGGGATGTTGGACACTGCTCCTGCACTGCTCCATGGCAGTGCTGGAAGCCCAGCCAGCTGCCCTGGGTCAGAGGGAGGTGTTGGAACAAAGTGTCTGGCATCCCATTCCCTCATCAGGCTTGGAGTCAGCCCTTCAGTGGCACTTGCCACTCTGTCTGTTCCTGTACATTTTCTGAGAGGCTCCTGTCTTGTGAGACCAGACTGTGAGTGTCACTTCACTGCATGCAGCTTCCACTTCCTCCCAAAGCAAGAATTCCCACCCTTTTTCCCCCCCCCCTCCTCCTTTTTTTCCTCCTTCCAGCCAAGCTCTGCTGCTGTTGGCTGCCTCTCCACCTTTTCATCCCACGTTAGCATCAAGTGCTGCTGCAGCCCAGGAGCCTCTTGGCCTGCTCTCCATGCCCCATCCCAGCCTTGCTCCCAGCTCAGGAGCTGCTGCTCCAGCTGGGGAGAGCCTTTGTGATGGAAAATGGTTGCTATGATGCCCATGGTGACTAGCAACCAGTGCTGGAGGCTGGGCTGCCCTGCTTAAAAAGGGAAAAAAAATGGGAATTCTTTCTTCTCTCCCCCCAAAAATGAGGCTGCCCTCACCATGGTGGCGGTGGCTGGTGGAGGAGGGAATGCTCCAAAATGCTTCCCAAAGCTCCCAGGGTGTTATTTCAGCATCCCATGGATGCAGAAGTTGAGTTGGATGCACTGTCTGGCTGTTCCTTGGAGATGCCACAGTTGTGGTGAAAGGATTGGGTGTTGCTCATGCAGAGCTGGGCTGGATTTTGGGATTTATTTGGATTATCTTGTGTCAGGGGCTTGGGAAAACCAATGTAGTTTCCAAGCCACAGCCTTCCTGCAAGCACTGAGTAGTTTGAGGATGGCATTTCCTTCTGGGCCTGGGATTTTTTTTTGGTTAAATGATGTCTTGGTGTCACTTTGCAGCTCATGTTTATTTTTCCTGTGGGAATGCAAACATCTGGAAGCACCAGCCAAAATACTTCCACTCCTGTCCTTGTTGAAATGATTTAAAAAAAATGTAAAAATAATCCATTAAAGAATGGAAATTAACTGCTGGAAGTGGGGGAAACTTTTGGGTGTTAGTTGTCAGTAAGGAGCAGCTCCAGCTTTTTCTCTGGAAATAAAAAGGACTTTGTGGGGAGAAAAAAATCCCTGTCCCAACCTCAGCTTTGATTTTTGGGGTGAAGGAAGAAAAGAGAGGATTTTTCATGCTCTTTTCTCCTGCAAACACCATCTCAGGTGGGTTGTGCCAGGTGCCAAAAGCTGTGCCCCTTATTCCCTGTGGGGATCCTTATATCCTGGCCTGTATTTATTTAAAAGGGAAATTTTATTTCCTTTTGCTGCAGGGAATAAGAAAGGAAAAAAAAAAAAAAAAAGAATTAAAAAGAAGGGGGCAAATTTTTTCACAGGGAACAAATCTCATTTTCAGGAGTCCTGACAAAATGAGCCATAAAATTACAATATTTCAAAGTGCTTTGTAATTCTAGCGAGGACGGCTCTACATCATGGAATCTGAAAGCTCAGAAAATATAAAACTCATTAGATTAAAATAAACCACCTACTGCAAGGGAGAAAAGCTTATTTATCAATATCAATTTACTCCTGATTGCCCCTGTTCTGCAATTTGTTATTTTTGGGAATTATGATTTGGGTATGGCTCACGCCAATACGGGGGTGGGAATAATAAAAAAAAAATTAAAAAAAAAAAAAATCAGAATTAACTTGTAATTTTTTCCTTTTGAATCCTACTTATTGTAAAGCCCTGGCCAAGAGGCAATAATGAGGAGGAAAGGTGCATTTCTAGCAGTGCTGCTTTTTTTTTTTTTTTTTTTTTTTTTTTTTTATTTTTAAAGGGGCAGAGGGCTGGGGAAGCTGGGAAATCAGGAGAGTGGCCAAATTTAGGGATGCTGCAGTGGGGTTCCATGGAGGATGAGGTGCCAGCACCCTCCTAAAGCAGGGAGCTGGTGAAATTTGCCAATTTTTCACATTTAGGGATGCAGATGTGGGATGTTCCATGGAGAGTGAGGTGTCAGCAGCCTCCTGGAGCACGGAGCAGAAGGCATTTGCCAAATTTTGGGGTGCAGTTGTGAGATGTTCCATGGAGGAGAGGTGCCAGGCAGCTCCTGGAGCGTGGAGCTGGTGGGATTTTCCAATTTGCCACATTTTGGGATGTAACAATGGGATTCAATGGGGGTGAGGTGCCAAGAGACCCCTGGAGAATGTGGATTTTTCACATTTAGGGATGTAGCAGTGGGGATCCATGGAGAGTGAGGTACCAGGAGGCTTCTGGAGCATGGAACAGGTGGGATTTGCCACATTTTGGGATGCAGCAGTGGAATTCCATGGAGAATGAGGTGCCAGGAACATGGAGCAGGTGGGATTTACCAAATTTAGGGATGCAGTTGTGGGATGATCCACTGAGAGGGTGAGGTGCCAGGAGGCTCCTGGAGCATGGAGCTGGTGGGATTTGCCAATTTGCCACATTTAGGGATGCAGCAGTGGGTTCCCATGGTTGTGAGGAGGCAGCATCCTCCTGGAGCAGGTGGGATTTGCCACATTTAGGGATCCAGCAGTGCTGTGAAAAAAGCCACTTCCCAGGCTTGGAAAAGAGCAGGCTTTGGAGAAATCAGGCTGAAAATCCTCTGCTTGACCCCAGCAGATCCCTGAATTTGCAAACCCTGGATTTGCTGGAGTTTCCTCAGCTCTGTGTGCCTTGGGAGCAGCTGCCAGCAGATGGGGAAACCTCTGGTTTAACATCAGAGCCTTGGCAGCCAGGAGGAGGCAACACCTGAGCTCCCAGGGAGGTTTCCATGCTGGAAACTGCACTGAGTGCTTCCTCCAAAGAGGAAAGGCACAAGGTGCAATTTAATCTGCTCCTAACCACAATTTTTTAAGTTCTCCCCAGAGGCTTCTCCATCCTCTTCCTCAAATTTGCAGTGTTTGAGTGAAGCATCTCAAGGAGCTGCAATATTAATGAAGACAGAGAAAATCAAAATGACATTTCAGGCAATTACTTACATAATGAAGTGACTGGCTTGGAATACCCAATATTTAGATTTATCCTGGCACTCCAAAGGGGATGCTGCCAGTAAATTGTTTCTCCACTGCCCTGGTGCTTTTTAAGCACAGGCTGTGAAGCTGGAAAATAATGTTCATGCTCACTTGGGCTGAGAGTGATGCTGTTTGAGAAGAAAGTTGGTGTTTTCCTCTGTGGCACATCATTTCCATCTCATCCTTTCTGCCTGCAGCACCAAGAGTTTGGGCTCTGCATCCCATGCTGGCTGAGATTTCCCCAAAACCTATTAAAGCAGGGAGGAAATTGAGATGTTTGGGTTTTCTTAACCACAAAAACCTATTCTGCCTTTTTTTTTTTTTTTTTTTTTTTTTTTTTTTTTTTTTTTTTTGCCAGGGTTTCCTGGGAAAGTGGCTATTTTTGTTCAGAAACTGGGATTTTGGATGTTTTTGGATGTTTTGCTGACACCAAGCAGAAATGAGAAGCCTGTTATGGGGTGGAGGTTTAAACTCTCCTGCCCTGTGTTTTCTGGAGTGATGGGCATGATTACACCTGAATGTTTTTCCAGGCTTGCACTGAAACACCTGCAGATGCACAAAATGCACCATTTTTCTTGTCTGGGGACAGGCCTCCAGCTCAGAGCCTCTCTGTAGCAAAATAGCAGGAGAAATTAGAATTTCAGGCCCTTTCTGTGGTGACAGAGCTGTTACAAGCTGTCTTCTCTGACACATCCATCAGTAAAAATAAAGATAAGTGTAGCTGGAGCTCCTTTGGGAGGATTTCTAAGAGGGGGGCAGAGCTCTTTTTCCCTTAGCTGGGTTGGGATAACTCTGCCCACTGTGCTTTAAAATCCAGGTGTGTGAATTTCCTGGCAAAGGGGCACTTGGCTGTTTGGGAAAAGCTCATCCCAGCTGGGGCTGCTCCTCTCCTGCTCGTTGTGGTGGAGAGAAAGGAGGTTTGGGAAGCAGAAAAATGAAAAGAATGGAGTATCCTCCAGGTGAATGCTGGCTCCCATCACTGATGTCCTGACATTGGGGACACCAAGGGCTGCACCCTGAGCTTGGTTTTGGGGGGCAAGATCACATCTGCCAGGTGCTGGCTGGGCTTGACACTGCCTCTCTTCTTTGGCAGGAGCCATGGAGCCTCAGGGGGCTGCTGCCAGCAAGATCCTGCCTCTGCTCCTGCTCCTGGAGCTGGTCTCTCCAGGTAAGTCTGCTTGCAAGGCACAGACTGGTGGTTCCTGTGCTCCTGCTGGGGTGAGCAAATCTCCTCTCTCCATCCCACAAAATCATAGGGACCTGCACATGGTGCTCCCACTTTTCCTGCAGTCCCTGCTGTCTGCACACCTGGCTCTTTTTTTTTTTTTTTGGGAGGGGCTGGGAAAAGCCTTGGAGAAGGCTGGATGTGCTGGTGAACCAGTGGATGCTCCCAGTGTTATCCCAGTGGAAAGCTCTTGGCTGCTTCCAGATGTGGCTTTACCAAGGCAGGGCTGCTGCTGGAGCTGGCATGAGGTCAATTTATGGAAATAGAACCTAAATAAAACTGGAGGGATGTGAACCAGAAGCTTGGTAGCTGTACAGCAGCAAAATGGGGACCAGAACCATGCTTTAGTATAAAATACCTCCTGTCCAAGCTGCAAAACGTCTTTTCTCATTCCAGATGAGGAGAAAGGCAGGACTGTGGGCTAGAAGAGCCTCCTCTGTAAGCTCTTTCCACTGATGCTCTGGGTTTTTTCTGGCAGGGATCTGGTGGGGCAATGGCTTTTTGGTGCAGAAATGTGTGATAAAAACCCACAGGGTGCATAGGAGCTGTGAATGTGCAGCAAAGCCCCGTGAAATTTGGGATTGTTGCATGGCTGGCCTCCCCCCCTGGGTGCTGGTGTGGGGAGAGGCTGGCTGATAAACAATAGCCAGTGTGTGTCCATGTGATAGCACTGTGCCCTTTGGAATAAAGGCTTTTTTTCCCCCCTCCTGGAGGCTGGAGATGGCCTGCCCAGATTGGCAGGCTGATTAAGCAGTCAGAGGATGACATGAGCTGTGAGTGACAGGCACAGTCAATCTCCCTCTGGTGTTGGATCAAGGAGAGCCTCACTGGCTAACTCTGGGAAAGGGGACAAATAAGGGGAAAAAAAGCCAGTCCAGCAAATCCTTTGCTTCCCTGAGAAGTCACTGCCAGTCTGTCCTGGGGTGGGGGCTCATCCCACAGTGACAAACTGCACACCCTGGGCAAACAGGGATTTGGAGGCTCTGCAGTGCTCCAGCCCTGCTCTCCTAAACCCTGCCCAGGGCTTGGGATGCCATCCCTGTGATAAGCAAGTGCTGGCACAGCTGCTGTGCCTGGGACAGGGATCAGCTCAGGGATGCTCTGCAGGAGGGGAGCAGCTCATCCCAGGAGGTTTGCAGAGCTCCTGGTGAAGAAATGAACTGGGATATTAGGGGAAAGGGAGCCTGAGTGGGATTGGAGTGTTTGGAAAAGGATGGTTCAGCCCAGTGGAGTCTTCCTGCCTGGGATAGGGATCAGCACAGGGATGCCCAGGTGGGGAGCAGCTCATCCCAGAAGGATTGCAGAGCTCCTGGTGAAGAAATGAGCTGGGATATCATAGGCAAGGAGGGTCTGAGTGGGATTGGAGTGTTTGGGAGGGGATGGTTCAGCCCAGTGGGGTCTCCCTAACTGGGACAGGGATCAAGGGATGCCCAGGTGGGGAGCAGCTCATCCCAGGAGGTTTGCAGAGCTCCTGGTGAAGAAATGAGCTGGGATATCACAGGCAAGGGGAGCCTGAGTGGGATTGGAGTGTTTGGAAAAGGATGGTTCAGCTCAGTGGTGTCTCCCTGCTCCTGCTGCAGGAGGTGAGCTCAGAACTCCATCTCCTCTTCTCCAGGCTCAGGTTTCCCAGCCTCTCCCAGCATCTTCACAGCCTCCTCTGGAGCCTCTCCAGCAGGTCCAGCTCCTTGCTGTGCTGAGGGTTACAGGGGTGGTGCATCCCAGGGTATAACTGGGTGGCTGTGGCAATCTCCCAGGAGGAAGCTGCAGCCTTCATCCCTCGGGATTGGCAGCCCAGCCTTTCCCAGCTCTCAGGTGCTGCTCTCCCTCCTCCCTGAGCACACAGATCCCCTGTGCCAGGTGCTCTGGAAGTCTCCCAGCACCTGCCACAGCTGGATTTGGAAAGTGCAGCTTATTTTTAGCTCGCTGGTGGATGTTAAGAAATGTATTTTGAGGCAGAAAGGTTTTGCAGAAGCCAGTCCTGTGTGCCAAGGGCTGCTTGGAGGTGTTTTAGCCTCATTTGCCCCTCCTGGAGCCTGCTGGCCCAGTGTGGCAGCTGGTGACAAGTGAGCTGCTGAGCCTCTGGAGATGCTCTCAGCTCTCCAATAACCCATTTTGTCAGGTTCCTTTTTATTTTCTTTCCAGGTGCTTAACTCCAGAGGCTGGGATTTAAATGTGCCTTTGCAACACTGCTGCCTCCAGCCTTTTCCCATTTCTCAGGGTGCTTAACCAAGCTGGTGCCTCAGGAAAGAGGGCAGCGCTGACAAAATCCCTGCCTTGTTTTGGAGGGTGCCCTGGGGCTGCTCCCCCACCCTGTGCCCACATCCCCAGGAGCAGATTTATCAGATGCACACCTGAGAGGTGTCTGGGAGGTCTCAGGAGCATCTCTGAGAGCTTGCCAGGCTGAGAGGGTGCTGAAGCTTGCTCTGCTCTCCTTCCCTGAGGTGGGGTGCTGAGCACGCTGCACCAAACCTTCCTGGGAAACCATCACATCATCCTCTCCCTCCACCTCTTTCCCTGGAGCAGCAGATCTCTGCTGCCTGGCCCTTTCCCTGCCTTTGTCACTCTCCCACGTGCCCTGCACTTGGCTCTGTCCCCTGATGAGGCTCCGGGGCGAGTGGGAAGGAGGAGCCCGGCTATTAGAGGTGAAAGGAGGCAATTAGAGGGAGAGGCAGAGGCACGGGGCTTTGCTGGGCTGGCTGGCAAGGCAACACAGCCAGGTATTAATCCTGGCCTAAACCAATAATTGATGCTCTTGGTGCCCGTGCTGTCGGATCTCCCCCTCCCCTCTGCCTTTTGGAAATCCAGAAAGGATGGTGCAGGGAAGTGATTCCCACGTGGAGGACCTCGTGGGGCTTAGCCCTTGTCCTGGGAGCCTTCCTGAGCCTTTCCCAGCCTTGGGAATAACTCCTTGTCTTTTGTCCTCTTCCCAGGCCAGGGCAACCGCCTGCCATACTTCATCAACTACTTCTTTGACACCTACCTGCTGATCAACGAGGACACCCCTGTGGGTAAGTGGGACGGGCCCCACGGAAGAGGATGGCAAAGGAATGCTTTCCTTTTGATTGGCAGCTGGAGCTTTTCTTTCTTTCTTTAGCTGGGGATGGGTATTTTTTTGGGGTTGTTTTTTTTGGGTTTTTTTTATTAAATGCAGAAATCGACCCGGCGCCCTGCCAGGCTCTCAGTCCATTAAACTTGTGCTCTTCAATCAGGGCTCCTGACTGGCTCCTAATGTGGGAGGAATCGATTGGGAGGCTGGGATGGAGGCCCCTTCTCCCATTTTAAGGAAGGGCTCTTGCTGCACCCACGTGGCTCTGAGAGATGCTGAGGGTTGGGAGAGTCTGGGGGGATCTCCAGTGACTGCCCAGCTCACCCTGCACTTCCAGCTGAGCCTTCTGACCCTTCTAGGGGGCATTTGCAGCCCCTGTTGTGGGGTTTGGGGTGGTGTCTGGGCAAGCAGGCTTGGTTTGGGTGGATGGTGCAGGCTCCTGCACAGAGCTCACCCCCAGGAGAAGCCCTGGAAAGCAGCAGGAGTGAGAGCTGGATGGGAGCAGCTTAATGGGAATGCTCCCTCACAAAGCACCTTGCCCTCCAAACACTTGAGCCTGAAATATCTTATGGGAATTGGACTGAACTTCTATTTTCTCAGGAAATAGGGAGATTTCCTTCAGCCTGCTTTCCAGCGAGACATTATACCAGTCAAGTTGTTCATGGAATTACTTTGGCAGTCAAAATTTCATTTCTTTTTAACTATTGCACTCTGTGTGTATATGTAATTGACTCTTAGGAATATTGGCACCTTGAGATTTTGTTTCCAGATGCACCAGGGGGAAATGCCAGCCTGGGAAGTGTTGACACACACACACAGTTATTTCTGTGTTTCCTGCTGTTGGTAGGTGTTTTTTGTGTTAAGCATTATTAACTTAAAAAAAAACAAAAAACAACAAAGTAGCATCTGGAAACACCTCTCTGACACCCTGAACAGTGTGTGGTGCCTGTTCTCTGAGGGGGAAAAAAAAAAAAGTGGTTTTTTTTGAGGTCTGTTTGAGCACCCATCCCTCCCTCCAGCATCCCCTCCCTCCAAACCCAGCAGCTCCCTGCCTGCTGCCTGCAGTGCCAAAAGGGATCTTAAGCAACAATTAAGAGATCATTCCCCCTCTAATCACTTACAAGAGTAAATTAGTCTTGTCAGGAGCTATTAAGACAGAGAGCTCTGAATTCATTAGGCGAGATTGGGCCGAGGGAGCTGCTGGCACTGCTGCAGGTCCAGGCTGATTAATTTCTCCCAAAACATCATCAATGCCCATCTGTTTCATTTAGGTCTGGGGAGAGCAATTTTCAGGTGGACTGACCCTGTAGTCAGTTATTTCACCCAGAAGAAATGGGAACACACACACACACGTGCAGAGGGAGTGGGAGATGGGAGATGCTTGGAGAAGAGGGATGATGATGGCATGGGCAAGGCAGGGCCAGCTGCCAGCAGCTGTTTCACTTGGAAAATGGGAGTTCTGGCTGGGCAACACCCCTTGGGAGAGGAGTATGCAGGAGAGGGGTCGTCCATCTCCATCCTGCTGCTGTTTGCCTTAGGAGAATCATCCCAAGGGCCATTTCACTTAACCCCAGTGCCAGCAGAGAGTGGGCTGCTGCATCCCTGGGCTTGCCAGCAGGTGGGAATGGGCAGGCAGCACTCCAGGCTGGTTGGTTGGGGTCCCTGCTGCTGCCAGGGGAGCGTCCTCTTAGCATAATGTAATGGCTGGAGTCTAATTGCCCAGCAAATGGATTTGCTGTGAGCAGGGCAGGAGTGGGGAAATGAAGATGATCCATCATGTCAGCTCTGTAAGTAGCCTCATAACCACCTAGCTTGGCTTCACCCAGGTTTCTCTGAGTTTCATGCCTCAGTGCCTCCCAAAATGTGTGACAAATTCCACTTCCCTTCATCCCAGTGACAGCATCTCTGGAATAATGCTGTGTAAAGGGGTGGGGAGCACTTCAGCACTGCACTTGAGGTGATAACATGCACCAGGGTCACCCAGGTGGGAACAGTGCGTCCCCTTCAGACCTTGGTAATTCGTGCCTTGCCCAAAACCAGCAGAGGGATTTAGTCTGGGGGTCTTAGCTCAGGTTGCACAGGGCTGTGAGCACCTGGGAGGTGCCCTGAATATGGCAGAGGGTTTGTCCTGGTGTGAAGGACAGGTGTCTGCCAATAAAGACAGGAGCTTCTCTTTGAAATGGAGAATGTAAACCCCCTCCCTCCTAATTATTATAATTTTGAAATTAAGGGGCTCTCAGGCAAAGATAGGGGAATTAGGAATAACAGTTATTTACTAGGAAAATGAAAATAGAAATGCAGTATTACAAAGAACAATCCCAAAACCCTGCCAGAGTCAGAATCCAAGCTGACACCCGTCAGTCACTCAGGGTGTTGGCACAGTCCCATTCAATGGTGGCTGCATCCTCCTGCAGGGGCAGATGTGGTTCAGCTGGAGCAGTGCTCCTGGAGAAGGTGCAGTTTTCCTCTGAAGGTGCAGGGATGATGTGGAAAGGTCTGGTTTTCCTCTGGAATCCAGTGGAAAGATGGATAACTTGCTGTCCAAAATCTCAGTTTTTATCTGGGTAGGAAAGGCTTGGCTGCTCCCCTGGCTGGAGCATCTCCCAGTGGGATGATGGAATTTTATCAGTCATGCAGTGGGACTGAATGGGCCAGCAGCAGATGATATCTTCCTGGAGGGAGGATGGGCTGTGGGAAAGATAAAGATGATTGCCCCAGCTGGTTTAAAGATGGCCCATTAGCAGAGGATATGTGCCATGGAGATGAGGGTCAGGTGGGAATTGCTGCAGCTCCACAGCCTCAGCTCTCTGGGATGCCTGGTGAGAGGCTCTGCCCCACATCCCCCAAATTTGGCTGCCTCAGCACCTCCCATGTTTCACCCCAAGTCAGCAAATCCCAGGTCAGGAGCAGTGAGGGGTGGCAGCCCTGGGCAGTGCCAGCTCAGCACCACATGCAGTGACCCAGGCTGTGCTTGCTGCTCAGAGCCCCCTTTTCCTTCCCTCTGGCCCCGTGGCTCTCCCAGCATGGATGGATGGCTGGCTGACAGGGAATTTCATGGGTTTCCTGCCCTCTTTTCTCTCTGTGCAGCTTTTGCTGAGCTGGCAAAGGCTGTGACCAGAGGAATTTCACCACTACATCTAAACCTTGCTCTTTGCAAGACCCACTTCAGACTGGGCTGTGGCAGGCACTGCCCATGGAGTTGTGATCCCACTGCCTAAGGGGAGCCAGGGAGGGTGGAGTGCACTGAGGTGTGACCCCTCCAGCCTGCTGGGACACGATTATTTCACCAGAAAACCAAAGAGGAACGTGGCATCTCACAGGCAGGGTGCTCAGGTGGATCTGAGGCAGTACATCCCTCTCCTTGTGGATGATTTTATTTAATTCCCTCTCCTAGACAAGGACCAGGCCAGAGGGCTTTTCTCCTTCCATCCTCCACACTCTGTATCTATCCATCCTTTCCAAGGCTATCATCTCTTCCAGCACTGCCTTTCTGTGCTCTAGCCCTGTGCAGGGAGATGTTTTGGCACCCAGGAAGGGTCCCTGGGGGTGCTGGGGCACTCAAGCTGCTGCTGGAGATATGGTTATCAGTGTGGGATTGAGCACTGAAAGCTGTTTGATCCCACAGCTGTCAGCAGCTGCTGTGCCCAAGCTCCTCTAGGTTCATCACTGGAAGGAAAAAGACCAAAAAAAAAAAAAGCTGGCTCTCTGATCCCTGCATGCTTCTGGAGTGGTTAAATCATTTCAGAGCTGATTTGGCCTTTTAGGAAGGGTAATTCCAGAGGAATGTGCCAGGCTCTGGCTGTGTGGCTGGAGATTTTGTGGTTTCAAAGCTTCCTTGTGGCCATTCTCCTCCACAAAGGGAGACCTCACCTTCCTCTGCAGTGTTTATCCATCACCCCATGGCTGTTTGCTGCCTGAAATTGAATTTTCAGGGTTCTGGAGTGCTCTTCAGAGGAGCAGCCTCATTTCTAAGGGTGCTGATGGCCCTAATGAACAGCAATATTTGAGGAGGAGAGCTTAAGCAGAGGATCTCAGCTCTCCCAACCCAAGCCCTCCCTCTGTCATTGATGAAATTACTTGTAGAGCTGCAGAAAGTACAGATTCTTTAATGGGAACTTAAGGCTAGAAAATCAGTTATTCCCAACATCAGGGAAACTTAAGGTTAAAAAAAAAAAAAAAAAAAAAAAAAGCCCTGCTCCCACCCAAACCCTTAACCCTGCATCATTAAATTAATCACTTCATCAATCACTTAAACTTTCATATCTGCTTTGCTAATAGGCAGTAACATTAATGCTTCTGGTTAAGGAGGGGAGTGGGGAGAAGGAGGGAAGGGTGTTTGCAGCATGGACTCATTAACATGCCAGGGTAACCCTGCTCCTCTCAAACCTCCCACAGGTTTGATCCTGCCACCTTGTGAGCCCTGCCAAAGGGGCCAAGCCCTTTCCAGGGAGAGGGAGGAAGATGTGTGAGTTTGGTAATGAGGGCTGGGGTGATTTTTACATTTTTTTTAATGTCTGGGATGGCTTCAGCAGCGTTAATTATCTGTACAGAGCTGGCTGTAGGAGCTTTATTTGCAGGCTGGCTGCTCTGGAATACCCAGGCTTGGATGTCAGCACTGCCCCAGCCCAGGTAAATTGAGCCTAGGCTGATTAACATGGGTGCCAAAACTGATAAATAGCAGGGATAATGATGTGAGTCAGTCTTAACAAAGAAAAAGAAACACAGGAGGGGTAAAAAGCACATATATATTGGTATGTGTGTATATATTCAAGTTAGGAGACATATATTTTATTTTTTAAAATTATTATTATTAATTTATTTATTTATATTTGAGGTATTCATGTTCCAAGGGAATATTATTAGCCAAGGGTATTTCCCTGTGCTGGGGGGAAATACTTGCATTTGCATACACTCATAATTTTATTATTGGTGGGGAAGGTGAGCTGTGGTTTCACTATCAGAAAAAAAAAAAATCAAAAAACAAACCCTGGTTGCAAACAGTGATGAACAGGCTTGTGTGTTTTGCCAGGTTGGAAACTTGATGTATTTGGGGGTTGTGTGAGCTTAAAAAATAAGGAAAAATTCTGACTTTAACTCCTTTACCCCCTGCTTCTGATGTTGGCACATCTGAGATCTCTGCAACCTGGATCTGCCCCTGGATCCCTGGAAGTGTCCAGGGCTGGATTGGATGGGGCTTGGAGCAGCCTGGAATAGTGAAAGGTGTCCCTGTCCCTTTCCACCCAAACCAATGACTCTTTTAATAGAATTTTCAGGCTAGTGAAGAAATTACCCTTTCAGTTAAAAATTCCTATAATTGGGCACTGTGGAAGTCTTTTCTTGATGAAAAAAAAAAAAAAAAATCGAACTATTTGTTGCCACCAGCATCAGTTGGTGTAGCACAAGCCAAAAAAAAATGCAGAGGGGGGGAAAAAAACCCAACAACAAAGAGTTAAGGAAGGTCCAGCCACTTTTGGAAGTCATCAGAGCAATTAAAACGTGAAAACTTTTACAAATGATGAAAAACTGCCACATTCCAGTGTGGAAACAGGCAGGTAGAAGAGAATATTTCTGGAAAAGTTTTTTGGTTTTTTTTTTTGGTTTTTTTTTTTTTTTTTTTTTGTGGAATGCTGCTCCTGCTGTTGGGAATCACTGGGTGGAAGCTGCTGCTGTCCCAGTGAGCATCCTGTGTGTGGGGCTGGGGTGCTGGAGCATGGCACACTGTGTTGATGCCTCTTGGGCAGCTTGTTTTCCCACTTTTCCCATGTTTTTGGGTCTCCCCAGTGTTGCTGCACGTCTCCATCCCCTCCCCACGTCCCAGGATTTAAACTGGTTTATCACCAGTGTTTGCTGAGGCACCCTGCTGCCTTTGGGTGGTTTAATGTGCTTGATTGGCAGGAGGAGTTAATACACTGGTTCCTCCTGTCAAACTGCTCATTGATGGCTTTTGAATTAACTGCAGCCACTTGGGGAGAGGGGGGGGAGAGAAAAACCTTGTTGGACAACCCTGTGGAAACATCTGTGCTGGTCAGGGCAGTGGGAAAAGCTCTCCTGAAGATTTATTAATATTGCTGGCTACACCAGGGGGAAAGATTTCAAGCACTTGACGTTTAATGGTTAGTAACTCAATTTTATTCCATTCATCTGCATGGCTTTGTCAGCTCTCTGCCCTGTGGAGGCTCTGGTGCTGGATCACAGAGGTTGTCTCGCTGCCTGTGGGCAATTAGGAGGGTGATTTGGTACCTGGATCCAAAGAAACCTTTTTATTTTTTTCCCTTTTCTAATTGATTATTAGCTCTGAAGTGAGAGCTGGTGTCGTGGAACATAAGCAGTGATGTGGTGGCTTTGCTTGCTCTGCTGTTTTGGTTTCAAGCAGTTAATTTGGGAAGAAGAGGAGGGGGGATAAAAAAGAGATTTTGAAATGTATAAAGTCCAAGGGAGATGAACAATTTGGGGTTTGGAGAGAAGTGAGGGGCATCCTCCCAGGCAGAGATTAATGGTTGTTACTAATGATTTTGGGAAATTGAGGGGAAGGAATAAGATGTGGCAGAAGACTGTAAAATAAGTAAGAGCACTGCAGAAAACTCTGGAAATGCACCTTTTCCCACCTGACAGCAGCATCAAATTAAACACATCCTGCTGGATAAAGCAGCAGAGAAAAAAAAATTAAAAAATCCCTGTAAAGGAGCAGGGATGTGTGGTGAGGGGAGCACACAGAAATCACCAGCAGCTTTCCTAGGGGCACAAAGGTGGGGGGAAAAAAAAATCCCCCAGGATTTGCTTGTTGTTGTTTGCCTTGGAAAAATTGTCTGTGCTCCCATCAGGTGCAGAGAGCATCAGCCAAAAGTCCTTGCCCACCTGGCTTTGATAAGAGTCAGAAATCAAGGCTCTGTGTTGGGGGGAAATAAAAAATTCCAAGCTGGTTTTGTTGCACTGCAACGGGATTGCCTCGTGGAGCCATAAAAATTTGGCAGCATCCCCAAAGTTCACAGAACACTGGCAGGAGAATGAGTTCCTCTGGTGCTGGGATGCTCCACAGGCAGTTTCTGGCAGACACAGGAGGGAAAGGATCTCCCAGGGAAGAGGGGAGGCCTCTGGATTTTAAACCAGGAGCTTGACATTGCATTCCAGGTTGTTAGTTGGGGGGTGCAATTATTATTTTATTTCAGAAGCCAAAATTGCTGTGCTTGGTGGGCATCCTGCTGTAAAATCAGGATTCTGTTGGAGAAATTCTTTTCCACTGGTGCTATTCCCCCCTCCAGCCCCCAGAAGCAGAAATTCACCCCAGGACCAGCAAATTCTGTGGATGCTCTGGGTTTGCTCTGTGTGCATCCTCTCCCCTGTCAGATCATCCAGAGGGATGCTGCTCCCAGGAGTGGAGGAATGCCCTCCAAAAGGAGTTTTCCTGCTGTGGATCTGCATCTCTGTTGGACAAGATGCAATGTCAGTATTTGGGGTGCCCTGGCTGGAGGGGGGTGACAAGGCAGGGCTGCTTTGCCAGGGAGGGGCTCATCCTTGTTTCCCATTAAACCCCACTGCAAGTGGCCCCAGGTGGTTGGATAATGGCATCCCTAATTGTGCTCTGGACGAGATTAACTTCTTATCTGGCAGCCTGACATCTTTATTGTTATTAATGTGTGAATAATGCACCGTGGTGGGGTTTTTATGCACGGCTTTGGTAGCAAATATTTTCCTTTTGTTGACTGGTGCCTGTTACTTTGTCAGCTTTGTACAAAGGTGGGGAATCCCAGAGGTTAGGGAATGCTGCTCCTATTTCTTTTCCTTGTTAAAAGGTCATTGCACTGCAGCTCCTGCCCTTTATTTCTTCTGTGAGTGAGCAATTCCTCTGCTGAGTCTGGAGTTTGGTGTTGGAATGGGACATGGAGGATTTGGGACCATCAGCCAGATGGGGCTGGGATCTTGGGGTGTGTAGGGGATAGGGAGGTTTGGGATGATGCCAGGCATGGCTGAGGGTGCTCTGGCAGGGGCTGGATCCATTTTTTGGTGCTGGCTGGGAAGGGAGAGGGAGCTGTGGAGGGTGGGAGGCAGCTCCATCCTGTCTGCTCCAGGAAAAGTAGTTTCTGTGATGTAACTTGCTATTAAACAGGATAACAGGGTCAATAATGCCTTTGCCTGGGAGAGCTTCAGCCAACACTTCTATCAAAACCAATATTAATTTTCACTAATTAGGAGCTGCAGCTAATGAGTGTCACAGCTAATTTGCCTCATCCATAAGGAGGGAGAGGAGGGGGTCGGGCTCCTGGGATCAGAATCTGCCTCCTCCCTGCTCCCCCTTTCCTCATGGCCCAACATCTGCTTGTCACCTGCTTGCAGGGACATGGGAATGTGTGTGTGGTCCTCTGCTGCCTTCCTTGGAGTCTGGGAATGCTTTGGGAATGCTTTGGGAAGGAGCTGGATGGGGAGACAAACCGTGCAGCAGGTGTTGGCTGCTCCGGCGAGGGGAGGGAAAAAGAGCTTGGAAGGATGTGCAAGGGAAGTTTTGGGAAAGAAAAGGAACGTCCTTTTGGGAAGAAAAACAGCTTCCCCCTGTTGTCCTGAAGGGGAAATTGTAGTGGAGTGTTTGCCCTTGAAAATCCTTAATTTCCAAAGTCTTTATTGTGTGCTTTTTCCCTGTTCCCTTCCATTACTTTTGTCCACACAAGCCAGCCTGGAAAGCACCAAACAGTGAAGCAGTGAGTCTGTCACCATCCATACTCTTGTGACTTGCTCTAGGGAGCCTTTCTCTCATCTTTGGTTCTGTGACAAGCATTAGAAATGTTTGTGGGGAGTGAGTTTTTGTGAGCAGATATCTTCAGTGCCGTGCAGGTCGTCCTCCCTCACGGGTCACAGGCAGGAGCATTCCATGGATGTTGCCAAGAGTGCTAAAAGAAGGCAAATTTCTGGTTTGGAACCCGCCCTGTTTGGCTTGTAAACTTGATTTGATGGCTCAGAGGAGGGAAGAAAGGGCACAGTGAACACTGTATCCCTCTGAAACATCTTTATAGTCCCCGCTTTCTAAACAAGTCGAAGAATTATCCACAGGGACTATTGCTTGGAATAGGAATACACTAGAGAAATTTGTGCTCTGCTGTCAGACAGCTCGTCGTTAGGGACAGCTAGAATTGACTGAATAAATGATTCACTGGTTTTATTCTCGTTGCCCTGACTGTAAACCTCAGGAGTGTTCCCTGTCGGAATCGATCCGTTCCGCCGCGAGCGGCACGTGCGCCACCAGCCCAGGAGAAAAACCCAGTCCAAGAGATCTTTCCTCCTTTTTGGGGTGTCTGGGGCCTTGGGAAAAGAGCTTGGCTTTCAGGCACGTCCTGGGAAACCCCAGGAAAGTGATGTGCAGAGAAGAGCCTGTTTTGGAAACCAGCTGATCCCCAAGCATCATTTCGGGGCATCCCATGAGGTTCAGGTGGGAACTGCTTGTGGTCCTGCCTCTCATCCATGTGCTTGGTGGGCTTTGCCTCCATGTTATCCAGCTCCTCCTTGTTTGGGCAGGTGTTTTTTTGGGTTTTTTTTTTGTTTTGTTTTGTTTTTTTAGCTGTTGGCCTGAATTTGCCACCCAGCCTGCAGCAGCTCCCAGAATGTGTTTTCCCTCTGCCTGCTCCAAGGCTGCACTGTTTGGATTTCTTGTTCTTCAGCAGCTCCCCCTGTGTCTGTCATCAACCTCAATGGGGATAGGAGAATATATAAACATAGATAATAACAGATATATAATATACAGAAGAAATTTGTGCATTTTCTGGTGGCCAACCCCTGCTGTCCCTTTGGTTTGGGCCAAGGTGGCTGAGAAAGTTTCTTGGAGCTTATTGCCCAGGGAAAAGCGACCTTCAGGCAGAGTTCTTGGGGGACAAAAAAGCTTCCCCAAGCGTGACAGATTTGACTATAAATCTCCAGATTAATGCCCAGGTTCCCAAGGTCTGTCATCCTGCCTGGCACGTGAGCTGCTCAAAAACAGGCTCATCAGTCATCTGGGAGGCTGCAGGATGCCTGGAGGGGACACGAGGGACAGATGGGACAACATCCTCCTCTGAGGGCATCCCAACACCTGAGGAGCCTGGGGTTAGGTCTCAGGCAAGAGGAGAAAGAGAAGCAGGAGAAATATCTGGGGTGAGGAGATGGGCTGAGACACCCCCCCAGGGTCTCTCTTTTCTTCTCTTTTTTTTTTTTTTTTTTTTTCTTATGGAAAGAGTAAAACTGTTTTTAAAGTGGATTCATCCTGAGTATCTCTTACTGGTACAGGTATTAAGCTGGTTATGAATTTCTTGCACTTTCCCTCCTAGGAAAATCCTTCCCTTATTCCTTTTGAGTTCTCTCTTGACTGATAAGGTTTATTATCACTCTTTGATAACCACAGATATAATCTCAGCCCAAATTTGAGGAATTTATGAGAGTTACCTAGGCCAGGGTATCTGCATCCTGCCAAGGACAAGGGATAGAAGAAAGGACAGCCAAAAAAAAAAAAAAAAAAAAAGAAGAATGGCTCTCATTTAATGGGAAGGGGAAAAGAGGTGCATTTCTTGCTGATGGCAGCTCACTGCTCACAAACACTGCATGGAAGTGCGTGTGGTGTGGTTGGACTGGGGGGCTGAGTTTATTTTATTTATTTTTTTATTTTATTTTTTTTTTTTTTTTTCTCTGAGGTTTTTAGCTGTGTCTCCTCTGGGGCAGTGTCCCCAGGGCTGTGGGATGGATCATCTCTTGGCTGTGATGCATTTTTTGCAAGAAATGAATGGGTCTTGCATAAATGAGTGCAAGATTCATTTGTGGACATCCATAAAGTCCCTCAGCAGGGCCAAGGGGCTGCTGTGGATTCAACCTGGAAATAGTTTGGAGAGAGTAAGGTGGGTTTTCTTCATCCAATAAATGGCACAGGGTGGGTTCAGCTCTAGGGAATGTGCTCTCAAGAGGCTGGGTTTGCTCCAGAGGGGCTGGAAAAATGGATGTGTGTGACACCTGCTGGGTCACAGGAGTCTCTGATGTGTACAAGAACAGGGAGATGCTGAATTTGGTGGTCAATACCCATTTCTCCCTCAATCAGGGCTCCAGGGGGAGGAGAAGCTCTGAAAGTCTTCACTCTGAGCAATTGAAAGGAAAAAGCCTAAAACTGGGACTTATTGGATCACTTTTCTCTCCATAAATTTCCACTTTTAGAACAGTCTGTGAAACCTCAGTGATTGCTTTCTTTTTGCTTTCAAACAACCCAGCAGCTGGGTTTTAGAGCGTGGAGTTTTGGGTTCAGTTTGGATTTTGAAATGTTATTTGGTTTTTTTGACCAAAGGAGGTTTTTTTTTGGTTTTTTTTTTTTTTAGTTGATCTGGATTGGTCTTGATTTTTTTTTTTTTCTTTTTTTTGTGGTTGATCTGGACACTGGATGAGGGGAGTGTGTAGGCTCAGCCACCTCTTGAAGCTCTGACCCAGCCTGCAGAAAGAGCAGCCAGGTTCTCATGGGTCATCTTGGCCAGGGGAATCATAGAATCCTTAGTAAAAACCTTAAAAAAGAAAAAATAAAAAATCAGACCTTGCTATTTCAGCTAAGCTAGCTGCTAGCCTGATAAGTTCCCATGAGAAAAGAATCATAAGAACAAAAATCAGTTTGCATAACAACCTATTCTTGTGAGAAAACAGTTTGCACCTATAAAAATAACAAAGTCTACCCCATGAGAATACCAGAAAAAAGAATGCAAACACATTTAGAAAGAAAAAAGTTTAATAAACATGTGCACTAACCATTACCAACCTGTAAACTGAGCTTCAATAATTTGCTAACCTATTAAATTCACACACAGTGCCTTCTACTACCACATAAAAATAAAGATTGAACTATTCTACAGGAAGAAACAAGTGTCTTTGCCTGTCTGTATTACAGCACAGGTTGTTCTGGGGGTTTTTTGGGAAGCTGAGGCAGGCTGGATAATGCTGTGTGGATGTTTTTATGTGCAGGTGCCTCCACAAACCCTCGGGAAGCTCTTTCCAGGGGTAGATTACATCCCATCAACATGCAAAGGCACTCCCACCTGAGCACAGTGACCATTTCTGTGGGGTGAGCTGCCAGCTGCCAGCACCCAGAGAGACAGTTGTAGGAGCAATTAGTGAGAAATCCTTTGCCTGAAATATGTTTTTAATAAACCATTCACTGGCCCTATCCAAATAACAAATAGATTCCTGCAAGCCCCAGTCTATTTGCAGACAACTGGCAAATGAGAAAGGCTAAATTAATTGAATGCTCCAGTCACTGGGGATAGTGGTCCAGCTGTAACAGGGCTCTCCAGATGTTTGTTTGCAGAAGAGTGTGCTTTCATAGGAAGAGGAAAAACACTCGTGGGGATATTAACTCAGAAACAAGTTTACAGCTGTGTGCTCGCACGCTCTCCCGCCAGCCGCGGTGGAGCTCTGTTCCAAGGTTTCCTCTCGCAATAAACAGCCTCTTTATTTCTCACTCATTGTCCTCCTGGCCATGGTTAGACATCTGTGACGTCCAGAGTGAGGCAAAGCCTCCTGGGCTTCAGCAGATCTCGCCCTTGCTGTGCCACGTGTTGCAAGTGCAGCTGGACTGCTGCTGCTTGGCCTTGAGGCTCTTGTGGTTTGGCTTTTTCTGTTTTTGGGGAGGGTTTGCTGCACAGGGCCATAGACTGGGAGCTCACAGGGATGAGTGGAAGAGCCCTGGCTGCTGGGTTTGGTTTAATTCCACCTAAAGGCTGGAGCTTTGCCTAACTTCTCTTGGAGGAGCTTGGCTTTATCAGCGCACTGGAGCCGTCAGTGCAGCGCCCTCCATCCCTTTCCCTGGGCCTTGGTTTGTTTCTGTTGTTAAACAGGCCAAGCTGCTTGTGAAGCCCTGCAGCTGAAGTGCCCCATTACTCACAGGAGAGGGGACAATGGGACATGGGGCCTCTCTTAAACATCTCTCCACGTCTGCGTCGTTAATAACCACGGCGCTCCTAAATAGCCTCATTTATCAACCAGCAATTTTCTGCAGGGCCACAGATAAACTCCTACCTCACACACCCAGGCAGCACCTGCCAAGAGCCTCCCCCACCTCCTCTGTGTGTCTTGGGCTGCAATACAGGATGTGGCCAGAAATGTGAATTCTGTCACCATCTGTTGAAGTGGGTGGGGCAGTGACCCTGATCTCCTGGCACATATCCTCTGCTAATGGGCCATCTTTAAACCAGCTGGGCAATCATCTTTATCTTTCCCACAGCCCATCCTCCCTCCAGGAGATATCTCCTGTTAATGGCCCATTCAGTCCCACTGCATGGCTGATAAAATTCCATCATCCCACTGGGAGATGCTCCAGCCAGGGGAGGAGCCAAGCCTTTCCTACCCAGATAAAAACTGACATTTTGGACAGCAAGTTATCCATCTTTCCACTGGATTCCAGAGGAAAGCCAGACCTTTCCACATCATCCCTGAACCTTCAGAGGAAAACTGCACCTTCTCCAGGAGCACTGCTCCAGCTGAACCACATCTGCCCCTGCAGGAGGATGCAGCCACCATTGAATGGGACTGTGCCAACACCCTGACTGACTGACGGGTGTCAGCTTGGATTCTGACTCTGGCAGTGTTTTGAGCTTGTTCTGTGGGATATTGTATTTGTATTTTAATTTTCCTAGTAAAGAACTGTTATTCCTCATTCCCATATCTTTGCCTGAGAGCCATTTAATTTCAAAATTATTATAATAATTTGGAGGGAGGGGGTTTACATTCTCCATTTCAAAGAGAAGCTTCTGCCTTTATTGGCAGACACCTGTCCTTCAAACCAGGACACTGTGGCATTTCAGGGGGACAAAGAGGGAGGAAACTCTGAGTTGTGACAGTCACCACCAGCCCTGAGGAGTTGGGTGGATGGGCTGCAGGTGTTCCTCAGGATGTCTCCTTTGAGGAAAGACTTCCAAGCCCCTGGTGGTTTCTCTCAAAAGTTTTGTTGATTTTGTTGTGGCTTCCTCATCCCTGGAAGTGTCCAAGGGCAGGCTGGACAGGGCTTGGAACAAATTGGGATAATGGAAGGTGCATTAGGTTGGAGCAAAATGGTTTTTAAGGCCCTTTCCAACTCAGATCCTGCCACAACTCTATGGTGCAAGGAGGAAGAGGAGCAGGAAATGTAACCTTTCCAAAAACTGGCTGCCTTGGGTTTCTAATTCCTGCCCCTTTTCTCAAGTCCTGCTTTTGCTGCAGCCGTATCTTGGCGATCAGGAGGCACTAACTCAGCTCTGGGGAGATAAATCAGGAAGGGACTTCACTGCACCTCCATTAAAACGAGGCAGAATTCATCACCCAGGGCGTGTTTTGAAACCTCAGGGAGTTACAGCGACAGCCCAAGGCCGGTTTGCTCATGGATCTGAGACCTGCAGATAAACCCAGCTCTGGGATTGGGATGCTGGCGCCAAACCCCGCTTTGGAGCTGCGATATTTGGGCTGAGCATGGCTGTACTTTTGTTCCCCTGGACCATTCAGAGAGGGGCAGAGCTGTTTTTTTTTTTTTTTTTTTTTTTTCCCCTCCTTCCCCCATTCATATTGATCAGCTCCTCAGCTTGGCAGGGCTGCTGGTGCAGGAAGCAGTTCAGCAGCGGGATTTTCAGCTGGGAAACTTTTAGGGAAAAGGTGTAATGGCTTTAAGCTGAAAAAAAAAGTTGATTTAGATTAAGTATAAGCAAGGATTTTTTTATATTGAGTGTGGTAGCACATCTTGTTTTAGTGCTTTATCCCTAGGTGGGGCTGGACAAGGCTCTGGCCTAGTTGAAGACATCCCTTCCTGTGGCTGGAGATTTGGACTAGAAGGGACTTTAAAAATCCATAGGAACCCACAGCATCCTGTGACTCCTAAATCAGCATTGCTAATGGCCCTGCCTTGCAGTTCTGGGGGTGCCTGACACCCCAGAGGTGTCCTGCAGTGCTGGGAGAGCTGCCCCATGGGCATTGCAATCTCCCTTCATCTCCCACCTCATGTTAATTGCAGAGCAGCTTCTCTTTTCTAATTAACACCGAGCTGTGTTACCTCACCTGGCTAAAATGCAAAATGCTGCACGTGTCACTTTACTCATAAATCATTTATTTACACCAAGCAGCAAAATAAATAGATTAAATAGATTTCTGGGGTTCTGCTCCTCTGCTGCTTGCCCTGGTGTTTTTTCTAGGAAGGGAGATGAGGCCAAAGAGAAGCACTGAGCTCAGGGGTTGTGGGTCAGCTGCATCTTCTCTGAGGTTTCTTCTGCATCTTCTGCAAACTCTCTGTGCTCAGGGCAGTAGGTGTGTGCCCCCTTTTTTTTTCCCCAAGCTGTGAAGGGATTTCCTTTGATCTGAGTTAGTTAAAAAAAAAAAAAAAAAAGAACATTTTGGAGGGAGCTGGGCAGAAGGCAGGGAGGAAAAAAGGAAATGCTCCTTGTTCTTTCCGGGCTGTTTCTGATTTCAGAAGTTAATTAGAAAAGGATATTCGGTGGATTTAGGGTTTAAACTTTGTGTCAGATGTGGTAATCAAGGTTGCATTAGCCAGGCTTTCCTGGAGGAGCCAGTGGGGAAGCTGGGGTGTTTCTGTAACCCCAGATTTATGTTTTCCTTTGCTCTTCCAGTTCATCCTGCCTCTCCCCACCCCTCTAGAAACAGTTGTTGGTAGTCACATGAAGGCAGCTGCAGGCTGCACCTGATTTTTAGGGTTTTTTCCAGAATTCCCTTTCCCTCCTCCTGGGAGGTGTGTGGGTACTGATGGAGATCACAGTCTGATTTCCAGTTGGCAGTGCTCAGGAATGAAATACATATTCCTGCCATGCTTGAGTTAGACATGCACATCTTGGCTGTGCTCCTAAGGATTGCCCTGCTCTTTGGGAAAATTTGGGATTTGTAAGGTGCTTTCCCTCTTTATGACCCCATGATGCTCAGTGTTAATGCTTCCCTCCCTCCCACTGTTTTGTATTTATTTTTCAAGTTTACCAAACATGGACTTTCCACTCTGGGAAGTCTAAATGCTTGAATTTCCCAATTCCCTGCTGCTCTTCTTGTTCTCTGACCCTTCTCAGAGAAAGGTGTGAGTGAACCACCAGTTAATTTCCTTTAAAATTAGTTCCTTGAGTGGTTGGTTCACCTGCAGAGCTCATGGCTTGTGCCTTGGGACGAGGATCACATCCAGGATGGAGCCAGCTCCTCTCTTCCCCCTCCTGCTGTGGGGATGAAGAGAGAAGGACAGATATCAATAAAAGTCAATGAGAGACTTTTTGACAGAGCAGCTTCTGAGAGAGAACTTTTTTTTTTTTTTTTCTTTTAAGGGTGCAAACAATGGATGGAGCAGAATTTGCATAAAACTCATTAGAAAAAAAGTACAAGTTTCATAAATCTTGTGATGAATTAATGCTATATCGTTCCAAACATGATGTATTAATTTTAGGATCAAATGAATGGGTCTGTAATCATTCTTGGTAATTATGAGGCACCCAGGCAGTTTGGAGAGGAAATTATTTTAAGGGTTTATTTTTTTTTAAGTGCAGGATCCCCTTTTTCACCAGGAATGCTTTAACAGACCCAAACCCCTCCTTTTACACATGTTTCTTTTCTTATTTTATCTCCTGGGCGTTTTGGTTTTTTTATTTGATGTGATTTTATTGACTTCCCTCTTTCCTGCTGGAGCAGCCTATTCCTTCCAAGACAAAAGGAAACAAAAGCCCTTTCAGTTTTTGGAAATTCTCCATGGTCTCAGGGAAGGCCTGTGAGTTTTGTGGTGAAGGGAGGGCAGGAATTGCTGGGTCCCAGCTGGGGATTGCTCAGGGATGAGCATTTTTTTATTTCCTTTTTTTTTTCCAGGCAGGTTTGGAGATACCACAGCAGTGCTAAGGTGCATCTGTGGTTTTGGCAGCAACAAACCCAAGCCTGGTTGGAGAGTTTTGGTTAATGAGCCCCTGTCTGAGCCCAAGGAGGTGCCAGTGAGTGAGCAGAGGATGGCACCTCCATCCCAGGAATCCTGGAAAGGTTTGGGTTGGAAGGACCTTGAAGATCATCCAGTTCCTCCCCCTGCCATGGGCAGGGACACATTCCATTATCCCAGTGAACAATTCCTCCCCAAAATTCCATCTAAATCACCCTCTGCCAGTGGGAAGCCATTCCTCCCTGTCCTGTATCTTTGTCCAAAGCTCTCCTGGAGTCCCTTCAGGCACTGGAAGGTTCTTTAAAATCTTCCTGAAGCTTCTCAGGCTGAACAGCCCCAGCTGCCTCAGCTTTTCCATGCACTGCAGAGGCACAGCACCAGCACTAAGCCACAGATTTAAAATCGGGTTTGGAGAGCTTGTGTGGTACCTGTGCTGCTTTAAGAGCTGATGGAGGGCAATTTCTCTGTCTTACCCTTGTCAGTGTAAATGTTGACTTTATCTGGGGGGGAGGATGCCACTTCTCTGCCAGGAGAGCCTCAGGAATTCTGTTTATTTTAATGATATTGTAAAGAAATTTCAACATGCCACTGATATTTTTGTATTTTTCCTTTCCTTATTTGTGCTGCAAAGTTGACCAAAGTGATAGGTTCTGAGCAAACCAAAGAAGCCCTCTGCAAATGGGAGTTGCTGCTGCTCTCTCTGTCTTAAACAGCTTTAAAAGCCCTTTTAAACAGCTTTAAACACCTTTTTACACAGCTCTGTGAGAGCTGGCAGGCAGGCAGTGCCTCTCTCTGAGCTTTTCCCACTGGCTGTCAGCTCTGCTTATGGATTCTGCCTCCACACTGAGTCCCCACCTCAACAACTAAACTCAGCAGAGGAATTACAGGCTCTGTCTCAGAGCATCTGAAGAACCAGGAAAAACTCTTCTGCTGTGCTTTTCACTTCCCAGCTTGACAAACTCCCTCAGAAATGGTTCTGGCTGCACAGATTTGTTTTCCCTCTTTGCTGTCACCTCTGTGTTTGGCTCCTTTCCCTCCCATGCACGACAGCAGCTTGTGGCTCCTGGACCAGCTGGTCCAAGGCTTTTTCCTTCTTTTCCTGATGGCAGGAATTGTTCTTTTCTCATTTATTTATGGGGAAAGCCTTTTTTAAGAGGTGCTGGTGTCTCCCTGCCCTTTCTGGCAGGAATTGGAGTGGAAAGAGAAACGTGTAACGCTGAGCTCAGTTGAATTTTAGGAGTGGAAACTTTCCCCTCCTGGAAAGTTTTGGCTCAAGTGGTTGAGCCCATTCTGAGAAGGAGGTCAGGGAGTATCTGTTGAGGTTGTGCTTGTGGAATGAGCTACCAGACACCTGCTCTGGCAGAGAGGCTTGGGATGGGCTGGGATGTGCCTGAGCACAGCTGGGTGATGCTGGCCAGGGTTTGGTGTGCCAGCAGATTTGCTCTTCTGGTTCACCCAGGGAGTGCAGGAATGGAGGTGGAGAGGCCCTGGGGCCTGCAGGAGACATCCTGAGCCCTGCTGGGTTTTCTGGGCACACTCTGTCCCCAGCTCTGGGTTTGTCCCCTCCAGGAAACTGCTGAAGCCTCATTCCCAACATGGGAGCAGCTCCTGCTTGAAACTAGATTTTACTTCACTTCCTTGGCCAGGGAGTCACCATCCTTTTTCTTCCCCTCTCACTGCTCAGACATTGCTGAGCTGCACAGAAATATTGGCATTTCATCTTTCCTTTTCAAAATCTTTGGGAGAGCCATCTACAGAAGGGCTTTTTATTCCTCCTTTTTTTTTATTTTTCTTTTTTCTGAGAGGTGAAAGAGAAAATGAATGAGAGGCAAAGAAAAGGGGAGCAGGTGACAAATGAGAAAAACAGGGCTGGAATTTCAAGTTCAAATCCATCAAATCCTGCCTGTGAGTGTGTCAGGGCTGTGATGAGCTGGGATAATTGGAGAGGGCTGTGCTGGGGTAACTGGGGCAGGAAAGCTGGACTGAAGGAGAAGAGAATGGGACTGAATTGTCCCATCTCACAGGGAAAAAGGGGAGCCAAGGCAAAACTTCCAGTACTGGGAATTTTACTTTTGGAAGTTAAGTGTGGCATTAACCTTTATGTAAGGTAGGGATACTAAAATTATTTTTTAACTAATTTTCTGCCTGTTTAGGGAGCTGGAGAACAGCTGAGGGGTTGGTTCCCTGTGCCAGCATGGGGAAAAGCCAAAATGTGGTGACTGTGGCCAAAGCTTGGGATGGATGAGGATGGCAAGTCGAGGAGAAACTGGCACTTGGTTGTTAAAATCAGGATTAAAATGCTTTTCATATTAAAGCCTCAAGTCTTGAGCCCAAAAGCCATGGCAGAAATTCCTATTAACTCCACATGGGTATGAATCAGAGCTCTTAAAAGAGAGGCTTATTAGGCAGTTAATTGGAAACCTGCCCCTTGTGTGCCCTCCATCCCATCCCAGCCCATTCCTGCTGCTCTGGGTCAGCATCTGGATCTTTCCCTGGCCCTGGGGCTCTGCACTTTCCAAAACCTTCCAGCAGCTCTAGGATCCTTCCAGAGACTGAGCTTGTTTGTTCTCCCTTTTCATCCTCCTCTAGAAAGCAAAACCAGTGGAGATGAATTGGTGGGGTGCAGCCCCTTTTCCCATTTTCCTCCTTGGCCAGAAAAATGCTGCTGCTGAGACAATGGGATGCAAAAGTAGCTCCTTAAAACAGCCAAACCTAAAAAAAAAAATAAAATAAAAAAATCTGATCAGGAAGAAAACCATGGGGAAAAAAAAAAAAAAAGCCCCAACAACTCCTGAGGTCAATTAAAGTTCAAGACTTGGAGGGAGAAGAAAATCTGTGTATGTGTGAGAAAGAGGAAGAAGTAGCTGTGATTGAGAGAAAGGAGGCAAAGGGAGACAAGATAAATTCTGATTATCTGGTGGAATCAAGACACTTAACTGCCCTGTCTGATTCCTGAGAGGAAACAAATGGAGCCTATAACTTTGGGCTGCAGGAAGATAATTTGTCCCTGTTTGCTCAGCCCTGGCTGGGGCCAGCTTGAGGAGGCTTGAGCAGCATCTCCAGCACGACCCCGGGGAGAGATGGAAGGAGTTTTTCCTTGTGAGACCCTCTGCTTCCTGATGATGGGGCAAAAATGAGGATAAAAATCAACAAATACAATGAATCAGTGATAAAGGAATCAGTGGTAGCTTCAACAAACTTTTGAGGTTTTGACACCACGCTCCTAAACTTGACATTCCCTTGGGGTTTTTTTTTTGGAAAAAAATTGGAGCAAAGCAGTTGTGAAGTCTCATTTCTCATTTCAGGCCTGTGTTTATGTTATCTTCTATTTAATTTGTTAGTTTTGATCTGTATTTTATACATTTGTATTACTTTTTTTTAAATCTGAGAGTGGTTTCTGAAAGTGGGATGGTGCCTCCTTCTCCAGGTTATCCTGAATTTAGGAACTCAATTCCCTGACAGCTGGAGGTAGTTGCAGTGCAAAGAGAGAATTGAATGTTAAGTGTTCCCTGATTTAGTAATTTATTTATTGGTTTGCAACACACAAACCACGATTGTGATTCAAACTGGGTGGAAAACATGGTTTTCCTATTCAGCAGGAATTTTAAGATCCTTTCCCTTCCAATGGTTCAACCAGCTTTGGGATTTGAAGTATTTGCTATTCTGGAGGGGAATGATGACCTGTTGATATGGGATTTTTGAACTGGATGTGGAATTCTGGGCACAAAAAAGAGGCATGATCCTGGATTTATTTTGTCCTAGTTACTGGCTTTCCCTGCCATGGAGACTGAGTCTCTTCTTTTTCCCCTGGGGGCAAAGAAACCTTAGCTAAGGATGGCCTTGAACATCCCCCAGCATAAAATCTGCCTTGTTTTATTTCAGGGCTACAAGGTTTGAGGGGGTGTAGGGGCTTTGTGTTCACAGGGTTGGCTGCACTGAGAGGTGAGAACCCTGCAGATGAACACTCTGATCACAGCCTGGGGTAAAACCACTTGTTTTTGTCTTTATCCAAAAATGCCTTTGGCTGTGACCCATCACTCACTTGCACCTGTTGGTGGAAAGAATGTTGTTTGGTTTTTTTTTTTTTTCCCCTAGTGGTTAATTCTAGCTGCTTCTTTTAAAATAACTGCTATCCCTCCTCCAAACAGGAATCTGTCTAGGTCTGGGCATTGAGTCTTGCTGTGATTTCGTGCTCATTGCTCAGGATCACATTTTGTCCTCTCTGTGGATGTGCTCAGATGTCCTGAGTCATCTCACTCTTCTTAGTCACTCACGAGGCAGTTCAAGCTTTTAAAGCCTTTTCTTTTAAAGGAAAAGCTTTTTTTGCTAGCTCTTGAAATTTCCTGGCTTCCACCTGTGTCCAGTCCTGAAGGTGATGCAGGCAGCCTGCAGCTCTGCAGCCTTGGCAGAAGCCTGAAATCCACTCCTGACTTGCCCAAGAGCACTGTGGCTCTCCAGGCAGGCTGTGGAATGGCTCCTTGCATGCTTGGACCCCCATTCCTGCCAGCAGGGCTGCCTTTGGGATGTTCTGTGGCCTTCCAGCCTTTTGAGGTGGCTTGGAGCAGGGTCAAAAAAATGATTTTTTTTCCCCAAAGAGCCCAAATTACCAAGGGTCCTCCCTGTTATGTGCCATGCTGTCACCCCAGCTTGTACCAGCAGCAATTTTACATCACACTGGCATGTCCCCTGTGAGGTTTGGTGGCCTTGGGACCTGCCAGGCCAGCTGAGTCCTCCCTCCAGATGTTTTCACCAATGTCCCAGGGCACTACATTTTTAATCACAAAGTCACCCAGGGCGAAGGCAAACGCCTTACAGGAGTCTATTATTCCTCCTTTATCTGCCAAAGTCGTAATCTCATCAAAGAACAAAATCAGGTTTGTTTGACAAGCTCTATTTTCCATAAAATCGTGTTGACTGGCAATAATTACGTTCCTATCATTTAATTCTTTATTAATGGAATCTTGCATTGGATTTTTCCATTATTTTCCCCGTGATTGATGCCGTGCCAATCCACTGGGAATTCTCACCCTGCTCTCCAAACTGTGCAGCTGCTTTTGCCCTCTGGTCTGCTGGAGCTTCCCAGGGGGGTGAAATTTGGGCATCTCCTTGGCCAGGAGATCTGGGGGCAGGGTGCTGCCAAAGGTGGCTCACACAGGCTGTCCCCTCCCCATCACCAAATCCGTGTGGCCGAGCAGAAATTCCATCCTTATCCCCCCCATCCTCAAGGCCAGGCAGCTTAGGGAATTACCCATCCTTATCCCCATCCAGCAGATTTTTTCCCTCCTGTTTTCTCCCCGATCCTGCTGGGGAGGCAGTGCTTACCCAGGGGAGGTGTGGGGGTCTCTGGCTGCACCAGGCTGAGTTTCTCTTCTGATAAAAGCAAGGAAGGAGAGGATCTGTGGATCAGCACCTCTGTGCCACACAGAGCAGCCAGGCCATGCACAGCCTGAATCCCTGTCTTGGTTTGAAGGACAGGTGTTTGCCAATAAAGGCAGAAGCTTTTCTTGAAATGGAGAATGTAAACTACTTGTCTCCAAATTATTATAATTTTGAAATTAAGGGGCTCTCAGGCAAAGATATGGCAATTTGGAATAACAGTTCTTCACTAGGAAAATTAAAATAGAAGTACAGTATTACAAAGAACAATCCCAAAACCCTGCCAGAGTCAGAATCCAAGCTGACACCCGTCAGTCAGTCAGGGTGTTGGCACAGTCCCATTCAATGGTGGCTGCATCCTCCTGCAGGGGCAGATGTGGTTCAGCTGGAGCAGTGCTCCTGGAGAAGGTGCAGTTTCCTCTGAAGGTGCAGGGATGATGTGGAAAGGTCTGGCTTTCCTCTGGAATCCAGTGGAAAGATGGATAACTTGCTGTCCAAAATCTCAGTTTTTATCTGGGTAGGAAAGGCTTGGCTGCTCCCCTGGCTGGAGCATCTCCCAGTGGGATGATGGAATTTTATCAGTCATGCAGTGGGACTGAATGGGCCAGCAGCAGATGATATCTTCCTGGAGGGAGGATGGGCTGTGGGAAAGATAAAGATGATTGCCCCAGCTGGTTTAAAGATGGCCCATTAGCAGATAATATGTGCCAGGAGATCAGGGTCACTGCCCCACCCACTTCAGCAGATGGTGACAGAATTCACATTTCTGTCACATCCTGTATTGCAGCCCAAGACACTTCCCTTGAGGCACTGGATGTGATTCCAGCATGTGGAATGTGGATGCGATTCCAGGTGTCCCGCCAACCTCTGCTCTCTGACAAGCTGGATGTTTTCGGGTTTTCCTCTTCTCTGCCTCGTTTTGCTGAGCATTTCTCCCCTCTCTGTGCCTCCCAGGTTCCTCAGTGACCCAGCTGCTGGCCCGGGACCTGGACAATGACCCTCTGGTGTTCGGGGTGGTCGGCGAGGAGGCGAGTCGCTTCTTCGCCGTGGAGAGCGTCACCGGCGTGGTGTGGCTCAGGCAGCCCCTGGACAGAGAGGTAAAGCTGGGGAAAATCCACATAAATGGTGGCTCTACATCCTCTGGGACAGCTGAGATGGGTGCTCCTCCTTGGTGGGTTGGTGTCCTGGTTTGAAGGACAGGTGTCTGCCAATCAAGCAGGAGCTTCTCTTTGAAATGGAGAATGTAAACTACTTGTCTCCAAATTATTATTATAATTTTGAAATTAAGGGGCTCTCAGGCAAAGATATGGCAATTTGGAATAACAGTTCTTCACTAGGAAAATTAAAATAGAAATGCAGTATTACAAAGAACAATCCCAAAACCCTGCCAGAGTCAGAATCCAAGCTGACACCCGTCAGTCAGTCAGGGTGTTGGCACAGTCCCATTCAATGGTGGCTGCATCCTCCTGCAGGGGCAGATGTGGTTCAGCTGGAGCAGTGCTCCTGGAGAAGGTGCAGTTTCCTCTGAAGGTGCAGGGATGATGTGGAAAGGTCTGGCTTTCCTCTGGGATCCAGTGGAAAGATGGATAACTTGCTGTCCAAAATCTCAGTTTTTATCTGGGTAGGAAAGGCTTGGCTGCTCCCCTGGCTGGAGCATCTCCCAGTGGGATGATGTAATTTTATCAGTCATGCAGTGGGACTGAATGGGCCAGCAGCAGATGATATCTTCCTGGAGGGAGGATGGGCTGTGGGAAAGATAAAGATGATTGCCCAGCTGGTTTAAAGATGGCCCATTAGCAGATGATATGTGCCAGGAGATCAGGGTCACTGCCCCACCCACTTCAACAGATGATGACAGAATTCACATTTCTGCTCACATCCTGTACTGCAACCCAAGAGAGTTGGGAATCTGGGTATGCCCACTTTCCCTGTCACTGTCTCCAGTTCACAGGCAATAAACAGCATGCTCTGGTTTGAGTTGGGTTGTTGGTTTTCCTGGGTGCTGGAATAACACCTGTGGGTCTGGAATTAAAGGAATTCACAGGTGGAGGTGATCTGCCAAGGAGCCAGGCTGCTCACACAGTCAGGGAAGTGCACAGGCTTCCTCTTTAAATCTCTATGCCAATTAAATCCTTTGCTATTTAGAACAGCGTGTCAAGAGATGTGAGGTATCCCTGCTTATTCAATCTCATCAAGACTTTTCATCCTCTCATGGATTCAGGCTGCTGGATGCTAAATTTGGCAAGATCCTTGCCTCAAAGCTGTTCCACCACCCCTATTTCCACAGGCAGCTTTGGTGTGCAAGGCTGGAATCCCATCCAGGTGCCTGCTTTGCTAAAACCTTGGCCCTTGCTGCATTCCTGGAGCAAGGAGGAAGGGATAGCAGGAAGAGTGGGAAAATACAGTGTGATTTGGGCAACGTGCTGAATTTCCTCTATGCTTGTGCTGCCTGCTTTTAGTGCTTGGCCAGCAGCTGCCTTGGGAAGATCAACCCCATTAACACACCTCCAGTTCTGGCCTTTCCAGCAGAGCCAGCCAGGCACTGGGATGTGCCCAGGGAGCAGGGGGGTGGATGCTGCTCAGGCTGGTGCTGCTGGGGGGAAGGCGAAACCCAATTTCACAGTGTTAAGAGCGAGACTTTGGGAAAATAAAGTGCTTTTCCTCACCCCTCTCCCCTCCGCCTCGCCGTGCCAACAGCTGCTGGTGTGAGTCATAAATCTTCCCTCATCCAAATGTCTCCTGCTTCCCCATACTTCCCATGCCAGCCTTAAGCCCAGGAGGGTGATCAGGAGATTTTTAGGTGTCTTGTGGCGTGGAGGGTGGGAGCTGGGCAGAGTTTGGATGGTGTAAAGGACGTGAGAGAGGCGTAAATGACAATTAATGGTGGAGGAAGGGATGGAGATGGGCAGAAAACTGGGAGCAGAGAACACTTGGGCTGGATGCACATGTTCAAAAAGGCAGGGGGAGAAAGCCACTCAGGAGAAGTGGAGGGAAGGGAAAAGGAAAAGGTGAATACAGTGGAGGAGAAAGAAGGGAGAAGGAGTCATAATAAGGCAAATGATGTAGGAAAAGATGAAATAGAGAAAAAGAGGAAGGAGCAAATGTATAGAGGGAAAATGAATTTAAAAACTTTTTTTTTTTTTTTTACTCCTATAAAGATTAGAAGGAAAACGGATTAAAAAAAAAAAAAAAAGAGGCAGACCCCCAGGCTAAAGAATTGTGTTTAAATAATTTTAGAGACAGCAGTTGTACGTGGAAGCTTTCTCTGATTATTCCATGGAGTTTTTAAAATTTAAACGCTCAACAGGTTGCTTCTTATCTCCTGTTTTTCCTTTTCTTCCCTATTGCTTTGGATGAGCAGGGCAAAAAGAGCCCTGTAAGGCACAGGTGCAGCAGGATGGGGTGGCACAGGGAGCAGAATCTCCTCTTTTTTTGGGATTTCAGCCCTTCCTTCTCCCTGGGAGCACTGCCCCAAGGAAAGGGCTTTCTCTGGCTGCACTTGCAGGTTTTTGGATGAAATGTGGGAGCAGCAGGGGGTACACACTGCTCCCCAAACCCTTCTCTGGGATGAACTTGGATCTTGGTGCGAGCAGAGCTCCTGTTCCAGGTGCTGCTGGCTGCTCCCTGTCCCTGAGCCGATCTTATTAGGAATAAATCAACCAGAGCTGCAGCACGGAGAGCCATCTCAAGCTGGCTTTTCCAGCCTTTACTGCATGATGCTTGGGAAACAGGGAGTTGCTGTGCTCCAGCAGCTCAGGCAGGGCAAGGACACCAGAGGTGGGAAGGGATTGCCAGGACTGGAGGGGAGCAAAAAGCACCAGCTGGTGGGTGGGTACCAGATTAATGTGGTGGCCAGAGCTGCTCATCTTTACACAATTCTTTGGTGAAATAGGAGCAAAATTGTTGCTGCTGGGAAGAAAAGGGTCAGGAAGAGAAGGTTTGCATCCTCTGGCAATATCCCCCTGCCCTGATCCCCCCAAAATTTTGCTTTTTCCCACTTGTTGCTCACCCCAGCATCAGTGGCTCGAATAGATCCCTACTGCAAGCTGTTCATTTAGTGAAAGCAAGGAGGAGCAGAGATAATTGTGTGGGTGTTTTCCTGGAATTTCAGCCTGTTCTTGTCCCAAGATTCCCAGCTGTGTGGTAGGTAAGTTGGGGAAGCAGGAGCAGGATTTAGAGGTGCTCACTGAGATGTGCTGCATTGCCACTAAACCTTGCCGTGTTTTAAGTGCCCAGCTGCCAATCAGGGGGTCAATTCCTTAGCCCTGCATCCTCCTGCCCCGGGGCAGGGCATCTCCCTGCCTGTGGAATACTCAGGAGCCCTGCTGGCATTCAGATTGCCCAGCATTTTCTGTCCAGAGCAGGTAATGGCACTCAAGCACCTTTCCTCTTTGGGAAGGTCCTGAAAGCATTTTGCGTGTAATGACATTGGCTACAAGTCCCCAGCCTGCCACCTGCAGATAAACACTACAGTAACTTTAATTATAGCTGTTTATTTTTTTTTCCTTCTCTTTCTCTTTCAGACCAAGTCAGAATTCACGGTTGAATTTTCTGTCAGTGACAGCGAAGGGGTGAGTGTGAATTCTCATTTCACGATCTGGGGCACGGACGGAGGGGAGAATGTGGGTCACTGCAGTGCCCTCTGCACCCAAAAACACAGCCACAAGCTCCTTCAGGTCTAGATCCACATCCTGCTGCCCTTGGGTCTCCCCAGGTGATCAAAGGGACGGTGAACATCCAGGTGGGAGACGTGAACGACAACGCGCCGCAGTTCCACAACCAGCCCTACAGCGTCCGCATCCCTGAGGTAGGAACCCTCTGCCTGCCTGGGGCTCTTCCCCCTGTCCTGGTTTGAGGGACAGGTGTCTGCCAATAGAGGCAGGAGCTTCTCTTTGAAATGGAGAATGTAAACCCCCTCCCTCCAAATTATTATTATAATTTTGAAATTAAGGGGCTCTCAGGCAAAGATATGGGAATTAGGAATAACAGTTCTTCACTAGGAAAATTAAAATAGAAATGCAGTATTACAAAGAACAATCTCAAAACCCTGCTAGAGTCAGAATCCAAGCTGACACCCGTCAGTCAGTCAGGGTGTTGGCACAGTCCCATTCAATGGTGGCTGCATCCTCCTGCAGTGGCAGATGTGGTTCAGCTGGAGCAGTGCTCCTGGAGAAGGTGCAGTTTCCTCTGAAGGTGCAGGGATGATGTGGAAAGGTCTGGCTTTCCTCTGGGATCCAGTGGAAAGATGGATAACTTGCTGTCCAAAATCTCAGTTTTTATCTGGGTAGGAAAGGCTTGGCTGCTCCCCTGGCTGGAGCATCTCCCAGTGGGATGATGGAATTTTATCAGTCATGCAGTGGGACTGAATGGGCCAGCAGCAGATGATATCTTCCTGGAGGGAGGATGGGATGTGGGAAAGATAAAGATGATTGCCCAGCTGGTTTAAAGATGGCCCATTAGCAGATAGTATGTGCCATAGAGATAAGGGTCACTGCCCCACCCACTTCAACAGATGGTGACAGAATTCACATTTCTGGCCACATCAACCCAACATAACTGGCCACTCGTGCTGCCACCAATATATAGAGTTGTGCTCTTGCCCTGGACCCTCATGGGGATGAAAGTTCTGGAAGTCACTGTCTGAAAATGGGCAGAAGCAAAGCAGTTTGCGTGTTGGGGGAAGGAGGTGGGTGAGGAGATGTGGCACTTTGGTGGCATCTCTCCCATGACAGATGAGAAAGTTTGTAAATGAGGGTCTTGTTGCCTTCCTTGGAGCTGGGGGGATGCACAGCTCTTGCCACAGAGGTGACCTGAGGCAGGGATTTCTCCAAATGCCTGAATTCTGGCAGAGTGCTGCCCAAACGCTTCTGCCCTGGCTGGTGATTTCTTTTAACAGGACTTGTCCCATAATGTCCCTGGAATAAAATAAGTGGGAAGGGGCCACAGGATATTATCTGGCTCAGACTCACACTAATCCAGTGAGAATTTTCATGTTAGGTCAGATGGCTTCTGGTGCCAGGAGGAGGAGGTGAGGCCCCTTGTGCATTTTGTGTGTGTGTGTGAAAGGAAGCAGCTTTGGTACCTGAGAGGTGCAAACGATTGTGTTACCGGGGTGTATTTAATATTCCTGCTGCTGCTGATGGGCTGGGCTCTGATCCCTCCCCATCCCTCTGCTGCCAGGATGAGGTTTCTTCATTAGAGCTCCTTGTCATGTATGAGCTGGGAGATGGAGTCTCATCTTTGCACCAAGTCACCTGAAACCCTCCCCTGAGAGTGACACTGGGTCAGGGGCATTGCTGCTGCCCTTTGGAGCACCAGGGGTGGAAAAACGACTTGGCAAAGTCCACACCAGGTGCTCCCAGCTCCCAGCTTTGCTCTGGAGCCCCTGGAGCTGGCAGTGCCTTGCTGCTGCTCCTCCCAGCCGTGCTCTGCCTGCAGAGGTCTGCAAAGCAAAGGGAATGGCAGCAGGATGGGAGCAGAGCAGGCTCCTCTCCCCTGCCCTCAGTCTCACCTCTGGCTTTGCAGACACCTGCTCCTTGTGTGAAGGGATGGAAATGGGTTTCTGTGACTCCCCAGAGCACCAGGGCTGTGTTAAGCACCAGTTTTTTTACATGCCTGGAGTTTCCATGCCACATCTTGTTGTCCTAAAACCCAATATTGCAAAGCTTGAATATTCCCCAATTCGAGTATTGACCTGTGGCCAGCCTGGGGAGCAGGGAGGGCAAAGGTGCTGGTTTGGAACCATGGAATCTTGGAGTCACAGGATGGTTTGGGTTGTAGGGGACCTTAAAGCTCCTCTAGCTCAGCTCCTGCCATGGGCAGGGACATCTTCCACTGCTTGCTCCAACCTGGCCTTGGATGTTTCCACAGCTCCTCTGGGCACCCTGTGCCAGCACCTCTCCACCCTCACAGGGAAGAATTTCTTCCCAATATCTAATTTTGCAGTTGAAGGCCATTCCCCTGTGTCCTACCACTCATATGTACATTTCTCTACATTTCTCAGATGTAGAAAATCAGGGCTGGCTGAGGAAAGGGAACTGCAGGCAGGTGATCTGGACAAAATAATAAATATAAAAGCAGAAGAGGCTGAGCCTTAGTGCCATGTCACCTCTGTGAGCCGTGGCTCTGCTGTGAGGGATTTCCAGGGATGCCTGGCTCTTTGGGGTGCAGCAAGCCCAGTGTTCCCCCCCTGCAGCCACTTGGCCCTGGGAGCTGTGCTCTTCTGGAGGTTGGCCTGATCTAATTAGGAGGCAGCACGAGCCAGCTTCCAGTGTCTGCCCGTGATCTTTAACCAAGGGCACCGATCAGAGGTAATGAGCCACAGACACTCTGCTCTCCTGCCAGGGAGAGAGAGCCTTGCTTTGCCAGGCACTCTGAGAGCAGGGCATGGGGGTCTCACCCCTAAAATACCTTCCAAGGGCTGCAGGCCGTGGGAGGTGTCAGCAGTAAACTTTTCTCTGTGTGTGGGGGCTCTCAAGGAGGAGATGTGCTCTTGGTTTTGAGACCTGTGCCACGGTTTTCTTTGTTTATTGCCCATGACTGCTCAAATCTGGAGGTGATGTGGCGTGGAAAAATGTTGGGGGACACCTGGGGAAGCAGCCATGGTGAGGGATGACAGGTCACCCCATGCTCCAGACAGCTTGAGGGTGAGCAGGGAGGGCACAGGTGCCAAAATCCACCTGAGACAGCACCCAGCCCAAATCCAAGGGCTGGTGGATAATGGCTGAAGAGGGCTGGAGCCTGGAGAAAGAGAAGAGGCTGGTGTGGTTTTCAACAGGCTGTCTCCGTGCAGATTTGGCAGCTAATGAGGGTTTTTCTCCTTTTAATTTTGAGATAAATGGATGTATCGATTCGCGGTTGTCGCAGCTAATGGAGCGGCGACCGACGGGCGATTCAAACCTCTCTGCTGCTGCGTGCCACTCGGAAAGCCAAAAGAAGAGCGTGCACAAATAAATGGAACACGGAGTAAACTGACCTTTAAAAACAGTGCTGCCTCTAAATACCCATCCTGGTGTTCTACGTGGTGCGAGGAATTCATTCCGGCACGGGCGGCGGGGAGGGATGGAGAGGATGCACGGCAGCAGCTTGGGATTGCTGGAGTGGCACATCTCCTCTGTGCTTGCTGTGTGCTAATCCCATCCCTGGAATAGCTGCTGGTGGGCTGGGAGAGGGCAAATTGCTCCGGGGCAGTCGTCCGTCCCGTCTGGGCTCTCTCGCGTCGGCGAAGGGAAGGGGAATCCTGCTAGAATTGGCAACTGAACTGTCCAAGCTGGGCTGGCCAGAGCTCATTAAGTTCCTGTGTACTCATTTCGGGCTAATGGCCGTCATGCTGGCTGCCGTTTGATTTGCTGTAATGGGCTTTTATGGCTCTGCAGCTCGCCAGGACGTGCGCCCCGCGGCGCTGCTCCGGCTGCTGGTGCGCTCTGCTCTGACCTTCAGGGCTTGCTCTCCTCTTGGATGCAGCCCCTGCACTCCCATCTCCTGCTCACAGCCTCTTTTCTACCCCCCTCACCCACGTTTCTGGGAGTCTCAGGTTTTTTTGGCTTTTAAACAAGGAGAGATCTATTGCCAAGCCTGTTGTGGCCATGCCTCAGTTTCTGGCTAGTCCAATCTTGTTTACCTGACCTTTTTTCTTCCATTTGGCTGGATCCCTAGGGAGCTCAGGGTTGTTGGATTGTCACAGTTCAACACTTTTAGGTTGAACCTCCTGGGGCTTCCACACAACTTCCCACTTTCCTTTAACTCCTGGGGCAGTGGTGGATGAGGATGTGGAGAGGATGGTGGGGATGTGGGTTGGTGTGGCCTTGCCAGTGCTGGGGGAATGGTTGGACTCATCCCCAGAGGGCTTTTCCCACCTAAATTGTACTAACTTCAAGTCTAGTGCCTCCTTGGAAAAAGCTGTTTTCTCCTAGAAGCCCCCAACATCCAATCAAGTTTAAACCATCCCTAGACTCCTCTTGGCCTTGGAGCATCAGCAATTCTGGCAGAAAGGTTGTTTAATGGTTGGTTTCTTTGCTGGATGTTTCCATTGGAGTTTTCTCTCCTTTTGTGCTCCCCTCCACCCCATTCCTTCTGTGATATTTATAAAACATTGGAAGTGTTCAGGGACAGGGTTGGAGGGGGCTCTGAGCAGCCTGGTCTAGTGGAAGGTGTCTGTGGCAAGGGGTTGGAACTAGCAGGTCTTTAATGTACCTTCCAACCCAAACCATTCCATGATCCTGTGATCTTCCAGCAAAAAGCCTGGCACTGGGCCAGAGACTGCAATTCAGTCATTCATGAAATCACAGCTGGATCACAAGAGAAGTACCTGAAGCTTCACAGGGACACAGGAATTAGAGCTCTGCTTTCAAGTATTCAAATTTGTGACTGCAGCCCTTTGCCTTGCCAATGTGCTCATCCCGAATTCAAGCAAGCAGGGCTGTGGGAGAGGAGTTTAAAAGTGGAAAGGAAAGTTTCTGGTCTGCACACAGCATTGAGGCAGCCACAGCCCAGCTTGCAGGTGTCTTGTCTCCTGAGCTGAGCCCTGATTAGTGATTTATTTTAATTGGGAGGCAGGCGGGCGCTCGCCAGCAGCAGCAGCCCCTTCTGCTCGGGGAGCAGCCTTTGGGGCTGAGCCTTCACAAGCTGCTGGACACCATCCCCACCCTTAATATGTGGGGGTGTGGCTGAAATCGTGGCTTTTATGATGCCTTTTCCTTAATTGAGCAGAGAAGGATTTGGTGGGGGAGGAGGGAGGGGAGAGCCACTGCCCCGTCCCCACCGTGCTGCACAGTGAGCAGGGGCAGGGAGGAGCAGAGAAAGGCCCAAAAGCCCTTGCTGTAATTAAAATTATTATTTTGCTTTAAGGGTAATAATGGCAGTAATTACATCGGTTTCCCTGCCATCCTGCCCAGGAGTCTTTGGGGGCTCGTATAATTCTATTGCTGTTCCCGTGTAATTCTATTGCAGGCCTGGTGCTGTGCATACAGAACAGCTGAGCGCCCCCTCAGCTCCATCACCCAGCCCCTTCCACACTCCCAAACACCTTCTGGGGCTTTCTGTCCTCCCCTCCTTTAAATAAAGAGCCTTCACAGTGGACATGATGATAACAGAGCTGATAAGGAAGATGTTGCTGCCACATTGCAAAAATGGCCTGAAATCTTTGCTGGCTGCTTTCCTTCCTCATTTCATTTATTTTTTTCCTTCACTCATTGTTTTGCTTCCCTCCTTATCCTTATATTTCCATGCAGAGTTTAGAGCTGAACGAATTATTTACAGTGAATAACTCATCCCCCCCCTCCCCAAATCCAGTCATCCCTTCCTTCCGCTGCCTTGGAGCGTGCAAAAATTTGCAAGTGTCTTGAACTTCTCCTCAGCAAACCAGGTGCAGTTTTAAAACTTTATTTATTTATTTATTTATTTATTTATTCATTCATTCATTCATTCATTGTGGAGGACTTTTGGTTTGTCTTTAAAGCTTCCTGGAAAGGCAGCAAGCAATGCAGTGAGTTATTGAAGCTGTTGGACTGAAAGGTGATTCTCTGAGCACTTCCATCTCCCCTCCATCCCACTGGCATGCCCAGTGCTGGTGATCTCCCACCTCCAGTGCCTGCTGGACAAACAGGAAACTGGGATTTGTTGTAGCAGGATGGTGTGTGTTGCACAGGTGATCATCTGCAGCAGTGAAACACTTCCCAGACCTCCTGGACATCCTCAGTTTTAATCATCTTTATTGCTGCTTTCCACATGCAGGGAAAACATAAATGGGCTGAGAAGTGCAGGCCCTGTCTTGGGTTTTCCTCCTGGCTTTGGGATGCTGGTGGTGTCTTCAGGCAGGAGCTTGGAAGCACAGCAGGCACCAGCTGTCATCTCCTCCCTGCTTTTTTCCACCAGGACTGGAGAAGGGAATTTAAATGAGACAGACTGCAGTGCATTGAGTAAAACATGGGGTTGGGGCTGCAGGGGTTTGCACAGCTGACATTGTAGATGTCAGAACCCTGGAATGTTCAGAATCCTAGAATGGTTTGGGTTGGAAGGGATATTTAAAGGTCATTTACTCCGTCACTTTGTCATGGGCAGGAACACCTCCCACTGTCCCAGGCTGCTCCAAGCTTTGTCCAGCCTGGCCTTGGACACTTCCAGGGGCAGCCACAGCTTCTCTGGGCACCCTCACTTTAAATAATTTTATCCTTTGAAGGTGTGACCAAGCAGGTGCTCAGACCTGGAACATCCTTTGTCAAAGGTCATCTCTGTGCCAGTTTTTGTGGTTACTGCTGGCACGTTTGCTGTGATGCCAGAGGGCATTGAGTGACATCCTAGGGAGAAAAAAAAGTGTCCCCTGTCCCTTGTCTGGATTCACCAGTGAACAGGAGACCCTGGTCCTTTAATACACGTGACCAAGGAGCGAAATGAGAGATGCAACAGAAACTACTGGGGCGGAAAACTCCAAATGGCGTGGAAGTAATGTGTAAAGTGTCCTGGAGATAACAGTCATTTCCACCAGGCAAAGCTTGGGCTCTTTCTGGAAGGCTACTGCAGCAAAGGAGGGGGGGAAAGCCTGGAAATTAGAAATAGTTGTATTGCTCTGGCCAGTGTTGGGCAGGATGAGGGGGACAGGGAAAACAGCAGGTTTGGACCAGAAAGGGGAGCCAAGTAATTTGGTGCCTCCTTGGAGGGGTTGTTGTGCTGGGAAATTAGGGAATTATCTAGAGGGAGAGGATGGGAAAACATCCAACAGCATTCTCTGAGTGAGGAGAGCACAGGCAAAGAGGGGCAAGGTAACTTGGGCAGGTCAGTGATCATTCCTCATGGAAGAAATGGGAAAAAGGAAAAACATCCTCACCAACAAAATTCCTTCATATGGGTGCTGAGGGCATGGATCTGCTGAACTTGTGGTCCCACAGCTCCTCCTGGGCTGGAAAAGGTCTTTTTTCCAGGGGACAGTCCAGATCTCAGTGTGATCACATTATCTGGGCAGAGCTGGCTTCAAGTCTCTTCCCTTTTCCAGGAGCAGAGGGGTGAGGAGGGAGTGAATGTGACAATGCTGGCAATTAGTTTTGAGTGTTTTTTCCTTTTTTCTGGTCACCATCTTCTCCCAGAAGCCTGGGATGTAATTTATTATCTCATGCTAGCCAGCAAAAGCTGCACCCATCCTCTCCCCTCAATCCCTGTTTTAACTCCCTCTCCAAACCTCACTTCGGAGTCATCAGCCTGGATGGTTTTTAACTCTTTTTTAAAATGGTTTTTAACTCAATTTAATATTTTTTTAACTCATTCAGGTGGTGAGTGGCAACTGCTCCATGCCAGGAATCAAAAAACCCCATCACTAAAAATATATTTAACATTTTTTACTCGCAGTTTGTTGGTTTAGACTCCTTTTTTTTTTTTTTTTTTTTTTTTTTTTTTTTTTTTTTAATCCGCAGCACCTAAATTAAGGTTTTTTTACTCACAGTTTGTTGGTTTAAACTCCTTTTTTTAGCCACAGCACCTGAATTAGGGGATGATTATGGTGGTGCTGAAACAACACTGAGGGACACTGGAATTTTAGGTAACCAAGATGAGCAGCAGATCCCTGAGCTGGGCACACATTAACATCCTCACTCTGTGCAGCATGGGAATGTGAAGCTGCAGCTGGCACTTTTTTCAACAAAAACACCATTTTTAATTAAGATGGAAATATTTAGGGAAAATGTTGCCATTTTGACAGCAAAGCTGGGGAGAAATAGCATTTCAAAAGAACCATAAAAATCGCTCTTGCAATAGATTCATTCCAATCTCTTCTTGAGAATTGCATTTTGTGTTTTATTAGTTTGTAATGTGTCAGTGACAGTCATGTATAATAAGCTTTCCACTGCTGGTCAAACTTTGTGGTAAAATAATAGACTAAATCAGCCTCTCTATCAGGTTTTTAAATATTTATGTGTGAACTGAACTGTTTGTGTGGGTTTCAAACTATTTTCATTACAGATGGAGGGAATTTGGTCTAAGTAGAAGTTTCAATCAAAATTAGGGGCCATTACTTAATTCCAACCATTAATTGCTGGGGGAACTTAAAGTGTGGGTGATTAATTTTGTTAAATAATGGAGAGAGCAGGGAAAGTGAATAGAGGGTTCAAGAAAGGAAAAAAATGGGGAGCTTTTAGTTTTGGAGATTTGCCTTATCTGAGGTTTGTAAAATGTATTTATTTGTTTTTCTGAGACAGTGTGGGTCTGTTATTTTGTGTAGGATGGTGGTTGCTTGTCTTTTTTTTTTTTTTTTTTTTTTTTTTTTTCCCAGGGAATTGAGCTTGTTCTGTGTGGTCAAGGGGTTTTGCTGGTGCAGACTGGCCACCAGCATCACCTTCAAACTGGTGTTAAAAGAGGAAAAAAAAGGAGTTTGTAACTGATAGGGTGGTATGTTCATGCAAGGGGTGCTTTTTTAGCACTTCTCCATTGCCATCAGTGGAAGATGATCTTTCCCTAATCAGTAAATCTTTATTTAGAGGTAAGTTTTCCGAGCTGAGGATAAAGTGGGATCTACCTGTGCTCTGTCCCGTTACCAGAGCTGGAGGAAAACCTTGAAATTGAAAATAAATTTTGCTGCCTGTGTGATTTAAATGACCCCAAATCTCCCTGGGTCAGCAGCAGTGCTTGGAAAAACACTTCATTAAACCTGCTGGATGTGCACATCCAGATGTTTGCAGATTCCTCAACCCCCCGCCAGGAGAAAATTCTCCAGGATTTGCCTTTGATGGGGCTGAGAGGGAAATAGCAGGTCACACTGTCTGGTGTTTTTTGGGCTTGGGAGAGGCAAGCAGAGCCAGCCCAATGGCAGGTGGTGAGGAGAAGGAGAGTTTTTGGGAAGGGCAGAGCCTCACCTCCCTTCTGCACGTCCGAGCTTGAGGCTGGGCAGCCTTTTTGGGGGGGGATCTGCTTAAAAAGCCTCAGTGGAGCGTGATGGAATGGGAATGTGAAGGGTAATGGAGCTGAAATCCATTCTGCTCCTGCAGCCAGCACTGCAGGACCTGCTCCCAGTGCCAGGAATCCTGCTGGAAGAGAGGGAGCTGGGCTGCACCCCTGCACCTGCCCTGAGCACCCAGCTCAGCCAGAGGTGCAGAGAAGCCACACCAGGGAGAGCTGAAGGGGAAGGTTTCATTTTTTATACAGAAAAATGAATTTTTTATACAGTTCTTGAGCTCATCTCCTTCCTTGCAGGCATTGCTCTGCTCTCCAATTATTCCCTGCAGCTCAGGTGCCACCACCCTGTGTCCTTCTGTGGTCACAGCCTTTGGTTGTCCCCATTTCCCCACCCAGAGCTCCACTGTGCTTTTTCCCATTGAGAAAATGCCACCCACACACACACACAGAGATGCTCCAGAGCACTCACAGGCATGGCCAAAAGGCTGATAATTGGGAATAATCAGATTGATAAAAAAATCTCAACAAAAAGAGGAGCGTGGCTGCTCAGAGTGGATGTAATAATTAAACACACACAGCCAAAAAAAAAAAAAAAAAAAAAAAAAAAAAAGAGTGAGGTTTTTGTCACTGTCCCTTGTCTCTCTAGTTCTGGGATTTGGGATTAAAGACCCCCCCCTCCAGTTTGGACCCCAGCACAGCAGTGGTGTGAGATGCTCAGCCCAGCTGTGTATCCTGTCCTCTGTTATTGATTGCTGAACAGGCACAGTTAAGTGCCTCTCATTAATATTTGTTTTGGTCTTTTCCCTGAATTCTGATGAGTGGAGGAGATGCTGCTTATCTCCCTCCTGCAGGTTTTCTTTCTAGAGGATTCCTGTGGTTGGTGACAGGGCTGGGCTCTGTAGACCTCAGGATGAGGGATGAGGTGGTGGCTGACACCAAATCTTGGGAACTCGGCAGAAAGGCAGCAAGGAGGCAAAATTAACACAAAATTAAGAGGTAAAAACACTCTGCTCCTGTCACCCAGATGAAATATGGAATTCCAGGCTCACCTGTGTTTGTGAATGTCCTACAAGGGGCTCTCTGGGCAAGCAGGATTTCTGAAACTTGCTGAGAGAGGGCAAAGCACTTTTTCTTTCAGCCTCGTGCAATATTGCCTTGTTTGTTAGGCTTGACTTAGCTGAGACTGGCCCACCCAAAGCCATTGAAATGGTTCTGAGCAGCAGCTCCTGCCTGCTCAGGTTGTGCTCCCAGGCACTTCAGGTGCAGCTCCTGAAATGAAAGATTTCTGTGTGCCCAGAGGCAGTGAAGAGAGCTGCTTTAATGTGGTTGCCTCTCCAGCTTTTCAACGGAGAGTTGGGTTCAAGCTCTGCTCTGAAGTGATATTAGAGTCCATGGAGCATGAGAAACTGCATTTGTTTGTGGGTTACAAATGAAGACCTGTCAAAAAACCTTTTTAGGCAGCGGCAGAAGTTTTCTTTTTCACGATGCATTTAACTTTTGGAGGCTTTGCCTCCCGAGGAGGCTGAGCTCTTCTCTCTCTGCTTTTCTGTGAGTTTGGAAAAAAGATGGTTGGCAAACCATTTCTTTCTCTGCCTCCCCACCTGTTTGGGGGAGTGTTGGATCCTCTGGGGTGCTCTTGGTTCTGGAAAATGAAGGAGTGAAGGGGGTGGCACCACTGGGGGAGAAGGGGAATGGGGGAGACTCCTGGATTCTTTGTATTGGGGTAGGTGTAGGACAAGACTCAAATACTCTGTTAAAGATAATGGCTTTAGTTGCAGTTTCAGGTTTAAAGGGGGGAGAGAGAGAGAGAAGAGGGAGGGTAAGAGAGAGAGTAAAGAGAGTAAAGAGAGTAAAGAGAACGACTTCCTGTTTGCAATAACAATAAATCTTTTTTCCATAATGAATATTCTAATTTCCACTCACCAATCTAATACAAAATACAGACTCTATAGCATTTACATGCAGCCTATAGGAATCCTTATATTAGCATAATGTGTTGTATTTTAAATTCTAAGATCTAATCTTTGGACCCTGGCAAGTCTTTTGTGAGCTTTGGAGTTGCTCTCTGGCCAAGAGCATTGTTTAATCAAGAGGGGATTACCTTCAGGGGCCATCCTATTGTTTCATGGTTATTTAGTAACTAGGGCTTGGTATCTCAAACCTGGCTTTCATTTCAATTTCGTTCATGGTTTCTATATTCCCAGAATCTGAGCATTCATATTTGCAAGATTCCTCTGTTTCATCTTCTCCAACAGGAGAATGGGACATGGAGCCCTCCTTGTGCTTGAGCTTTCACCACCTTCAGGTTATTCCCATTGATCTGCTGCCAGGAGATGTTCTGCAGAGGATAAACTGTGTTTGTGGGATTTCTGTGCCTTTGTTGTAAGGAGCAGGACTCCATTCCTGGGCACAGGATTTTGCTGCAGGAGTGTCACATCAGCTCTTCATCTCTGTTTGGTGCTGCAGCCCCGCTCTGAGGTGCAGGTGGTGTGTGAAAAGAAACACCACAGCTCCTTGCTGTCTGCTGAAATTCAGCCTTTCATTCAGTGCAGGCTCTGTTTCAGACACCACCCCTCATTTTGTGTGCTCCCAGATCCACCCATGGCTTCCACCTGAGCACCTGAAACACCTGCCTGGAGGTGGGTTTGGAAATGGGACGTGCAGAACACAAAAAGGATTGTCAGGGCTGATGGGTTTGCAGGGTTTTTTGCCACCCTGCAGCTCTCAGCTCAAGAGTTGTCATAAAGCATTTGTGGCCTTGACAAAACCAGTGTTTTTATGTAAGTTCAGGAATCTGAGCTCTCTCCTGCCCATCCAGGATGGCAGGAATTGGGCTGGTGGGTGTCAGCCTTGATGCAGAGAGCTCTCTTCAGGTTGTGGGGAGGATTCACAAGGATTTTCCTCCCCTTTTTCAGGCACAGGTGGTGTCACAGCTTAATGGGACTGGTTGGAGTCAGAAACCCAAAGAGCTGGCAGGGGCTGAGGAGGAGGAAGGAGAGGAGCAAAGAGAAGGAGCTTTTGTGCAAATAAATCTGCTTGCAAGGACCTCCCTTACAGAGAAGGAGGAGAAACATGTTCCTGAGTGTTTGGGGGGAGGATTTCAGCAACCCAGTGGTTGTTGAATTACTAGCAGGGTAAATCTTACTTGTTCCCAGCTTGGCATTTCCCTGCTGGGTGTCCTTCCCATAAAATTCTCTGGGGTCCTGCAGACCACAGACCTGTTCCCTGCAGGTCACATCATATTCCCTGCCCCAATATTTGGGAGACACCAAGAATTTCCCCTCCATTCTTCCCTGCTGTGTTTTTCCAGCAGGGATTTCTCTCCCTGGGCCATACATTTTGAGTTGGCACACTGAAAGTGCTTTCATTTAAGACTTCTTTTATCAAGGTTGATTTTCTATTGCTTTTTCCCTTTGGGTGTGCTTGGGGGAATTTATTCTTTTTAACAGGTTTATTCCAGTGCCAGGTATTGGTTCTAAAAGGCTGGGAGAGAGGGGGGGTGGGTTTGATTTGTTGCATGGAAAATGCATTTGGCTTCTGTTCCCTTCCTTGATCTGGGAGGGAGGGAAAGGAGGAAAAAAGTGAAACTTGTGCCTGTTTAGCAGCAGTTTTCTCATCCTGTGTGCCTGTGTCACAGTCTCCCACTGTCACCAGAGGATGGTGTGGAGACAGTGATTTTATTCCCAGAAAATTTGTGAGCTGGTTGAAGTCCCCCTCTGTGAGAACTTGGGGAATGGGCACGTGGAGACAGGATGATTTCATTATTTTATTGTATTTCTTTTCAGTTCTGCTTTCCCTTTATCTTTCCATTATGTTCCACAAGTCTCAAGTTTCTCACAGGCAGAAGTAGAAGCAGGGTTTTGGGGTTGGTGATTTGGTTAAATCTCTAGAAGGGATTAAATTGAGAAATACCCCCATACATCTCCCTTGCAGCAAATTTAACCACAGATTCCAAAGCTCCCAAAAATGCCTTTGTCTGAAAATGAATTTTGGCCTCTCAAAGTTCAAACATTTATCCTGAGCCAGAAATACACACAGATTTGCTCTCTAATTTAATAAAGCCATCCAAATAATATGATTCCTCCCATAACCATCGTTTATGTTTCACAGCAAAATGATAATGAGAAAGTCATTAGAAGTAATAAACAAAACAAAACCCACACAGCAAATCCTTCACTGAGCCTGATGGATGGGGAGAGGAGCAGCATCCCAGTCTTGGCCCACAGAATGTTTGAAGGAGATGTGCTCTTGAAACATTATTTTTGCATGCTGTGCTTTAATTTTTAATTTTTTCTTTTTTTTTTTTTTTAATTTTTGCTTTGCATTTTAATGGGGTTTTTAATGGGGTGGAGCTTGGGGTGGGCACCTCGTGGTTGGTTGCAATGGGTGATTAACAGGCATTTTCTTCTCCCTCTCTCTCTCAAAAAAAAAAAAAAAAAAAAAAAATCCTCCTCTTTATCACTGCTTTAACAAGGTGCTTTTGTTTAAATTCCCTGCTAAGTCTTGAACTGGGAATGTTGAGAGCAGGAGCTGCATCCAGACATCAAAATTGCTCTTTTTTACCTTTTATTTACAGCTGGCTGTGCACTTTGGGCTGCAGCCTCTGGGTTGCACTCAGCCAGGTGAATTTTTTCTTTGACTTGGGTGTTTTGCTCCAGTGGGTGCCTAGATTGGATATTAGGAAGAAATCCTTCACTGGGTTTTCAGGCTCTGGAATGGGCTGCCCAGGGCAGTGTTGGAGCCACCACACCAGGAGGGGTTCACTGCACCTTGGGGGCTTGGCAGTGCCCAAAATATCCCACATTTGCTGCTGGATGTTTATTTCCTTCCTCTGATCCAGGCATTGGGTTTTGGTGACAAAAAAATCCCATTTTTTCACACTGCTGGTGCTGAGCCAGGTGGTAATGCATCCTTAATTTTTTTGCCTTCCTTCCCTAGCCCAAGCTAAGTGCTGGCAAATAACTCCTCCAATTAAACAGAAAAGTTTTTCATTCTTCTTACACTTAATATAAAATAAATTTCAATAGAAGGAATTCCTCTGGATGAAGGTTTTGTAGAGCTTTTTTTTTTTTTTTTTTTTTTTTTTGTCTTGTGCCTGGCTCTTTTCCTGCTGTACAGGCCACCTGAGGACCTGAAGGGTGCAAACTGAGGCATGTGACATCTTTTTACCTCCCTTTGAAAAACAAATGGCACATCTGAGCTCTCCTTGGGCAAACTCTCTGCCTGCTGACATTTCAAAAATTGCTCTTTAAGGTTCCTCCCCACTCCCTCCTCTCACTCTACTCTTGAAAGAAAATCCTATTTATGTTTTCACCTTTAAAAAAAAAAAGTAAAAAAAGAGTTTAAATAAATAAATAACTGTGCACAGGCTGCAGGGGGGTCAGAGAGGAGAGAGCTCTTCTGCTTTTACTCCTTTTTCCCACCCAGATATGCTGTGAGCAATTGGGAAAATGAGATTCCCTGGCCTCCAGGCTGCTCTCATCCAGGAGGAACTTTTGTATTTAAACATGCTTAGCACTGAGCTGAACAAGAATTTCCCTCCAAGCTGCATTTTCAGCAGCCTGCTCCTGGCAGGGAGAGCTGCTGGGTGTGTGAAACTGTGCAAAGCTGGAATGCCCAGAGACATCCTTGTTCAAAATGAGCTCCCTGTCTGTGCCCAGAGGGCAAACCTTCATCTGGAGCTGCCTGGATTTGTGTTTTCCAAGAGGCTGAGGATGGTTTGGCTTGGTGCATCAGGGAGAAGCAGGGTGATGTTGTCCTGTGCTGTTGTTTTGCTGCTGGGATGCTCATCCCTGGGGATGCTGGGGGTAACCAGCCCTCCTGGGGCTCAGAACTGAAGTCATTGTGGCTGGGGAGTGCTGGAGGAGATGCTGGAGCCTTCCCGTGGCTCTGTGGAGAGGTGTGAGACAGATGCACTCCTCATTTTGGGGGGGATGCTGATGGTTCTGTAGGATGGACCTTGTGTGGAGGGGTTGAGCAAAGCAGGGAAATGGGGATTTAAAAAGTGCTGGTGGAACAGGACTGCAGGGAGCTGACAGATGTGGCTGGTTAATGACTGCAGAGGTGCTTTGGGCTAAGAAGAATTGCAACCTCACTTTTTTTTTTTTTTTTTTTTTTTTTTTTTTTCTCCTGCAGCTTCTTCTTGCTGCATCTCCAAAGGAAATGCAGAGGCCAAAATGCCTTTCCCCAAAATCCCTCTTGGGGTCTTACCTGGCACCTCGCAGGGGGCACCAAGGGAAGAGGAGAGCTCCCTTCTGCAAGGAGAGAGCCTCAGGAAGGTGGGGGGTGATGGCACAGCCGAGTTTTGCTGCCAGATTTTGCCATCCCTGCCTGAGCATCCCCAGGATGAAGGCACACCCAGGGATCCTTCCCAAGGCAATTCTCATTCAGCCAGCAGTGCTTTGGAAATAGTCACTCCTCAGGCACTTATGGATCTTTCAAGCCCCTTTCTGCCCCTAATAATCCCTCCTCTTGGGAGGTATTGATTCCCCAGCTGTTGGCTGCCTCTTGGTATTCCACACTCCGTGGAAATGGCTGTGCTGTCATTTTACCTGCTCCTGATTCCTTTCATCCCCAATCCTTTCCTGAGTTCAGGGCTGAACTCTGTATTGACAAACCACCCTGGAAGAAAGGAGGGGTTGGGGCTGGGGAAGAAGGTTCACTCAACAAAATCGTTGGGCAGAGTTTCCCTGTGGTGTGATTGTCTCAAAGGTGCTCAGCTGGTTTTTGGGGGAGTTTTTTGGACATCCAGCACAAGAGGGATGCCTTGGCTTGCCAGCCTGCAAATGTGACTTCATGCCTTGCTTTTCTGCTTATGACAAAAACTTAGGGAATTCTTCTCCTGGTTTGAAGGACAGGTATCTGCCAATAAAGGCAGGAGCTTCTCTTTGAAATGGAGAATGTAAACCCCCTCCCTCCAAATTATTATAATTTTGAAATTAAGGGGCTCTCAGGCAAAGATTTGGGAATTAGGAATAACAGTTCTTTACCAGGAAAATTAAAATAGAAATACAGTATTGCAAAGAACAATCCCAAAACACTGACAGAGTCAGAATCCAAGCTGACACCCGTCAGTCAGTCAGGGTGTTGGCACAGTCCCATTCAATGGTGGCTGCATCCTCCTGCAGGGGCAGATGTGGTTCAGCTGGAGCAGTGCTCCTGGAGAAGGTGCAGTTTTCCTCTGAAGGTGCAGGGATGATGTGCAAAGGTCTGGCTTTCCTCTGGAATCCAGTGGAAAGATGGATAACTTGCTGTCCAAAATCTCAGTTTTTATCTGGGTAGGAAAGGCTTGGCTGCTCCCCTGGCTGGAGCATCTCCCAGTGGGATGATGGAATTTTAACAGTCACACAGTTGGATGGGGCTTGGAGCAACCTGGGATAGTGGAAGTGTCCCTGCCCATGGCAGGGGCTTGGAATTAGATAAGTTTTTAGGTCCTCTCCAACCCAAACCATTCTGGGACTCCTCTCACTCTCCAGGAGTTCATCCTTTGATTTGGGCTTTTCACCCATCTGAGGGGGGATTTAATTTTAAACCCATTCCAGGTAATTTTTTTTTTTTTTTTTTTTTTTTTTTTTGGGTGCAGAAAAGTTGATTTGCAGCAGTGGGGTTTCCTCCAGCCCTCTCTGCTGTGGCACAGGAGTGGCACCAAACTTGGCACCTCCAAACCCAATTTTGTGATTAAACCAGCATGCCTGGGCTGTGAGTGAGGGCTCTCACTTGAGCAGAACCCCCATCCTAGCAGAGAATAAATTAAAAAGCCAACTGGCCACGGCTGCCTGAGGAGTGCTGGGACCAGAGATAGGGCCAGAAGTCAGATAACAAACAGTGTCCAAAATTGCAGCGCCTGGTGCATGGCGTGAAATTAAAACCTCTCCTGCCTCCTCCTGCAGGCTGGAACAAAACAGCTCCTGACACAGTCTGCAGGCACCAGGAGTGAAGGGGAGAATAATTAAATATGTGGGAGTTTTCTGCATCTGAGGGAAGGGATGAGGATTTTGTGCTGTGGGCATCAGTGGTTTGGTCCTGCAGCTGGGCTTTAGTTGGAAGGGTGTGCCATGATACCCAGATGGGCAGAAATCTGCTTTTTTTTCCTCTTTTTTGTTGGTTTTTCCTGAGTTCGGCCCCTCCACCTTCCCTGTGAGGCTCAGCAGCAGCCCTGTGCTGTCCAGGCTGCTCTCTCCCCAGCCCTTGCTGGCTTTCCATCCCTGGGGAAGGACATTTCTGTGGAGTTACCACCCAGGAGTGATGAAGAAGGGCAGCACTTTTTAATCAAAGTTACATTAGGTGAAGCTGATATTATTCACTCTGCTTTATTGCAGCTATTTTTACACGGGGGTTAGAAGTTAATACTACCCAGTGAGCCTGGTTTTGCTGGATTCTGGCAAGCCCCAAAATCCATCAGCACATCCAGACAGGGCAGGAAAGAGCCCAAGTAAAAAAAAAAAAAAAAAAAAAATCAACTCTATAGCTCAACTGGGGGGAAAAAATACAGTCAAAAACCCAAACCTTTTATAAAAACCAGACCCTTGATAATTGAGGGTCTGGTCTGGAAGGGCAGAACCCAGCCAGGACCATCAGCTGCAATCAGCAGAAGGATGAGCTGCTCCAATCAGCGCGGGGAGGGGAGCAGAGCAGTGGCAGGGGGGATGCAGGGTTAGCTCTTCCCTGCCCTGGCTAATGATCCTGACTCTCTGCTGCTGCTCAGCCACAGCCACAGGTGATGATGCCTGGTCTGAGCCTGCTGGGGGATGTCAGCTGGCTGGGACTGAAGGCAGTGCCTCCCAGGGGATGGTTTCAGCCAGGAAGGTTTTGCCAGGGTGGGTTTGGGTCTGTCTGGGTTGGGGTTTTTTTCCTCCCACCCAGGTAATGCCATGTTAATTCCTGGGGATCTCCTCTGCTGCTTGCAAGGTGTGATGAACCGAGGGAGGGAAGGAGGGAGTTATCCCTTTGTTTCTAGAGAAGGATAAAAGTTCAGGTTTTTTCTTTCCCCTTTGTTTTCTCACTTCTTCTCCTTTCCCACCTTGCTCCTGCTCTTTAATGCAGACATTCCAATTTTCCTGCTGTATTATCCCTGTGGTGAGCTTTAGAACCCCATTGCCTTGGTTCTTGTGATGCTCCTCAGAGACTGGGGCCCCTCTAAAACAAACCCCAGCACCCCAGCCAAGCACTTTTACAATAAAACACCAGGTCTTTTTGAAAACCACTCCAGGTATTTTTTAAAAATCTGCTTGACACAAGTGGTGTCACCAGCAGATTGCTTTGTCCCCTCTTCTGGTGTGACTTCCCAGTGTGCTTGGCCAGTTATTTGGGCTGGATTGTAAAGGCTGGCTCCTTTGGCAACATGGGGAGGAATTAGAGGGAAAATTGTTTGCCTCAACACAGAGGTTGTGAGACTTTAGGCAAATGCCTGCAATTGCAGAAAATTAAAAAAAAAAAAAAAAAAAAAAAAAGATTTTTAAAAGTTTTTGCTGCTATCTTTCCCCAAACCAAGGCAGGGACACTTTTCACTGTCCCAGTGTGCTCCAAGTGATGTCCAGCCTGTCCTTGGACATTTTCAGGGATCCAGGAGCATCCACAGCTTCTCTGGGCACCCTGTGCCAGGGCTTGCCCACCCTCTGAGTAAATAATCTCTTTCTCACATCTTATCTTTCACTTTAAAGATGAGCATAATGCTTTTTTTTCCTCATTTGGGGAAAAAAATCCTCCCTTGGATTGCTGCCTTCCTTGTCTTTATTATGTGTCCAAATCAGCATAGCTCCTGGGTTTTCCTGCAGTTTCAACCTCCATATATTGTATTTTAAAATCTGTTCCCTGCACTTCCCTCTGTCCCAGGGTCTTTCTGCACTGCCAGGCAGTGGGATACAGGGAATTGGGGTGTTCCCTCCCACGGGGGAGTGATGCCCATGCCCTGGCTCCAGCAGGAATTTTCCCTGACAGAGTTTGCTGCCTCAGCACGAGCAAAACCTGATGAGGAGACCCCAGCTGAACCCATATTGATCCTTCCTCTGGTAATGAAGCCATCCACAGGGAGACAGGGAAGGGTTTTTTTGAATCAGCACTGCTGTATGGATTTTGTGTTCTCTGCTGCTGAGGGTGGTACCTGCTCTCAGCCTGCTGCAGAGGCTTTTCCAGGAGTTTCTTCTTGATGGATCTTTGGGATTTACAAATCCCAGATTTCAAAGGGGTGTGTGGGGGTTTTTTCCTTCATTTTCTGGGGACAGGTTACTTGCTCCTGCCCTGTGAAGGTGATAGTAGCACTATTTTATTAGTGGCTTTTTTTTTTTTTTTTTTGGCTTTTATTCAGTATTAAAACTCGAGAGTCTTGTTTGGACTTGGTTGTTTATTCATTGTTATCTATAGTACAGAGAGTTCTTCAGCATTTTCGGCTAACAAGCTAAAAGCAAGAAAACAGAAGTGTATTTAGCTGGTTACATGGTCTTTTAAAGGCAGACTATTCAATTAAAAGCTAACATCTATTTTATTTATACTTTTGGCCCATGAACTGCTCTGTGGGATTTTCTATTCAACCAAAAACTGCTACCTGAAATCATGAAGAAGAAGGAACAAGAAGAAGAGCCACTGCCCAAGAACTCACTCTTGTCCCATACCTATTACTATATTTATTATATTATTTTATTAAATTATTTAATATAATATATTTTATAAAATTCAATATTATTATTATATTATTACTATCTTATTACTATTTATTTTTAAAATAAAACCCTCAAATTCAAAGCCTTTCACCATGTGAAATTCCACACTTCTATTCAACTACACACCAGTGATTCTAACTCCATCACTCAAATTTGGAAGTCTTCTCCAAGGCCTCCAGTGTTCTTTTGGGGGTCAGTGCCAGAAAACACAGAAAGTTCAAAGCTTCCAGGGTTCAGGGTTCCAGCAGGGATGTTTCTTTGTGCCTGGCTAAAATGGGAGTAAGTTGTATAAATTAAGACAATACCTAATGATTCGTGGCTATTATTTGAAGTGTCCCACTGTTGCAGATTTATTTGTCATTTCTCCTGGATGATAATGAATCCATTTGTATTAATGGTGTCGTGGACTTCCATTGATATCCCACATTAATTAATGTACCATTAAAAGAAAGTGGCACCCAATTAATATCGAGTGGGAGCGGTGTCCTGTCATTAGGGTTTCATTTGTGATGCATTGTGTGAATGCTCTGCCTTAATGGGAGTCATTTGCCATCCACAGCATCGCCCAGTGGGCTGCCAGAAAGTGAAAGTTAGTGGCTGATGCAAAAAAAAAAAAAAAAAAAAAATATATATATATATATATTTATATGTATATATATTTTTTAAAAAACAGGATCTGTCCAGTTTATGGCATAACCCTCAAGCAGGAATTGGAAAAAAAGATTTCTTGTCCCACCCCACACTGAATTCTGGCTGGTAATGGTAAATCACTCTTTTGGTGGTTTTACTTTGCTACTGAATTTTGATGTTGAGGGGAGGGAGAGTGGAACATCCCCCTGGATTGTGTCATCCCCCTGCCTTGGCTTCCCTAAACAAAAGCAGCCACTGCAGGAAGGCAGACCTTGAGTGTGGCCACCTGGATCCACCTGCTCCATGCCCACCATGTGAGCCAAAGGGGCTCCAGGCCATCTGCCCTGGGAGGTTGCTCCAAATGCCCTTTTCCAGCAGGAAAATCACACCAGCAGGAGAGACACCGTGCTGCTGAAGCCTGGGCCTCTCTGACTGACAGGTTTTCACATTCTTGGCGCTCGTCTCTGACTTTCAAATGTCTCCTTAGACCATCTTGGCTTCCCATCTGCTGTCTCCAGAACTGGGGCTGACCTACCAGCAGCCAAGGAGGGAAGCACAGACTGCCTCCCAGCCCTTGCCCTGGCCCTGCCTGCTCCTTGAAGACGCAGAATGGGAGAGAAATGCGGCTTTTGTGATGAAATTTGGCTGCAGGTGCCGAGTTAGTTTTCTCCTGCCCCCTCCCAGAGCAGTGGGAAGCTGCTGGCTTCCCAGCAGTGATCTTTAAGGTCCTTCCCTACCCATCCCCAAACCATTTTAGGATTCCATGATTCCTCTCCCAGCTCTTGGGGGTGCTGTGCCACAGTGTTGGCAGGGTTTTGGTGGGCAATGGGGGATCCCTGGGCTGGAAAAAGCAGGCAGGTTGTAATGGTTTGAAGGCAAAACTGGTGAGAGACTCCATGTCAGAAATACAGTATAATAGGAAAAAAGAGAAAAATAAAATATATGCAATAGTACAAAAGAAAACCACTGACAGAGTCAGAATACAACCTGACACCTGCTAGTCAGGGAAGCCTTGTTGAAGCAGTGATCCTGTAGAAAGGTCTGTTAGCTCTTGTTCTCTGGAAACCAGTGGGTAAGGGCTGCTCTGATGTTCCAAATCTCAGTTTTTATCTGCGTAGGAAAGGCTTGGGTGGAGCATCTCCCAGTGGGATGATGGAATTTTATCAGTCATGCACTGGGACTGAATGGGCCAGCAGCAGATGATATCTTCCTGGAGGGAGGATGGGCTGTGGAAACGATAAAGATGATTGCCCAGCTGGTTTAAAGATGGCCCATTAGCAGAGGATATCTCCCACAAAGATAAGAATCACTGCCCCACCTGGTTCCAGCAGATGGTGACAGAAACTTTTGGGCACATCTTAACATTGTAACCTAGGACACAGGTTTATCCCACAGGACACCAGAGCCTCTTCTGCTCCATGTGGCTGTTTGTCCTCTGCCTGCTGAGTGCCTTGCCAGCCCTGCAAGGCCCCCTGTGTGCTGGGGGGTTGTGATGTCTCTTCCTCCAGGGCCGTACCTTGGGTTGTGTCTGCCATGAATGAGCACTCTCGGCTCCAAGTGTGGTTATCCAGCAGCTAATTCCTCTCCAGCTCCCACAAAGCATCCATTCCAGCTGTGTTTATGGTGTTTTCAAAAGCCCCTCAATTGAATTATAGCTCTGTGGTGGCCGTGTGCCAGTGTCACCCGATAATGAGGGAGGTCACTTAGCAGAGATAGCAACAGGAGGTACATATTAATGAGAGCTGATTGAAAGGTGGGGTGGAAATCCACCCCAAAAAAAAGAGAAAAAAATTGTAAAAAGGGAAATTATCAGGTTTTAAAATCAAACTTAGAAATTGGAAATTGCCTGGCTCGGACGAGCAGTAATGCAATTAATAAATGTAATTAAAAGTGCAATTAGGAACAGGGGAATTGGAAGTCTGTGCACATCTGAGCGTTGGGAGCTGGCACACGAGCGAGGGACCCGCTCTGGCAGATGGATCACTCCCAGGATGGAGCATGGGGACAGGAACCAAAACATGGGGCTGGTTTTTCCCTCTCAGCAGGGGCTGGCACTGGCTGTGACTCTGCTTCTGCAGTTATTCCTGCAGAATCCAGACCTGGGCAGGAATGGGTGACTGAAAGCAGCTGGGGATGAGAGAGACAGGATGTGTTGGGAGCATCCTTGTCAGCTCTGCTCTGCTGCACCCCAAGATGCCCTGCCTTCAAGGCAAGAGGACTGAGCCCTCCTTGCTGCCTGCAGTGATTTTGATGGGCGGGTTTTGCCTGGAGCCCAGGGATGTCTGAGCTCAGGCTTTCAGCAGAGCACAAATCTCCATCCATCCACCCTATCGCAGAGGGAAAAGAGCCACCAGGAGCAGCAGCAGGGAATTATTTAGGAGTTGTAGGTCGAGCTCAGCATCTCCTGGTGGGGCAGCAGGAGTGGGGCAGGCAGGGCTGTGGAGAGCAGAGCTGCCTGCTGCTCGTGCCTGGTCCGTTTGTGTCGCCTCATCTCCCCGACCTTCCGACAGCTGCTCGGCCAGATTGCTGCAGTTTTTCCACATTATCTGCATGGCTACAGCATGCATCGGCATCCTAATCATCCCCACCAGCTCCTGCCGGGTGACTTTGCCCTGGGAGGTCAGATGGAGGTCCTCTACATGGCCAGCTACCAGAGGGGGGAAGCTGGCGTGGAGGGATGAGCCCCAAATAAATCTAAATATTCATTTCTGGTGCTCAGCCTTCTTATGAGGATGTTGCCGTGGTTTAAACCCAGCTGGCAGCTCAGAGCCACGCAGCGTGTTGGAAAAGTGGATGCATTGAAGGGAGATTGTGGAAAATGGACTCTCAGATCTGCTTCTCTCCCACTCTGACCCTGTAAACAAGTCAGCTCTCCATGTTCCCCCTCTCAGCCTTTGCCCACAGGGCTCCTGTTGTCAGGCCAGTTGGACAGGACTGATGGATCGAGGCACATCTGGGGTGTTGGTGGCCCGTGGCCCATGAAATGGTTTTGCTGTGGTGGAAAGTCTCAAAGGCACTGTGCAAATCTGCTCCCTGAGCAGGGCGAGGGACTTAGTGCTGTGGGAGCAGGTGCCTGAGGAAAGAGGATGGAGCTGGCTTTTCTGAAAAAAAAACCCTTTTTTCTGTGTGGAAGGAGAGCCTTTTCACAAGAATCATTTGAGTTGGAAAGGACATTTAAGATCATCAAGTTGAAGCATTAACCCAGCACTAAAAGGTTACACAGCCATGCCACGGCCAATATGACCAGACAGCGAGTGTAAATACTTTAAAAAGTCCCTTTTTGGTAACCTCTCCTTCAGCTTTAGCTGGCCCTTTGCAGAGAATGTTGCACAAGGCTCTGGTGCCCCAGCTGCCAGGGTTACAGGGCACATCTGTGGCTGGTGGCACAGGAGGTGACAGCCAGCCCAGGGGAGCTGTTTGCTGTGCTGGGCTGTGCTTGGGCCATCCCACCACAGCTTTGGGATGGAAACACAGCTCCCTGGGAGGACTGGGACAGAGCAGTCTGCTTATGGTTAACAATTTTAGGCTCCTGCATAACAGTGCTTCTTCTTCCAATAGGTTTTTTTTTAAGCAGCTTTAAGTTTTCTTACTCATTTATTGTGTCACAAAGGATCACCACTAGGCACCCCAGAGCTCTTGAATTCCTGGAGCTTCTCTGGGGGGACCTGGGTGCTGGAGCTGCTCCTGCTGAGCTGCCAGGTGAAGGATGGGGTGCAGGAGGCAGGTGGGGAGCAGGTCCCACTCCTGTTTGCCCTCTTCCTCCTCCTCCCCAACAGGCAGCATCTGTCTGCATGTTTATTTTTAATCTCACATCTGCTGGCGTCGTAACAAAGATTTAATGACACGACACAGTTTTGTCACCAGTTCTTTTTTCCCCTGGAGTGAATGAAGCCTCCATCTCAGGCTGCTGCTGAGAGCTTTAAAAAATGACAGAACTTGGCCACTGGTGTAGGAAGCTCACCTGCTTGCCACAAGCACCTGTAAGCTGTTGTCTGCCTGGACAAAAGAAATGATAGATTTTGTTATTTTTGCCTGTGGGTGAGATAAGCACAACCACAATTAGTCTGTGTTAATGAAGAAAAGCCATGAAGGATATGCAGAGGAGTCCTGTAAATGAACCAAATGCTGGAAAAGCAGAAATATTTGGGGCTTTCCAAAGGCATCTCCCTGGTTTGTGTCCTCTGCTCGGTATTTACCATCAAACACCAGCCCCAGGCTCTTCTGTTTATCCAGATGTTTTGCTTCATTGTTTAGATGATGGGTCACAGCTTCTGAGAAATAAAGACATCCTCTTCCTGCTGAGGAATATCTCGAGCCTGCTTGACCCAGAAATGGCAAGAGGATTTTAAAGACATACTTTTAATGCTTTTTAAGGCAGATGGCTTGAAATTCCACTGAGTCTTGACTGTGCCTGCCTGGGCATGAGCATTGGTGAGACCTTTTTCCCTGGAGGATTGTTGATGTGGGATGTCTGCACCCTCCAGCTGGTTTGGGGGAATTTTATTTTTTTTATTTTTTTTTTTTTTTTTGCTGGAATTTGAGCTGTGATAAAAAAGATGCATTACCCAGTGTGCTCCTTATGGGTCTGCACCCTCTCCCCTGTGAGCTGCTGGGAATAAGGTTGGTGGTGAAATATTCCCATTGTCCTGTGCATTTTGGGCAGTGTCTGTGATTTCTCTCTTGCATCCATGCCCCTCCTAGATTCACTTGGCTGTGCTTGGCTGGTGTGCCCACACCCTGGGGTCCCTCACAGATGCTTTGCTGGATGCCCATGACTGATTCCTAGTGCCAGATCTTTGTGCAGAACCGATCCCTTGCTGTCCTGGCCGAGGAAGGGAGCTGGTGAGCAAAGCTGAAAAAACAAGGATAAAGTCACCCGGTGGTGTCTGCAGGGTCTGGAGCTGACAGCACCAAAGCCGGTGACCTCCGTGTCCCCTCCAGGCAGCTTCTCCTTCGGGAGGACGAGGGGATGAACTCCCTTCAAAGCCTGCTTTGGGGCTATTGTGTGGAGCACAATGCGGGGGAAATCAACTCTCCTCTCTCACAGCCAGCCCCGTAATCACGGGTGACCAGAGAGGATTTGCATGTTAAAAGCAGTGGCTAGGGGCACTTAAAAAGGAGAGGAAAGCGTGTTCACCCAGGCCAGCTTTATCCTTATGAATATTTTTATTCCCAGGGCAGTGTAGCCCAGACACTGAATCTGCTCCTGCTCTGCCTCTCCCTGTGAATGGTTAATTTGTGATGCCCTGTGTGGTGACATGGTGACACTGGTCACTTTTTTGGGAAGGGAGTGGAGTTGTTGGAGCATGTGGAGTGAGGTGGTGGAAGCAGCAGTAGGAGGGCTGTGGGATGCTCTGGCTTGGGGGAGGCAGGCAGCCCAAAAGAGGGGCTGGGGAGATGCTCTAGCCTGGTCTGGGAAGGGGTTTTAGGAGTGCTCAGGGAACAAATACTCACCACAGTGCTGGAAGAACCCATGAAAGGCTTTTTTACCCAACCCACCCCCCATAGCTGACAAAATCCTGTCTCCTGAGCAGTTTAAATGGCCAAGCCAGGATTAAGGTGCTGAGTGCATGGCACAAAGTCAAGGGTTTACACAGCAGCAGGGCAGGGCTGGGTGAAGCCTTCCAGAAAGTGAGCAGCTGTAAGGCAAAGGGCAGCAAAATTCCAGGACAGATGGGCTGGGGAGGATGTGGTGTCCCCATTGCCAGAAGGCTTTAGGGATGGGAATGATTTAGGGGGACAGGTTTCTCTTCTGAGGTCCCTTCCAGCTATATCTGTTATGCTTTTGTGACTGCTGATCACCAAAAAACTGGAAGGAGCTTTAAAAAATAATCCTCAGGCCGTGCCCTGCCAGGCTTTCTGGAGCAGCTTGATTTAGAGAAGGGAAAAAAAAAAAAAAAAAAAAAAAAAAAAAAAAGAAAGGAAATGGAAAAAACCTAAGTGGGAGCTGCAACCTCTCCCACCGTGGCAGAAGTGATGCTGATGTAAGGGAAGTGGAATTTTGCTGGAGCCCGAGGTGAGCTTGGGTGTTGGTGTCCCTGCAGTGCCACACACCTGGAGACAAGGACAGGGGCCACAGGGGATGTGTGTGGGATGAGTGTCCTGGGTTCATCAGTGGGAGCTGCAGACTGGCCCAGCTCTGTTGTACCAAATCCTGCCACCTGCCTTGAGGGCAAATTTCTGCTGGACTCAGCCCTAACTGGGAAAATTTGGATTCTTTGGTTCTTTGCTAGTTCCAGCATTAAGCTGGTTAAAAAAAATTCCCGAGTGTGGAGCTCTGTTTTCTTGTATTATCTACTAGAGGAGGTGTTGCCTGGGACAGCCTTTGGTTTGCTGCAAGCCCTGTGGCTCCCAAAAAACCTGAAAACGGCTCAGTTTGCTTGGCAGCTTTGGCCAGGGATTTTCTGGGAAGCAGTGTCCCTCCTCAAGCCTCCTTCCCATCCTCTCAGCCCTTCAGGATACTCCTCTGTAAGCTGAGGGTGAATAATTTAATAAGGAAGGAGTTAAGAATAAAACACAGAGACTTGGGGAGAGGTTTTCAGGAATAATCCATATTATCCCATCTCATTTCTGATCTTTGCTGTGTCCCCTTTTGAGGTTTAGCTCCTTGCCAACCCTTTTGGAGGTGTCACAGGCAGAGGGACGTGCCCAAGGTGTACCTGGAGCCTTTTTCCCTGGCAGTCTGTGCTGGTGCCTTCAGGGAGAGACAAGAATATGCATTTTAAAAGATTTGCATAGGAACATGCAGCTGTTCCACCAAAAATGGATAATTGTTCTCCCCGCTGCGAAGTTAAACAATAAGAAGTGCCAAACTGCACTTGCCATTGCTGATTTTGTGCACTCAGCTGCATATTTTATGCATGTAGATTAGTTCCAGATTTATGACGATGGAGCTGCTCATGCCTGTGTTGTAGTTGCTGTGGAAACTACAACTTTGACTTTTTTGCGTGAAGTTCCGTGTTGCATTTAATCCTTTTTTTTTTTTTTTTTTTTTTTTTTTAACATTTCCCCTAATTTTTTTGAAGCTCTCCTATATTTAATACTCTGTGGTGAGAACACTGGGGGAGCCAACCTCAAAAATAAAAGTGCCTTTGGACAAAAAAAAAAAAAAAAAAAAAAAAAAAGTTTAAGAGAAGAGAGTAATTTTTCTGGGAAGTTGGGAAAAATAAGGGTTTGTGACAGAGTGCCATCTTGACCACAGCTGTATAACTGTTATTATAAATGTGTAACAACTATTATAGGTCCTGCAATAAAGAGCACAGCTGTGTAAGTTATAAATGTTGTGGAAATACAGGATTGAAGGTGCTGGCTCACTGGATATCACTCCTGGTGGGAAGAGGAAATTGCTGGTGTAGGTTTGATGTGAAAAGGGTGTGCAGAGTTACAGATATCCATTTTTTATCTCCAGAACACCCCCGTGGGCACCCCAATTTTCATTGTGAACGCCACAGACCCGGACCAGGGGGCAGGAGGCAGCGTGCTTTACTCCTTCCAGCCCCCTTCCAGCTTCTTTGCCATCGACAGCGGCCGTGGCATCGTGACAGTGATCCGGGAGCTGGACTACGAAGTCACTCAGGCCTACCAGCTCCAGGTGAACGCCACGGTGAGTCTCAGCCTGCCTGCAGGTGTGTGTTTCATTGCCCTGCTCTGGAAAATGCCTGTGCTGGTTTGGAGGACAGGTGTCTGCCAATCAAGGCAGGAGCTTCTCTTTGAAATGACCCCCTCCCTCCAAATTATTGTAATTTTGAAATTAAGGGGTTCTCAAGCAAAGTTATGGGAATAGGAATAACAGTTCTTTACTAGGAAAGTTAAAATAGAAATACAGTATTACAAAGAACAATCCCAAAACTCTGACAGAGTCAGAATCCAAGCTGACACCCGTCAGTCAGTCAGGGTGTTGGCACAGTCCCATTCAATGGTGGCTGCATCCTCCTGCAGGGGCAGATGTGGTTCAGCTGGAGCAGTGCTCCTGGAGAAGGTGCAGTTTTCCTCTGAAGGTCCAGGGATGATGTGGAAAGGTCTGGCTTTCCTCTGGAATCCAGTGGAAAGATGGATAACTTGCTGTCCAAAATCTCAGTTTTTATCTGGGTAGGAAAGGCTTGGCTCCTCCCCTGGCTGGAGCATCTCCCAGTGGGATGATGTAATTTTATCAGTCACACAGTGGGACTGAATGGGCCAGCAGCAGATGATATCTTCCTGGAGGGAGGATGGGCTGTGGGAAAGATAAAGATGATTGCCCCAGCTGGTTTAAAGATGGCCCATTAGCAGATAGTATGTGCCATGGAGATCAGGGTCACTGTCCCACCTGTTTTTTAACAGATGGTGATAGAATACATACTTTTGGTCCCATCCTGTATTGCAATCTAAGACAATCTCCTTTTGGGCTTTTGCAGGAAGGGGAGCAGCTGCTGGGTGGTGAAACCCAGCACAGAACATACAGACCATTCCCAGAATCATGGAATTGTTTGGGTCAGGCACCTTAAAGCCCATCCCAATCCAACCCTCTGCCATGGGGCAGAGACACCTTCCACTAGACCAGGTTGCCCCAAGCCCCATCCAGCTGAGTCTGGAACACTTCCAGGATTGGAACTACATCCACAACTTCCCTGGGCGACCTGAGCCAGTGTCTCACTACCCTCTGAGTGAAGAATGTCTTTGGTATATTGAATCCTCCAGATTCATTCTTTGTGCAGTTGGTTTATTACAAGTGGATTCACCTGTATTAAGTTCAGACACCAAGAGTTAAAATTTTGGTGGGCAGAGGAGAAACCAGGGTTTTACTTACAGTCATGCCATGCATCCAGCATGGCAAATTCATGTCCCACGTGAATGGGTGTTCAATCCTGTCCAGAGAGAGCTGGAGAATGTGGAGGAGCACTCAGGCTGCAGCTCTGTCTCCTTCCCCACCTCACACACAACAGAGACTCAGCCCTGCAATACATCTGCCCACCTCCACGCTCAGGAGAGGGGAGGAAAACCCTCTTTGCCCCCTCCAGGCAGCTGGCTAGAGCTCTTGGAGCATGTGATTTAATCAAGATCATTGTCTTGATGCAGAGCCACAAATGTCAGGAGGACACGGAGGGCTGCGCTTCGCTCTCCCCAGCGCCAAGCCTGGACACTCATGGGCTGCAGGGCAAACACCACAGCCTTCAGCCCAAACCCTGCATGTTCCAGGCTGGGGAATATTCTCCAGAAACTTGTTTTTTTGTTGTTTGGTTTTTTTTTTAATTGTGAATTGTACCTCATTTTATTTTTAATATTCCAGCGGGAAGAGGGACTCTGTTTGTTGCTCCCTTGCCAGTGTCTGTCACTGACACCCTTTCCTGGGATGTGTTACTAGCAGGTTGGAAAATGGGGGACCAAACACGGTCCCTGATGGAAATGTAACTTCCTTCCAGGATTCTGATTTCCTCAGTGCTGTCAGCTTGGTCCATCCAGCTCTGTCTGGCCCTGTCTCCCAGCAAAGATAAAATGGGAGATTCACAGAATCCCAGAATGGTTTGGGTTGGAAAGGGTTGTAGAGCCCAGTTCATCCCAACCCTCTGCCCTGGGCAGGGACACTTTCCACTATCCCAGGTTGCTCCAAGTCCTGTCCAGCCTGGCCTTGGACATTTCCAGGGATGAGGCAGCCCCAGCTTCTCTGGGCACCCTCTGACTTTCTCTATACTCTCCTGAAATCCAGTGATTTCCAGCTCTGGGAATCCAAGGACTTAAATCTTGTCTCTGGATGGCAGCTGTGGGAATACCTCCTCAGTTTGGTCAGTGCTGCTAATTCCTAGAAGAAAAGTGATGAGAACCCCCAGGGCAAAGCTGGGAAAGAAAAATGAGAGTTGCACCAGCACAGCAGGAGCTGGAAGAGCCAATGCAGAATTTTGCCTGGTCCAGAGCTGGAAATGGGGTGATGGTGGGTTCAGGGTGGTTGCAGGGATTGCTGAGGAGCACAAGGCAAGGCAGGAGTTGTTCCACCCCAGGGATGAAGGCAGCAAGCACAGAAAGAGGCTGGGAAAGACAACAGGAGAGCCCAGTGAGGAAACTGGAATCATGCTCACTTTTTCTGTGCTATCTGTGATGCCTTAAACAAAATTTAAGAGGTGAAGGGGAGGGGAAGGACCATTATGTGAAGAAACAAAGGACTTTAACCTGATGGCACTAACAGCAGAGTCAGAACAAGCATCCACCCAGGCCACAGACACTGAGCCCTGCAGGTGGAGAGGATAATGTACAAGCTGAGCTGCTGAATAGAGTTTAAATTAACATTAATCTTCTTGCAATCAGTCTTTGCCTGTGCTCAGAGCTGCTCTGGAGGAGAGTGTGGTGAGCTCTGATGGTCACAGTGCCTGATTGGGGGTAAGGAGACATTGATTCCCTTCCCTCCGTGTGCTCTCCTTACTCCTGCCCTTAGGAAAAGGGCTGGGGGCATCTTGGGGTCACTTTTGAGCACCCATGGGACAAGGCTTCAGCAAGGAAAGCAGTGGCAGCAGGAGAAGCTTGGAAAGGAGCCCGAGGCTCTGTGCTGGTGGAATGTGATGGAGTGAAAGGGAGGGGAAAGGTTCAGGTGGGAAGGGACACTTAAAAACCACGGGCAGGGACACCTTCCACAAGGTGCTGGCACCCACCCCTGGGTCTGGCCACGCAGAGGTGCCTTAGGCTGTGTCTGCATTAGGAAGGAATCTACATTTTGAAGGAGGTGTTGAGCAGCGCTGCCGCATTTTCATTCCCAACGTGATGAAAGCTGAATTGGTGTTTGCTTCATTTGAAAGGGCTGATGCTGCAATGAAATGCATATTGTGTTTCAGCTTAGAGGGAGGTGCAGTGGACAATAATTCCAGCAGGTAGCTTGAAAAAGAGATGATTGCCTCCACTATTCAGAAATCCTGCCCCAACTACAACAGCGAGAGACTCAGTGCTGCTGAATAATCCTGTTTTTCTGATAGAAATCCTTTCTCTCCCCTCTCTGCCCCTTCTGTTTTTTCAAGGACCAAGATAAAAACAAGCCTCTGTCCACTCTGGCCAACCTGGCAATCACCATCACAGACGTGCAGGACATGGATCCCATCTTCATCAACCTGCCCTACAGCACCAACATCTATGAGAACTCACCTCCGGTAAGGGCTGTGCTTAACCTGGGGTTTTCCACCTGAAACAGCACATTTCCAGCCAGATCCAAAACACTCAGCCCCTTTCCTTATCCAGCCTAAGCATGGACCCCAAATAAAATATCTTTTTGGAAGGGTTTTTGCTTAAATTCCACAGAGATTGTCACCCCGTCTCCTCCTATCTGCGTGCCATTTCCAGTAGAGAACTTGAAGAGGGGGGGGGGAAAAAAAAAAATCTAAACGTTCCTGAAATGAGGCAGTTTTGAAAATGCCAGAATCATCAGCCATTTCAGCACTTTGAGTCTTTTCCCCCCAGGTTTTGCCAAATTGATCCAATCATTTTAGTTCTTCTGAAATTCGGTTTGTCAGCAAACTCGCTGTTTGTGGAAAAAGAAAAAGTCTCCCAGTCTGAATACAGCAGGGATGAGTTTGTTTTTTGTTGTTTTTTGGTTTTTTTTTTTTCCCCCACAGATGTCAGGGAGTGTGGAGGGCAGCTTGGGCTTTGGGAGCTGTTTGCTCTGCTCCCACCAAGGGCTTTAATCCCAGCACCAGCCCTTCCCTGCAGCATCCCCAGCTGTGCATCCCATCACTGTGTCCACAGGGATGCATTTTTGTGGGTGGAAGGGAAAACCTGCCTTAAAATCACGGCACTCACACCACATGTGCATCCCACAACTTGCCCTGAATCCCAAATCCCTGGTGGCTCAGTTCAGAGGGAGAGGGAGCTCCATTGTGCTTCAATTTATACATTTTTATTCACTTTGGAGCAAAGCCCTGACATTGCTGGATCAATAGGGCTGAGTCCCAAAATCCATGGGGACACAGCACATTACCTGTCTGCTGGCCCAGGGGTGGCCAAAAAAGCACAACTTGTTCATGAATTACTCACAAGGCAAAAGTTTTGTTGATATTAAGGAGTGTCTGGTACGGACAGAGTGAGCAGCAGGGAAATAAAAACCCACAAATTAGATCACACTTAACTAGGAGGACAAAAGCTTTAGATGAAATTAGAGGAATGGAAGTGCCATAAGTATTAAAAATTGTGGGATGCATCACCTCCATGAAGTGAAAGGGAATGTCTTCCAAATAATGAGATATATTAAGGGTCAAGGATCCCTTTGTGTCAATACACAAACAATAACCACAATTATTCCTGGAATATTCTGTTTGCAGTCAGCAGAGCTGCAAATTACCACTGTGTAACGTGATGCAGGAAAAGGGGGAAGGAATTCCCACCAGGTTTGGAGATTTTAATTTCTCTTGGCCACGTGCAGCATCTCCAAAGGCACTGAGGTGTCCCAGGTGGGTAGGTGCCACCAGGATGCAAGGATGTGCTTTGTTTGGCAAGCCTGGGGTTTAACACAGAGTCATTTGGTTGGGAAAGACCTCAAAGTTCATCAAGTCCAGCCATTAATTATGTGCATTTTTTGTCTGAGTCTTCTCATCAGCTCTGCCCTCCCGCCCTGAGCAGAGCCACGTGTGGAGTGAATGTCATGGTTATCAAAATGATCCAGTTTGGGTGGGGAGCCTGGGCTTGGCCAGCTCAAACAAAGCTTGCAGGTGAAACCAAGAGGCTGAGGTGCATTTTTGGGGTGTTGTTTACCCTGACATGTGACACAGCAGATTGAAATGTGCTCAAGGCATCTCATCCCAGCCCTAAATCCACGGAGCCGCTGCTCCCGTCTCTCCTCCCTCTTTTTATCTGTGGTGCACAGCATGTCTGTGTTCCCCTATCAATGTATCAGGCCAGAATACCTCATCTAAAGTGTATACATTACCTAATAAAATCCTTCTTATTCGGGATTATTGCATCAAATTTTAATTTCCTCACTCGAGTAACAGCATGTCAGCCAGCCCGTCGGCGGAGAGCCGATAGAAGGTGAAAAGAGTGGATAAACTGCAGCAAATTACCACAAACAGATCTCTATCAGCCCTTTGACTGGAATTGACTGGAATTAAGAAGTGAGAAATGGGATTTTTATTTTTTATTTTTTTTTTTTAGCTTTCTGAAGCATTCACCCCCCACCCCCCTCCTCTTGCAACGCTGGGCAGCGCTTCGCCTTTCAAGTCCCTAATCCTGTAAGAGGAGAAGAAGAAAAAAAAGGTGGAGGGGCATGAGAGGGGAGAGGAGTGCAGCTGTAGCTCTCATTTCTCTCAGGCTGGGATCTGGGAGCATAATTGAGCAGCGTTTTGGGCAGGTGCTTATTGTGGCTCTGAGAAGAAAGCAATTTCTTATCGGGCAGAGGACGAGGACGCAGCAGGGAGAGGCACTCTGCTGTCCCTGGAGGTGTTGTACCTTCCTTCTTGATGTTGTTTATCATCCCAGCACGGCTCAGACATCTCTCCTAGGGCACCCAAGCACCCCTGCAGATGTGGCAAAGCTCCAAGGCGTGATTTCCATCCTCAGGAGAGTTTTTGGGTGTTTTTGGACGGCGTGGCTGATGTTGAATGCCATGGAAAGGAAGGGGTGTCCAAGCACTGGCATGGCCTGACAGGGTAGTAGTGGGATCAGCATGCCTGGAGGGATTTAAGAGGCATTTTTGGGGATGTGGGTTAGTGATGGCCTTGGCAGTGCTGGGGGAATGGTTGGAGTGGAGGATCTCAGGAGGCTTTTCCAACCTGAATGGTTCTGTGATTCCTTTCCCAACCTGAATGGTTCTGTGATTCCTTTCCCAACCTGGATGGTTCTGTGATTCCTTTTCCAACCTAAGTGACTCTGCTCTGGAGGAGAGGAGCCATTTCCCCTGGCAGAGCTGCTGATGAGCCCCTGCACCTCAGCTGGTGCCTGGTGCAGCTGCATTTTGTGGGTGCAGGAGGAGGAATTCCCTCTCCAGGAGACAAGCTGAGGGCTGTGAAGGTGTGCTGCATCCCACAGGGAGCCACTGAAGGCAGGAGAGGGGCCAAACCCCACTGGCACCTGGTCCCAATGGTAGAATGGTACAGACACGTGTCAAACATGGTTAAACCAGTTTTAATTCTTTACCACCATCCCCCCTCCTCCTCAGAAACTCCTTGAGCTGAAGAAATAATGTAGAATCAGCTCTGGTTTTGCCCTAGAGTCTCAGTAGCTCCGAGTTAATTCTTTCTTACAATATTTCCAGCCCATCAGTGTGAACACTTTATTAAAAGCTCAGGGTTTTATTAAAAAAGGATTGATTTACCCCTGCCCCTCTTCAAAAAACCCTCAGATTTTGTTTGGATAATGTGCCATTCTTTATTTTCTTTGCCTTTTTTTAAGCACAGGCTTTCCCAGATTATTACTTTTCTAAACCTTCTTCCTCCTCCCCCAGGGAGGGGAGAATTATTCCGTCCTCTCTGTGCCCACCAGCCTGTCTGCAGCAGGAGGGCGAGGTTGTGACTTGTTTCAAAAGGAAATTCAGGGATATTTGGGGACTTTCTAAGAGCTGCAGGGTCTTGCCACAGATTGTGCCACTTCTCCAGGAAGGTTCAAGTTTGCTCCCAAACACTGTGGATGCCCAGGAAGGGATCTCCCAAGGGAATTGGGAGAGTCGTGGAGGACCTGTCAGGAAGGATGGAAACCAGGTGGGATGTGAAGGATGGGTGGCAGGGAGCCCAGCAGCACTCCAGGATGTTTCTTGGACGCTGGTGGGATGTGACCCATCCAGGAGGAGCAGAAGGAGAAACACAGGAGGCTGCAAGGAGAAACAGGAGGAGCCCCAACACCAAAATACCAAAACCCAGCAGCATGTATCATCACCAAGGGCAGGGGGTGAACCTCAGCATGGTCCCTCGTGGTACCTGTGATCAAAAATCTGGATAATTCCTTCCCTGTGGGCATCTCTGCTGAGACATCCGAGTGAGATTCCCCCTCCACCCCTCCTAAACTTCCCCTGCTGCCACATCCACGCTCATCCCTTTATCTCTCCCTCCAGCCCTTCCCCTTGGCTCCTCCAGGAGGGGCATCTCCTGCAGATAAAGCTGTTCCCCATTGCTTTTCCCCAGCCTTCCCTCTGCAGGGGACAATTCCCATTCCGTGTCACACAGACCTGGTGTGACAGTGAGCTGTCACACCGACCTGGTGCCTTCACCCTCTGCCCCCTCTCTCCCACTGGGGAGCTCCAGCTGTGCCAGGGAGGAGAGGGGGCTCTTATCTGCCCCATGGGGATGGGAGATTAAATATTTCATTTAGTTTGATTCTGCTGGATGTGAGTGTAATGTATAATATGACACATAATATGTACAGTTTATAGTATGCAATACAATTAAATATATATATATACAGTATGAGGTATAACACATTATAATTTAAGCAAAACTACACTGAAATGCATCACCCTTTTTTTTCCCCTCCACTTTGCCCTGTCTTCCTCTCCACATCCCCTGTTCTGCTTTCCCACCTGCTCCTTCCCCATTTCTGTGGTGTTTTTTCTCTCTCTGTGCTCTTGGGCAAGCACAGTTATTGTCAGTAATTTAGAGGCTCTCAGGGTGGCTGCTGAGCCTCACCAGCCAAGTGCTGCTCAGGGGCCAGTGACCTGGGATTTATGGCTAATGTTCTCAGTTAATAACATGGATTTACTTAAGGAGTCCATGGAAATGCCCTCAGAGATCAGGGAACAGGCAGCCTGCCTGGCCCTGGGAGCTTTCTTTACAGCACTGAGCCCACAGGGACACGGATCTGGAAGCTAGGGAAGGCAGCAAGTCCTGATGTTTCTGCCACAGCTTTCCCTTTGGCCTTCAAGTGATGGATTTCAGGACAGGCACCAGCTCTGCCCCCTCGTTAGAAATGCAAATTCCTCTGCTGACATTTCCTTTGAGGGGGAAAAAAAAAAAAATTAAAAAATTTGCTGCTTTCCCCGCTGTTAATAAGCCAATGAAAACAAGAGCAGCTGAGTTGTAAATTTTTTCACACTACATTAATTACAGGCATGTGCATGTGTTGGTATTCACAGGGGCTCGCTGCACTGCAGAGGGGGAAGTTGACTTACGGAGCAGGATATTTTTAATTCAAGAGCTGAACAAGAATTTTGGGTCCCTGTTGGGTTATTTTTGGCAGTTTTGGGGGGCACTTGGGTCTTTCTGCTGGGATATAGGACAGGATGGAGGATGAGGTGGGTGAGCAGAAGAGCCTGTGGGCAATCCCTGGTTCTCAGTTCAGCCCTCCTCCTCCTCCTCCTCCTCCTCTTCCTCCTCGAGGGTTTCAATGAAAACCTCAGCATGGGCCAGGGTGGGAGGTGCAGGTTGTGTTGGGAGCCCCAGCAGGGCTGTGACATCTGTCCCCTGTCCCTCCCCAGGGTACCACGGTGAGGATGATAACAGCCATCGACCAGGACAAGGGACGGCCCCGGGGAATCGGGTACACCATCGTGTCTGGTGAGTCCTGGGGATCTGGGGATGGAGGGATGGATGATGGATGGATGGATGGATGGATGGATGGATGGATGGATGGATGGATGATGGATGGATGATGGATGGATGATGGATGGATGATGGATGGTGGATGGATAGATGATGGATGGATGGATGATGGATGATGGATGGATGATGGATGGATGGATGATGGATGGATGATGGATGGTGGATGGATGGATGGATGGATGGATGATGGATGGATGGATGATGGATGGATGGATGATGGATGGATGATGGATGGATGGATGGATGGATGGATGGATGGATGGATGATGGATGGATGGATGATGGGTGGATGGATGATGGAGGGATGGATGATGGATGGATGGATGGATGGATGGATGGATGGATGGATGGATGGATGGATGATGGATGGATGATGGATGATGGATGGATGATGGATGGATGATGGATGGTGGATGGATGGATGGATGGATGGATGATGGATGGATGGATGATGGATGGATGGATGATGGATGGATGGATGATGGATGGATGATGGATGATGGATGGATGGATGATGGATGGATGGATGGATGATGGATGGATGGTGGATGGATGGATGGATGATGGATGGATGGATGATGGATGATGGATGGATGGATGATGGATGGATGATGGATGGATGATGGATGGATGATGGATGGATGGATGATGGATGGATGATGGATGGATGGATGGATGATGGATGATGGATGGATGATGGATGGATGGATGATGGATGGATGGATGGATGGATGGATGATGGATGGATGGATGATGGATGATGGATGGATGGATGATGGATGGATGGATGGATGGATGATGGATGGATGGATGATGGATGATGGATGAATGGATGATGGATGATGGATGATGGATGGATGGATGGATGATGGATGAATGGATGATGGATGATGGATGATGGATGGATGGATGGATGGTTGGAGGATGGATGATGGATGGATGGATGGATGGATGATGGATGGATGAATGGATGATGGATGGATGGATGGATGGATGATGGATGGATGGATGGATGGAAGGATGGATGATGGATGGATGGAAGGATGGATGGATGGATGGAGGGATAGCTCTGCTATCAGTCTTTGTATATGCCATCTCTGGGAAATCATGGAGTACAATAGATAGAATTTAGGATGGAAGGACCTTAAAGGTGATTGTTCCAACCCCGCTAACACAGGCAGGGACACCTTCCACACCTTCCTAGAGCAGGTTGCCCCAAGAAAATTTGACAATATTTCGTGTTGAAACCTTTAATTCCAAATGATGATGATTCCCAACAGCTTGGCAACACCATGGAAAGGATTTTCTGTTCTGGGAGGGAATGGGACTGAACAGCTCCTGGTGGTTTCTGTGGTGTTTCCCAAAAGTTAAGATGCAAGGACTGTGTGAGGGTGCAGAGCTAGAGAGTGAAGCTTAATTAAAGAAAGCCTTAATTAAAGGCTTTCTGCCTCCTGACAGGCACGTGGATTGAGCCTGCCTCTGCAGTCTGGCTCTGAAGGCTGGGAAGGTGTTTCCAGATCAAACCCAGCTGCCTTATGGAAAGGCCAGTTTTGTGGGGTTGGGTCTGTTTCATTGAAGATTCCTTGAGCTCAGCAATCTCTGCCACACCCCAGCAGACTGGGATGCTGCCAGGGCTGCACTCAGAGGCTGCTTTGGTGAGCACAGACAGATTGCTCAAGGTGACCCAGGAGTGAGGGAGCAGCTGGGTGGGTGTGGGTTGTAACCCTCCTCCTGGCATCACTTTTGGGGTGGCTCCTTCCCAGCAAGAAACATCAGCAGTGCCTCCCCCTCCCCTCTGTGCCACGTGTTCCAGGTGCTGCCTCCACGTGCAGGACTAATTTCCCAGTTTCTTTTCCTTAAAGCCCAGCCATTTCAAACCCTCTTTTAATCAGCCTCAAGGGTCAAGGTGATTCCACCCTGACTTTCAAGTCCGCTGATCCTGACAGCAAGTATCCAGCCTTTGAAGATGCAAGGATTATTTATTCCTCTAATTCCTTCTGCAATTTATTCAAGAGATTCTCCCAGATTGTGGGAGAATCAGCTGTCCCAGGTGCAGCAGCAACTGCCTTCTGCCTGACATGGGACCTTTTTCTGGACTGAAACACCAATCTAATTTTGGAGAGGTTGCTGAATTAGGGTGAGGATGGTAAAATAGCTGTCAGCCTGGTCATCCTGGAGGGGCAGTGGGATGGTGGAAGGGGAATCAGGATGCTCTGGGATTCAGGTGAAATGTGGAGAGACCTGCAGGCTCTCTCACTGCTCACAGCCTTGCATCTGCTTGTGCATGCCAAGAGTTTAACCCTTGCCTGCAGTCCTGCCTGGTGGGGGCAGATCTCCTACCAGAGGATCCAGCAAAACGGATCAAAAGAGTGATTAAGCTGCTTTGCACTACTTTTTTTTTCCCCCCAAGCATGAGAATTTCAAAGTGTTTTCCTAACTGGCCAGGAATCTTTCTCCTGTCATCACCAGGGTCTCGTGGAGAAAGGGTTGGATGGGAATGATCAGCCTGTGGACAGAGCTGATTTTACTTTCTGATGTCTGAGAGTCCAGACACAGGACTGGCATCTAATGCACTTCCAAAATCCTGCTCACCCAAGGCAAGCCATTTCCTTTTCTGGCAGGCAGGTAAAGCCTAATTAATTTCTCATTATCCTCAATCATGATGGTAAAGGTCAACGAGCAGATTTTTGTGCCTGAGCTGTAAAATTTTTATGGCAATTTTGAAAAAAAAAAAAAAATTAAACAAAAGAAAGCCTAACATATGGGAATGGGGAAGCAAATTAAATTAGAAACCAACCATAAGCAAAAGTGAAAGTGGCTGGTGGAAGCAGCCTTAATTAAATCTGGCTCTTCTCTTCCAGGAGGGGAGGCAGCAGTGATGCTGCTCCCATTCCCCTGCAGGGATGGGTGATGCCTTTTCCCAGCTCTCAGAGTTTTTTGGGCACAGGGTTATCATGTGGCTGTTCTGATTTTGCCTTTTTTTTGGCTGGTTTATACAGCATTGCTGCGATTTAGAGGTGGGGATTCAAAAATTAATTTGGAATTGCCGCTGTCGTGTTCGTCTCCATCCCCGGGGCAGCCACGTCTGGGGATGTGCTGCAGCAGCTCTTATTTATACAGCTATCTCCAGCACAAGGTCCTCCCATGACAGGAACACAATAAAACTAAAAGATTAACCATAACCACATAAAATAGGACTGGAGATCTGACTTTATGCTGCCAGCTTACAAAGCTGTTGACGCTGAGATGATGGAGGAGCGCTGGTGTAGCTGTGCCATGGCTTTGGCTACTTGTCCTGCCTGCATTGGGAATCATTTCCATGCCTAATAGGGGAAAACCATTGGGTTTTTCCTGCCCCTTCCTTCCCATCAGAGTGTTTTGACCCCAGGAAAATCTATTTTTTTCGCTTCACTCTTTGCAAGGAACGGGCTCTCTGCCCAGCTGAAAAAGAAATTCCAATTGAGACCTCACAGTTCACGCCCCTGGTGCCAGCAGGCTGGTCAGTGCCAGGGCTCCCATTGCTCCAAAGGGTGTTCCTGCTGCTTTCCCATTGCTCCAGAGGTGTTCCTGCTGCTTTCCCTGTGGCCAGAGCCCTGTGAAATCCCTCCCCTCCCTCCCCAGCTGCAGTGACAGGTTGGAGATGCTCAGCCGCTGAGGTCAGGACTCTGCTTGAAGGACAGATAATTAATCCAGCCAAGTAATCCACAGCTCCTTTTTGGCAGATTTATGGAGATAGCCTCTGTAGTGGGGACTCTGCCTCACCATCTTTCATTTCCCAGGCAAAGAGAGTGACTTGTTGTATAACATGACCTGTTCTAGATAAGGCTTTTCATTTAGGGGAACTCTCCGGGCTAACAGAGATTGATTTTTCCCAGCAGAAATCAGGAGTTTTGGGCAGGATCAGCCCTGCAGACGGCAGTGTTTTCACATTTGCTGCCTCTGCACACTGCCTGGGGCACAGGGAATCCTCTGGCTTTTCCAGGGAAGGAGTTTTAGGATGAGTTAAACAGCAATTTAATTAACAGGCAGGAGGAGACTTTGGCCAACGAGCTCTTCTTAGGAAAACATATTCACTCACGTGTCGCTTGCTTAGCAGTAAACTTTGGGCTTCATTTATTTCCAGGATAGTCTTGGAGCCTTCTGGCAGGAGGATGTGAAGGTGACCTGTGCTGCTTGGGCAGGCACTGAAGGGTTAAGCCAGGGGAGAGGGTCCTGCATGTCAGTCTCTGCCTGCCTGGCACATTGCAGTGATGGATGGGCAGTGGGAGATTGCACAAGGGCAATCTGTGTGTCCTTCCTGGGCTTGGAAAGTCCTTCAGGAGAGAGGGGAGTGAGTTTTTGATCCTTAGGGCTATCCACAAACCCTTAGGTGGATTGTTTTATGAGACTGATGCAGTTTCTGACAAAGCCCCTCTTCCTTAAGCTGGTGCATCCAGAGGGGAAACATGGATTTAAAATCATTATTTGCACAATGCAAAAGAAGTGTGAGTTACTAAAGTGAAAAGAGTTGTTCTCCACCTTCTGGATTTCCTGCTAAGGAATGACATGTCACATATATATAAATTTATATGAATATGAGTGAAAAATCAGTGCAGTTGCTCTCAGAACATGTTTCCCATCCACTGCCTTCCTTAGGAAAGTGCAGCATGAATCCTTGAGGAAAGGTCAAGCGGCCAAAGAGGTTTCCAAGCCCTCAGCTGCCTGACCTGGCCTGATAAAGAAGGCAGAGCAGAGCAATCCTCCTCCCTAAAACCCTTAAAGCAGACATTGGGGGGAGCCCTTGGAAGGGGGGACCTGCTCATTTTGCTATTCCCTACCTCACTCCAGCTTTTTTCCCACATTGGAGCTACCAGGGCGTTGGAGTCCTTATAAATTCCCCCTGCTGGGAAAGGTTTCCTATGTGATTTAGAGGCAGCCATCACAGCAGAACATTTCTGTAGGAGGACACACTGATGGGTGGAAAAGTGCCTCACTCTGGGCTATCCATCAAAAGCTGGTTTTTTTTTTCCCACCCTGCCAATGCAAGGGGATGAGGCAGCACAAAGCAAAGATGGTGGCTGTGGTCACAGCCCCTCTTTCCTTGGCTCAGTTGCTTCCTCCAGGCTGTTGGCATCTGGGTTTGGCTCCCTGGCAATGCAGGAGTCATTGGAAAAGAGATATGATTGGGATAATGGTTTTCGTGGCAGGTGGTCCCCCAGCGAATGGCCCTCGGTAATTAAAACTATACATTCCCTTTTATGTCTAAATAGGAAACAAAAGCATCCTTTCTGTTTAATTTCTGGGACTTCCTGTTTAGCTTCTTGGGATTTTAATGTGTGTTCAAGGCTGAGCAGCCTGGTCTAGTGGAAGGTGGCTTGGAATGGGATGATGTCTAAGGTCCTTTCCAACCAAACCAGTCTGAGATTCAGTGTTGGCAGCCAGTGGAGAACAGTGAACCTGGACCATGTTGTGCCTAGTGAAAAGAGCTGGTACTGAGATGGTTTTAATGGAGGAATTTCAGAAAGCTGTGGAGCCTGGAGATGTGAGGTTTATGTCCAAAATCCCATTTTAGATGACGTGGGGGAATGATGGCTGTGGTCCTAGACTCAGAATCCTTTTGTGTGCAGAATTACACTCAGAGCAGAAACTCTGAAGGTTCTGTTCTCATTTCTGGTACTCAGCCACAGCTCCCAAAAGATTTGGGGTGGGGGGATTGCACCAATATCTCCTTTTATTTCCTTGTACTGTACATTCAGTTCTAAGACAGGGAACTGAGCATTTGACATGAGCTCCTTTTGTGGCTCTGCTAGATGAGGAGTTCTGCTGGTCGTGCTAGAATGGACAAATCCTTTGGGAAAGATACTAAAAAGGCCTGTTTGTAAAGCAGGCATGTGAGAATGAACTCTGGCACACAGCTTTGCCTCAGATCTGTTATCCCAGAGAGCTGCATCTTCCCAGACGAGCAGCAAACCAAAGCCCTGAGCAGGAGAAAGGAGCAGAGTTTTTACACATCACCTTGATTTCCCAGAAGGCTCAGGCTGTAATAACCTGTTTTCCTTTGGAAATTACTTGTTGCCTGTGAATTTAAGCACGGGGGGCAAGGTCCCTGCCCTGGCAGTGCTTCCCTGCCTGCAGGCTGGGGGGCAGAAACTCAAGGTGAAGAGCAGCGAGGTGCTCACGGCTGCTGATGGACTATTTATACACTAATAACTGTGTCTGCTGCTGGCTCCATGAACCACATCCAACAGCATCTATTTCCCTGCCCGAGGAGCCCTGACTGAGCACATTTTGATTAATAAATTATCCAGAGCAAGGTGTGTGATGGGCTCCCTTTCCACATCTCCTGAAAGTCACCCGCTCCAAGTGCGGCCGCGGCTTCCGTGGAAAGGGGGTGGGAAAATCATCCTGCCCTGGGAAAACAGCTTGGCCTGACTGGCAGGCAGCTCTTCACCAGAGCAGCACCTCTCCCTCCAAGGGATTTGAGCAGCACTCAAAGGTTAAAGGGGTGGGGAGGAAGGAGGAGATGTTGATGTTGGGGTTTTCCCCCTTTTTTTTTTTCCTTTTTCTTTCCCCGCTTTCTCTGGGTTTGAGCCAGTACTTTTAACAGCATTTTAAAACAGAGAGCTTGGCTCAGGGCAATTAAACATGATGGCTCTCATCTATAAAACCCCTGGTTATAGCAGTGTTTCTCCAAAATGCTGCCTATGCCACCGTCTGTTCCTCAATGAGCTTGGAAAAACACTCGGAATGGGCTCCTGTGATCCATCCCAGTGCTCCCAGCCCTGCCTGCCTTCCTTGCCAGGTGGGAGCAACAAGTCTGCCAGAAGTGGGTTCATTCTGCTGTCCCAAAGTCCTCAAATTTTTTTCTTGTTTTCATTTTCCCCATTTTGCTGCTCAGCCTTTCCCATCCTTCAGTTTCTGCCACATCCCTGCATGTATCTCTGGTCTCTCCAGAGAGAGGAAGGACAAAATTGGATAATTTCCCCCCATCATATTTTTTTCCCCCTTGTTCTCAGGACAGTGAGGATGATCAGGGAGATTTTGGCAAGGAAAATGTCTTAGGAAGTGGGCATTGTTCAGCAGTGAGAGTCACTGGTCAGAGCAGTGAGGAAGTGGTGGTTGGAGAGGTATTGGAGACACCTCTTTCTCCAAACTTCCAAATTTGCAAAGCCAGGAATTCTCTGCAAGTAGAAAGGAAGCCCCAGTGGGCATGGGATGAGTATCTGATGGTGTTGGGGAGGCTGAGCTAGAGAAAAGCCTCTGATGTGCAGCCTGGGAGGCCTTTGGGTCCCCAGTTTAGTTTCCCATCCTTCAAAAAGCAACTGTGGTCAAATATGAAATGCATCAGGATTTTTAGGGGACAGAACACAGCGCTGTGTTCAGTCAAATTCCTGCCCTGTTGACCTAATTCCACTGAATTCCATTGTTCCTGTGTTTTATTGCACTTTATATTAGGGGGAGGTGACCCCAAGGCATAAAGTTTACCATGGCAACCTGGTGTCCTGGAGCTTTTAAATGGCTCTCAGCACAGTCCAATCCATCTCCTGGAGTGTCCTTCAAAGCTGGGATCAGGAGAAGCTTCCTGAGCCATAAATTACAAAATTGGGAACTCAGGGTGGAAAGAGGGGAACTGTCCGAGGGAAGAGGCTGGAGATCTTCATGTACAGCAGGAAAAGATTAGGAAATAAAACCCCTCAAGTCTGTTGTTAATATTTTCAGCAGCCTGGCATCAGCTCATTAAGGTGGTGAGTGGTCAGTGGGACATTTCTGATGGAGAGAAGGACAGGAAAGGGAGGAATTCAGCCCAGGAAGAAGAAAGAATGGCTCAGCAATGGGGAAAAAAGTGTCAAGGAACTGAGGGAAAGGAGAAGGAGAAGGAGAAGGAGAAGGAGAAGGAGAAGGAGAAGGAGAAGGAGAAGGAGAAGGAGAAGGAGAAGGAGAAGGAGAAGGAGAAGGAGAAGGAGAAGGAGAAGGAGAAGGAGAAGGAGAAGGAGAAGGAGAAGGAGAAGGAGAAGGAGAAGGAGAAGGAGAAGGAGAAGGAGAAGGAGAAGGAGAAGGAGAAGGAGAAGGAGAAGACTTGGGGGCTTTGGCCATCCCAAGAAAGGTGCAGCTGTGATCAAACAGAGGTTGGAAGGGAGCAAGGTGGGTGCTGAGTGATGGGAAACAACTTTTCCTGGCAGCAGATCTGTCTTGCAGCTCCCTCCCAGGGAAATGACAAATGCTGTGTGCGTTGTCATCCGCGCTGAGACGCATTGAGGAGACAGGATTTATTTTTTTTACTCCCTCTCGACTGGGATGACTGGAATGTACCTGCAGGGTTTCCTGGCTGCTGTCTGCATCTGGGGTTTCTGCACGCCTTGAGATGCTGTGTGGGTGACCCTATGCCTGGATAAAACCTCCCTGGCCATCACTAATTCAGCAGCCTGCTCTGCTTTTGTGGCAGGCTGGTGTCGGGTGTCCCGGGCTCCACACACCAACTGCTTGCTTTTGTCTGGCTCACAGGGAGAGCACCTGGAGCTGCCACAAGCACATTCCCCAGCAGGACATTGTCCTTTGAGTGCCTGCTGGCTGTGACACCCGAGCATGTTGACTTAATCCTCTCTGGGTGTCTAATTCCAGAGGGGGATTCAAGCTGGGGATGGGTGGGATGGGATGGGATGGGATGGGATGGGATGGGATGGGATGGGATGGGATGGGATGGGATGGGATGGGATGGGATGGTCTGTGGAGGCAGCCCAGCTCTCTGGCTGGTTGTTTGCTTGTAGGGACAGGCACAGGGTGCCAAATTTGGCTCCAGTAGAGGAAAACCAGGCAAGAGGATAAAAGCAGGGCAAGTGCCTCCACTGTTTTGCTGATACTTTCACTGGCTCCAAATACATCCAGCTAAGGAATTCCTGGGCTGTGTGAGGCTTCTCTGTTACTTGATAGAGTTTTTTTTCTTTCTCTAAGCTCTGCAGCCTCTCCTTGAATACATGTGGTCTTGTGTCCCCCTCAGCACCCTCTGGCAAGAGGCCCCACAGCTAAACCTGTTGTTTAGAGCATTCCTGCAGGGTTGGTCCATCTGTGCCTCCCTGGGCTGATGTCCCTTAACTCCTGTATTTTAGGAGAGAGGCCATGGCCACCCCAGGAACATGGTGCCCTGCAAATGCAGGTGGTCACTCAGAGGGGAGCAGCTGGATTTGGTCCTGCTTTCAGTTTTGCTGTTGCAGATTTTAATAACTGAAACCCTCTGAAACTCTTCAGCATTGGCAACTTTTGGCTGTGGAAGGAGAGCCCTGTTTTGAGCCCTAAGCCAGGGCAGGTGAGAGGAGGAGAGGAGTGGTACAACCATGACATTTTAAAGCACATTGGAATGGTGTGCCAGGTTCCCAGAGCCCTTTGCTTGGAGCTTGTGCCCTCTTTCTTCCCTCCCTGTTGCCTCCAGCCCTTTTTAGGATCAGCTGTGCCATCTGCCTGTGCTCACATTCCTGTTATTTTTTTCCTCAGGTAACACCAACAGCATCTTTGCACTGGACTACATCAGTGGAGCCTTAACCCTGAATGGGCCCCTGGACAGGGAAAATCCCTTCTACACTGCTGGATTCATCCTCACAGTGAAGGTGGGAGCTGCTCCTGGGGAGCACATCCTGCCTGGGGACACCCCTGCCATGTGTTCTTCCCTTGGGCATCCAGAGCCATGATGTGCTGACCAGGAGATGTTAAACACAGCCCCCTTTGGGTCTGGTGGCCCAAAACATGATTCTCTCAATATGAAGGTGTTTTTGCTGTCCTGTCTGTGGCAGTGTGCAGATACCCCAGGGTTGCATGTAACACACACTCAGACACCTGAACTGTGCCCACTTTTGCATATTTTCCCTCTTTCTCCCCACCAAAACCCTGGATAAACACGACATTTTGTCTTGTCAGCAGGCAGGGCATCATCTGTGCCTACCCAGCCCGGGGAGGGGAGTGATGCTGGAAGTTGCCTGGTCAAGAAAAGGCACTGGAGCGTGGCTTCCCAGCCCCACCAGCCTCACCTGAGAGCAGCTCCCTGGCTCTGCTCACAGCCCTGTAATTAAAATCAATACCAAGCTGGGCAGCTGGCTGGAAACACATTTAGAAGTATGGATTCTGCTGGGCCAGGGTGGGGGAAAGATCAGCAGTGTAGGAAGGGGCATTGATTGATTGGGAGGGAGGGTGCAGCCAGTGCATCACCTCCTTGTTTTGGATGTGTGATGCTTCCTTGGAGGGGGACAGAGGGACAAGAAATCACCCTCTAGGTCCCAGACACAGCTCATACCTTGGGGTTTTGTTGTGTGTGAGGAAGAGATCCTCACCCATCCCTGGTATCTTCTCATTCAGGCTTTTGTAGTTTCAAAAATCAAGAGAGGGAGGATTGTCTGGGTTTTAATAGGGACAAAAATATCTGTTTAATCTTGGAAAGGTTTGTGAGCCTGAAATCTTGCCTGTCTTCCCTCCCTGCATGACAATGGAGTTCCAGCCGATGTTCTGTTGATCTGACAGATTTCCATGTCCTCTCCCCACAAACTCCTCGTCCTCCCACAAACGCCAGCTCTCCACATCCCGCATCCCCAGCACCCAAAATGTTCCCTGCTGCTCTCATCCTGGAGCACACAGGGAAAATACAGCTGGGCTGCTCCTGGCTGGGATCAGCCTGTTCTGCTGCTGTGTGCAGAAGCAGTGAATAGCAATGAGCCGTGTGGGTCGTGACAGAGCTGCTTTTCCATGCCCACAGCAAAGCAAGATTATCCAGAGGACAAGAGGAGGGACTCGGCTTGAAAAGGCTGTTCCATGAGTCTTGCTTCTCTGGCATTAAAATCTGCACTCCCTCCTTTTGGGAAGGCAGAATTAAAGTCCTGCTTGAGACAGAGGTGTGGGTCCATGACTCAGCTCTGTGTTTAGGCACGTGCTGCCAAACCTATTTTAAGTCTAAGTCTTCTTTTCCTCTGGTGCCCCAGTTTTCCATCCCTGTGTTTTTCCAAATAATGTGTGGTTCAGTGGCAGCTCCCAGCCCCACATCAGGGATGGCAGAGGAGAGAGAAAAGTGCTCTTTGCCTTTTGAGCCTTCCCTTATTTTGTATTATCCCCTACATCTCACAAGGGACTTTTTTATTTTGTTGAAGCGCTTGTGGCAGGGAAACCTACTTGTGTAACTCCAACCTGTTGCACGACTGAGGCAAGGAAAGAACTTGGCCACAGCCATCCTAAGGGAAATGTAAAGACTATGGGAAGGCTTTTGAGAGTGCATGAGTGATGGGGGAGCTGGGCCAACACCTTTATGTGTTAATGGGACAATGGCAGAGACATTTCCGTGGCAAAGAGGAGGAAGAGAAAGCTGCGGGAGTCTCTCAGCACGCCATGCACGCTTCCTTTAGGCTGGCTATTTCTGGGGAATCAAGAATGTTCTTCCTCTGTGCCCTTGCAGGGCACGGAGCTGAACGACGACCGCAGCCCGTCCAACGCCAGCGTCACCACCACCTTCAACATCCTGGTCATCGACATCAACGACAACGCGCCCGAGTTCAACAGCTCCGAGTACAGCGTGGCCATCCCCGAGCTGGCCCAGGTGGGCTTTGCCCTGCCCCTCTTCATCCAGGTGCAGGACAAGGATGAGGTGAGGCATCCTCTCCCTCCTTGGAGGGCTGGTTTGGTTTTGGGGCGGGCAGGGGAGGAATCACTGAGGTTCCTGTGATGAGCTACGTGCTGGGTTCTGTCCCCAAATCCACTTTTTCAGCTTTTCTTTGCTCTGTTTGCTGCGTGCCCCAAGTCCCCAGTGTGCAGTCAGGATTGCACAGCCCTTGAAAGCCAGAAAATAGGATTTTAGGAAATAGGAAAATAGGTCTAGGAGGCTGATCCATGCCAGTCTAGGTTAGGAAAGGGGGAGTTTTCCTTCTGGGCTCCCAAGGGGACCTGCCAGGGGCAGGGAAGACAGAAACCCCAAGCTCTCTGTGCCAGAAGGGATGGGTGCTGCTGCTGGCAGGGCAGAGGCAGGAGATGCCCCTGGGAGTGGGGAGGGCTGGGACAGCAGTCCATCACTGCAAACAAGCCAGGAGCACGGGAGCCTTGTTCCTCCCACGTGCCACTGGAGCTCCTGTTTGTCATGTGCTTGGGATTGCAGCCTGGTTTTTTTTTTTTTTCCCTCCCAGCCTTGGGCTCCCAGCCTTCAATTACTCTGATTATTTGACTTGTGCAGTTCACGTCTGGCTGCCCCTGGCTGGTCCCCTCCCAGCCCCGGGTGTCTGCTCCAAACTAGTGCTGACACCTCATGGTGAGCTGTCCAGAATCGCTGGGAAAGGCTCTGCCTGCAGGCTCCTGCTGCTCCCACTCTCCTCCAGGCTGAGCAGGAGATGAGGGGAGAGGGCTGCTCAGAATAAATGGCATCACAGGAAGGGACATGAAAGATCCCAGGGACAGCTTCCACTAGAGCTCCATCCAGCATCCTGGCAAAACTTCATCAGGATGGTTTTCCTGATGCTGCAGGTAATGGGAAACAAAACATCCCCTCCCCACCCCCAAAATCCTGGTGGGTCAGTTAAAATGTGCATCTTCTCAGTTGCCTTTTCTGGCTGAGAAGATGGATTTGCTGTTCCCCAGCCCTGGGTGGAGCTCACCTCCATCTCATCAAGCCACCCAGAAATCCCTTTTTTTTTTTTTTCCATCTGGAGTGATTATGACACAGAACTAATAACCTGCTGGTGACATGGTGTCACCATCCAGGAGTTATGAGTTCAGCCTGAAGAGGTGCAGATGAGCTATTAACCAGATAGAGAGACTGTTTTTTCTTGAAAATGTCAATTGCTAATAAAGAAGATATGGATATGACAGATGCTTAGGATAGTTTCTGAATAGAGCTGCTGTCGTGCTTGCTGAGAGATGTCAGCAGATCCATTCTTGAAGGGCATTGTAGCACTTCTGTTTGTGCCACCAGGATGAAGGATCTGTCATTATTTCTGCTTAAAATCTCATTTTGCTGGAGTGACTCCCATTCAAGAATTCACTTTTCAGCCTTGCTAATTTTAAAATGGGAGAAAAAAAAATAGCCTTGCCTTCCCCATCGCACCAGCAAAAAATAGACGCTGTTCTTTTGATGTATTTCTTTAACTTCCTGAGATTTCCCCAAAAGAATTGGCTGAGATTTTTAAAACTGCTGAGAGAGGATCTCTCTTGCTAAGGGAGTCTGAAGGAGTTTTACTGTGCACATCTTCAGAGACCATCATATTAGCAGGGATTGCTTTGACCATGGCATTATTTTCACTGATAAGAAGCAGAGGAGAGCTGATTCTTGGAATATCTGGAGGGAGGACAGTCACAAGCAGTTGGTTGGGTTTTTTTTTTCTGCATTATCCTGTGATGGATCTTCCTTATTTCCTCTCATGGATGCTTGCAACTGGGTTAACTATCAAGGTAGCATTTGGGGGGGAAGGAAAAAAAAAGGGAGAAGATGCCCAGCTTGTGAGAAAGATGTGTGTGAGATAGAGGTAGGGCTGCACCTGCAGCCAGCACTGCTTCCCAGAGCTCTGGGGACCCATCAACTTCCAGAGAAAAAAACTACAGAAAGGTTGGATTTGCTGGCAAGGACCGAGGTCTCCAGGCAGGGATGTGACTGAAGCTGTTCTGGCAGCCCTGGCTTCATGCTGGGGATGACAGGACTCATTTGTGTAAGGGGCAGAGGGAAACAAGAAGAGAATCATGCACATCTCCAGGGAAAGCAGGGAGAGAAATAAATGAGAGCAGATGGGTTGAGACACGGGAAATCAAAACCGGAGTCTTTGGGATGATCGCTTTGCTCGAGTTTGTCTCCTGCCTCCCAACTTATGTCACAAAGTCCTGGGAGAGTCACTCTGGTTTATTGGTTGGTTTCCTGAGCCTGGAAAATCCAGGCACTGCTCCTTTAGCCCTCCAGCTTGCTGAGGTCCTGCTGCAGGGATGCCTGGACTTTACCCCGTGCAGGGTCTGGGTGGTTTTGGGGAGCCTCCCTGTCTTTGTAGAGCTGGGCTCTCACATGAGTCTGTCCTTTAACACCCACCATGTGGGCTGCCAAGGCTGTTAAACAAGGCTTTTCAAAGCCAGGCCCACACAAAACCCTTTTTTTTAACGTTTTCAGCCTCTTTTTCTTCTGGTGTGTTTTGCACAAACTGAAATGAGGGCTTTTGGAAGGAGTCAGATTAAACGATTCAGCAAAGCACTTCAAACTGCTTTTCCCAGGCACACATGACCACTCCTGAAAGGCTGTGCTTGGGTTTCCCTCTGTGCTCTGAGTGCCATTCTGCAGCTCAGCTGGCATTAACCTCTCAGACAAGGCTCCCAAGTGAGTGTCTCCAAGGAGAAGCCCTTCCTCAGGGTCCAGCCCCTGCAAACTCTCAGCTTTCACCCCTCAAACATTGCTCCAGGAGGAGCAGGGTGGGATGGGGATCTCTTCAAGAGGGAGGCAACTGTGCTCAGCTCCACACATGGATTTGGGGCACAGCCAAGAGATGTTCAGCCAGGTGTGCTGCTTTTCCTTTCTGCATTCTCCAGGGCTTACTGAAATATAAATCCTTGCACACGTGGAAGGTGTCACTGCCCAGGGTGTGGGGTTGGAATGAGCTGAGCTTTTCCATCCCTTCCAACCCAAACCATTCTGGGGTTCTGTGAGCCAAGGAAAAAGAATTAATGGATGTGCAGCTGAGTTTCTCTCCCTGCCAGACAGAGAGCTTTCCCAAGCCATTCAGGAGCTGTTTATGAAAAATCCATTGATGTTTCAGTGTTTAGACTGAGCCTATACTCAACTGGACACCTCCAGGCTGTGCTTGGGTTCTCCTCTCATTCACATTGTGGTGTTTCAGCAGGGGGGAATAAATCCTGTGTGTGAGGCAGAAGATGAAAGCATTGACTTATCTGCTTTTACAGCAGGGTTTGTTTCCAGGTTGGGAACAAGAGCCCTGAGCTGTGGAACAGGTTGGTGTTAATTCAGAGGGCTCATTTGCTGATTTGGGGGGACATGGATGTGCTTTTTGGATATGCTGGTGTTCTGTACCTGGGGCTGGATGCAGGATCACAGGGAGAAGGCAAGGAAAAGGAGCAGGGCATCCTTTGAGGCATCCCCCATTTCCTGTGGCTCCAAGATCCGTGGATGCCTGCTAAGGGAAGCAGCAGGGCATGCCAGGGAAACCAGCTCTCCCATCGTGGCTTCCACTTGATTTTCCTCGATGTGGTTGAGTGAAGAAGAAGAAAAGGGCAGAAGCTGTCTGAAGCACCACTATCACAGCCTGACATTTTAAAATCATTTGGAAACAATTCTCTAAAATAAGCATATCGAGGGAGGCAAATGGGGAATTTAAAATAAGGGAAATCTGGGCCGTGGGGATACGCTCTTTGTTCCACCAGAGACCCCCACCAGGATGTCCTGTGTGCCCATGCCTGTGCAGGTGGCAATATATGATTCATCCAGAGCTTATATATATGCATATGACAGGCACAAGCACTATAAATATGATCTACATGGCAAGAAACTGTAAAGGGGAATTGACGGCACACGAGTGTTCTCTCCCAAAAGTGCCAGCTGCCAGTCGAGCTGAATTAGATTTCACAGGGGTTTTTGCAATACATGGAATTCACCAGCAAATTACCCTTAAAGAGGGAAAATCAATCATTTGGAGCAGAGATAAGCTGAAGGCGAGGCAGCCTCGGATTGATCCCGTCTGTGCAGGCGTGTGTGGAATTCAGCAGATAACCTGGGGAGAGCAGGGAAGGGGAAAACTCCTCCAGGAGGGAGGGAGCAGCCAGGGACTGACACTTGGGGTGGACAAAAAGATGGGAGAGTAGTGTGGGGAGGAGGAACAGAAGGGCTGGGGAGGGTTTTGCTGCAGGCATCCTGCATTGCCTGTCAGCTCAGTGAGTTCCTTAGGGATGCAGGGAATGCCACAGTGCCCAGGGAGCCTTTGGAAGGTTATTGAAAGGGGTTTTGAAAGGGTTATTGGGACAGGTGGGAGAGGGCTGCTGGGATCCCAAGCTGGCTGGGCACTGGGAGAGAGGCAGGCAACACCCAGAGAGGCTGTTCTGAGTTAAATCCTATTAAATGGGTGCAGGGAATAACCCCCTTCATGCCTTGTGTTTTCAGAGCAGGGATTAAGGACCATTTGTGTCTGACCCACTAGAGCCAGGCCTAAATTACCCAATCCCTACATTGCTTTTAAAAAAACCCCAATTTCTTCTTTCCCCTTCCTTCACCTCCCCTCCTAAACTCAGCTCTTTCCTTTCCTTGTAGAATTCCCAGAATGAGGAATACTAAATCCTTCGTAGCTTGCTGCAGATAATAGCCCAGAAAGTGCCTAGAAAGTGACTGGGAGGAAAGCTGGATTTTGTGCTTCAGGAAGGCAGGGCTCTCCATTTTGGAAAAGCAAATTGCACTGGTGGACCCAAAGGCAGATCTGCACCGAGGCAACACGAAAAGGACAAAACCAGAGGATTCCCAGGCTGCTTTTTCCAAGTCTGGTTCACTTTGTGCTGAAAATGATTGCAGGAAATCAACCTGCCCATCTCAGGGAATGGTGTGGTTGAGGAAGGGTTGTCTGCTTGTCCAGGGATTTGGATTATTTTGTTTTTTTGGCCTTTGTTCTCTTGTGTAGCCATTGTAAGTGATGCTAAATCTTTGCTGTGACTTGAGCCACATCCCAAGCTCAGAATGCTGGCATGGGATGAGAGGAGCTGGAAAATCTGTGGCTGCATCCCAGCGTCGGGCGGTAGCAAACTTTCCTCCAAAACCTGTTTTTTATGGGTCAATTCGTTTCAGAAGGAGACAGGTTTATTGTTGGAGGGTTGCTGAGCTTTGGCAGGCTGCTCCTTAAATTTGTGGCTCTGAAGGAAGGCAGAGGACTCAGTTTGCTTGCAGTGGTGGGGAAAATATCGAGCCGTGCAGGAGCTGGGAGGTCAGGGGATGGAGAGGGGAATGAGCATGTAAAGGAGTCACTGAAAACATCCTCATCCTCATCCTGCAAGGAGATGGTGCTTGGCTGTGATCTCTGCACACGAGGACCTTTGAGAGCCCAGGGATGCAAATCTTGATTTTCCTCTTCCCAACCACGTTTCAAATCCGTTGTCTGCTCTGGGTGGCAGGAGCAGGTAGGAAGGGGTGAGGAAAATGTAAGCAGCTCCCTGTGGCTTCCTCTGGAGTGGGGGGTCCTTGCTGTGAGCCTGGCTTAGCCAGGCCCTTCTGCTGGGCAGCTGATAACAATTTGAATATTCAGATTTGCTTTCAGGCATCCGCAGGGGGCTTGCAAGCTCCGGGAACCAGGAGCAAGGAAAGCAGCATGGGGGCCGAGGCAAAAAAAAAAATAAATAAATAGCTGAATAAATATATAAATGGTAACTCACAGCAGCCCTCCCCAGAGGCAGCTGTATCCCCCCTTCTCCAGACCTCACGTGGGGAGACTGAGGCACTGGAGGGGCTGCTAATTAGGGGTACTGGGTATCTGAAGCTGATCTTCTTCCCCAGCTAGAAAGGAATTAATCCACCTGGCTCTCTTCCTGCAAATACTTAGATTTCTTTTGATGCCTCAACTTTTATCTCATGCCCCCAACAAACTCACCCTTCTCTGGCTTCCAAGAAAACCCCTCCCATCTCGCTGCCACAGGAGGTGCCCTCGTGTACTGCAGGGAGGGTGCAGGTCCTGGGAGAGATCCTGAAATCAGGAAATTCCTCAAGGAAGTAGCTTGGGAAACAGTCATTTGTTGTCAATCCACATCCTGAGGATAGGGGACAAAGTAGCCTGGGAAGTAATTCTTCCTTCTGCTATTCTATGGATTCTCTGCTCCCTCCCTCCCAGGTTTTGGGTATTGGGAGCATCCCTCCCTTCTTTGTTGGGCACTGAAACAGCTCATGGAATCAACACTAAATTTCTGCCCTGAGATGCTCCCACTCTGGGAGCACTGCTGGGCTCCCGATGCATGGGTGCCCTTGTGTGGTTCTGTGGGCGTCCTCAGGGCTTGCTGCTGCTCTGGGGCTCCACTGGGAGATGCCCTCAGCTCCATGGATTGCACGGAGGTGTGCAAGGAGAAGGGCAAGGCACAGATCCTGCTCGTGCCACCCGCTCTCGGCGGTCACACTTAGGCAGCTTTCGCTATTAGTGCCCCTTCGTGCATTTAATTGGCCACTTTTTCTGATAGGAGGGAGGTCATTCAGGGAAAATTGGAAATTCATCTCTGGCAGCTTCTGAGCTTGCTTTTCATGTGCTCTGCTGGGCCGTGCTCAGAGCAAGGCTCTGAAAGCGTCGGGATGTTGGCGGTCTTGCTGCTTGGCTGGCCGAGTTTTGGGAAAGGAGAAGATTTTCCAGTTCCCAGTTTGAGCTGCCTTACTGGGAGAAGCCTTCTGCACCCACACTGAGGCAGGGAAACCCCAGGGCATGACCTGTGTGGTGTGTGAACCTCCAACCAGCAAAGGGATTTTCCCTCCGTGTGCCGCGCGGGATCATCCCAGGGATGCATTCCCACTCCTCTCACGTATTTTGTAAATAAAACACTTTGTTCTTTCCCTTCCCAGGGTCCCAACAGTGTTTTTGAGGTTTACCTGGTGGGCAACAACTCCAACCACTTCATCATCTCACCGACCTCCATCCAGGGGAAGGCGGATATCCGCGTCCGCGTGGCAGTGCCGCTGGATTTCGAGACCATTCCTCGCTACGAATTTTCGGTAAGGCTGCACCCCTGGGCTCTGTGGGACAGCCACAGTTTTCAGCGTGACCTCAGAGTGACCACTAAACATCCTTCTTGTCCAGTACTTGAAGAGAAAAGATGGAACAAGATTTTCAGCAGGGCCTGTTGCAGTAGGACAAGAGGGTTGATTTAAATTAGGTGTAAGGAAGATTTTTTTCCTTGGGGGTGGTGAAACAATGGAACAGGATATCCAGAAAGATGGATGTCCTATTGCTGGAAATTCAGGGTCAAGTGAGCAACCCAGTCTAGTGGAAGATATTCCTGTCCATGGCAGAGGTTGGACTAGGCGAACTTTAAAGCTTCCTCCCAATCCAAATTCTATCATAATCCCCACTATGAAACAGTGGAGCACTACAAAGCAGCCAAAAAGCCAGAAAATATAATAAAGAAGGAGGTGGGGAAGAGATTGGCTCTGCACTTTCTCTTTCCAACATCCAAAGGCTCAGCTGCAAGAGCTTAAGCTGAGCAGGGCCATAAAAGCTTTATAGAGCATAAAACTTTGTTTTAAGAGCACCTATCAGGTGCCAAAACCCTCCCAGTCCTCCTGCTCCAGCTCTGTCGGCCGTTTGCCTTCAGCTGGCTCAGCTGGTGAGGAGAGCCTGGTTTACCCTACTAAACAAGCAGAGGTAATTCTCCCAAGCTTCCCACCATCTCCAACCTTGCCTCGTGGATTTTTCCCAGCTCTTTGCCAACGAGAGCGTCCCCGACCACGTCGGGTTCGCGCGGGTGAGGATCAACCTCATCAACGAGAACGACAACCGGCCCGTGTTCAGCAAGGCGCTCTACAACGTCAGCCTGCCCGAGAACGCCACCGTGGGCACCACCGTGCTCCAGGTCCACGTGAGTAGGAGCATCCAGCTCCCTCTGGAGGCCTCGTGCTGGCTCTGTGTCCCTGGCCTGGTTTGAAGGACAGGTGTCTGCCAATAAAGGCAGGAGCTTCTCTTTGGAAATGGAGAATGTAAATCCCCTCCCTCCAAGTTATTATTATAATTCTGAAATTAAGGGGCTCTCAGGCAAAGATATGGGAATTAGGAATAACAGTTCTTTACTAGGAAAATTAAAATAGAAATGCAGTATTACACAGAACAATCCCAAAACTCTGACAGAGTCAGAATCCAAGCTGACACCCGTCAGTCAGTCAGGGTGTTGGCACAGTCCCATTCAATGGTGGCTGCATCCTCCTGCAGTGGCAGATGTGGTTCAGCTGGAGCAGTGCTCCTGGAGAAGGTGCAGTTTTCCTCTGAAGGTCCAGGGATGATGTGGAAAGGTCTGGCTTTCATCTGGAATCCAGAGGAAAGATGGATAACTTGCTGTCCAAAATCTCAGTTTTTATCTGGGTAGGAAAGGCTTGGCTGCTCCCCTGGCTGGAGCATCTCCCAGTGGGATGATGGAATTTTATCAGCCATGCAGTGGGACTGAATGGGCCAGCAGCAGATGATATCTCCTGGAGGGAGGATGGGTTGTGGGAAAGATAAAGATGATTGCCCAGCTGGTTTAAAGATGGCCCATTAGCAGATAATATGTGCCAGGAGATCAGGGTCACTGCCCCACCCACTTCAACAGATGGTGACAGAATTCACATTTCTGGCCACATCCTGTATTGCAACCCAAGACAGTCCCTCACCCAGGGCGAGCCTGGGAAGAGAGCATTAGGAGATGCTCTGGTGGGATGCAGGCTTCTCATGGGCTTTGGAGCAGATTCATGATCTTTCCTGTTCTCTGGAAGATGTGTGAGCATTTCCTACCACACCAGGAATTCAAAGAGAGTCCTGCCCTGCATTTCTTCTGCAGATCCCAGCAGTCACAGTGCCCCTGGTGTGGCTTTTGTCACTGCCCTCCTTGGAAGCATCATCTTCCTCAACCAAACCTTCACTGTCAAAAGGGGGAAGGATGGAAAAGGAGAGGACTGGCTCTGTTTAGCATGGCTGGCAGCAGAGCAGAGGCAGGCAGAGGTGGTGGTGATAGCAGAGGGCATTTCCATTCCCTCCTCTGTGGGTTGGTTGGAGTCCTCATGGAGAAGACACATTTCCTGGGGCATGAGAGCAGTGTCAGTGCCAGCGTGGGGCACAGCAAGAACCACAACAAAACCCTGTGCTGAAATGCCATTGGAAAGGGAATCAAAGCTCCTCTGGGATGGGGAATTTCACAGCAGGGAGTACCAAAGCCCCTGCTACACTTTGGAGCTGTTACTGCCACTACATGGGTCGTGAATGGGTTTTCTTTCTCTCCAATGAATTTGCTCCAGCTGCCCTCCTGCCCCCTCCTTGTCCCCCTGCTCTTCCAAGGCACAGCCCCCAGTCTCCCATCCTTTCCCATCTGTGCAGGAATGCCCACTCAGAGGATAAAAGCCTGGACAAAAGAGTTGGGTGCATGTGCCTGTGTGCAAGTGTGTTTACTTTACAAACAGATGGTGTGAAACTGTGTAGAGCCCCCAGGCTGTTCCCATCTGACAGTTATTAATATTTCAAGCAGATGTTTAGCTAGTCAGGCCGTCAGACACTAAACAATGAGATTGTTACTGCCTCTCCTCTTCCCCCAACTTCCAGCTATGCCAGCATTTCAGAGCGAGCACAAAATGCCAGGAGTTGAATCTTCCGTGATAAATCAGAATGGATGCAATTAGCTCTGAAATCCAAATTGCCCTCCCAGCTGATCCCAAACTTTTAACAGCCCTCATAAAGTGCCAGCTCCTCCTGCTGTGGCCTCTTGCCTTGGAGCTGCAGCCCTTTGGTTGCTGCCTGTCTGTGCCATGCCTCTCCACCTGTCCCACGTGCTTTCCTCGCTGATAAATTCCTCCTCTCCTTTTCTTCCTTCTTTTCTGCTTGCTCGAGAATATTCCTGGGATGGGGTTTTGGAGAAAGCCACGTGGCATGCCCACTTCTTTGGTGGCTGCTGGGTGACACCCCCACAGAAGGGGACTTTTTTTGGCTCCCCTCTTTCTGTGCTCCTTTGTGCAAATAAGTGCAGGTTTGGAGAGTTCAGGGGTGTTAAGGATAAATCAGGTGGTTTGTGGGGTCAAGGAAGTTGACGAACAGGGGAGTGTGTGGGCTGGGTGAGTGGCTGCTGAAGGGGGGCAGGAGGCTTTGTGTCACAGCTGGCAGGACAGAGCAGTGCCTGCAGCACCTTCCTGGCAGGGACACAAGCAGCTAAAACCACGGGAGCTGATCCCAGCAGCCCCAAAGCCCCCAGGGCTGTTTGCCCATCTTCCAGTGAGTGCATCCTGGCTGTCCCACCTTGGCTGTGGCTGATGGGCTGTGTGTAGGCGAGGGGAAAGGCTCTCCTCAATGCCACCCCCTCCAGGCTGCTCTCAGCTGAAAGGGAAAGGCAGGAGGAAGGAGCAAGCAGACTTCATTTGCAGTGACAAATGGCCATTTGTTTCTGCAGCTTTTCAGCTGCTAATATCAGTGACAGCAGAGAAACATTGCCTGTTGCACGTATAAATCAAGTGTAAAACAACCCCAAGTGCAGGCAGCCAGAGCTGCTGCCTGCTCTCTGCTCCCTGCCTCTTTCCCTCTGCCCAGGGATGGGTGGGCTTGGATCCATGGATTCCTGGTCAAACCTCAGCCTCTTCCCTGGCACAACCCAACCTTGTCCACCCTCTAAGATTTTGTTTGCTCTCTGCTTAGCATTCCCTCTATCTCCCTGTCCATCCACCCATCTGTTTAATTCTGTCCCTAAAAGGCATTTATAATTTAGGCTCAAGTGGTCATTTGCTTGCACAAGAACATCTGGAGAGCCCAGGCTCCATGGGAACAGCTCCTGCCCTGTACAGGGAGCCCAAAATGTGCCCAAAGGCAGCCTCCTCTCCTGCCTCCATGCTCTTGGAGCATGAGGACAGGCTGAGAGAGCTGGGAAAGGGGCTCAGGGGGAACCTTCTGGCTCTGCACAACCCCCTGACAGAAGGGGACAGCCAGGGGGGGTCAGGGTCTCCTCCCAACAGGGAGGTTTACATTGGGTATTAGGAAAAGTTTCTTCATTGAAAGGCTGAAAAGTGGTGGGGTCACCATCCTTGGAAGTGTTCAAAAAACACATAAATACAGGTGGTGGGTGCGTGGTGAGCTTGGCAGCTCATGGTTGGACTGGGTGATCTCAGAGGCCCTTTCCAGCCTTGGAGATTCCATGACTGTTTGCACATGTGATGAGCCCCTCAGGCCAGAGATTCCTGGTTCTGCAGAGACCAGTGTGAAGGGCTCCTAGCTCCAGCCAAAGCTTCCAGGTCACACAAATCGTGGCTGTTTGAGCTACGTGTCCATTGCACATCTGGGACAGCTGAAGGACAAGCAGCCTGTCCAGGGCTCTTAGAGGCTTCTCTCAATGGAAATTCCATATTTTCCCTGCCCTAGACTCTGCTGTGCCAGGAAAAGGCAGGCTGGAAAGGCTTGGAGGTCCCACACAGCAGCAGGAGCAAAGCAGGGAGGTGAGCAGAGCTCATCCTGAAGAGATGGGCCAGTTCTGCCCCAGCTCCCAGTAGATATTGAAATACTTCTTTTTTTTTTCTTTTTTTTTTTTCTGAAACAACTGGCCATGAAGCCTTTTAATAACATAGCAGAAAAGGTCAGAGAAAGAATTTCACACTTCTTGAGCAAGCAGGCAGCCAGTATAACTTCATGCCTTCCAGGAACGAGGCAGCAAGAACATACACTGCACCCCAAATTAACTGGGGTTCTGGCACCCCTGCCAGCCAGGTCCTGCCTGCCTGGTGGTCTCTGCTCCTTCCTCTCCCAGGTCTGAAGAGTTTGGAAGCAGTCCCTGGGCTCCTTCTGGTGGGGCTCCCACAAGGAATTCTTCTGTGACCTGGCCAGGGGGAGCTTCCAGCTGGAAAAATTTTTTGGGTGGAAGAGGCTACATAACGTGGCCTTGCCTCTGAGGTTACCTGCAATGGGTTAGCTGCACCACCTTGTCTTGTCTTCATTTTCTTCTGCCTTCACTCAGGGTCAGGATTAAAAACACAAAGGAGATGAATTTTCTCGTGTTCAGGCTCAGTTGTCTATTAAATCTTATCTAAAGTACAGAGAGTTCTGCAACACTTCTAAAGCTAAAAGTGAGCAAAATGGAGCTGAATCTAGCTAGTCACAAGGTCTTTTAAAGCTAAACAATCCAACAAAGAGCTAACACATTTATTATTTACCCTTTTGAGCCAATAACCAAACACCTGTGACCCACAGTGCAGCACCAACCAAAAACTACTACCTGAAATTTGGAAGAGGAAGGAAGAAGACAGAAACCTCCATCTTGTCCCATACTATATTCTAAGAGCCCCAAATTCCAAATCCTTCACCATGTGAAAGCACACACTTCTATTTAACTACACACCTGTGATTTTAACTCCATCACTCAAATTTTGACGTTTCTCCAAGGCCTTTAAGTGAAAAGCAGTGCTCTCCTGGGGGTCAGTGCCAGAAAGCACAGAAAGCTCAAAAATCACAGATTTCTGGGTTCCAGAAGCTGTGATCCAGTTGCTGATGTATTTGCTGGACCTGGAGGATGAGGAAGGGGCTGAAAAGGACCCAGCAGGAGGTGGGAATTAAGATCTCCTTAAGCTCCTCGTGCTCCACAGATCTGCACAGCAAAGTCCTCCTGAAAAGCTCCGATAACCCAAAATCATTAAAGCCCGAGCGAGCCCAGAGTAACTTGTTTTTAACACAACAATGCATTTGATTTGCCTTGAAGTGTCTGGAGAAAAATGGTTCTCCAGGGAAGTGTGGAGAGTAATCCTAGCTCCGTGATCCCTCCTGTGTGCTTTATTTGCCCTGGTCTGGCTTGGCTGCACAGGCTGGGATCAGTGGCCCTGGGCTCCTGGCAAGCAGCAGAGAGCTGGGGGCATGCTGCCAGCCCCCTCCCTGCTCTCCCACCCTGGAAAAATTGCTGGGATGCAGACAGGGAGGCTTGCAGGGGATTTATTGCCAGCTTGCCCTCCTTCGAACCCCACAAAAGTTCTTCCTGAGTCCAGCTGGGTCAGAGAAATGAGCCATGCTTTGGAAACCACACCAGCACCTCTCTGGGATGGTTTGTGCAGCTATTTGTCCCAAATCCTTCTCTGTGGAATATCCTCCTCCCAAATCTCTGTGAGGTGATGTGCTCTTGGTGTCCCTGCCCTGAAACACCTCTCTGGTCTGGGGTGGGGTTTGTCCTGACCACAGAAGGCTGAAATGGATGTGGAGACTTTGCAGAGCTTTAAGTACACAATACTTTTGGGCAAGCTGCTGGTGGGCTTTCCAGAGGTGTCTTCTGGAGACCCTCAGAAAGAGTGTGAGCATCTCAGATTATAAACTGTGGTGCCTGGTTCAACCAGCAGGCATCGATTTCAGCACAGGAATGAATCTCTGTATCTTGTGATATGTGGCAAGGCAGGTAAAATAAGCTCTGTGCTCCCCTCAGGGCTTGATAACCTGAATCTCTAAGGCAGTCTTGTGTGTAAAAAACCCCGCTACTTTCCCTGGTGTTTTAATGAAAGCTGGATTAAAATTTCCAGATTGTTTGACAGAGGTGAAGAGATGTCTCCTGGTGTTTTTGGCAAATGCATTAGCCTGTGTATTCTCGTGTGTGTGTGTGGATTCAATATCTGTGCACACACATATGGGTTCACAATCCTTTCTCCTGCCCTCCATGGGTTGTCCCCTCCCTGAGCATCATCCCCAGCACCTCCATCCATTCACCTGGATCCTCATCTTCCCCCTCCCTGCCACTGCACCTCCTCGGGAGGAGCCTTGTTAGTAAGAACCTAATGAAGTAAATGTGCTAATTAACCTTCCATTACTCTCCTCATTAAATCAACCTTTAATTTGGTTGGCAGAGTTCCTCTCCTTTGCCACCCAGCTGTCAGTTTTCTTCTGCTGCTTCGATCTCTCTTTGGCCTCATGTCGGGGATGGGAAAATCAATCCCGGCCTGATTTTCTCTCCCCGTCTCTCCAGCCAGCTGTAAACGCCAGTCAACAAGAAAGTAATAATGTGCTTTTCCCACCCTGGCAAGGAGAGTTGCAGACATCAATAAACAGCTGTTTAGGATGCAAATCACCTTCCCAATCAGCCTTTGAGTTTGGCTGGGATGGTGCTTTGGTCTGTGGGTTCCCACATCCAATCCCAGAGCAACCCAGAGTTGCATCCCTCTGGATCTAAAAATCAATTGATGGATAAAAAAAAATCTAGGGATCTTCCATGAGGAATCAGTGTGGGATAAACCATCCACTGTCCCTTCCAACCTCCACCTTCTCTCATGTGCTGTGGAAGTATGGGATGGGGAAACAGTGGGAGACTCCCAGGCCAGCCTCTCCCTTTCCTCCTGCTTTCTGGGAGTGGAAAATGCCTTGGAAAGCCCTTGCTGCAGAGGAGGAATGGACAGGGTGGTGGCAACTGGGGACTGCCAGCCAAATGTCTGGGGCATGCTGGGTGCTGCAGAGAGCATCTGGGACACCAGACATGCAGGGAGGATCTCAGAGGGCATTCAGAGGGCACTGTAATACAAAAACATGGCTCAGCAGCAGCTGCTGGAGGCTGGAGAACTCTCAGCTAGACATTTCTGATGTCCCCCAAGCCTGGGCTTTGTCCCTTCTTCCAGCCCTTCCCCTCCCATGGCCTGCACAGCTCTCCCTCCCTGTCAGCATCTTAATTGATCTTGTTGTTCTCAGCCTGCCCTCCCCAGTGCTCCATCTCCAGCTGCGCTTAAGCAGAACAAACAAAAAAAAAAAAAATCTCTCCAATTTCCCCGCCGCTTAAAAGAAAATTGAGTCCTTTATCTGCAAAGAGGAGAAACAGCAAAGAGTTAAATAATCAAAGCAGATGATCCCAAATTGCCTGGAAAGTTAAACATGAATGGCTTGGCTTCTTCCTGCGTGCTCCTCGGGTTTTTACAAGTACAAAAATGTGCTTGCACTCCTTGTTCCCCTTAAATATTCTTATCAAGGCAGCTCTGTAAATAAAGGGAAGGGGAGGAGGGAGTTAGCAGGCGTGATTGACAGATCTGAAGTCCTCTCTTTCTGTCAGGGCCCAGTGCTCTTTGGCTGTGTTTATCTCTTTAATCTAAATATCAATCCGTGGGACTGAAATGGGGTGGAATAGGAATCTTGACAGGCTGAGCTGTGAGGGGAGAAAGAGAGAGAAACACTTACAGCAGCTTGTGCAGCCTCTCCCTGTCCTGATGGAGCTGTCAGGAGAAATGCACAGCGAGAGCACAGAGGTGGGAAAACAACAGAATCACAGCCTAGCCCCTTTCCCCTGCCCAAACAACAACAAAAAAAATAAAATAATGAGAAAAAAAGAAGGAAAAAAACTCCAACAATTCACCAACAATTCAAACCACTGTTCCCAGCAGGAGATGGTGTTGGGTGGTTTTCCTGTGCTGCTGGCTCTGCCCTGGTAATTTGGGATGTGGCTGGGAGGTCAAGGCAGAGTTTTTCCCAGGGTGATGCTCTTTGCCATGTGAACACCCTGGCTTCACACCTCCTTCTCAGCAGCTCCTTTAGGGCCATCACTGTCTTCACCTTGATACCTCCTCTCCCAGACTCCTCACGTTTTTTTACACCCCCAAATTTCCTATAGAGCCAACGCTCCTGGGGTTTTAATCTGTTTTCAAAGCTGCCCCATGTCTCTCCCAAAGCATCCAAGGCTATGTTTGCTCCAGCAAAAGGGAATCAGCACCCAGGGGGTGCTGTCAGCTGAATGATGCTGTGACAAGGACAATGCCACCCCTGGAGAGATGACCTTGGGCTGGCCCTGGTGCTGCTGACGGGGTTGGTGTGTGAAGAGGAGGGTGATTTTCCTCAACTGGGAGTTTGGGAGCCATCAGATAAACCAGTTGGGTTTTGTCATTCCCTTCCTCCAGGCTGGGATGCAGCATGTTCATGGGGCAAGGACCTGCTCAGCCCATCCCTCCTGCTTTGTTTTTATCCCCCCTCTGCCTGCTCGACCTCTCACCTGGGCGAGGTGCAGCTGCAGATTTTGGGTGGCGTGATCGGCTTCGCAGAGCTCTCCCAAACACATTAGAGACTGTTGAGAATTTATATCTCTTCCACCAGGCTTTGACCTTAATTTCTTCCATTTTGCTGGGCTGTAAAATTCATTAGAGACCCAAGAGGGAAGTGATTGAGATGTCAAGCTGGGCAGCTGTGGGGATATTTAATCGCTGAGATGTGCCACTTGCCATTTAGGCGGACAACAGGCGAATATGAAACCAACGTGGCTCATTAGTGGAGGATTTGCACCCAGCTCCAGTAAAACCCATGGGCATTGAAGCAGTCTTGGGTGCCACCAGTGAAAACCCACTGGCTGGAAAAGCCAGTTTATCTCACTTTTGGGCCATCTCCTGGTGTTTTAAAGCCCAGCCATTCCAGCAGCCTGGAGTAAATCACTGCCCGCTAAATCACGGCTGCCCAGGCAAGTGTTAACCTTGTGTGGAGCTGATGTGGCAGGGGCTGCTGTTATAAAACACAATCAGGAAGGCTCTTGTTTTCCCTGGTGGCTGGCAGAAGAGGTGGGGAAAAGCTCTGCCATTCCCAGGGGGGTTGATTGACTATTTTTCCCCCCCCAGCCAGGTTCAGCGCAGCCCTCTGGGGCCATTAGCGCCGATTGAGCTGCCTGGCTCTGGGCAGGGCTTGGAGCTGCTGGGGGAGCAGTGGCAGCAGCATTGCCTTGATTCCCCACTCCCTCTTTCCCAGCTAATCACTGGAGCCACTGGACCAGGCAGCCACCAGCTCTGCTCTTGCCTGATTGCCACCTCCCACCGGGCAGCCTCCCTTTAAAAGGCTGGTTGGGCCGGGCAGCGCTGACAAAAGAGCTGTTTTTCCAACTAAAGTCATTCCACAACAACTTTAAGTGGGTTTTCTGTTGGTTTTCCATCCGTCTTTCGCAGCCCAGTGATTGCATCCCACGGAAGCCCTTCACTTTTGTCTCCTCCAAATCACAAATCAAATCCCAAATCCCGGTGGCTACCAGCAGTTGTTCCCCTGGGACCTGAGGCTGCCTGGATGAAGGGATGTTTGGATGGCTCTCTGCTTTATACACACAGGTTTTGGTGGCTCCAAAAATCAGTAAGGATGCCAGGGCATGGCTCCCCACCCTGGAATTCCTGTACCACAGTCAGAGCCTGTGACTGCCCAGTCAGCTCCAAGCAGCAACTACATCTTCCTCAATTTCCTAGAAAACAAAAAAACAAAACAAAAAAAAAAAAAAAAATCTAGGAAGCAGATGGGAATCCTCCTTCTGTTTGCTTTCCCAAGCCACAGGCATCTTGCTGGATCAGGGACGAGGCTGTGCCCGGTCACTCCAGCACCCTGACAGCTTTTTGACGTCCTGTAATTGCTTTCCTGCCACAACTCTTTTAAGCAGAGAGCTGCTGGCCAAAGCAATTTGTTCCCCATCAATTTTTATTTCCTGCTATGTGCATGTGAGGGAGGGAAAACAAAGAGGGTGAAGGAGAACAAACAGAGCTGGGACCTGCTCTGGTAGCAGAATGCTGAGGGAAAGGTGGGAAGGGTTTGGCTCTTCAGCCAGGCAGGACATGAGCCCTGATCGTCATTCCAAAGCTCTCTGCTGTCCCCTGCATCCAAATTCCAGCTGCTCATCCCTGTCTGACAGCTTTGGGGGGATGATTGCTGTGTCCCAGGGGCTCCTTGGGGGATCTGAGCCACCTCCAAGGGCTCTTCTTGGTTCTTTAAACCCTTGCCGACTCCTGCTGAAGCTGCTGTGAGTAGAGTTAATCTCCGGCAGTTTAAGGAGTCATTGAGTGGGTCTGGCGGATGATGAATGTCTAAACCATTACCGGGTGAAGCTCCATGGAGCTGTTTAAAACTGAATTCTCCCATGTAAATTTCTGCTCCATCAATCCTGATGACATGTCAAACATTTGCTATTGTTTCCCCGAACAAATTGGACGACATGCCCTTTCCTGCAGATTTGCCCACGAGAGCAGAACCAGCAGAGCCAGCTCCTCGCTTCTGTCTCCAGCTCAGGGAAGGGGGGACAAAAGGACACATCCCAAATATTTGTGCTTGGGGGATGCAGATGGACACAGACCCAGGCCCGTTTTTGGTATTTTTGTGTGATTCATGTGCTGGGTGCAGCTCAGTGAATTAATCCTTTGGGCTATCCAGGCTTCCTCTTCCTGCCGCTCTCCCAGAGTTTAGCTGCACAAATGTGGGTTTTTTTAGACATGGTTTGCGCTGGTGACAGCTCATAAAAGTACAGATGTGGACCTGCATTTTCATCCTGCCCTTTTGCAGGCTCCAGTGGGCAAATCCCACTTTAATATTCCAGGCAGGAGAGGAGAGCCGTAAAAAGCCATTTGATTGCTTCTCCAGGTGGAACCCCGAGAAACTTCCAGCCAGATGCCTTTCCTCCCCGGGCTTTGGGAATGGATGCTTGCATGCTGGGGGGTGGAAAACGAGTCAGTGGTTGGGAAGAGCCACAGGAAAACAGCTGGGATTGCTGACAGCTCGGTGGGATTTGGGGTGCTCTGCGGGCGTGCGCTCTCTCGGCATCATTCTGCAAAGGGAGTGTGTTGCCTCCCCAGGGGCTTGAGCAGCTGAGCATGCTTTTTACCCTCAGAGGGGAATAAAAGCTTGGTAATGCAGAAACAGGTGAAGATCCCAAATTAAATATGCTGAGCGTGTGTGGTTTGGATTTTTTTTTTTTAGCATGTTCCCTGTCACGCTCAACTAACCCGCCGCATTGCCCAGCGCTATCTCCACGATGTTCAGCTGCCAGGAAAGCCATCCAGCCAGCCTCACCTTCCACCTCCCCAGTGCAAATTAGGGACATTAATTAACCTGGCTGGGGAGCTGGTGGATGGGGCAGAAGCAGGCTGCCCATTCTCCTGGCTTCTCCAGAGAGAGGTTTTTTGCCTCGTTGGCATTTTTGATGTCATCACAGCTTGTGGTCCAGCCACCCCCCTGGCTTCCCTCTCCCCAGGGCTCCCATTCCCTCCTCTCTAACCTTCTTTTAACCTTCCTCCTTCCCTTTTTATCTCTTTTTTTTTTTTTTTTTTTTTTTTTCCCTCGTCAGAAGAAAATTACACTTTCCCAGTGTTGTCTGTCACTGCAATAAGCACTTAGGAGTGCAATTGTATGGGGCCAAATGAAGGGAATTCGTTTTGCCCGTGCTTTCTGGTACTGTCAGACCCCCTGTAAATCATTATCTCATCACCAGCCCATCCAGGTGCATTGAAAATGCTTTTCTGGGCTCTGCTCTCGCACCAGCCACTTAGGAATTAATGGAAAGGAGGGATTGTGGACACAGAAGTAGGGGTTGGGAAAAATCCTGGCTGGAGGCTGAAGGCTGGCAGTGCTGAGGGTGCTCCAAGCACTCAAAGATTTTGGGGAGAGAGGACCCAAAAAAGGGACTAGGGGCAGGTGTTAGGGTGAGGGATTAACCCCAGAATGAGTTGGCTGAAGGATGCTGGTTGCTGCTCGCTCTCTGGGCATCCCTCCAGGCAGATTTCTGCAGATTTCTCCCATTTTACCAAACACAATTCCAATGCCCACGGAAAGGAAATCGCTCCATCGTAGCAGTGGAGAGGAAAATCAGCAAAATCAGTAGGTCTGGAGGGCTGGATCCACCAGAGCACCCTTTGGCTGGCATCAAGCAGCAGGAGTTCACTTCTCAGCCTAGGAAGATGTTTGGGGAGAAAAACTTGAATAATCCTGTCTGGTTTTCATGCCTTTTGCTCCCTGTCACCCCGTGGTGTGGCAGGGCAGCAGCACACGGGGGTAAAGCTGTGCTCAAGCTCCTACTCTGCTGTCAAGGGTAATCAAGGCCAGAGATAAATCAGGAAGGTTTCAGGAACAGGCTGTGTTCCATGCCACTCCTGAAATACAGCCTTATCCTGGTATCTGGACATAAAATGTGTCTTTGACCCTGCTTCTTCACAGACCTGTTGGTCTCCGAGTAATCCAGACAGGACTCAATTTAGAAAATATACTGGGGGAGAAAAAAGGATATTTTGGGGATTGCATTCCACCTTCCTCACCTAAAAATAAAATTTTCTGCTCCTTTTTCCTGCCGCCTCTCATGCATATTTTATATATTCATTAGAGCAAAGACTTTAAAACATAAATAAATCTTGCTTTGCTCATCCAGAGCTGACACAGTGAGTTGTGAACAGCTTCCCCAGAAGGTGCTGGTCATTTAGCCGTGACCAGCCTGCTCCAGCTCCAGCAGCTGCCGGTGGAGCAGGCGCGTCCCGCGGCATCCCCAGCCACTCCATCCCTGGGAATGCAGCAGATTGCACCCCCAGAAGGGCTCTCCTTGTGGAAAGCAAGACCAAAATCACTATTCCTTGCTTTTCCAGATCTGTGTTTTAACCTGAAGTGTAATAAGTTTTTATTTCTCTGCTCAAAAGCAAAGCGTTCGTGAGATAAGGACTGGGACCAAACACTCCAAGGGCAGGTACAAAGTGAGTTTATTACTACCAAAATCAGAGGAGGAAAATGAGAAGTAAAATAAGCCCTTTAAAAACACCCTTCTTCCATTCAGTCCCTCCCTCCTTCCCACTGACAGCACAGGGAGACAGGGTGTGGGGGTTCTGGACAGTTCATCACCCAAGGTTTTCTTCTGCTTGGCTCAGGAAGAGGAGTCCTTTCCCTGTGAAACCATAAATTACAGCACACCAGGTCTGCAGTGCTGTGCTCAATGCGACATTTCCACAAATACCTTCATTTATTAATTAAATTTTATGTTTTCCAGGCGACTGACAACGATGTGGGCACGTATGGGAAAGTCAGTTATTTCTTCAGCGATGACCCCGACCGGTAAGTGTGACTGACTGGCAGGAGCTTGATCCTCCAAAATCCTCTTCTAACCTCACTGGGCAGCCACAGGGCAATTGAAGGCACTGGTTATGTCCTACCTGTGAGATTCCCTGTCTGTGCCTGATGCTCAGCATGTTTAATTGCCTTGCTAAGTTGGGACCTGCAGGCATCAGCACCGCTGGAGGCCAGTCAATGGTTTTGCAGTGAGTTGTCAGCCCTGGAACAACACTTGTGGTGGAAAGTTGGGGAATATACATGGGCTGAATAGATCTGGGGGTCTCTGCACCCATTTTCTCTGCTGTGGAGAAGCACTGAGGGTTTCTCACTGCTCAGTAGTGTGGAGCTCTTGAAGGTGTTCTGGAACCCTGTCATGATCTAGTCAACCCGAGCAGGAGTCGTGACGGTTCGTTCAACCCCAGGGTGCAAAAGACAAAAGCAAGAGGCTCAGGTTTTGTTCAGCAGAAAGCAATAATGCAGTTTATTGAGTGTCAACAATTCAGTTTTGTGATAGAAGAGAGTGAGAGAGAGGTAAAGGAAACAAAGTAAAAGGGGAGAGAGAGAGAGAAAGGATGGGGGATATCGCTACCAAGCCGTCCGATGACAGACACGTCTTTGATCTGTTGGGGAGAAAGAGATCTCAGAGTCTCCATAGGAAAGTCACTTTTTATAGTCCTTTTCCAAAGCAAGTGGCCTCTGGCCAAAAGGTGGGGAGATTTATGGACTATTGCATGTGGAGATCATTGCTCCAACAAACAGGTGCTGGAACAGGGCGCTATAACCAGTCCCCTGCTCGAGAGCAGAGTACCATGGCAGCACCAGGCACAGCTACAAACAGTTCTTGGCAAGCATCCACCTCAGCCAGGCCAGAACTCAGGTCCAGAACGAGTGGTGGGGTCCTGGGCTCTCAGTCTCTGACGATGGTCGTGAGGCAGATCAGAGAAATTCGGACCGACCCTTACAGACCCGCGGAAAAAAGCCATGAACTTCACACGGCCAGGCTGCTGCCTCTCCCTCTCCAGCGTGTGCTCACCGAGCTTTCCCCCCCTTCCTTTGCCTCCCCCCCAGTTTCTCCCTGGACAAGGACACGGGTGTGATGGTGCTGACGGCGCGGCTGGACTTCGAGAGCACGCAGCGCTACACGCTGACCGTCATCGCCCGCGACGGCGGCGGCGAGGAGACGGCGGGGCGCGTCAGGATCAACGTCCTCGACGTCAACGACAACGTGCCCACCTTCCAGAAGGAGGCTTACCTGGGCGCCCTGCGGGAGAACGAGCCCTCCGTCGCGCAGGTGGTGCGGCTCCGGGTGAGGCACCGCTGTGGCTCCTGTTTTTGGGAAGTGCAGGAGGGAGGAGGGAGAGGGTTAGAATCACCTGAGGGACCTCAGAGCTCAGACAGATCCAACCCCCTGCCATGGACAGGAATGTCTTCCACAAGGCTGGGTTGATCCAAGCCCCGTTCAGCCTTGGACACTTCCAGGGGTGAGTCAGCATCAGCTCCTCTGGGCAAGCAGTGCCAGGGTCTCCCCACCCTCACAGGGGAGGATTTCTATGTGACACCTAATCTAAACCTCCCTCTGTCAATTTAAGCTGATCAATGCCCGCCAAGAGTTTAACAGACATCTTCCAAACCAGGTCCCAACAGCCAGTTTCCCTCTTGCGTGACAGGAGGCTGGCTTACAGATTCCCTCAGGGCCCCTGATGGGCACAGCTCCCTCCATCACTTTTCCAGCCTCCCATTCCCTCAGCTCCCACGCCCATGCATTCCCTCTGCTCACACCCTAGGCATCTGATGAGGACTCTCCTCCCAACAACCAGATCACCTACAGCATCGTGCAGGCGTCTGCCTTCCGCGAGTACTTCGACATCACGGTGTCGGAAGGGTACGGAGGTAGGTGCTGCTCAGGGCCACCCGTGAGCCTGCCCACACCCTGCTGGGTGTGAAAGTGCTCCCCTGACCCCCTCACTGTGCATCCTTCCAGTGATCAGTGTGAACCACCCCCTGGACTACGAGCAGGTGGCCAACGGGGTCATCTACCTGACGGTGATGGCCAAGGACGCCGGCAACCCGCCGCTCAACAGCACCGTCCCTGTCACCATCGAGGTGTTTGTAAGTGCCTGGCATTCCTCTGTGCTTTCCCTGCTCCACAGCAGCGCTGCCCATTCATCACCAGCCCAACAAGACTACCCCACCCCGTGGATGTGTGTGAGTGGATTTCTATTACACGTGTCTCATGCTGCACTTGACCACGGGGTGAGGAGCAGAGTGGGACCAGGTGTGGAATTCCCTCTGAAGAAGGGGTTTCTGCTGGGTGATGCAAAGCATCACAGCGTTCCTGGGGAAGATCAGATCAGCGTGTCACTTTGAGGCACGTTGTGTTTTGAGGGTGTCTGCAGGGAGGGATCAGTGCTGGAGACAGTTTGGCTGATAACGTGTCAGTCTGGCAGCTGCGGCAGCGTAACTCTGGGAAGGTGAAGGAGATAAAGCCAATGATGCTTTATCATCACTGTAAGATGTAAGATGGGAATGAAGTCCCATGAGGGTGGCTCTCCTTCAGATCCCTCACCGTGCTCAGGAGAGGGGGAACAAGGCAGCACCCAGGGAGTTAGTGGTGGTTAAATACATCCTTCCCACACCCTGCTTTCGACAGCACAAACACCTCTCTTTCAACACCACACTTCAGTGGGTCATCTCCCCGGGCTGGGTCTGTACTGGCAGGGTTTAAGTAGCTGTCACTTTTCCCACTCTCAACCGAAGGGAATTTCTCTCAGCTGGAAAAAGAAAAGAAATAAAAGCCAAAAAACTAGGAAGAAAATGAGGGGGAAGTGTTTTGTGACAGCACTTGAGGAACAAGAGCTGCGAGAAGGCAGAACCAGAGCGAGTGCGGAGGGAGGTAATTTTTTTCCATCCTTTGGTTGCTGGTTTTTAATAAAGAAGTCAAACTCGCCTTGTAGATTTCCCATTAGGGGACAATACGCTTTTGTAGAGGGAGCTGCCGAGTCAGAACTAATAGTGCGCGCCGCGCCAGGATCCCAGGAAATTGCACCGCTAATAAGTTTCTGCCTCACTCCCTGCCACCAACACCCCTCCCAGAGCCATGAGCCAGCGACTCACGGCGTGCCTGTGCCTGGAGGAGAGGGGCTGTGTGCTTGGCAGCAGCGTCTGCCCCTCTCAGCATCCTTGGAGAGGGCGGGGAGTGAGAGGATCCGCTCAAACTGGAGAAGAGGGGAGGTTTAGGTTGGATGCTGGGAAGAGGTTCTTCCCTGTGAGGGTGGGTGCCCAGAGAAGCTGTGGCTGCCCCTGGATCCCTGGAGGTGTCCAAGGCCAGGTTGGATGGGGCCCTGAGCAAGCTGGGATAGTGGAAGGTGTCTCTGCCCATGGCAGGGGGTGGGAACTGTCTGAGCTTCAATGCTCCTTCCAAGCCAATCCATTCTAAGATTCTATGGTACAATGGCTGTCTGAGGGTTGGCAGGAAGGCTGAGGGCACAGGAAGCTGGTTTTAGCTGGTTAGGTGGATAACATCTTCTCTGGGAGTGGAAGAGTGCCAGGTTCTGTCTGGCATGGCTGCAGGTGCCTTGGGGAGCTTTGGAGCTCCCGTAGCTGAAGTGGGAAATGTCCTTCTCCAGAAGAAGGCAGGTGCAGGCCAGCTCTGGCCAGATGGAGATCCAGCCAGAAGCAAGCCCTGCCTCCTTGGGCCCAGCACTGCTGGGCCCTGGCCTTGCTGAGCATGGCCTGATGATCTCAGGATCATTAATGACATGACACAGCATCTGCTCTGGCTCGTGTCCACCCAGCTGGAGCCCAGCTCAGCCCCATCCAGCTGCACGTGGATGCACACCCAGCCTTTGCCCTGCCCTGGGTTTGCCCTGGATGAGATCCACTGATCCCTGGGAGGAGGAGGAGGGATGGTGAGGACACCACCAGGACAGGCAACAAGTTCCTCACTACCCTCAGAGTGGCTCAAAGGCTGATTAAAGGCCACCTGCTTGCAGAAACTAAAGCAATTTAATTGCAGCACGATGGGCATCGTTGGCATGTGAAATTGCTTCGAATCTCAAGTCCAGTGGCAGCAGGAGCAGCTGAGCCTGCAGGTCCATCAGTGATCTCTGGGTAGAGAATGTCTCCAGAGCAGCCCCAGGGAAATGGAGAGGTCCATAATGATGTTTTAATGTCCTGGCAGCTCTGTCCTTCCCTCCACAGGCAGTTTGGTTTGCTTCGTTTAAGGCAGATTCTTAACAATGTTTAAACAACATTTAAGGACCCCCTAAGGGAGCTTTAAACAGGTCCAAAATCTGTTTTGAGGGATGTTACAAGCAAATCCTTCTGCCTGATTTCTCCAGGGTGGCCATAGTCACTGGCAAAGACAGGCTTGGAGGGATGCAGACCTGCTCCCTCAAAAAAAAAAATGCTGTGGCAACTCAGCAAGCACCCACAACATTCCTCCCAAAGCTCAGGAGCTCCCCTGGCCAGCCCAGTTAGCCTCATGACCTTGTGGCCAGCACGTCCTGGAACACAAAGCCAGCCCTGCACTGCTCAGGGAGGGAGGGTCAGCTCTGTGCACCAGGCTGTGGGGCTGGCAATCACCTCACCCGAGCCCCAGCCACCTCCACAGTGAAACCCTGCGCTCTAAACTAGTCACACCTTGAGGTGCAGTCACACAGGAGCATCCCCGTGCCTACTTGACCATTTAGCCCTTTTCCCAACCAGCCTCTGGACCTTCTCTTTGCTCCAGGATGAGAATGACAACCCCCCCACGTTCAGCAAGCCCTCCTACGTGATAACCGTCCTGGAGGACATCATGGCAGGTACCAGCCACAGCCCTGCTCCTCCTCTGGGCTCCCCTGGGTGTTTCACAGCCAGAATGGGATGGGGGGATCCCTTCTGGGGAGGTGAAGTCTCATAGCTGTGGGGTCTGGGGGTTTGGCCGCTTTGTGCATGTGCAGAAGGGACCCCTTGGCTGGAGCAGTGGGGGGACACAGGGCAATTCTGGCTCATCCCAGTCCTCATTTCTGCCTCCCCCAAGGAGCCACAGTGCTGTTTCTCAATGCCACGGACATGGACAGGTCCAGGGAGTACGGGCAGGAGTCAATCATCTACTCCCTGGAAGGCTCCTCGCATTTTCGGATCAACGCTCGCTCAGGTGAGCCTCTGGACGTGCTCTGCCCTTTTCCTTTCAGTTCCCTCCTTCAGCCACACCCTTCCCTCCTCTCCCCCAGCCAGCCTGCTTAGGAGTCCCACAGTTTAAGGGATTCAGCAGATTTCAGACACCACCACTTGCTCAGTCACCCTGAGAGCTTCAGCAGAGGCATCCGTGGGAGCAACTCAGGAAGGAAAAGCTTGGCTGTGAAGGTTCCTGTTAGTTCAGGAGCTGCCAGCTTGGATCAAAAAAAAAAGGGCCCATTTGTGGACTATCCTGACCTGAGTTTTAAGTGTTTCTTTTTTAACCTTGCCATCTCCTGTGGCTGCAGGAGAGATCACAACAACATTTTTGCTGGACCGGGAGGCCAAATCCGAGTACATCCTCATTGTCCGGGCAGTGGATGGAGGAGTGGGGCACCACCAGAAGACAGGCATTGCCATGGTGAGTGTGGGGAGAATTCCCATCTCCTCGAGCCTCTGGTGCCCACCTGGGGCTGGGATTGTGGAAACCCAGTCTGTGGACTCCCAGTGTTGTGAAGAACCCACAATGGTTCCTGCCCTGCTGCTCCCAAAAATGACTGTCCAGGTGGTACAAACCTTGAAATCAGCTTGCTTTCCTGGAAAACCATTCACACAGGAGCCACCTGGCTTTCCAGAGCCTGTGGATGTGGTTGTGAGTCCTATTCCACCTGCAGAATGCTCCCTTTGTTCCTCCTGAGAAGGGAGGAGAGCCTTCTAACCATGGTTATTCCTTAGGATATTCCCATGCTGCCTGGGCCAAGGGTTTCCAGCCACTCCAGAATGCCTGTGCTCCTGGGAAGGTTCTGGTGGAGCTGCAGGTTGAAGCCTTGTGCTTTGCCTTGCCTTTTTCAGGCCCCAGGGAGCCCCATGGATGGCAAAGCCAGCAGGAAATATCAGGAGATCAAAAGCCAAGGATCCATCCTCGATGATCTTAGTCTTTTCCAACCTTAACTAGTCCATGATTCTCTTACGGCTCATGGCATCACATTTCTTTGGACATTTCATTCATTTGGGTGCTCCTGCTCCTGGGATGCAAGGGAGATGTCCCACACAACATGGGGAGATGCAGAAAAATTTGTGGTTGTGCTGAGGAATAGCCCTAAAATAATTGTTCATCCTGCTGAGGGACACCAGGAGGTCTGTGGTAGCAGACTGGAAGCTCCCTGTGGAAATGTGATAGCCTTGGCTGTGGAATGCTGAGATCTCCTCTGGGGCTCCAGATGGGATTGTATTCCTATAACCTTGTTAAAAGGCAAGACAAGGGGGAGAAAGATGCCTCCTGACCTCTAAAAATTAAAGAATATTAAAACTCAGTGAGACTAGGGCAGCTGACTAAGTTTGTCTGCTGGGATGTACACCTGGCACTCAAAATAATTATTTTTGATGGGGAATAAAGGTGCCCAGGTGATGTAGAGCTCATGAGCTGCTTTAGGGGTGGGTCAGCAACCTTCCCCAGGGACCAGCGTGGTGCCTTGGCTTGTCCCCAGAGCCTGGACTGGCCTCTCTTACCACGGGGTGGCACCAGCAGCTCAGCCTGGTGTGACAGCAGGACACGGAGCAGAGAAGATCCCAGGAAAAGCTCCACTCGGACCTGCTGAGGGTGGAGGGATCCCCTGGAGCTCCCAGGCAGCAGGATGCACCCCACAGGCTCTCTGCTGTCACTGGGATGCTGTTTGTCACGCTGAAAATGAACACAGGTGACATTTCTGGGCAGCATCCTCGCCCCTGCTCTTGTCTTTGCACCTCCCACCCCCTGTTTACCCTAATTCCTGATTTCTCATTTATTCTTGGGGTTTTTTTTCCTGTTCCTTTTTACCAGCCACTCGGATTTTTTCCTTCCTTTCCTGCCACATTCCCACTGATTTTTCTTCCCCTTTCCAGTGAAGGATCTGCTTGAAGACACACCTTGTGCCCTGTAATTGTTCTTAAATGTGATAAACACACAGGAACAAAACCCAGTTCAGCTATGCCAAGGAGCTCTGGCTGCAGAGTTGCAGGTTGTTGATCTTTTTGCAGAAAGTGAACACAGAATCACAAAACCATGGAATAATTCAGGTTGGGAAAGGTCTCTAAGAGCTTCAGGTCCAGCCATGCCAAGCCCAGGACATGTCCCCAAGTGCCACAACTCCACATTTTTTAAATCCCCCGAGGGATGGTGACTCTGCCACAGCCTGGGTACATCCATGGGATATTCCACACCTCAGGAACCTGCACCTCCTGCAGCAGCTCTGCTTCCTTGCTCTCCCACAGGTGAACATCACGCTGCTGGACATCAATGACAACTATCCCACCTGGAAGGACGAGCCATACTTCATCAACCTGGTGGAAATGACCCCTCCCAACTCGGATGTCACCACGGTATGTGTGAGGCAAGGCTGTTCCAAAGGGTTGGCTGGAGCAGGGGGACACCTCCAGACAGGTGTCACCTCCAAACTGGTGTCACCTGTGTCACCTTCAGCCCAGCACCAACTTGCAGAATTCCATTTAAAAACTTCCTCCCACTGCTGACCAGCCCTTGTGTTTCTTCTCCCCGCTGGGATTTTTTTTTCCCCTCTCCAAATTGTGTGGATTTTGGCCAAATCCTCCTTTTCTTAGCCTCGCCCGTGACCTCCTTCAAGGACCTCTCTGAAAGACTTTGATTTACAGTCTTTCAAGTCCCTCTGGTGAAATAAAAGAGAAGGAGAGGGGGAGGCTTCTATTCCATCACGCCGAGGGAAAAATGACGGGAACAAAATGGAAAATAAATGAGGGAAAAGTGAAGAGAATCCACAAAATCATTTAAGGAGGAAGGCTGCAAAAAAGAAAAAAAGAAAAAAAAAATATATATATATTTTATTTTTATTTTTAAGGGGGAGAAGGGTCTGGCAGTGCTGCCCAAGCCAGAGCACTGTTTTCTCTCAGCCCTGCTGCTCAGTGCCAGCTTGAAGTCATCTTGCCTTTGACAACCCAATTAGTTGCCGGGAAAATAATTATTTTGTCACCGATCCGATGTAAATTCAGCTGCAGGACAAGCAGCAGGAGCCGGGGAAGTTATGAGGGCAATGAAATTGGGGTGTTTTTTAATGTAAATGTCCCCTGTAATTAAAAACGTCACAGGGAGAACAATAAAGCACAAAATATGTGGCGTTGAGGAGAGCTCCACCAAGGAATTATTCCCAGCACTCCTGATGTGGCAGCAAAAGTTCCTCAGCATGCCTCTTTGTCCCATTTACTTTATTTTTCCAAGGGGTTTTTGTTTTTTAGGTGGTCTTATTCAAAAAGGAGGAAAATCAAGTTTGATTGCTGGATTTTGTCATGCCGTTACCTCCTGCACTCGCAGGCCAGTTTTGGGGAGATTTAACACCACAGCAGAGGTCTTGAGGGTGCAAAATCCCTGCAAATGTTGTGAAAATACAGGGCTGGATGGAGGAACTTCTTCCAGCTTCTTCCAGAGCTTCTTGCTGCTGGTGGTGCAGGGAAACTGTCCTGGTTTGAAGGACAGGTGTCTGCCAATAAAGGCAGAAGCTTCTTTTTGAAATGGAGAATGTAAACCCCCTTCCTCCAAATCATTATTATAATTTTGAATTTAAGGGGCTCTCAGGCAAAGATATGGGAATGAGGAATAACAGTTCTTCACTAGGAAAATTAAAATAGAAATACAGTATTACACAGAACAATCCCAAAAACACTGACAGAGTCAGAATCCAAGCTGACACCCTGTCAGTCACTCAGGGTGTTGGCAGCAGTTCCATTAAATGGTGGCTGCATCCTCCTGCAGTGGCAGATGTGGTTCAGCTGGAGCAGTGCTCCTGGAGAAGGTGCAGTTTTCCTCTGAAGGTCCAGGGATGATGTGGAAAGGTCTGGCTTTCCTCTGGAATCCAGTGGAAAGATGGATAACTTGCTGTCCAAAATCTCAGTTTTTATCTGGGTAGGAAAGGCTTGGCTGCTCCCCTGGCTGGAGCATCTCCCAGTGGGATGATGGAATTTTATCAGTCATGCAGTGGGACTGAATGGGCCAGCAGCAGATGATATCTTCCTGGAGGGAGGATGGGCTGTGGGAAAGATAAAGATGATTGCCCAGCTGGTTTAAAGATGGCCCATTAGCAGATAGTATGTGCCAGGAGATAAGGGTCACTGACCCACCCACTTCAACAGATGGTGATAGAATACACATTTCTGGCCACATCCACCCAACACAAAGGCCAAGCCGGACACCAGCAAATCTCCGCACTGATTCCTCACGGGAGTTAATTCCCCTCACTCTGCTGTAACTCTGTGCTGTCCCCCCCAATTTTGGCAGGTGGTGGCTGTTGACCCGGACCTGGGGGAGAACGGCACGGTGGTGTACAGCATCCGGCCTCCCAACAAGTTCTACAGCCTCAACAGCACCACGGGCAAGATCCGCACGTCGGGCGTGCTGCTGGACCGCGAGAATCCCAACGCGCAGGAGGCACAGCTCATGCGCAGGATCGTGGTGTCCGTCACCGACTGTGAGCTCTCACCCCACCCTGATTCTTTTCACTGTCCAGCTGAACCTCCCCCCAGCCTCATTTTGCTTTTACCACTGTTTTCTTTCCTCCTGATTTGAGCGGGAGTGTTTCTGAGGCCAAAGAATGGGAGTAGCTTGAGAGGTGCTGCCACAACAAACTGGAAACCCCTCTCAGTCATTCATGTAGCAGCCCTGAGAATGAGCCTGAGAGGCAGGGACTCTCCCCTCCCCTCAGCCTTGCTCCACTGGCATCGCAGAAAATCAATTTGAGCAGGTGAAGGAAACAGAGTTGATGGGTTTTTCTCTGGAAATATTGCAGCAGGGAAAACTTCTCTTAGGGAAAAAAAAGTAGATATACAAAGATAATTCTTTGGGGGTTGTTTGGGGAATGGTTTTAAACCAAAAGAGGAGAGATTGAGGTTGGGTGTTGGGAGGAAATTTTTTACTAAGAAAGTGAGGGAACAGCCTGCCCAGAGAAGCTGTGTCTGCTCTAACCCTGGAAGTGTCCCAGGCCAGGTTGGACAGGGCTTGGAGCAACATGGTCAAGTGGAAGGTGTACCTGCCCACAGCAGAGGGCTGGAATTAGATTATCTGTGAGGCCCCTTGCAACCCAAACCATTCTAGGATTCTGTCTAATTGTCCATCCATGGCAGATAATCCATGACAAACCAGAGCCATCACCCCATCCTGCACTGCTGTCTGCATGGGGGGTGGGAGCTCCTTTTTTAGGGGAAAGCGGTGGAAAAGCTCAAGCATTAACCTTGGGATCCCATTCCTGGCCTCCACAGGTGGGAGGCCACCCCTGAGAGCCACCAGCAGTGCCACAGTTTTTGTCAACCTGCTGGACCTGAACGACAATGACCCCACTTTCCAAAACCTGCCCTTTGTCGCCGAAATCGCCGAGGGCCTTCCTGCAGGCTCCTCTGTCTTCCAGGTGAGTCTGTCCCACTGCTGCCATTCCTCACGTTGGGAGCTGCTCCTGTGCCTGCCATGGCTTCTGCAAACAGGGCTAGCATCCTTTCCCTTCTCATCTCCTCCATCTCCATCCTCTCCATCTCCTTCCCTGTGCCATCCTCTGACGGGGCTGTGAATCTTCACGGATCCTCCGAGGCCATTTCATCCCTGCATCCCAAAGGCTCTGGGGGTTTCTGGGCAGGAGATGATGAGGGTGCTCTCCCCACCAGGTGGTGGCCATCGACCTGGACGAGGGCCCCAACGGGCAGGTGTCCTACCGCATGCAGGTGGGCATGCCCCGCATGGATTTCCTCATCAACAGCACCAGTGGGCTGGTGACCTCCACAGCCGTGCTGGACAGGGAGAGGATCCCCGAGTACTACCTGAGGGTGGTGGCCAGTGATGCTGGAGAGCCTGCCAAGAGCTCCACCAGCACCCTCACTGTCAAAGGTGGGTGTGCCCAGACCCCGCGGGGACAAGGACACCTCGCTGCAGGAGATGCAGTTCCTGTAAAAGACCTAAAAACAGGATCAGGTCTGGCTTTGTGTGCAATAGGGCATAGGGATGGCTCCCACCACACTGCAGAGATGGGGAAAACATTGGTGTTTCTCCCCAAATTCTCTATTTTTTTTTTTTTCCATTCCCCCGTCCCCAGTGCTGTTTTTCCTTTTGATTCAGCATGTGATTCGCATCAGCTGAGTGCCTGGACAACCCACGCAGTCCCAGTTCAGAGCTGGACCCTCATTGCGTGGCCTGTCTTTAATTTAATGCCTTGCTGTTTACTGGCTTCGTGCAAGGCTAGTGCTGGAAAAGGATAAGCATCATCTGGAAACAAACTGACCTGGATTGTCCTCAGGGTCTTTCCCAGTTTGGAAAAGAAGTTCCCGGTCCTGTACCTTCATGGCCCAGGAAATACTGGGCTTATATTTAAGATTTTCCTTTGAATGGGGATGGAAAAAGGCTTGGTGAAAATAACTTGGATTTTAGTGATGTAATGATTTTTTGGCTGTGAGGAGGGTGATCTGTGGGTACCAGAGGCAACTAAATGCAGCCTACAGCTGCTCTGCAGGCACCCCCACTGCACAAACAGGGAGAGTCAGGCAGAGCATTCCCTGGGATGCTGAGAGCAGCAGGAGGGGGATTTGGGAGCCCTGGCATGTGCAGGAGGGGCAGCACACTCAGCTCTGCTCCCAATTTTCAGTTCTGGACGTGAATGATGAGAACCCCACCTTCTTCCCTGCTGTCTACAACGTGTCCCTGCCCGAGAACGTGGCCCGGGATTTCAAGGTGGTCCGGCTCAACTGCACGGACGCCGACATCGGGCTGAACGCCGAGCTCAGCTACTTCATCACAGGTGTGAGCCCCATCCAGGGAGGGCGTTCTGGTGGCAGGAAGGCTCAGGCTGCCCCAGGGTGTTCTGCACTTCCAGCGCTGCCTTTCCCAGCCCCTCCAAGCCTTGTCCGGCATCGCCGTCTGCTGAACAGCCTCGCTTGGCTCCCGGCCACACTGACCACTCTGCTGACCCTAGAAAAGCATTAGGGCTGGCAGAACACTGCTAGGGAGCAAGGGCTGGGGTGGTTTTCATGATTTGGAAGCCATAAATGGAATTTTGGGGCATTTTTGCCACCCCTGTAGCCAGGTGGGATTGGGTGGGATGCAGTGCCCGGCTCGCTCCGCAGCTGCAGCACCTGCAGCAGGAGGCTGGGGAATCCCCTGGCCAAGGTTTGACTTGCAAACCGAGCCCTCAGGAAGAGGGTAAAAAACAGAAGTGTCACCAGAGAGTCCTTTTTCCCACAATAGCAGCCTGCTGTTTCACACCACGGCCCCGAGACGGGTGTGCTGTCCCACAGGTACCACAGCTCACATGCAAACTCAGCCCAGTTTGCTTCCAAAGCATTCAGGAAATTATTCAGCTTTTCCCACAGTCATTGGATTTTCCCTGTGCTCTGCCAGGGGACAAGATACAAAACCATCCTTGCACAGCTGTGCCCAGGCTGCAAGATCCAAGGAAATGGCCTCAAATTGCACCAGGGAAGGTTCAGATTAGAGACTGGGGGAAATTTCTTCACTGAAAGGGTAGCCAGGCATTGGAACATGGAAGTAGTGGAGTCATTGGAACATGGAAGTAGTGGAGTCATTGGAACAAGAAGTAGTGGCTTCATCCCTGGAGGTGTTAAAGGTCAGGTTAGAGCAGCCTGGTCTATTAGGTGTCCCAGCCCATGGAAAACTGTTGGTACAAAACGGCCTTTAAGGGCCCTCCCAACTCAACCCAACCCAACCCACCCCAACTCAACCCAATCCAACACAACCCAACCCAACTCATCACAACCCAACACAACCCAACCCAACCCAATCCAATCCAACCCAACACAACCCAACCCAATCCAACCCAATCCAACCCAACCCAACCCAACCCAACACAACCCAATCCAACCCAAACCAACCAATCCAATCCAATCCAATCCAACCCAACCCAACCCACCCCACCACAACACAACCCAACCCAACTCATCACAACCCAACACAACCCAACCCAACCCAATCCAATCCAACCCAACCCAATCCAAACCAACCCAATCCAACCCAACCCAACACAACCCAACACAACCCAATCCAACCCAAACCAACCCAATCCAATCCAATCCAATCCAATCCAACCCAACCCAACCCAACCCAACCCACCCCAACCCAATCCAACACAACCCAACACTATCCAACTCAACACAATCCAACCCAATCCAATCCAACCCAACCCAACCCAACACAACCCAATCCAACCCAATCCAACCCAACCCAACCCAACCAAACACCCAACAACCCAACCCAACCCAACCCAACACAACCCAATACAATCCAATCCAACCCAACCCAATCCAACACAACCTAGCCCATTCCAAGTTTTTATTTTACTTGTCCTTTGTTGCAGGTGGGAACCAAGATGGCAAATTCAGTGTTGGCTTCAGGGACGGGGTGGTCAGGACGGTGGTGAGCCTGGACAGGGAGACTGTGGCATCCTACACGCTGATCCTAGAGGCCATTGGTAAGGATTTCCCAGGAATCCCACGGGGGCCACTCCCACACAGCCTCATGTGTGCAAGTGTCAAGCTCCCTTGCTGGTGTGTTGGAGGGGCAGCAACCTCCAAGGCACTCTGCAAACCAGAGCCTGTCCCTGGTGTTACCATTTCACAGCCCACGTGAATTAACACGTCCCAGTTCCATCATGGTTTTTGCAGAGAGTATGTTCTCCTCTCAGGTTTTCCCAGCCCTAGGGCTCTCCCTTTCACACAAGAAATGAAGGCCTCCTGCTTCTGAGAGGCTCCACACTGTCCAGGGCAGCCCTCTACCCAAAAATGCCAACACCACAGCGTCATTCCCCTCAAGCCATGCCAGCCCTTGGCTCTGTGGCTGTGATTAACCCTGAGCCACCTGGCACAGGCAGAGGGTCCATGTGCCAAGCTCAGCTTGGCTGCCATCCCCAGAGCTTTATAATGATGTGCCTGTTCACAGATGACTTGGATGTCCCTTTTGAAAGGAGGAATAAGTGGCCTGGACAGAAATGTTGGGGGCACAGCTTTGCAGGTGCCACAGGGGTGCCAGCAGGGATGGATCCCAAGGGGCAGAGAGTCTGTTCTGCCCCTCCAATGGGGATCACAGTGCCTGTGTTTGCCCAGATCCCACAGGCTCCCAGCTGGGTGGGTTTAGCCTGCAAAACAGGCATGTTGAAAAATCCAACCCCATTCCATGCCTCCCAATGCCTCTGTGCCATGTCCTTGCCTATGAACCCATCCTGCTGCTCTTTGGCTGCTGAAAGCTCATCAGGCTGTCCTCATGTCCCAAATCCCTGGCCTCCAGCAGTCCTTTCACTTGGTGTATGGAATTGCAAATCCTCTCTATGATCAGTTGCATTTCTAGCCTCACTGGGCTCCATGGCAGAGCCTGGGGGTGGTTTGGCTTTTCCTTTTTCTTTCAAAATAGGAAAAAAAAACCAAACAAAAAACGTAAAACCCCATGGTTCAGTGTGGGATTTGAAAGCTGCAAATGACAAAATGTTTTGGTTTAGAAATCTTGATCCTCTTTCAGCAGCCATGGGCTGACCCTCCCTCCCTCACTTTTCTCTCCCTGCAGACAATGGTCCCACCGGGAACCGGCGCACCGGCACCGCCACGGTGTACGTGACCGTCCTGGATGTCAACGACAACAGACCCATCTTCCTGCAGAGCAGCTATGAAGTCAGTGTCCCCGAGGACATCCCTGCTGCCAGCAGCATTGTGCAGGCAGGTGGCTCATCCCCTGGGGTGGGACTGGGGGTCCCCCAATAACTGTGCCCTGACCCTGAGCTGCTGCAAGCCCAGGGCTGAGGTTTGCTCTCCCCTTCAGTGTCCTGCTCCCTCGGGGCTGGGAGAGATGTGTTCCTGCTCACCCACTCCTCTGCCAGTCCAGGCTGTGAGTGCCAGGCAGAAGGCAGCAAAGAACAAGGGAAAATTAAGCAGCTCGCCCCGTTTCTGCAGGGGGCGAGAGGAGAAGAGCCAAGTCCTGCTTTTCCCTCCTCCCAAACACAGATCTCCATGGGGAGATGCTCGGAGAGGGCTTTGCTTTCATTTTTGTGGCTCTTTGAGGGAGCGGTGGGCAGAGCTGAATGGCTCAGTGAGCACCGAATGAATGCGGGCATTCACACGGGCTTCCAGCATCCCTCCCAAGCCCGGGCTCTTCTGGAGCCGGCACCAAAGGCTCTTTGCACAGGGCCCTGGGAAGGCTCCTGCTGCCTTCAATACCTCTGCCGGCACAGGGAAAGGGGCAGCTTTGTCCCTGACAAAGCTGGCAGGATGAGTCACCGGCAGAGAAGAAAGGAGCCTTTTGCCTGCTGCCGCAAAGATTTGCCGGGAGCCGTGTGTCCGCTCAGGGCAGCCGGTCCCCAAGGAATCCTGTGGTTCCTCATCACCTGTTGTGCCCTGGCACGGTGTACCTGATGTCCCTGGGATCACACATCAGTCTGCAATCCCAGGATGGAGGTGTGTCCCTGCACAGGACTCCTCAAATTGAGCCGGTTTGGCAAATTGGAGGAACGGAGGGAACTCGAGTCTGGCTGGTGTCAAAGTGCCTTTTCTTAGAGGGGGATGCCCTTGGAAGTCCATGGCAAGAGAGGGTGTGATTGGGGGAAGTTGTTTTTTCCACAGAACAAGATGGAAGAGAAACAGAAATGAGCCATCACCCGGCTTTATTTTAATTTGCACCTTCAGTGTGAACATTTGTACAGAAGGTCTCTCCCTCCAAATGCATCCCCACAACCCCAGGCCAGCAGGAGAGTTTCTAAATGTTTCCCCATCCCTTTCTCCCAAACCAGGCAGACCAGAGAGCAGGAATGGGAATGCATTGACCCCATGGAATGGGGTGACAGGGACCAGGCAGTACATGAGCCTCCCTCCACCTTCTGGGGGGTAATCTCCACTGAGGATTGCTTTCTATGGAGCAGGTTTTCTCTGGGCTGCCTCTCTTCAGGTGGCCAGGTTGCTCCTACCCTCTTCCAGGCTGTTTCTTCAGGTAGAGCACAACTTGCGCAATGTTTTCCAAAAGAAATGAAGCAGCAGGATTTTTTTTTTTTGCCCGCCCACTGATAGCTGGGTGTGGGTGTAGTTTGGGTGCCTCCACCTTCCCTGGCAGGAAGCAGTAACCTGGAAAGCATTTGGGAACCTGGCACTGCAAAATCTCCTGGAAATGAGTTGCCCAAAGGGTCTCTGCCAGGTTGTTCAGGGATGCTTGAGAAGGAAGCTTGGGAAGGAGCAGCAGGGCAAGATCACATTTTGGTGGACTCCACAATGTGCCAGTCCTGGCTGGGACAGGCAAGAGGGCTCTGAGCCACCAGCTGGCTCCTCCTGAAGCTGCTGATGGAGCACCTGAGGGAGCCCAGACGCTTCCAGAGCCTCAGCTGGGGCTCACTGGCATCCACAGGGTGGTGGGGCAGGCGCTCCTGGCCACCAGGGAGGGACCAGCCCAGCGCTGGTGGCTTGCAGAGGGTGGCAAGGACGAGGAGGGTGGCCAGGAGCAGGAAGATGCAGGTGACCCCGACGATGATGGGCAGCCAGTCTGTCCCCTGAGGGGGTGCAGCACTGGGTGGGAGCAGCTCCGTGGTGGGAATTCCAAGGAGAGGCGGGGTGGGAGAGGTCCCGTTGGCAGAGTGCTCCGTGCTCATCTTCCCTGCAGTGCAAGGTGACACAGAGGAGTGGCACAGGTGGCTACCACCTGGAAGCCACCCTCTGGTTAAGCTGGTGGATTCTTGACATGCCTTGATGCCCAAGATTCTCCCAGCCATGTTTTAAGTGGCACAGGAGGTGTCCATCTGCCCAAACTGCAAAACCACCTGGCAAAGAAATCTACCACAATTTACATGTGGTTACCATGGCCCCTGGGAGAACACACACATTGCATGAAGATTTTCTGGGAGAGGTAAATATCCATATACTACAGAAAGTTCAAAATCCTCCCCTCCCCAGCCTGCTGAGGTTTTATTCTCCTCTGTTCCCCAGAAATGCAGGTTTGCTGAACTGGCTGTCATTTGGGGCTTTTGTGATTGTTCTCCTGAAGAAATTGGGCAGTTGGTTGAGCCTGTGCCCTGATAAGCCCCCATCAAGCTGTGGTATTGTACTAGCACTGATTTTATTATTTTTTAAGGGTGAAGAATAACACCCTCACCCTACTCATGCCAAAAATCCTCATGTCAGGCATTTTGCTGATCTGCTTTCAGGCTCAGATATGTCACAGGTGATGCAAACCAGCTTCCCAGAGTGTTAGCACTGACAGCTCTTACCTAACACCTGATGGAGACTGTCCTCTCCTTCCCCCAATGGGTCAGATCATCCCAAGAGCATTTTGCACTCACATTTTTGCTCCCCAGACAGGCTGTGCCAGGGGCTGGCACCTCTCCAGATGGAGATGAGGAGATGAGGGCTGGGGAAATCCTGTTTGTGCCAACCCTCTTGGGGTAAATAAAGTCAGCTTTATTATGATGGGTTTCCTGTGGAGATCTGGGAGAGCTGACTAACTGGCCTGTGGCTGGGCAATCTCCTGCTGGACTTGGGTTTGGATTGAGCCAATTTAAAACCAAGATCATAGGGGGGTAAAGGCAGGGCTGCAGGGCTGCTCTTGCATCCCAAAGTCACACGAGTGTGTGTAAGGCAGCAGCCAAACATTCACCAAAAACATCCCAAAAAGTGGGGAGAGGACCTCAGTGACATGGTTTGAATCACTAAGGGTGTATCAACCTGCTCAGAGCTTGGGGGAGATGGTGCTGTTTCCATGGGCCAGAGCCTGGAAAATGGGGAATGCAAAAACAAATGGGTCAGCTTTGGAAGGGTGAATCATTCTGTGTGTTGCATGGGGACTGAAGATGTTTTCACCACCTCCACAGTGATGTCTGCACCTCAAAAATATTTTTTTTATCCTTAGCTAGCTCTGTCCTTTCCCCTCAGCTTTGGGAACAGAGCAGCAATCCCAAGGACTCTCTGCTCCTCTGTGCTGGCAGGCACAGGCAGGGCTGCAGTGTGTCCCACACCAAGGGCAGCCTCAATCAAGGTTTCCAGGGCTGCCTCAGTGCTGGCATTCACTGCCTGTGCTCAGCGTGGTGACCTCACACTGCCCCTTCAGAGCCAGCCAGGAGGTGTGGGCAATTCCTGCAGGCCCTTCTTGCTCGTGGCTGCAGAGCTTGTCTTTTAAATTCACTTGACAGTGTTCCATAGAAACCCATCAGGAGGGATCCAGGCTTTTTCATCCACTCCCTGCTCTGCTCCTGCTTCCCATCCAGCTTCTCCTCACACTCAGCTTTCATGGCACTGCCCCTTCCCAGCATCACTGTCCCACACAGCCTCCATATTCTTCACCCTGATGAGTTAAAAGAGATTTTCCTGTCCTGAAAATCCCCCCATCCTGATCAGCTCCAAATGTGACACATCCCCTCGAGCACTCAGACTCCAGCACTGGCAGATGAGGATCAGGGGGGAAAAAAAAAAAAAGAGACAATGCAAAAGGTAAAATACCCCTGAGAAAGGTGGAAAGGAAGAAAAAAGGAATGATTCTCGTGCATGAGCAGCAGAGAGGGTTGTTCAGCCCAGCAGCAGGCACTGCTCCCTGCCCTGGCCCAGCTGCCTAGTTTGGCAGCTTTTCCATATGCTCTCCCTCCTTTCCTCAAACTCCTAAAAAGAAAAGGCTGTTTTCAGGCACTGCCTGTGACACAGCTCCCATGAAAAGCAGCTCTCATTCCCCTGCCCAGCCTGCTTAGCAACACTTCTCCTGGAGCTCCCCAGTTTATCCCAAATATTCCCACGGGCTTGCAGGAGGAGGTGATGCTGGGCAAACACCTGACCCGGATGGTTGGGACCCCAGAGCTGTGAGTGATGCTGCTCCCCATCACCCTCACAGCTGCATCCACAGGGCTTGCCCACCTGGGAAGGGAGGAGGGATGCCTGACCTCATCCCCACCCCGAATTCTGCATCCCCACCCCGAATTCTGCATCCCCACCCGTTTTCAGCCCTTTCCCTGGGCTGGGGGCAGCAGCTCTGCAGCCAGGGGTCTGTCTCACCCCTGGGGGTGACCAAAGGGAGGAGGTTTGGGGGTCCCTACCTCTCACCAGCCAGCCAAGCCCGGGTTCTGCCTCCTGCATTCCCTCCTTGTGCCTCTCCCACCGAGCTCTGCCGGCTGCCAGCCCCCTCCTCCCTTTGGGGAGGGTGGGACAGAGGTGCCAGCCGGGCTGGGGACAGCCTGGCACAGCAAGGACAAGGGGCTGTGTCCTGCTGGAGCTGTGTCCCTCGCTGGGGTCGAGCCCCTGGGATGCGTTTTTTCAGGATTTATCCCTGCAGGATGACTCAGTGGTGCAGTCCTGGCTGAGCCCCCCGTGGTGGGAGGGGTGGCACCCGCCCTCCACATGCCTTCTCCCCTTTTTCCCAGAAAATCTGCTTTTTTCCCCATTCTTTTATGGCCCTTCAAAGCATCACTTTTCCTTTGGGACCTCAGCAAGTCAAACTTTCAGGTCAAACCAAGCTTTCCTCAGACTGTAGGTTGGCAGGAGCCTTGCTTTAAATGCAAACTACTGATTTTTAATAAAAAAAAAAATTTTTAAAAAGTGCCTGGGCTGAAAGTTCCTTGCAGCAGCCTTTCCTCTTCCCAGCATAAATTTGGGTGCAAACCTTCCCAGAAATAAAAAACAAACTGCTGGGTAGTATCATAGGAAACAGATGAGGCAGAAGATGCCTTGCAGAGGGAAGCAGGGAGGGAATAAAGCCTCGTGCACTCCCTGCATCCTCACCCTGGTGCTTTGTGAGTGGCCACAAGCTTTGGGTGCTTTGTGGGGAGTGGGTTTTGCCCTGAGGGAAATTCAGGGGCTTGGTGCCAGCTGGGCTGGAAGCCCCAGCCCTGCTGGTCACTGCCAGGTCCTGCTTCCCAGCTGCCAGCTGGGGCTGTAGGGAGAGCACTGCAGTCTTGTTCAGTGACACCAGAGGGGACCCGTGCCTTGGTTTTCCCAGGAAAAGTTCAGTCCATGCAGTGCATCAGAGCCTAGGGGTGCTCCCACCCCTGCTCAGGGCCTCACAAGGATGCTCTAGGCTGGTTTTTCTGTGTGTTGCTACTTGGAAAGCAGGATGCCATGGGCTGTGTGCCTCCTGCCCAGCTCAAATCACCCCAGCAAGGCTCCATCCCTGGCGGCATCACCACTGGGACAAACACTGGAATACAGGGTGGGATTGATGGGGGCAGCTCCTCCAGCACACTGTGGGATTTGTGGTGTGCTCCTGAGGCTCAGCCCCAGCAGCCAAGGGTTCCTGAGCCCACTATCCTTGCTGCCCAGTGATGAGGGAAGAGCAACTTATTCGTTTTTTGGTAAGCTCCCCAGCCCAGGTGGAGGAGAAGAATGTCCAGCTTTGGCAGGGTAGGAGGACTAGTCCTAGCCTGGAATTCTCTGCCCTTCACCTCTACTCCTCTGCTTTTCTCATGAAGGTGAAAGCCACTGATGCAGACGAAGGCATTAACGGGAGAGTGTGGTACAGGATTGTCAAGGGTAAGTCCAGCTGCCCCTTTTTGCAGCAGGGAGTTTGTCCCAGGCTCCACCCAGTCTCGGGAGGTTGAGCTTGCCATCCTTTTGCACTTTGGAGCCCACAGAACCATTTCTCCCAGCCCTAAGCAAAATCCAGCTTTAGGGCTCATTGCTGAGGAATGATTTGTCACGGATGGACAGCTAGACAGAACCCTAAAATCACAGAATGGTTTGGGTTGGAAGGGACCTTTAAGTTCACCTCATTCCAACCCCCTGTCGTGGGCAGGGACACTTTCCACTACCCCAGGTTGCTCCAAACCTGGGCTTGGGCACTTCCAGGGACGGGGTAGCCATTGCTCCTCTGGCAGAAGGGCTTCACCACCCTCACAGGGAAGAATTTCCAATATTCCTTTTATTCCTGCCCTCTTTCAGTGTGAAGCCATTCTCTTTTGTCCTGTCACTCCAGCCCCTTGTCCCCACTCCCTCTCCAGCCCTCTCAGAGCCCTTTAGGCACTGGAAGGGGCTCTAAGGTCTCCCCAGAGCCTTTCCTTCTCCAGGCAGGACACAGCCTGGATCCAGAGCAGAGTTCCTCCAGCTCTCAGAGCCTCTTTGTGGCCTCCTCTGGACTCACTCCAACACATCCACATTTTTGTTATTTGATGAGATTCTGTAGCTCCTCCTGGCCTCACCCAGGGCCAAACCCTGATGTAGCTGAGTCTGATGCAGCCAGAGCTGATGGGGCTGAAGTTTTGCTCAATAATCTCCCTCCAAAAGAGCCCCCCAGGGAGGGCTCAGCGTGTCACCAGGATGGATGTCAGTCAGTGGGCAACACCCCTGTCGTATTTTCCCCCTCACCAGGAAACGAGCACAACCACTTCCGCATCAATCCCAGCACGGGGCTGGTGATGCGGGGCGTGCGGCACCTGGACAGGGAGCAGAACTCCTCCCACGTGCTGGAGGTGGAGGCCTACAACACGGAGCAGGGGCCCATGAGGAGCTCCGTGCGGGTAAGGACCCGGCAGAGCCGCTCGCGCAAAGCGCGCGCCAAACGCGCGGCCCTTCCCAGCACAGGAAATCACAAAGATGTGGCATGAAGATCTGGTGGAAAGTCTCTGGGGGATGCTCGTGGGTAGAGAAGAGCTTGTTGGTGAGGAGGGTTGTTTGATTTTTCTTTTTCCCCGTGATGTTTTGGTGCCATTAGGCTGCAGAGTGGTGCAGCAGTCGCTCAGAGGGAGTCCTCGCTCGGTGAGATGCAGCTCTGCTGCTGGGAAGAGAAGCTGAGCCTCAGCCTGTTGAAAATAGTCCTGGCCAGGCACTATTTAAATAATCCAGGGCCCAGTGGTGACAGTCTTCAGCTGCAGCACACCAGCTTCCCACGGTTCCCACAAACCCAGCCCTCAACCGTTGCATCTATTCTTAGACCTGGTGCTGGGGTGGGCTCTGTCTGAGTGTGAAGTGTCCCCAGCACTAGCAGCAAGCAGAAAACCAGGAGAAGGAAATGTGCTCCCTGGGGAAACAGCACTGAACTTGGAGCAAAAATTTCCCACCGAGTCGCCAGCGTTTCTGTGTTGCGAGGTCTCCAAGGGTTTGGTCAGGGGATCCCAGAGGATGGAGGAATTAATGTACCCAGTGTACCTCCCCGCCAGCAGGGAAAGACTGACTCACCCCGACCCTCAGGGTTGTGATGTTAAACCGCTTGTGCTCAGCTGTGATGTTAAACTCTTTGTGTTCACTCTCCATCACGCGGTGTTTGAAGAAGAGATTATCACAGGGTCACGGAATGGGTTGAGTTAGAAGGGACCTTAAATCTCCCCTAGTTCCACCCCCCTGCCATTGTCAGGGACACCTGCACCAGCCCAGGTTGCTCCAAGCCCTGAAATGTTTCTCCATGGGCACCATGAAGGGTTTGTTCCCCAAGCTCGCCCGCTCACGCGCGGTTTCTCCACCTGCGTTCCCAGGTGATCGTGTACGTGGAGGACGTCAACGACGAGGTGCCAGTGTTCACCCAGCGCCAGTACAACCGCCTGGGGCTGCGGGAGACGGCCGGAATCGGCACCTCGGTGGCCGTGGTCCGCGCCACCGACCGAGACACAGGTGGGAATCAGCACCCAGTGTGGGGGACAGCACACTGATCCAAAGATCAGCCGCTGCGCGGATCCTGGCTGGGCTGGGCTGGGCTGAAATCCCAAGGGATGGGCTCTGCTGGTGGTGCCTGCCTTCTCGGGGTGCTTGGCCCAGCCAGCACCATGATTCCTGCTCCCTCCCCAGGGAAAGGGGGTCTGGTGAGCTACAAAATCGTGTCGGGCGCGGAAGGGAAGTTCGAGATCGACGAGAGCACGGGGCTCATCACGACCATCGAGTACCTGGACTACGAGACCAAAACCAGCTACCTGATGAACGTCTCTGCCACGGACCAAGCTCCCCCCAACAACCAGGGCTTCTGCAGCGTGTATGTCAGCCTGCTGAACGAGCTGGACGAGGCCGTGCAGTTCTCCAACAGCAGCTACGAGGCCGTGATCATGGAGAACATCCCCCTGGGCTCCGAGGTGCTCCGCGTCCAGGCTCGCTCCATCGACAACCTCAACCAGATCACCTACAAGTTCGACCCCAACACCAACCCCCAAGCGCTCTCCCTCTTCAAAATCAACGGGATCACGGTAAGCAGCCACAGTGTGGGCCCTCCTGGCTTGCTGTGAGCTCTGGTTTTGGTGGCCAACACAGCTGTTGCTCATGCTTGGCAGGGTGTGATCACGGTCAAAGGCCAAGTGGACCGAGAGAAAGGGGATTTCTACACCCTGACAGTGGTGGCTGATGATGGAGGACCAAAAATTGACTCCACAGTGGTGAGTAGCTTCTCCCAGCTTCCCCACCATCCACTGTCAGCCTCAGATCACCTCCCTCTCCCACCTCTGCCCTAGCTGAGCTTTCTGCTCCTGCTTCATGGGTCTGCAAACCCTGATCTGGGGGAAAACCTGCTAAAACAGTTTGAAGGAGGTAAATTTAGGGGCCTAAAAATACTCCACAGTGGTTTGTGTTTCAGAGAGTTATATTTAGCAGTTTCACAGGCAGTGGGCAAGGGGTGATTTGCATTTCTCTGCTGAGTGCAGGACCAGCCCATGGGTGTGGATGCCCTCTGCTCTCCACACAGCACCGTGCTCTTATCTGAGCCTTCCCCAGGCAGATATGCCAACCTCATCTAGGAAAAAACAAAGGGATGCCCCAGAAGTGGAGCCACCAAATCACTGCAAAGGGACACCCATGACCCCTGGTACTGCTGTGGTAGGACGCAGGGTTAACCCACACTTCCTCATCCCTCACTAACTCCTCGTTGTTTGTGTTCTCTGTTTCTCCCTCTGCTTTCCTCCAACAGAAGGTAAGCATGTCTGTCGTGCTGGGGACCAGAATCCCTCCCAGGGTCCACACTGAGTTGCAGGGTGGAGATCTCCCACCAGCACCAGCCTCCCCACCACCCCCAGGACAAGGGGCAGCCCTGGGAGCTGGATCCCAGCTCCCTGATCCGGCACTCGGGACAGCAGCTGCAGTGGCTGAATGAGCTCTCCCTACTCCTGGCTCTGTGTTTTGAATTCAGCAGCAACAATAACTGAATCACCCCCGGGCTCATGGCTCGCTCCCCAGCTTCCTCCAGGGATGTTGTCGCATTCAGCCTGGCCGCACCTGGGAGCTTGGGGCGCCTGAAAATAAATCCCCGGGAACAGAAAGGCTCTTCCTCTCTCATTTCTGTGCTGCCCTGCAGCACTTGGATTACAAACTCGATGAGAGCATTTCCTCTGCCTAATTGTGGCCAAGGTGGCCAGGTCCCCTTCGAGCATCTCATGCCTCTTTCCAGGAGGGAGCTCAGGTCTCCTCCAGCTTGCTCTGGTTGAGTTAAACACATTCAGCTCTGCCCTCTTTGTGCCCATTGAGCTTTAGAGCAAATCCTGCCAGACCCTGCTGCTGTGAGCATGGATGAAATCACTGCTAGTGAAAAGTTTAGCAGGAAAGGGTCACACTGCAGCAGTCTGAGCTGCTCTGTTTGCAGCTATTTGGAGGATAAAAACCAGAGGGTGTTCCACAAAAAAATACACTGCTTGAGAGATGCAGAAGCCTTGTGCTGCTTCTGCAGCCTCCAAGCATCTCTCCTTCTCATCCTCCTTTGCAGAGAGGGATGCTCCTGGGCTCAAACAGCTGCATCATTCCCTCGGGGGATGGATGACATGCTGTTAACACCTCGGAGGGGTGTGGTGTGTTGGTGGGGTGCCAGGGTGGCTGTCCATGCTGGGTGGGCAGGACTCTGGCTCCTGTCCATGCCCTGAGCCCCGTGCTCCTCTCACAGGTGACCATCACAGTCCTGGACGAGAATGACAACAGCCCCCAGTTCGACATCACCTCTGACTCGTCTGTCAGCGTGGCCGAGGACAGCGCTGTGGGCAAGAGGGTGGCCCTGGTCCTGGCCCGAGATCCAGATGCAGGCAGCAACGGCCAGGTAGGAAGGGAGACATTTGGTTGCAGAAATTCTCCTCCCAACCCCTTCTCTCTGCATCCCTGTTAGAGGAATGGTCAATAATGCCAGCCATTTTGGTGGGTTGTGCAGTGAGTACCAACAGTCCTCAGTTAAGGCAGTAGGAGAGGTAAAAATTCATCCTTGGGCTGTCTGGGGCAAAGAGCTCTGTGGAACAAGTGTCAAAGGAGCCCTGCAATCTGAAAACCAGCTGTGGCCTCTCCCGCCGTGAGGGCTGGCAGAAAAATCCATGGCAGGCTGAGCAGGAAGCTCTCTGACATTTGCTATTTTCATTACCTCGCAGACGAGCATTAATGAGGTCCCAACACCCTTAATAACAAAAATTGCTGGCAGCACGAGAGCTGTGGATGCGATGGAGGTTGCCCCAGTTTGCTTTGGGGCGGCTGGACCTTTCCAAAGAGACATCTCGGGGGGACGCTGGATATATTTTTGTCTGGTCTCCTTTTTCTTCTTCCTCCTCAGCATCACTCTTCCCTGCCCTGCTTTTCTTCCCCTGTGATGTTTCCAGGTGACTTTCTCGCTGACATCAGGGAATATCGGCCGGGCGTTTGAGATCCGTACGACCAACGGCACCTACGGCGAGGTGTTTGTGGCACGGCCGCTGGACCGGGAGCTGCTGGATCACTACACCTTACGGGTCAGCACCAAACCACCCCCCTCACCCCTCGGCCTTCTGGTTTGTTTTCCTGGTGCTGTGAGCTTCAAAGTGGCGCTTTTTTCCCCCCTTGAAAATCCGCGCAGATCCAAGCGTCAGATGGCGGCATTCCTCCGCGGAGGAAGGAGCACATTCTGCGAGTGAACATCCTCGATGTCAACGACAACCCCCCTGTCATCGACAGCCCCTTCGGCTACAACGTGAGCGTGAGCGAGGTGAGCGCCCTGCTCCTCTCCTTCCACCCTCCCAGGGTCGGGTCTGACCACAAGGCCAGCGGGGACAACGGAGTTTCCCTTGCAAACGTCACCCTTGGATCATTTCAGGATCAGTGACCCCGTGCAAACCTCATCTTTGGTCATTCGATGGTCGGCATCCCCTTGCAAACCTCACCTCGGGTCATTTAAGGATCAGTGACCCCTTGCCATCCTCACCTTGGGTGGTGGAAGGGTTGGTGAAAGCCCTCACTAATGATCTACTCCTAGTTTTGGGCTAGGAAAGAGCTCTAAGAGCAGCTTTAGCCCGTGAGGCTGCAGGGACCAGCAGGAAGGATAAGTGGCTACACACCCATGGAAATGCCACCAAAGTGACACGGGAGACGGTGCAGTGCAGAATAAGAATGGCTTTCAGGAAGCAGCTTAGCAAGGGCTAGATAATTAAGCAATAAAACACAATCAGGCGTGAGAAAAGACAACTTATTTCCTGACAGTTTAATTCCTGGACTGAGGCAGGGGGGGATTCTCAATTTGGTGATGAAAAATGAAATATGAGTAATAGCCAGTGCCACTTAGCTGTGAGGAACTGCTGCTCATGATTTATAGCTCAGCATTACGGATATTGCCCTGTTAAGGTTTTCTTATCTATTTAATACATGTTCAGAGCAGGTTGAAGAAGGGAATTTCTGTTATGATTTTCCCCATAATGGGACTATCCAAAAATAATTAGCCGAGCTCCGGGTCCATTACACGGCCTTCACCTTTGCACACACTGCGGGTTTTATGCTCTTCCAGGCTGTGCCAGACTAGATAAGACCTAATGTGCAGCTTCCTGCTGAGCTGACGGGTGTTGGGGCGGCGAGTTTGGAGCCTCGAGCGCGTCAGTGCCCTCCCTATATTAGAATTAATCGCGTTACTAATTAGGCGTTTTGCGCGGGATTCACGCCGCGCATCTCCGCAGAACGTCGGCGGCGGCACGGCGGTGGCCCAGGTGAGAGCCACCGACCGGGACACCGGCCTCAACAGCGTCCTGTCCTACTACATCACCCGTGGGAACGAGGACCTGACCTTCCGCATGGACCGCGTCACCGGCGAGATCGCCACGCGGCCGTCCCCGCCCGACCGCGAGCGCCAGAGCTTCTACAGCCTCGTGGTCACCGTGGAGGACGAGGGCAACCCCTCCCTGTCGGTGAGGCACCGAAAATGGCACGTTCAGGGGCAGGATGGGGCTGTGGGAGTGGGTGGGGAAGGGAGGAAAGCACAGGGTGTGGCGTTTCGGTGACTCAGGGCCCAAATTTGCTGTTGCCGTATGAAGGGTTACGGAGCAGCGAGAGAACACGGCAACAAGGCACTCTCTTGCTTGGTGTAAGAATGAGCAGTTTATTGAAGGAAGCCATGGCTTTAAATAAGACAGTTTGTGAAAAACAGAATACAGGCAGTTCATTGGACAGAGAGACCTTTTCTCCCTGGCTTTCCCATGGATCCAGCAGGTGTTTATCTCTGTTATGAGTCTTTCTCTTGTGTTTACAGTAAAGAAAAAGTCTCTAGCCTGGGAAAAATCCTGCCTGGAGCTGAGAAAGTTTCGAGGCCTGAGAAAAAGACTCAGAACCTGAGAAAAAGACTCAGAACCTGAGAAAAAGGCCTGGCTGAAATGAGCCCAGGCCTCCAGCAGTGTCCACAACCTGCCACGCACAGATTTGGTTCAGGCATCTCTCGATGCCTGGTCCTGCAGGAGCCTCCCTCTCAGACATTCAGCAGGCTTTATCTCCCATCTCCAAATGTAAAAAATATGAGCATCCCTGTGGGGAAGTGTGCTGGCTGCTGCTGCCCTGCTCACAGGCTCTCCTAGTGCTGGGTCTGCACACACCAGCACTGAGCAGCAGCTCAGCCACAGTTTCATTCAACACTGACACATGTGTCTGCTGTGCTCCTTGTGGATGAGAAGAGCTCTGGTGATTTTGGAGTGCCAGGACAAGGGGGAAAGGCCTCAAACTGAAAGGGGGTTGATATGAGAGCCCACCCATCATCCCATGGTTTGGGGAAGTGACTCTTGCTTGGTTCGTTGTTTGTGGCTCTGAGGATGGCTCTGGCATGGGAGAGTCAAAAGAGCAAATGCCATGTGGGGCATTTTGCAGTTCTGGGTGCCTTCTGACACCACATCCCTGCAGAGAGGTGAGACAGCACCCACGTGCACAAATGGTGAGACAGGCTGACACCTTGCATGACACTGCCATCCTTCCTGTCCCCACCTCCACCTGCTATCTCTCACCATCTCTCTGCTCTGCCAGCAGAGCTCTGCCTGCAAAGCCCTGCTCTGCATTTTGATGAAACAGGTCACAGCCAGCAGTGCAAACTGTGGCTTTGATTCTCACTCCAGGCTTTGCACTCCCGCCCGCTTGGTTCACACTCCAGCTTCTACATCACAGTGTTTTGCATTCGTTGTGTTGTCACTGAGGCTTAAACCCAGGCAAGTCTCTTCCTCCAGAGTGAGGAAAGGCAGTTTCAAGTGGCTGCAGCACACAGTGCCACCAGCTCCTCCTTGTCCCCACGGCTGTGGGAGCATCGCTGAGGAATGCCGTGTGCTGAGCTGGCAAATCCCGTTGCTGTGGCAATGGCCTCTTCCCTTCCTGGAGCCAGCCAGGACAAGTGGCACAGCTTATCACTGCCAGGGTGGCGTCCCAGCAGCCCTGCCTGTCCCCAGAGCCTCTGCAGCGTGCCCACCATGTCACGAGCACACGTCGTGCCAGCAGCAACAACCCAAATCCCAGCGGCACAAAGTGCCCAGTGACCCAATTCCTGAGCAGAGAGAAGAGTTTTGGCCCTTTGCAGAGCTTGAGGACGCTCAGGTCTTGTGAAAGGCTGCTGGGCGTGTTGCTGGGTGCCTGCTGGCCTCGTGCCTGGGTGGGGAAATGATGTCTGTCAGGGGCTTGCTGCCTGCCAGAAACTCTGCTTTCACAAGGAGCCCCAGGCTGATGCAACAAAGCACAAAAGGGGGTGATTGTTTGCAATTTGTACATCCATCCATGGGTTTTGAGGTTTGGCCTCCTCGGTGAGGGAGACAGAGCTGGGAGAGGGCTGGGAAGTCCTCACTTGGAAGTGGTGGTCTGGGATACCTAGGACAGCAAGGCAGCAGGGAAGACTGGGAGAGAAGAATCTCTTGGGAGCTGGAAATGCAGGAACAAAAGGATAAAATGCTGCTGATAAAGGGAAAATGTTTTCATTTAAAAAGCACTGCAGGAGGAAAAAACCCTTCCCAAGCTGGAAAGTGTGTGGGAATTGCAGGAGTCAGCTGGGTGCTGTCTGCCCCTGGGGCAAGCCAGCAGCTGCACCTCTCCAAGGGCTGGCCCTGCTCCAGAGTGGCCAGGATGCTTCCTGCAGCAGCCCAAGGGAATTGCAGCAGCCCTCTGCACTGGGGTACAGGGATCCTGCTGGCACCCACAGCCCCAGCACTGGTGTTTCCAGCAGGCAGGGTGGATCCTCACTGCCCAGATGTTCACCTTCACCACCAGCATCTGTGTCATCTTCTCCACACACACAGTGCCAGGACTCTTGCTGCAGAATGTGTGGAAGCAGTTTCTTCTCTCTCCTAGAAGTCTTTAGTTTTCTTCTGGAGGGAAAACTGATGCCACACCAGAGCCTCTGGCAGAGAGCATATCCTGAAAAATGGGGTTTCCAACAAAGCTTGGTTCTGTCATCCAACAGTGCATTCCTTAGGGAACAGAGTGACTTGGAGAGGGTTTCCAAGCCGTTAAGACCTGCAGGCAGGCAAAATCCCAGCGTGCCTTTCCAGCTGGAGCTGCTGAGACAGGGAGAAAGGAAGTGCTGGAGGCACCAGGCGATGGGGACGGGGCTGAGCCGTGGGTGGCACAAATCCCGTGCTCTGGAAGCTCCATGGGGGTGTGGGTGCTGGCTTCTCCTTCATCCCTGAGCTACTTTGAGGGTGCTCCTGCTGGAGCCAACGCTGGGTTAATCAAATCCTGCAGCTGCCCACTCCAGAGGCAAACACTGTTCCTTCCAGCCGAAATTCCTGCGCTGCCAGGGATGCTCCCTCTGCCTGGCCACACTGCCTGCTCAGATCTGGCTCTGTTTTGCTATGACTAATGTTTATGTTTGTCTCGTGGCCATTTTTTTACCCACCTTACAACAAAAAAGAAACAAGAGAAAAAACAAAACAAAACAAAACAAAACAAACCAACAAAGCAAGCTCACTCTGAGTAACAGCGTCTGCCACAAGGTTTGATATCATCACCGGGGCTGAGTCACGCTGGAGTTTCTTTTGGATAAGCCATGCCAGATGCTGTGTTCAGATGCTGCACCCACGTGCCCCAGGGCACCACAGAGCCCTCTCACAGTGGCCCCAGCTCTGGCTGCTCTGCTCTGGCCGTGCTGGCCCCAGCAGGGCAAGGGGAAGCCATCCTTAGCATTTCCCACTCTGCCCCCAGTGCCTCCAGCTCCCCACAGGGGCTCTCAGCCACCTCACAGCAACACCCTCCAGATGAACTTCCTAATTGACAGGCATTTAAAAAAAATAAAAAAAGCAAAAAACCAAAACCATAAACATCCTTTTTTTCCCTTTTAATCAGCACTGATAATGAAACAAACAGAAAGATAAATTGCCCTTATCCCAAGCCAAGGATAAAACCGCAGCAGAAATGAGGCTCCTCCCAATGTGTGTCCTTGCTGAAAAGGCAGCAGCATCACAAGTCCATGGCCATTTCTAAAGGCTGGTAAGGAAAGAAGGCTCTGGTGGCAGCAGGGAGCCTCTCCCCTTCCTGTTTTGCAGAGAAAAAGGTAGTACAAGGTTGGCTGGTGATCCTGTTTTGTTCCATGCTGAATAAAGTATTTTACCATCCACTCCCAGAGAGGATGTTCAGTCAAGGATCCAGAAAAATGTTGATGTTGCAGAGCTCAGACCCTGGCAATAAGTTAATCCTCAGGGAAGTCTGCAGGTGCAGGACATCCTTCCATCATCCCCACATCCTCAGCTTTCAGCCAGTCTGTGAAACGTGAGCAGTAGAGAGCCACGCAGTTAAAAATCGAGATCCGAGCAGGAGAGGTTCGCTTCCAGTCCCAGAGCAGTGGCAGGATGGGAGAAAAGGGCAGGAATCCTGCACACAGCTTCATTTCCTAAGGCATTGCTGCCCCTGGACCTGCCACTCTCCTGGGGCTGTTGTCTTGGGCTGCAGGATGTGTGGTTTCCTCTGGGGTCTTTAGGCTTTCAAGGAATTAGGTGAGTCGGGAACAGGATCTGGAAAAGGGCACAGCAGGGATATCAGCCCAGCTTACAGCTGAAGGGATGTCATTCCAGGAAGTGAAGCAGAGCTCTGCTTTTGGGTGGAAAACAGAGGGTTTGGGTCCCTCCCATCTTCCCACACAACACCAAGCATGCTGCTGCTATTTAACCCTTCCCATCCCACCTCTCCCGCAGCCCCCAGAGGGGCTCTGCATCCCCAGTCACTCACCCAGGGTGGGGAAGAAGCAATCCCCGGGGCCAGGGGGGGACAGGGGGGTGCTGGGCTCGGAGAGCAGGTGCCTGCCAGACTCTGAGGGCAGCCTGCTGGCCACATAGGACAGCTGGGGCCGGGGCCGTGGCTCCGCGCCCGCCGGCGGCACCGCCTCGAACACGGGGTTTTCGATGCCCTGGGCACTTGCTGTGAGACAAAAAAAAAGCATTTTATTTCTGTTTTGTTTGCCTTTTTGAAAAACCCCCAGGTGCTGGAACCCAGAAGCCTGGGAGTTTTGAACTTTCTGTGCTGCCTGAACCCCTCCCTCAAGGGAACACTGTTTTTGACTTGAGGGCTTGGAGAAGGCTTCCAGATTTGAGTGATGGAGTTAAAATCATGGGTGTGTAGCTAGAATAGAAGTGTTTGCTTTCACATGGTTTGGAATTTGGGGCTTTTAGAATATAGTAATAGATATGGGACAAGATGGAGGTTCTTGGGAGTTGTCTCCTTCCTCCTTCTTCTCCCTTCTTCTCCCTTCTTCTTCCTAGTTTTTGGTTGGATAGTTTGTGCTGCACTGCGGGTCACAGGAGTTTGGTTATTGGGTCAAAAGGATAAATAATATAGGTGTTAGCTTTTAATTGGACTGTTTAGCTTTAAAAGACCTTGTAACTATCTGGATTCAGCTTAGTTTTGCTCTCTTTTAGCTGGTAGCTGGAAGTTTGAGCATTGGGAGCAGGCAAGCAGGGCAGGGAGCAGGTTCAGGTGGTGGCACCTCAGCTGAGAGCAAATGGGGAGCCCAGTGCAGGGGGAAGGTTCAGCCAAAGTGGTTCCAGGCTCTTCCTGGGGTGAAGGGAGAGGCAGGCCCTTGAAAAACGGAAGGATGCACTTCCCACTTGGAGATAGGGAAGAGAAACAGTGATTTCCCAGAAAGGGAAAGGGCTCAGGGCGTGGGTGACAGCAGCATCCCTTTCACTCTGCCAGGCTGATCGGTGCAGGCTGCAAGGGGAATGAGGAAAGGACAAGAGCTCTGCAGGGTGTGGGGTGCAGGCTGCAAGGGCATGTGAGGAGGTGGGGAAAGCTGGGGGCACGTGGGTTTCCTTACCTATCCATCCTGACAAGCTCGTGGGCACCTGCCAAAGACAAAATGTTTGGTGAGTGCTGGCAGCACAAAGCCCAGCCCCATGCCCTGAGCCAGTGCTGTGCTCTGGTGTCTCTGTGCATCCCTCTGTGCCCTCTCCCACCTTGTTCACTCCCCAACCCAGCTTCCTCCCAGGCTGAGACCCAAAGAAGGGGAAGAGACACTTCTGCAGGCAGGGAGTGAAGTGAGGTGCAGCTGCAGTCCTCTCATGCCTGGATGCAGCCATCACCCTTCTGGGGCTGTGCAAACACCACCTGCAAACCCTTGGCTGGTGTCAGGTATTCCCTCACCCCCTTTGCTGCAGCAGATCCCACAGCCTGGCTCTGCTGGATGCCTGAGCTGGGATGCTCGAGTTTTGTCCCAAACTGCGCCAAAGAAAAGTGCTGTGTGGAAATAGCCTGGCCCATGACACCTGAGGGGCAAACCCCCTGGATTTTGACTGCCCTCTGGGGTGAAGCAGCATCCAGGTGATGCTTTGCAGGTGGAGGTGGGAGCTGCAGCCCAGGCAGTGCTAAAAGGGATGGCTGTGGAGAGCACAGCTCCCATTCTGGCACTGCGCCTGCTGCTGCTGCACAAACCACTTCTCCAAAGGAGCCACACAGCCCCCACCGAGCTGGGAGAGGAAAACCACAGGGCCCCTGCTTGCCCAAGGGCTGATGAAACGCCTCTGCCAGTTAAGGTGGTGCCCCTTTCCGCCCAATTACCGAAATCTCTGAGAGCCAAGCACGGGCAGGAGCTGGCAGCTGGCTGGGATTCGAGAGCTGGGGCAGCAGAGGGGAGACCTGGCCAGCTGCAGGTCATGCCAGGGGTCTTTTTAAAGAGAAAAAAGTGCAAGCAATGCCTTTCAGTGACTTAGAAGGCAAAGCTTCTATTTCAGGCTGCAGTGGAGGGAGGGGTGAGTAAATGAGAAGGCTCTGGCAGTGGGTGTGGAGGAGAGGGCTCAGCAGTCTCAGTGCCCTCCTGTGCCACACTCCCTGCCTGGTCCTTCCCAGGACAGCTCTGCAGGAGGCACCTGGCAAGGAGGACTTGTCTTTGGGCCACCACTCCCACTCCCTGGGGCTTGGGGCAGCCGGAGAGCTGATCCCAGTGCGGCACAGCCCATCCAGCTTTGCCAGGCTGGGGAAGCCCAGGGGATGAGCTGGGTGTCCTGGTACATACGTCTGCTGGTGGCAGCCTGTCTCTGCTTGTAAATGAGGAGCAGGATGAGGGGCAGGCAGAGGATGCCCACGATGCAGGCGCCCGTGGCCAGAGCAGCGGCCGTGATATCTGCAACACAAGAGAGCAGAGGTGAACCCTCCCATCCACCTTGGCTTCCCTGAGCCAAAATCACAGGATTGTTTGGGATGGAGGAGACCTTAAAGACCAGCACAGAGCAGCCCTGTGTTGCAATGTGGCTCCCACACACATGGGATCCACACTGGGATGTGCTTGCCAGCTGTGGAGATAAGCTCTGAGCCAGTCCTGTTGGAGCCCTGACCACAGTCCTTCACTGCTGCAGGATATCCCAAGGTTTTTGGTCTTCTAGATACGAGAGAAGCCCTGATAAAAGCTCCCAGCAACTTTGGAGAGCTGACTCTGACCCACTGCCAGCCTCAAAGTGCTCGGGTATCAAAGGGCTTGTTGTTAATTAGCCTCTGATAATTAATGTGCCCCTGGAGAATGTGACCCACAGGAAGGCTGGCAGCCTGCAGGCACATCTGTGACCATCCAGGTCCTTGTGGGATGGTTCATGGTGAGGCTGAGGGCTGCTTAAATCAAGGGCAGGTCAGCTCCTCTCCTGCACCTCCATCTGAAGAAGCAGCTTCTTGCCCCTCTGTGTTTTAGGAGGGGACATTTTCCTCTTTTTTTCCTGACAGGGCAGGGTGTCCCAGCACTTGAGACTGAAGGTTAGGGACAAGAAAGCACAGCTCGTGGGGACCAGGAGCTGCTTCCCTTGTCTGGGCATGCTGCAAGACAATTTTAGCCAAATCTGCCCATTTAGGAGCCAGAAAAGGGGGATAGAGCAACTCAGCAAGAAACCAGCTGCACAGTGGAGTGTGGGCATCTCCATGTCTAGACACAGCTCTGGGGGAGCCCCACACTGTCTGGGCACTCAAGCAAGACTTGGGTTTCCCCTGCTCGAGGCAGAGGAGGCTCGGGGTGTAGCAAGAGGTTCTTGCAGCTCCTTCTGTCCCTTCCCACCTGCTCGTGGCTGCTGAATCCTTGTTTTGGGAGAGGGATCAGGTGCTTTAGAACAACAGGGTGAGTGATCTCCAGTGGGCTTCAGGACAGCCAGGGCCAGGGGATGGGCTAAAGAAGGCTCAGCATTGGAACACCCAGCTCTGTGAGCACTGGCAGTGATCCCTAGGGAATGTGTGGGCCAGGATGGTGAGCAGCATGTTGAAAGAGGGTTTTTTTTCCCTTTACCTTTGCCGGTGGCAGTGTGAAATGTGCAGTTTTGAAGCCCTCCTTTGCCTGCAGAAGAGAACAGAAAAGCTCAGGACTCACTCAGAATTCCCACAGAACTCCCAACCTGCTGGCTGTCCTTGCCTTTTCTCCCTGGTGTTGAGAATATTGCTCATCCCGGAGCAACCCAAAGCAGGAGTTTAATCCTGGGAAGTGCTCACTGAGACCCCTGCTGCAAGACCCCCTTTGTCCATGGCAGCAGGGCCCATTGCTGACTGTGCAGCCTCTTGTTTTTTCAGTCTAAACTAAAAGTTATCTAATGCTGCAAATCAAGGCCAGGAGATGCCTTCCCCTCCCTCATGCCTCTCCCTCTGGGCTGCTGTCCCAAGGTTATCTGTGAGCCCTCACTCAGCTCCTTTTAAGTTGAGCCTTGTTTTCCTCTCTGCCAGAAGGAGGTTGAGGAAGATCAGTGAAACTATGTACCACAGATTTTACTGCATTCCAGCCCCTCTAGTTACTAAGAATTTTATTTTTTTTTTTTAAATGTTTCATCGCTGCCTACCTCTAATTCAAACCACCAACAACATCCGCTGCCCTTTGACTTGCAGCAGCCAAAAAAAAATTCGATTTCCCAGCCCCTTCCCCTGGCACCACCCACCTGGCTGGATCTGCAGCTCCACGAAGCCGTGAGCCACCTGCGCGGTGCGCGGCTTGCCGTGCCCTTCCCTCCGGACCTCCACGGCGTAGCAGCAGTAATTCCCGCTGTCCTGCAGCGTCAGGTTCATCACCACGATGTGGAAGGCGCCGTGGCGGTCGGGCACCAGCTCCACGCCGCGGTGCCGGCCCGGGGGCGATTTCTGGGAGCCGTTGTGGTGCCTGGCCAGGTCGTGGTGCAGCTCCTTCTCGGTGGCGTTGCGGACGTGCCTCTTGTCGGAGCAGCTCTGGTCGCCCGTGCTGCTGAAGTACCAGGTTTTGTAGAGCAGGTCGTGGCGCTCGGCCAGGGCGCCGCTGATGCGGCAGCTCAGGGTGACGTTCTGGCCCTCGGGGCACACGCACAGCGAGAAGGGGGTGCTGATCAGGAAAGCTGCTGCCCTTCCTCCTGCCAGGGACAAGAGGCACAGCCTGGGCTTACCCCCATGTCTTGGTTTGAAGGGCAGGTGTCTGCCAATAAAGGCTTCTCTTTGAAATGGAGAATGTAAACCCCCTCCATCCAAATTGTTATTATAAATTTGAAATTAAGGGGCTCTCAGGCAAAGATAGGGGAATTAAGAATAACAGTTCTTTACTAGGAAAATTAAAATAGAATACAGTATTACAAAGAACAATCCCAAAAATCACTGACAGAGTCAGAATCCAAGCTGACACCCGTCAGTCAGTCAGGGTGTTGGCACAGTCCCATTCAATGGTGGCTGCATCCTCCTGCAGTGGCAGATGTGGTTCAAGCCATGATCCTGTAGAAGGTGCAGTTTTACTCTGAAGGATGGTGTGGAAAGATCCAGCTTTCCTCTGGAATCCAGTGGAAAGATGGATAACTTGCTGTCCAAAATCTCAGTTTTTATCTGGGTAGGAAAGGCTTGGCTGCTCCCCTGGCTGGAGCATCTCCCAGTGGGATGATGGAATTTTATCAGTCACACAGTGGGACTGAATGGGCCAGCAGCAGATGATATCTTCCTGGAGGGTGGATGGGTTGTGGAAAAGATAAAGATGATTGCCCCAGCTGGTTTAAAGGTGGCCCATTAGCAGATAATATGTGCCAGGAGATAAAGGTCACTGCCCCACCCACTTCAACAGATGGTGACAGAATTCACATTTCTGGCCACATCTTGTATTGCAACCCAAGACACCCGAGTTTGCAGCAGAAGTGCCCAAATGAAAACCCACCACTAATGTTGGCCCTGGCACAAGGTGCCAGAGGAGCTGTGGCTGCCCCATCCCTGGAAACACCCAAGCCCAGGTTGGACAGTGCTCTGAACAACCTGGGATAGTGGAAGGTGTTGAAAATACATGATCTTGAGCTCCTTTCTAACCCAGATCATTCCAGGATTTTGTAGCAGGGCTGGGAGCACAACTTCACCTTAGAAATCTTCTCTGCTTTAAATACAGTTAAGCATCAGCAGCAGGGAGGCAGAAGCTTCTCCAGGGCAGGGAGGTGAAGGAGAATGAGAGGAGAAGCAAGGCAGCAGGGTTATGGCTTGTGAAGGAGGAAACACAAGCACTGCTGCAAAAATAAACAAAAGGAGCAAAAACAAACAGAAAGGCGGGGAGCAGGTCCCACCCTCCTTGTTTTTCAGCCCCCAGGGAAGAAAAGGGGGAACTGGCTGATGCTGGTGGGGAGCTGCTGGAAAATGAAAGTGATTTTCAGAAAGAAGTTCTGGGACTTGGGCAGGAGGCTTGGCAGGAGCAGGAGCAAGGGGCACACTATGGAAATGCTGGTCTTTCCTCAGCACGTGGATGGGGGGGTACTGCTGGGTCAGGGGAGGGAAAAGTGCAAAAACAGGAGAGGTTTTGGTGCCCTGGCCTTGCCCCTCCTTCGTGTTTGCAGAAGTGCTAACTTCACTTTGAAATCTGGAGAAAAAGCAGATTCTGGGTTTATTTACTTTAAATTACTGTGGAACAGAGGCTTCTGGGGCTGGTTTGCAGCAGAGAGGAGATGTTACCAGGACAAGATGGGTTTTGTTGGTTTGTTTTTTTTTTTAGTTTTGGTAACATCCTGTTGTGCGATTAGCTTGGCCACGTTTCGTTTTGAGGTTTCTCGCTCGCTGTATCGAGAGGGCGTCGATCACAGGCAGGGGGTGATGTGCCTGCCCACAAACATCCAGCCAGGCCAGAGGCTCCCCGCTGCTAGGCCACCCAGAGAGCATCCTCCTCCTCGAGCAGAGCCACTGTGTCACCTGTCTGGCCCAGCTGGAGAGAGTGAAACCAAAAACATGCCTTCCACCGCCTGTGGTTATCTCTGACTCTTCGGTGACGGTGCAAGAGCAGCCCCTGAGTGCTGAGGGTGCTCTGCAGGGACAGGAAAGAACATCAGCCACGTTGCTCTGGAGCCCACAGTGCCAAGGAGCCCCCAGAGCCAGGGATGGAGTGACCTTTGCCTGACCACTCGGGCTGATTGCTTCCTGCTCCCCGCAGCACATCCCCGGAGCTGCTCCGGGCCAGAGGTTCGTGTGGCCTCAGCTCAAGTCTCGTTTTCAAGCCCTGACTTCTCCTTACCCTCGGGTGCTGCTGGGGCCAGGATGCACAGCCAGGCTGGATGGGTTCTGGCAGGCAGCAGAGCAGGTCCCCCAGCTCCTTGCCAAAGCACCGAGCACAAAAGGCAAACTCGGATGTGCTTCTCCATACCTGCTGCAAGGGGAAGTGCCCCATTCACATCGGGGCTCTCCTGGGAGCCACAGGAAGGGAAGCCAGGGCTCTATTGGAGGAAGCCACACTTCCAACACCTTCCAAAAGTATCTGCGGGAGCCTTTTGTTTTCCACACACGCCCCCTCAGCCCGAGCCCCGCTCATCCCCGCACGGCTTGCGCAGCTCTGCCTTGCTGAACCATCCAGCCTCCGCCTCCGGAGCTTGATGGGAACCGTCTGGATGGAAAGGCAGCGCAGCCCACGCTCTCGGGGAGGGGCAGAGGTTACCATGTGTGCAACCTTCAGCGTTTCAGGCTTCCCTTCCTTCTCCCGAGCGGGGGAAGGCTCTCCAAAGCCTTGGAGACGAGGAGACGGCATCTGGCAAGGCACGGTACAGCCCGGAGCAGTGCCAGGACAGCTGGTGCTCCCTCCCCGAGATGTACCCCGGCTTCAAACACATGCTGGATGCCAGATGGAGCCCAGAGGAAGCATCTCCTGGTGGTGCCTTTGTGCTAAAGCCCATGGATCTTTAATCTCCTGGGCTTCTTCCGTGCCCAGAGCCCTTGGCTCCTTCCACACCCCTTTGAAGCCAGAGCTGATGGCAAACGCCAAAATAAAGCCAGATGCCCATCTCTGCGCATCTCCAGCTGGTTGGACCAGTTGAGGGCTGAGCTGAGAGCTGTTGTCTTGTCACCATCTGGTGAAGACAGAGGAGGTCTCAAGCAGGTGCCAAAAGTGCCCCTTTTCCTCTTTGGCACCTCAATAACTTTGTCTCCAGCCCTGTTGCATTGTGCAGCGCAGAGCCCAGAGCGGTGTTGGTACATCCCAGTGCTGGCATCACTCTCTTGACACCTGGGAACTTCAGACAAAACAGAACCAGAAAAAAGGTGCAGAAACCTGTGCTGCTTGGCCAACCAACAGCTTAAATAAACCAAGATTTCACACCAGATCCTGGGTCAGTGACCAAGAGCCTCTCCTGGCTGCTTCTCCTGTGTTTGATCCCCAGGTGTTTGATCTGCATTTCTGTGCTTGAGAAGTGATTTCCACATCAGGCTGCCTCTTTCCACTCTGAGGAAATCTGAGGGGATCAGGGGATGGAGCCTTTGGAGGGGCTCATCTGCTGCAGAGGAGGGGCTGCTGGAGACAGAGCTGGAGTGAGGAATTCCGCTTTCCTCCTCTTCTGGGGACTCACATCAAAGTGCCCTGAGCCCCATCATCACCGTGCTGTGATTATGCTCCAGAGTTATCAGCCAGGTGAGATCTGCAGCTCTGCAGAAGAACTTCGAGCACGAAACGAAGAGGAGAGAAAAAACTTGCTGGAGATGCCCGAGACACGTTAACAGCCCTCATCTCCTGCACCCCAGGGGCCAGATGGCTTTCCAGCAGCGGGGGTACCCATCATCCAGGCAGTGGAGGGAGCAGCCTTGCTCCTCTTCCAGCACAGCCCTGGCTCGGGGGGCGGCACTTGGGATGCGATTTTGGAAAGCCCAGCTCAGCCTCCATCCTTTGGTGAAGAGGAGCCACTTCCCCATCCACCTTGCTGCCAGCATCCCCAAGCTGGATGTCTCCAAGGGCTGCTTCTCCATCAATCCCTGCTAAAATTCGCCGGAGGGGGGTTTCAGAAAGTTTTGGCAGGCGCGGGGTTGCGCAAAGCTCAGTTCCTCTGGCGCCAGCCTCGCGTTGAACACCAGCACCCGAGATTGTTGCATTGCAGAAGGCCTGAAGCTCAGTCCCAGATGCATAAATGAAGTCATTCAGATCCCCGTGGAGATGCTGGGAATTGCTCCCTGATGCCGGAGCAAAAACGGGGTTCAATCCACGCCAGCCTTGCCGTGGGACAGCTCCGGGCGCTTTTTCTTCCTGGAGATGCGCTGGCAGAAATCGTGGAGGCAATCGCTTCGTCCCGGGAGAGAGAGCGAAGCCAAACCCCGCGCTCATCCTCCGCCTGCGACTTCCTTCTCTGGGTCATCGCCCGGAGTGGATCCGCGGTTTTAATGCCGCCGCCCCCGTTCCGCCGCCTGGCCCCGGAGCCCCGGAGCCAAAACTGCCAGCCGGGGCATGAAGCAGCCCCCTCCCAAAGCATCCCCCTGATATCAGCCAGCCCTGGGAAGCGCTCCCTGCGGGAATTCGGAGTGTGCCCGGTTGCCCAGCCGGAGAAGCTGCCCGGCACATCCCGGCGGAGCGCAGCATCCTTAGAGAGGGCATCCCAGCCCCGCTGGCACAGATCCCCTCTCTCCGCTGCCCCAGGGCTGCTGCAAGGGTCTTCTCACCCTGGGACCCCCACCCCGCCGGGGAAAAGCGCCGTGCAGCTTTTCCAGCCCGGAGTCTCCAGCGGGAGGCTGGCGGGGCAAGGGGCTGCTCTCCTTCCACGCATGTTAGATCAAAGTAGAGGAAGAAAAAAAAAAACAAAAAAAACCAAAAACAGTTCTCAGAGTTTTAGAACAGCAGTTCCCCCTGCGGCCCCTTTACCCCAGCACCGTGTGAAGCACTGGCTTGATGACCAACACACAAAAATTACAGGGGAAGAGAGCAAATAAACCAAACACCCCAGACTCCTTGTGCCGGAGCGCAGGCGAGCACGGTGCCCCGAGTGAGGAGAGTTTGTCCGGGCAGGGAGCAGAGGAAAGCGAGCTGTTGCTTACCGTGGGAAGCCAGCAGGCAGAGCGCAGCCAGGAGCAGCCCGGTCCGGGGCTTCGCTGTCCCCATGGTGGCAGGGGGACAGGGGACACCGAGGTGGCCTCTGCGGAGCCACCGCATGCTCTGAGCAGCCCCGCCGCGCCAGCCGGACTCGCACACACACACAGGAAATTTCATCGCAGCCCTGCCGAGAACGGCGAGCACCCCCCGGAGGTGAGAGGCTGCAGGGAGCACCCGCGGGTGGGGATGGCTTCGGACCCCATCCCCTTGCTGGGTTTCTCCCCTTACAGCCTCGCTTAGAGCCGCCTGGTCCCCCCTGCGTGCGATTTTGGGGGGCTAAGGAGGATGCTCGCCGCTCCAAGGGATTTGCGGGGGCTGATCTCCATCCCTTTCCTTGGGCAGGGTTGTGACTTTGCTCGTTTTCCCCGTGTTTGTGAGGATTAAGGAGGCAGAACTTTTCCCGGGATTGAACAGGCAGGTACAGGGAAGGGCTACTCAGAGCAATGCCGGCTTGGAAAAGGGGACTGAGCTTTTCCCCCCCAAAAAATGGGAGCAAAGCATCCCCCTCCTACAGAGTTTACACTCTGCCCTGAAATAGCAAAGCAGCCCCGTGGTCTGACGCATAATTCCTCCTGGAGCCTCTCTTCATTCCAAAGGCATCAACAAAATCTCTGGCTGCAGCTGGGAGCTGCCTCATTTCCAGTCAGCCTTCCCTGGAAAGTGGAGCCCAGAGGCACGGGGAGTTTTGCAAACCACAGGAAACTTTGCTGCTTGCCTGCTCTGGATCCGGAGTGTTCAGGGAAATAGAAAAGTACCTAATTACCGTGTGGCATTGTGTTTTTTACAGCAAACACAGCTGTGATGCTCCTGCCAAAAAAAAAAAATGCAACCTTTGGCTGGCTGGAAGAAATTTGTTGCTGTGGGAAAGGTGTAGGCATGGAGCCCAGACACCCCAAGGAAATGGTTTATTGTCCCAAGCCCCCACCTCTGTGCCAAGCCCTTAGGCAGAGTGGTGTGCCATTGTCACCTCCCCATCCCCAGGTGACAGCCAGGACATCCAGGTGCCCATGCAGGGCCAGCTGGAAGAGGCTCCAGTCACCAGCAGTGACATTGTGGTCAGCAGGGAGGTGGTGGGACCATGGAAGGTCAGCCCAGTTGTTCAAGATGCTCAGTTTTGTTCCTCCCCTGGGCCATGGCAGCATCATCTCTGGGTGTTTTCCATCCATTTTGCCACACTTAGTAACAACCAATGTGTCCCCATGGCAAGGCAAGGACTCTCAAGGACTCCTCCAAAGGCAGGGAGGCACAGTGGGGTTCAGTGTCTGGTTTTCCCTGTGCCATGGGCTGCTCCCTGGTGTTGCCAGTGAAAAGAGGAGGGATCCCACAGAGACACGCTTTGCTTGGGAGCAAGGGTGTGATTTAATCTCTGCACATTTGTCCCCGTACCCAGAAGCGCGTCTCAAGCCACGGCTCATTTCATTCAGAATCTGTTTGGGTCTCTTGGCAGCGTTGAGCCCATTGACCTTGGCAGATCCAGCTCCAGACACTGCCCAGAAAGTGTCTCCACGGTCCTTAACGCCGTGTCCCGTGTCCCACAGGCCACCACCACGGTGTTCGTCACCATCCTGGACGAGAACGACAACGCTCCCGCCTTCCGGCAGCCGCTCTACGAGGTGACCCTCGACGAGGGTCCCTCCACCCTCAACGCCACCCTGGTCACCGTGCAGGCCCTGGATCAGGATGAGGGTCCCAACGGCACGGTGACCTACGCCATCACCGAAGGCAACATCCTGGGCACCTTCCGCATCGACAACGCCACGGTCAGTACGGACACAGCCCCGTCCCAGGCGTGTCCCTGCCCTGCTGCCATCACTCCCAGCCGCTCTCCCCTGTCCCTGCAGGGCGAGATCCGCACGGTGAAGGAGCTGGACTACGAGATCAGCCACGGGCGCTACACCCTGATCGTCACTGCCACCGACCAGTGCCCCGTCCCCTCGCGCCGGCTGACGTCCACCGCCACGGTGAGGAGCTGGCGGGGAGGGAGGGGCGGTTGTGGCACTGTGGCCTCTCTGGGGTCAAGGAGTTCCCACTTGCTGAGCAGTTTCACATCTCCTTCCAGTTGCTTCTCCCAGCTGTGGCCGGTTTGCCCAGTTGCTCGCTCGAGGGTGTTTCAAAACAGGGTCACGCACAAAGAGATGCTCCTGGGTTGATTAGCCCAGTCAATTGGTCCTGCAAAGACATAGACAAACTCCTTTTAAGTTGTATTATGTGATGTCCTCTTGGTCCTTCCTGCTTGAAGGGACAGCAGGTAGTAAGGCGTTGCTACAGCAAATAATTTCATCTTTATCATTTCTTGTTATTTATGTGCTTTTAACATTCCCTTTCCCCTTGTAAGTAGGTTATTTAAAGCCTCTAGTCATTTTTATGTTGCTTTTCTCTGTAGCTCTTTCTATTTTCCCTGGGTCATAGTGACCTGAACTTAGAGCACTGCTCAAAGACTGGGGAAGGCAGGGGAGCAGCTCCAAAGCAAATATTTTGCAGGAATGGAGTGCACTGATTATTTTTGTGACCAAAACCAAAATCTGACGAATTCTACAGCACACCCAGATTGATTTAGTGGTCTGCAGGTGGCAGGGATGGGTTAAATCCTCTGTCTTGATTGCCATGGACCATTGTAGCTCACCCTGATATTGAGCAACAGATTTTGTAATCCCGCAAAAGGCAATAAGTTCTTGTGTGTGAAGGGGAAAAAAAAAAGGAAAAACTGAAGGGGACATACCAGTGTGGGAAATTTCTATGGATGAAATCTGTCCCCACAAGCCTGGCAGTGGGACATCATGCTTGGACAAAGGGAAAGCCTTCAGATTTGGGCATCTGATACAGCTGGGGATGACTTTGTGGGCCAGGACAGATCTGGGGTTTAACTGCAGGCAGCAGCTGCCATGTGCTGCAGGCAAAGACAGAGCTTCCCCTGCACTTGGCTCAAGCTGAGGCATGAACTTGGAAACCCCTTCAGCAACAGGCACCAAAGCCAGGGAAGATAGGAAAGAAGGAAACACCCTCCCTCCACTGCTCAAGGAGTTTGTGCCAGCAACATTTGAAAACACAGATTTTAGGAGGATTATTTGAAATCCCCAGTGATGGGAAGTCCATCACCCTGATAAGGCGTGCCAGTGTTTGTTTTCTCCACTGCTAGGAAACGGAGCAGAAACTTGGATATATTCTCTGTAAAGATTAGATTTAACCAGCAACAAATGCCCATCTGGTGGATTTCACTGTGCTTCAACCCAAGAGGTCAGAAAACGCCTCATTTCCAGTGTCCTTCTCACAACCACCTGTACCACAGGTGGTTTTGTTGGCACAAGGATGCAACCTGTCAATATTTTAAGTTTGCTCAGCATTAAGAATTAAGTATTTAATTCCTAGGTATTTAAGTAAGCATTAAGCATGTTGGAGGAAAAGGAAAAGGAGGAAAGCCAAACTCATGTCTGTGGTTTTGTCTGTCCTGCTAGGGCGTGGATGTGGAGGACATTGGACTGTTGGGTTGGGTTCCCCACCGTGGTGTGTGGCCCAGAGGTTCAGCAGCGTGGAGTCCTGTAGTGTGGCTGTAGGACAGGAATAACCAATTTTGAATCTCTGAGCTGTGAGCTGTGAGCTGGATGTGTGTCAAACCCAGAAAAGCCAGAAATACACGAGGCATTTTGCGGCATCACCCATCCACAGCTTCCCATGCGTGAGCATGCAGGGTGGTCTTCCCTTCCCCTTCCTTCCATCCCTTCTCCTCTCACACCCCTCGTGCTTCTGTGTGCCCGCAGGTGCTGGTGAACCTCAACGACATCAACGACAACTGCCCCACCTTCCCCCGGCCCTACGAGGGTCCCTTCGATGTCACCGAGGGCCAGCCCGGCCCTCGTGTCTGGACCTTCCTGGCCCACGACGGCGACTCGGGGCCCAGTGGACAAGTGGAATACAGCATCGTGGCCGGGGACCCCCTGGGTGAGCGGGGGCACCTCTCCCCAGCTGCTGGTGGCGATGGAGGTGATGCCCCTCGCCCCATCTGCCCCGTGGAAGAGCCCGGCTTGCGGGAGCACGGGGAGGAAGCGTGTCAGAAAAGCCATCCTCCCTCCCAGCCCGGCCTGTCGACACCAGGAAATCCTGTTCTGAGCAACAGGAAGCTTAACCTGTTCGTGCCGGGACAGAGGGGTGGCTGGGGCTTGTGGAGGGAAGGGGGGTGGCCCCGGTATCTGCTAAATAATAAAGGTGAAAGGAAATCAAAAAGGCAAAATGTGGGGTGCAGAAAGAGAAACTGAGCCTCATCCCCGAGACCCCATGGGGTTTGCAGGGTGTTGGGGGACAGAGCTGCTCTCCAGTGGTGCAGATGGCAGAGGAGCTGGGGCCATTCCTAACCACGGGGACATCTGGATGTCCCTCAGTGACGGGAGTGGTGGCTTCACTCCAGGGAATCTGTAAGGCAGAGCTCAGTCCCATCTCCCAGCTGACCCAGAACAGGCAGGATGAGGCCCTTCAGCTCCTGGGGTAGCCCAACCTGCTCTGGCCATCCCAGGAACAGAAAGGCCCAGAAAACAGGGGCAGGCACCTCTCATCTGGCCATTCAAACCCGGCTCCTGCTGCTGCCTGGGAGTGCATCCAGCGCAGTGCCCAGCTGTCACAACCCTCCTGTATCTGCACGGGCTTGTCCCCAGAGCTGCCAGGGTGGCCCAGCTCCCAAACAAGCCCCTCCCTTGGTGCATGGTGGGAGCCAGGGCCCCTCTGTCTCCGGCAGGAGAATTTGTCATCTCCCCTGTGGAAGGAGAGCTGCGGGTGCGGAAGGACGCCGAGCTGGACCGCGAGAACATCCCCTTCTATAACCTCACCATCGCCGCCCGCGACCGCGGCGTGCCTCCCCTCAGCTCCACCGTGAGTCCCCCAGCCTGCCACGGCGGTCCCCACTCCCACTTCCATCCCTTTGCCTCTCTGCCTTCATCCTCCTCCCCTCCACCTCCTTCTCCTTGTCCCTAGGCCTTTCCATGCTGGGTTGAGTGGGGCAAGCCCACCTCTTGCCCGGGGAGCGCAGGAAAAGGATGGGAGGCGCGGGAATACGCGCCACATGCCCGCCCTGCTTCTGTCCCCGGCAGATGGTGGTGGGTGTCCGCGTGCTGGACATCAACGACAACGACCCCGTGCTGCTGAACCTGCCCATGAACCTCACCCTGAGCGAGAACGCCGCCGTCTCCAGCTTCGTCACCCGCGTCCTCGCCCGCGACGCGGACCAGGGCCCCAACGCCCTCCTGACCTTCGATATCACGGCTGGGAACGCGGAGAACGCCTTCTACATCAACAGCACCGTACGGCACGGGGGTGGGATGCTGGGGGCAGCCAGTTAGGGGGTTACAGACTTTCATACAGGATCTTTTCAACGAGCTAAGATGCAAACTCGGGCCACTGCTCTTTAACTTATTAGCATCTAGTTTCTTGGCACGTCAGGTTACATATAAGACTACAAATACAACTTACCTTGTTCCATGTGAAAAATGTAAGCAATATTTTTACTGTAGCTCTGTTATGACTAAGTCTTGTCTACAGCTGTGGGCCTGGAGGCTCTTGCTGAAGATATCAGTGTGTTTCAACCTTCGCTAGAACTCGTACTACTACTGTGGCACTTGAAACCTTTCACTTACTAAAAGCATTAGAACTCACCCTAAAACTTACTTACTTCTACTTAAATATTTACTTTATGTGTGAGAGGCTTAATATACTTCTTATACTTAATATACATCTATCCAAAGGCTTTAATTCAATCCCTGCACCTCGATTTCTCTCTGAAAAATTCAGAAAATCTCCTAACTCACCGACTCCAACAGTGGGATGCTGGGATAAAGGAGGGTGGGGACCCAGCTGTGCTTCTCCCGGCAGGAAGTGCCCCTAGGGGAGGCATTCCTCACATCCCACGTGGTGTTTTCTCCTCGTTTTTCCCGGCAGAGTGGAATTGTGTACGTGAACCGCCCGCTGGACAGGGAGCGGGTGGCCGAGTACAGGCTGACGGTGACGGTGAAGGACAACCCCGAGAACATACGCAATGCCAGGCGGGTAATTACGGGCAGGGCGGCTGGGAAAAGGGGCTCCTGCCACGGCCAAAAACAAGCAGGGCCTTCACACACAGTTTCTGACAGCAGCCCCATCCCCAAAACTCATCTGGGGGTAGCAAGGAAGGGGCTAAACCCCATCCCCAGCAGAGAATAGGGCCAGCAGATTCTAGGGCATGTCTGAAGTCATTTGTTGAGTCTATGCAACAGCAGGAGGTGCCATGGAAGGTGGGACAGTGTTGGGCTAAAGAGTTGGGCAACCACAATGACAGTAGAGCATCCTTTGGCTGACTGACCCAGCTGCACACCTTCGAGGGCTGTCCAGAGAATGCTGCTTTGAATAAAGGTGGCAGAGGGGGAAGGAGAGCTCAAGGAAAGGACATTATGGTCATCGCCCTCTTGTCCCAATTTTCCTTTAGGATTTTGACCTGCTGGTCATTTCCATAGCGGATGAGAACGACAACCGCCCCCTCTTCACCCAGAGCTCCTACCAGGCCGAGGTGATGGAGAACTCTCCTCCTGGTAGGTCTCTCTTCACACCCTTATGTGGCTCCTGGAGACCCCTTCAGGGCTGGATGAGGGGAGGTGTCTCCTGGCCATGGTGGAGGAGACAGGACATTGAGCAGGGCAGGGCTGCCCTCAGTGGGACAGGGATGCTGAGTTTGGGGAGCTTGCGCCTTGACCAGCCTTGAGGAGACCACAGCTTTGGTCCATGCTGTTTGTGGAAACCCTTCCTGGCACAGGTCAAAAATCAGCACCATTTGGAATTTGCTCAGCTGCAGTAGGTACCCTGGGGGCTGCCTTGAGGGCACCCATCTGCCCAATACCCTGAAGAGGATGGGCTTCATGATCTCTCCATCACCTGGAACTGCTTTGCTCCAGGGGTTAGAGACTTTTAAAGGTGTCCAGCCTGTCCAGATAAACCTTTCCCAGACAAAGATGTTCTTACTATTTTGTTTTGCCTTCCCGCCATGTAAATTACTCCCTGCTCCAAGACCTCAGGTATCCTGTCCCGTAACATCTCAAGCAAAGGGTTTGGGTGCCTCCAAGTGACACCCTTGGTGGCAGGGTGCTGGTGCCACCCCTCTGATGGAAGTGTCTGTCTGTTTGCTTTTAGCTGGATGTCCCACCACCTCTCCTGGGCCTCGCCAGCCGGTCTGCAAGGCTGCAGCAGCCACCCCCCAGTGCCTCACACCCCACGAGGCCCGGCTCTGTCACCTCCTCCATCCATTCATTGCTGTCCCTCATGTGTCACCGGGGTGGGAGGGGGACAGGGGGGCCCTGTGGGGGACTGCCCCGCTCCCTAATGCTTTTGTCATCTCATCCAGGGACTCCAGTCACAATGCTCAATGCACCCATCCTAGCTCTGGATGCTGACCAGGGCAGCAACGCCGTGGTGACCTACGAGCTCCTGAAGGCATCCCCAGACCTCTTTGTTATCAACAGCAAGACAGGTGGGTTGGCTCAGCTGGTCTGTCCCTAGCCCAGGGCCACCAGGTGCCCATGTGGCCTGCCACCAGGCTTTTCCCCTCCTGCAGGCGTGGTTTCGGTGAAGCCCGGTGCTGTGATCGACCGAGAGGCTCTGCTGGACCCTCAGCTGGAATTCACACTGGTGGCCAGTGATGTGGGGGGGCTGAACAGCACTGCCAGCCTGGCTGTGACCATCCTGGATGACAATGACAACCGCCCTGTCTTCCACCCAGCATCCATCACGGCGCGGCTGCTGGAGAACAGCCCTCCAGGTCAGGACTGGATGTGGGGCTGGGAAATGGGGTGACCTGGGTGTCCCCTTGAGTCTGGGAAGATCCAGCTCCCAATGACACAGCTGACCAGGATGGAGTTGTTATAGATAAAAACGAGATCAAGCCGAATTAAATATGATCAAAATAAGCGATATTTATTTGGCGACCGAAATACAGTCCTCGATAGCCACAATCAAAAGGGGACAGCGCCGAGCCCGGGATAGGAGCTGGGTGAACACACTCTGATCCAATCTCTATCGCATCAGATCCCCCAGTGTTCACAAACTTGGTCAACCCAGTTTTTATAGTTTTTCCTAGCCCAGAGCAGAGGTCTTTTTCTTATTTTGTCGTTCCACATATTCATGTTGCTTTCTATCTCTGCGTTGGGCTGGACAAAACCATATTCTGGGAGACTATGAATTCTGATGAAGGCAGGTTTTGATTTATGGGGAGCTGGTATTGAGATGCATTTTGCAGGTTTTGGTTTACTGGAAGCTGGTATTGAGATGCATTTTTCCTGGTGGCTCTGGTTATCTTAATCATGGGTGCTTGTTGGGCACTCATCGTTTGGGTGTTCTTTAGACAGTTTCTGAGAGAGCCATCTCCATTGCAGCTACGTCTATTTACTTGTTAATCCTGGGCTCCTTGCTTTTGTTGGCTATCACAATGCTGCAATGAAACAACCTGTGTCCCTTCGTCCGCGGTTTTCTGTTTGGTTTCCGAGTTTTTTATTATTTTATTTATGCAACCATCACTGATTCTACATTAATTTACAAACTCACACCAATTACATTATATCATATATTACAGTGTCAAAGGGAAAATCTGGGAATTGAGGCTGTCCCTGTTGGTTGACGGCATTTGCCTTGCGCTTGCTCCTCTGCCCTCCAACCCTCTCTTGAGAGGGCTGTGTCCCACCTTTCCAGGCTTCTCCGTCCTCCAGGTGACAGCCACGGACGCCGACAGCGGCCTCAACCAACAGCTGGACTACCGCATCGAGGGCGGTGGCCAGGACAGGTTCGTGATCGAGGCGGCCACGGGCGTGATCCGCGTGGCCAGCACCACCATCGACCGCGAGGAGCGCGACGCCTACCGGCTGGCGGTGGTGGCCGTGGACCAGGGCACCCCGGCGCTCTCGGGCACCGCCACCGTCACCGTCCTCATCGACGACGTCAACGACTGCCGGCCCGAGTTCATCAACCCCATCCAGACCGTCAGCGTGCCCGAGTCAGCCCCGCCCGGCACCGTGGTGGCCGAGGTGGCCGCCGTGGACCGGGACCTGCACCCTCGCCTGGAGTATTACCTGCTGGGCATCGTGGCCCGGGACGACACGGACGCGCTGGTGCCCGACCAGCAAGGAGCGTTCGAGGTGGATTTTAGGACAGGTAGGAGAGAGGGAAGGGAGGAGTGGGCAGTGTGGAACCCTCTCCTCGTTTCTGCTTCTGCTTCTTCTTCTTCTCTGCCTCAAGGTAGGTACAGGGAGGTGATGCTCCTCTCCTGCCTCCCTTCTGTCCTCCTCCAGCTGCCCTGTCTCACCCTGCCCTGTCTTCTCTTCCCTGTCTGACTGACTAAACTTTGCTTTCTGTCCCGGCTCTCAGCCTGCCAGGTTTGTCTCTGTGTCTGTGCTCATTTCTGTCCCCGTGCCACCCCTGGCCTCCCTCCATCTCACCCATCTCCACTGGCAGAGGTGGCCTCCGTTGAGGGCCGGGGGCTGCTCAGCCTTGGCAGACTGGACCCAAGCACCCTCACTGGGGGAGCAAGGGGGCACTCCAGGGTAGGTGGTGGGCTCCTCTGGGGAAGGAGCTCCCCAAGCCTCTTTTGGAAACACAAAACTGATCCAGGAAAGTAAAACACCCTTGTTGGAAAAGATACAGGACAAGTTTGTTAAAGATGCTGAGCTCAGGTGGATGGAGTTGTGCAGGGGAGCAGCAGCAGCTGCTCCCAAACTCCTCTTAGATGCACAACCAGAACCACCTGAGGCCACGTGGAACAGGCAGGTAGGAAGGACATGGGGGAGAGCAGTTGTCTCTTCCTGTAGCTCTCGAGTTTTTTCCTCATTCACCCTCTGGAGAACAAGCGCAGCGCAGGATGCAGCAGTCAGCTGGCACACACCTCCCTGCCCAGGCAGGGACACAGGCACAGCCTGTGACATCCATCTTTTTGGGGTTCCCAGGAGCTGTGAAGATCAAAACTCCCCTCAACCGCGAGCTAGTGGCCACCTACGAGGTCACCATCTCTGTCCATGACAACGCCAGCGAAGTCATCGACCGCTCGGTCAGCGTGCCCAACGGTAAGGGTGTCCCCTGGCATGTGGGGACAGGGACTGGCACAGCCCTTCCCAGGCACCAGTGCAGCTTCTGGGTAATCAGCAGCTCTCCCACCCTCCTCTCCAGCCTGATTAGCAACATTTCCAATCCTGGACCAGCTCCCATCAGGGTCAGGTTTTCCCCTGAGGACTTCTTTAGAGAAAGTCCCAGACATCCCAGTGGGTATGGAAAGGACTGTGTGTGCCCATAACCTTAACATGGGAAGCCCTCATTACTTCATTACCATTCCTATCATATCTTGCCACCCCTCTGTGGGTGAATTCAGGCTCATGTGTGAGAAGGCACACAAAGATCAGGAGCAGGTGTCCCACTGCAGCCTAGGGACACCCATGGCATGCTCGGGGCGCAGTGGCTTTGGGGCATATCGCAATTTTTCTTGATGAACCAGCACCAGCTGGCTCTGCTAGACTTTCACAATTGTGGCTTTGCAACCCTCCCTCCTCCCAGCCTCCCTTCCCTTCTCTTTCTCACTTGTTCTCCTTTTCCTCTCTCCTCTTACGGTCCCCACCACGGCCACAGCCAAGCTGACAGTCAATGTCCTGGATGTCAATGACAACACACCCCGCTTCCGCCCCTTCGGGGTCACCTATTTCACTGAGAGGATCCTGGAGGGAGCCACTCAGGGCACCACACTCATCTCCATCTCAGCAGTGGACCCAGACAAAGGCGCCAACGGGCAGATCACCTACGAGCTGCTGGACCTCTCTCCGGAAGGTTACGCCTGTCTGGAAGACCATTCAGCAGGTCGGTGGTCTGGGGAGGTGGGAATCTGGGGCAGGTCGGTGGCCTGGGTCAGGTTTCTCATTTCAGGGTCTGCCATCCTCTAGGGAAGGTTGTGGCCAACAGGACAGTGGACTATGAGGAGGTGCAGTGGCTGAACTTCACCGTCCGCGCCTCCGACAACGGCTCTCCCCGCAGATCCGCGGAGATCCCCGTGTACCTGCAGATCGTGGACATCAATGACAACAACCCCGTCTTCAGCCAGCCCTCCTACCAGGTGGGCTGGCCTGTCAGACTCTGTGTGTGGGGCTGGGGGTTCTCCAGGGACACCTTCTCTTCCCTCTTGAAACGTTTGCAGGAGATGGTCAAGCCTGCTATGCGGTTTGTGCCATAACCTTGTTGGGAATCTGGCTGTGCCCAGTCCTGGGTGCCCCCTGTGCCCTGGGTTCCTGGCTGCTGCTGGAACAGCACGGGCTGAGCCCGTCCTGCCCCCTCCCTCTGTTGCAGAAAGCTGTCTTTGAGGACGTGCCCTTGGGTACGGTCATCCTGAGCGTCACGGCCACCGACGCGGATTCCGGGCAGTTTGCTCTCATCCAGTACAGCCTGGGCGATGGAGAGGGCAAGTTTGGGATAAATCCCAACACGGTAAGGAGCCAACCGAGGCTGGAACAGAGCAGGGAAAGGGAGGGGAGGCTGAAATGGTCCCAGCTTGTGCCTTGCTCCCACACCTCACCTTCTGCCCCTTCTTGAGTACCAGCTCTGCCAGACGAGGTCCACCTGAAGGTGTCTGTGTGCTGCAGGGTGACATCTACATCCTGTCAGCCCTGGACCGGGAAAAGAAGGATCACTACACGCTGACAGCCGTGGCCAGGGACAACCCTGGGGACGTCTCCAGCAACCGTCGGGAGAACTCTGTGCAGGTAGGGCTCTCCTCCTCCTATCACCCCTTGGGTGCTGATCACCAGAAAGGAGGTGTTAAAGATCCACCTTTCCTCCCCAGTGGCTGGAGCAGGCGGGAATTAGGCAGAAGGAAGAGGGGATGACGCCAGGAGCTGTGGGGTGGATGGTGCAGGGCACTTTGTGTCATGGGGACAGCACGTAGGCAGGAGGGGCAGGGCAGGGTGACACTATTGTCTGCAAGTGCTCTGGCAGGAATGGGTGCCCCAGTCACAGCAGGCCTCATTGTTGGAGGCAGGAATTCAGCTGGTGGAGTCAAACAAATAGCAGGAAGGGCACCTCTCTCCAGCAGCAGAGCTGCAGGTCACGGCACGGGTACAGCCCCAGGGGCTGCCCAGCCTTCCCCAGCCTCACCAGCTGGCTGTGCTTTATCAAAGGTGCTGATCACAGTCCTGGACATCAATGATGTCAGGCCTCAGTTCAGCAAGAGCCAGTTCAGCACCAGTGTCTACGAGAATGAGCCAGCAGGGACGTCAGTGATCACCATGAGTGCCACCGACCTGGATGAAGGGAACAACGGCGTGGTGACCTACAGCATCGAGGGTCCTGGAGCAGGTAGGGGCTGGGGGCTCTTCCCTAGGGAGGAGGGTTATGGGGAGGAAGGAGTCATAGGCACCAAGCCTGTGTCTGGTTTGGGCTCCTGGGAGCAATACTGAAAGCATGGAGCTTTCCCTATTGCTCTGCAGTTTCCAGCTCCTCATGGTGTGGGATGTTAGGGCCTTGCCTGCCTTCATCCTGCAGCCCAGCCTTGGTGTATGGTCCTGTCTTCCCCACCCCAGCAGGACTTTCTATGTACACCAGCGTGGAGCAAACTCACTGCCTGCTTTAGGTGAAGGGCAAAGAGTGTGGTGGATAGTGATAGTGCCTGAAATCCAGTGTATCTGCACACTGAGAAGTTGCAGAAATCAGGCAAAAGCTCCACTCTTCCAGCCTGGGCAGGAGTGAGACACAGACAGGGCTTTTAGGTCCCAGAGACAAGGATGTGGCAATGGTCTGAGATGCTCTGAAAGCCCTGAGGCGACCCACACCCACTGTGAGGGGTGCACTTCAGCTGCTATACTCATTTCTAGTCATCATTTATCTAGTGGAAATTGTCCTCCTGAGCCAGACATGTGGGGTTTTTCTGTCCCCCAGAGGCTTTCAAGATCAACAAAGACTCCGGGCTCGTCACATCCCGGCGGCGCCTGCAGTCCTACGAGAGGTTCAACCTGACAGTGGTGGCCACGGACAAGGGGCACCCTCCCCTCTGGGGCACCACCCTGCTGCACATCGAGGTCATCGACATCAACGACAACCGCCCCGTCTTCGTCCGCCCGCCCAACGGCACCATCCTGCACATCAAGGAGGTAAATCCCCGCCAGGGAGCAGGGTGGAGGCATGTTCAGGGTGTGTTCAGGACCACTCCTGCTCAGAACAGCAAAATCCGAGCTCCATCCCCACTGGGCATGCAACAAGAGCTTGGTTAACATGTGGCGAGAAGGTTTGGGTCATGGGGGTGAACTTTCAGAAACAGACTCCATCCGTACGTGAGAGCAGGGTGATGGGGCGGATTTGGGGAACAGAAACGTCAGCAGCACTCAGGATTAGCGAACAGTCGGTGCGTGCAGTGTGTGTTTATAAACACGGGCTGGAAATGCTGACATTGGAGATGTTTCTCCTTTCTGGGAAGCCAGGCTTGACTCAGTCCCCAGTGCATGTCTCAGCCAGTCCTCACCCACCAGGCCAGAGGGAATCACAGCTCCATGATGGGTTTTGGGTAGTGGGAGCCTGCTGACCTCCAAACCCAAGGGATGCTGGACCAAGGGGGTGTGGAGGGGCGGGGGGAGCAGTGCCAAGGCTGAAGGGCCGTGTGTGTGCAAGCAGGAGATCCCCCTGCGGTCCAACGTCTACGAGGTGTATGCCACGGACAAAGACGAGGGTCTCAACGGAGTGGTGCTGTACAACCTGCTGAAAACCGGGGCGGGGAACAAGGACTGGGAGTACTTCAGCATCGACTCCGTCAGCGGGCTGATCCAGACGGCCATGAGGCTGGACCGGGAGAAGCAGGCAGTGTACAACGTGAGCCAGGCACCCCAGGGGCTGCTGGGGTGGAGGGGTGTGGTGGGGATGGCACAGCTGTGGAGATGTCACACCTCAGCGGGAGCTGGGGGTTATCTAGTGCCATAAGGGGGTTGCATCCTGCTGGGGCACCACCCTGTTAAATGCCCCCAAAACCCTCCACCATCCAGCTGTCCTCTCAGTGATGCCTCCCAGGCCGTGTGGTTTTGCCCAGGACAGCCCTTTTGCCTCTCTCCTCAGCTGATCATCGTGGCCTGTGACCAGGGCCAGCCACCCTATGAGACCATGCAGCCCCTGCAGGTAGAGCTGGATGACATCGATGACAACGAGCCCATCTTCCTCAGGCCACCTGTGAGGCACCAGGGTGAAGGGGGTGGGATGCAGGGGATGCAGGTGATGCAGGGATGCAGAGGATGCAGAGGATGCAGGGATGGGGATGCAGGGATGCCAGCGAGCACATGCCATGGAGTGCGCACATCTTGGCGTCAGCGTGGCGGGGAGCGCTGTGGGATTTGTCTGCTTTTATTTGAAGCAGCCCCAGTGCTCACAGCATTCCTTTCCTGGGGTCTCTGGCAGAGGGATAGTCCCCAGTACCAGGCACTCTCTGTCCCTGAGCACTCACGGCCAGGCACTGTGGTGGGGAACGTCACCGGTGCGGTGGATGCCGACGAGGGCTCCAACGCCATCGTCTACTACTTCATAGCAGGTGGGTGTGGAGCTGCCAGATCTATGTCCCCCACAGACAGGATTCCCGTCCTCTCCTTGCTGCTTCTCTGCCCTGCTTGGCATTTTTGGAAGTGCCAAGCCCGAGGAGGACTAACTGGAGATGCCTTTCTGCACCCAGCTGGGAACCAGGAGAGCAACTTCCAGCTGAGCAGAGAAGGGAAGCTGAAGGTCTTGCGGGACCTGGACCGGGAGAAGGAGCCCTACCACTCCATCATCGTCAAAGCATCCAGCCAGAGGAACTGGGCTCCTCCCCGGGGCCAGCGGGCGGGAAGAGCCCAGTTCTGGGACCTCAGCGAGGACCTGACCCTTCAGGAGGTGCGGATCTTCCTGGACGACATCAATGACCAGGCGCCACAGTTCACCAAGTCGGAGTACACGGCGGGTAAGAGGTGCCAGGGGCTGGGGGGGCACCAGGAGCCAGAGACACTGCCAGGAAAATCCAGCAGGAGGGTGGGGCAGTGAGAGCCAGGTCCCTTTCCCATCTCTCCCTCAAAGGGGTCGCCACCGATGCCAAGGTGGGGTCGGAGCTGATCAGGGTGCTGGCAGTGGATGCTGATGTGGGCAACAACAGCCTGGTCCTGTACAACATCCTGGGCATCCGCTACATCAAGCAGCACTCCAACGACTCCGAGGAGGTGGCCAACATCTTCAGCATCGGTGGGTGCCCAGCCTGCTTTGGAGGCAGAGATGTGGCCAAATGTGTCCCCATGGCCGGGGTCACTAATCCCAGGCTTGTCCACCCCCCAGGAACCCTCGATGGCATCCTGCGGACCTTTGACCTCTTCACGGCCTATAACCCCGGCTACTTCGTGGTGGACATCATGGCCTCCGACCTGGTGGGCCACAATGACACGGCCATCGTGGGGATTTACATCCTGAGGGACGACCAGCGGGTCAAAATCATCATAAACGAGATCCCTGACAAGGTCAGGCAGTTTGAGGAGGAGTTCATCAGCCTGCTCTCCAACATCACGGGCGCCATCGTCAACACGGATGATGTGCAGGTGACCATCCGCCTTGGGGGTGGCTGTGAGGGGCTTGATAACCTTCCATGTGCTAGCTGGGGAGGTCTCTTGGGGAGAGTCCTGCCTGGATAACCACAGACACTCCTGGGCTCTGAAGGTGATGGATTGTCCTGGTTTGGAGGATAGGTGTCTGACAATAGCTTCTCTTTGAAATGGAGAATTAAACCCCTTCCCTCCAAATTATTATTAAAATTTTGAAATTAAGGGGCTCTCAGGTAAAGATAGGGGAATTAGGAATAACAGTTCTTTACTAGGAAAATTAAAATAGAATACAGTATTACAAAGAACAATCCCAAAACACTGACAGAGTCAGAATCCAAGCTGATACCCTGTCAGTCAGTCAGGGTGCTGGCAGCAGTCCCATTCAATGGTGGCTGCATCCTCCTGCAGTGGCAGATGTGGTTCACCTGTAGAAGGTGCAGTTTTCCTCTGAAGGTCCAGGGATGATGTGGAAAGGTCTGGCTTTCATCTGGAATCCAGTGGAAAGATGGATAACTTGCTGTCCAAAATCTCAGTTTTTATCTGGGTAGGAAAGGCTTGGCTGCTCCCCTGGCTGGAGCATCTCCCAGTGGGATGATGTAATTTTATCAGTCATGCAGTGGGACTGAATGGGCCAGCAGCAGATGATATCTTCCTGGAGGGAGGATGGGCTGTGGGAAAGATAAAGATGATTGCCCAGCTGGTTTAAAGATGGCCCATTAGCAGATAATATGTGCCAGGAGATGAGGGTCACTGCTCCACCCAGCTTCAACAGATGGTGATAGAATACACATTTCTGGCCACAGAAATACACGTATTGCAACACAACACATGGATACACCCAGGCCGGGGTGCACAGAAAGGATCCAGATTGATGCCTGAGGGTCTCTTGCCACACAAGAGGTCTCATGCCTCGAGGCATGCTCAGGAGGAGACTCCTCCCCAGCACTGCAGCCCTTGCTGTCTGTCCCCAGTTCCACGTTGACAAGAAGGGCCGGGTGAACTTCGCCCAGACGGAGCTGCTGATCCACGTGGTGAACAGGGAGACCAACCGCATCCTGGACGTGGAGCGGTACGTCCCCCGGGCCCCCCGCCCAGCCTGGCTCCCTGGGGGCCCTTACTGACCTGTCAAGTTGCCCAAGCAACCCTTCTCTTCCCAGGGTTATCCAGATGATAGACGAGAACAAGGAGCAGCTGAGGAATCTCTTCAGGAACTACAACGTGCTGGACGTGCAGCCGGCCATCACTGCCCGGGCACCGGACGACCTCTCGGCTCTGCAGGTGAGGATCCAGCTGGGGTTGGAGGTGCTGCTCGCAGAGGGGGTGCTGTCCCTTCCCATGGGACTGCTCAGTGCCTGGAGAGATGTTCCACCCATGCAACATCGGGCACGTGGCCACCAGCGGGTGCTGGCCGCATGCCGGAGGTTCCGCCCGTGTCTCTCCTAGATGGCAATCATCGTGCTGGCTGTCCTGCTCTTCCTGGCTGCCATGCTCTTCATCCTCATGAACTGGTACTACCGGACTGTGTGAGTAGCTCCAGGGCTCTGCCCTGCCCCTGCAATGTCCCCTTGGACCAGGGGTACCAGCATGGCCCTGGAAATGCCAGCAGGCAAAGGAGGGCGTCCGCTTCCCAAGCCTCTTCTCCCAAAATGGTTTTAACACCAGTGGTAGTTCTCCCCTCCAAGATTCCCAGCTTGACTTAGCATTTATTATTTAATGCATGCCCTGTATGAAAGGTTATTGCAAATCTCTGTGTCCTTCTCCTTTCCAGCATCTTTCTTATTTTCTTCCCTGATTGGCTGTGTTGCTTTTGCAGGCACAAAAGGAAACTGAAAGCCATCGTGGCTGGCTCCACTGGTGAGCAGAGTTTGGGGTGTCCCAGCTGCGTGGGAGAGTGGGGGTCACAGGGAGATACAGGGGGATATCATGGGGTGTATATCAGAAGTGATCCTGCCCAGAGAAGTGTGGTGATGGGGGGGGGGCTTTTCTCAGCATCAGGCTCTGTATTACCTGCCCCACCCCACCTTGTTTCTCAGTGCCTTTTTGGTTGCTCTTTATCCCCCTCTGATAAAGAAGTGTCACCCCATGGTTTGCTAAGCCCACCAACTTGCCAACCTAACTCTCATCCCTGCCTTTTGCAGGGAACAGAGGCTTCATGGACATTATGGACATGCCAAACACCAACAAGTACTCCTTTGATGGGTGAGTGCCACCTCCTGGGGTTGGAGGCTGCTTCCCAGAGAGGGATGCCCGTGTTTTGGAGCCAGGAGGTGGAGACACCACTTCTCTCTGCTCTGCTCTGCATGGAGCTTGCTCTGAGAGCTTTCCAAGCTAAAAAAATATTTATTCTTTCTCCTGTGACTCCATCTCTGCCGATCCTGGCCAGCTTTGGGGCAAGCAGAGATAATGGGCAGAGTTGGACAGACATCTGGATCCAGAGCAGCCAAATTCATACCTGCACAGGGCAGGAGGAGGCAGTGCAACCCCAGCATCCAGGCTCTGGGTGGGATCAGGGGTGACACCACTCTCTGCCTGCCCTGATGACTTTCCTCCCCCTCGGGCAGGGCCAACCCGGTGTGGCTGGACCCCTTCTGCAGGAACATGGAGCTGGCAGCACAGGCGGAGCACGAGGACGACCTGCCCGAGAACCTGAGCGAGATCACCGACCTGTGGAACAGCCCTGCCCGCACCCACGTGAGACACGGCTGATTTACCAAAATATGAGTATTGCTCTGTGATGGGCAAAAGACTCTCTAATAATTTAAAGTTAGAAAGTGTGTGTTTATTCAGCGCTGGGCAGCAGCGTGAGGTAATCCTCTAGTACCACCGCAAAATCACAGGTGATCAAAGTCTGTTTATTGACAAAGGAGTCAAACAAATTCATATTCATAATAACAGCCCCTCCCATCCCCCGCTTCATATGGTAATTAGCTTGAATAGCTGTTAAGAATTGATCGAATTCATAAGTCTGGGGTCGTTTTCGTGGAGAGGGGTCTAAAAGGAGGAAGTAAGGCGAGTCTTCCTCACCATAAACTCCTCACCTTTTCTATCAATGACAATACAAATGATTTCTGGGGATAGTCCAATTTTTCAAAGAATGGGTTTCAGGTTGCATTGTCTATGTTCCTTTGGGTCTGCTCACTAGTTTTGTCTTTTCCCATTGTAAGCTCAGCTGAGCAAACATAAAATGACAGACAATAAGTTTCAGATAACTACTCCCTTCTAACTTTTAATTGTTTTCAGCAAGGTAACTAAAATCCTGATTTTCTAAGATTGGTGTTTCACAGCTGCCAGCGGGACAGGGTGTTCCTGCTCCTGCACATCCTGAGCCGCTCTCCCCTCAATTTTCAGGGCACCTTTGGCAGGGAGCCCTCGGCCGCCAAGCCCGAGGATGATCGCTACCTGCGGGCGGCCATCCAGGAGTACGACAACATCGCCAAGCTGGGGCAGATCATGCGGGAGGGGCCCATCAAGGTGAGCCCTGAGCAGCAGGAATCCCCCACCCAGGGCTCTTCTTTTCCAGCTGCACCTTCCAGCTCTGATGGGATGAGGCCAGCTTCCCTCTGACGGAGCCATCTCCCCCTGGATAACGCCCAGTCTCTCCCCCTCCACCCAGGGCACTCTCCTGAAGGTGGTGCTGGACGATTACATGCGGCTGAAAAAGCTCTTTGCCCAGCGGATGGTGCATAAGGCCACCGCCAGTCAGGGGGACCGCTCCTCGGTCTCGGAGGTAGAGGGGTGTGCGTGGGCGTGGGGAGATGCTTGCCGTGCCCTCTGGGATGCAGTGTGTCTTCCTGGCCCCACGGGCTCTGGTCACTCCCTGTGGTGCCCCAACTCCTCTCTCTGCTTGGTCAAAACAAGCCAGGCATTGGTTTTGCACTGGTTCCTGCTGGTTTTCCAGGCTGCTGGTGACTCCTCTGATCAGAATCTTCTCCCTTGGTCTTTCTGACCCTAGGGGAGGACTCCCCTCTTTGCAGATTGGGCTCTGTCCATCAGCTCCCGTTTCTGACAAAGCTGAAAGCTCTAGGGGATCATCTTCCCTTCCTTCTGCTTCTCTGGTTTTTGCCTCAAAAACACAGGGTTTTGAGGCAGAAAGGTTGGGGTGGAGTGTGTTTGTGCAGAAGGGCTGGTATGGGGAGAAGCAATTCCTCCTTCTACCCTTCATGGGGGTACAAAACAAGGGGCAAAGAGAGCAGAGGGATGGGAGATGCCTTTCAGCCCTTCCGCCCTCCATCTGTCCATGCCTTTATTCCCCTCCAGCCCCATCCAGCCTTCCTTCATCTTCCACCCTCATACAACCCCAAATTCCAGCTTGGGTCCAAACTTGGCCACTCTGGGGCCACCTGGCAGCCGGAGCCTGAGCATCCAGCCAAGGATGGAGCGATCCAGCTGGAGTTCACCTCCTGCTGATCCTCATCACGGCGCTCCGAGGGTGCTTCAGAAGAGGCGATCCCTTCCCTCTGGCTGCACTCCAGCGCTGCAGGGTGACCGACTGGTGATTCCCTGCCCCGCGTGTCTCTTGCAGCTGATCCAGAAGGAGCTGGAGGACGAAGAGGAGGAGCGCAGCCCCAGCCGGGGCAGCCTGCGCTTCCGCCACAAGCAGCCGGTGGAGCTGAAGGGACCCGACGGCATCCACGTGGTGCACGGCAGCACGGGCACGCTGCTGGCCTCCGACCTCAACAGCCTGCCCGAGGACGACCAGAAGGTGCTGGGCCGCTCGCTGGAGACTCTGACCGCCGACTGCGGGGGCTACGGCGACCACAACGCCCGCACCGAGTCGGCCAAGTCCACCCCGCTGCACAAGATGCGCGAAGCCATCGTGGAGAGCCCGCTGGAGATCACCGAGTTATGACGAGCGCTGCTGCTGCTCTAGGCAAGCCAGGAGGGAGCACGGACCAAGGGGGGGCCGTGGTGGGGGGCCAGGGGCACCCCGAGACCGGTGCTTGGCCCCTCTCTTCCCCTGCAGGGGTCCAGGCTACCCCGGGGCAGCCTCGGAGGGCTTGGCCCCCGGGAGAGGGCTCTCAGGACCGGAATGCTTTTACTCGCCTGTCATTTATCCATGAAACCATTAAATTTTTTTTATTTTTCTTATTAAAAAGAAGAAGAAAAAAAGGGGTTTTTTTCTAAAAAAAAAAGGAAAAAAAAAAAAAAAAAAAGGAAAAGAAAAGCTAAATGAAGCTGATGAGTCCAGGCTGGACAGGGGAGGAAGGTGCAGTGAGGATGCGGATGATGTGCTGCCATCCCTGGGAACAGGCTGGGGACAAGCAGCTGTCACACCTCGACCACGAGCATGGGGAGGGCCAGGGAAGCGTGGGGAGATACCTAATCCTTTTGGCATTAACGTCACCTTTCCAGTAAGGAAAGATCCAAAAAATTTAAAAGGAAAAAAAAAAAAAAAAAAAAAAACAACCCAAAGACATTCCTCCATTTCGCTGGCTTTACCAAAACTTGTTGCGATGTCGAAAAAGAGAGAGAGTAACTGGATGTGCAGTGCTCGTGCGTGTCTTTTGTTGCCCTTTTCTTTCCCCTTCTCTCTTGCATTTGGGGTTGTTTGTTGGGGGGTTTGTTTCCAGTCACAGTAACCTTGTGGAGAGTTTCGGGCACGGTCTGTTACGGGACTCAGAAATACACTGTCTATGGCTTTGGGTCACCTGTCTGTCGTCCTTCCTCCCCGGATCTGAACCCCCTTTGGGAGAGATGACCCTCTTTTGACTCACCCCTCAATCCATCATCTCCACCAGATGCCACCCTGGGTGTTGCTGCACCTGGGATTTTGGGGGAAGCGTTAAACGTCCTCTGGGTTTGCCCAGAGTCCCACTGCAGCCCCCAGCACAAGGAGGAAGGACACAACCAGCCAGGCTCACGGGAAGAGTTTATTTGTGATGGGATGCTCCCATGCACGCCCAGGATCAGGCACTGCAGGCATCCCCCCAACACGACAGGGAGGGACGAGCACCCCGCTGCCCTCGCCACCACGGCCGGGCCAGCACGGGACCCCCAGCAGGGACGGGGGCGTGAAAGGAAATCCTCGCACCCAAACTCATTCACTTTATGTTCAGGTGAGGCTGGAGTGGCCAGCCAGGAGTGAGGGGCCGGCGTTTGGGCAGCAGAGCCGAGCCCAGCCCAGCCCACGGGGACAGATCCACACTGCAGGATCTGGGCCTTACGAGTGGTTCAGGGTGGGATGGAGAGGTAGAGAAGGGATTGGGGATGGAGACAGAGGCAGGAATAGAGGTTGGGGATTTCGCAGCCACCCTGAGAGACCTCAAGGCTGAATCCCTAGTCCTGAAAATATTAACGAGTCCCTTAACCTGATTTGGAAATCCAAGCCCCAGGAGTGGAAGAGGAAGTGGCCGAGGCCGCTGGGGTTCCCCGGCTGGCTCCTGCCACGGCCGTCTGTGAGCACAGGCACGTCCCGAGGGCAGGGAGCCGGGATCCCGATCCAAAGGGCAGAGCGAGTCAGGGACACGGCTCCTAGTTCCACACGTGGCGCCGGCAGTGCGCGACGGCCTGCGGGAGGGACGGGGCAGGGATGGCGCTGGGATGGCGGGACTGCCATCCCGAGGGGAGGATGGCCGGGATACAGGGACTGCCATCCCGAGGGGAGGATGGCTGGGATGCAGGGACTGCCATCCCGAGGGGAGGATGGTTGGGATGCAGGGACTGCCATCCCGAGGGGAGGATGGCTGGGATACAGGGACTGCCATCCCGAGGGGAGGATGGTTGGGATGCAGAGACTGCCATCCCGAGGGGAGGATGGCTGGGATGCAGGGACTGCCATTCCAAGGGGAGGTTGGTTGGGATGCAGGGACCGCCATCCCAAGGGGAGGGGACACGAGTGGGGCACTCACGTTGCACTCCACCGCCGTGGCCATGTTCTTGCACCAGTACTGTGGGCCCCAGGCACAGGGCGCCGAGCCCAGGAGATCCTCCTTGCCTGAGTCACAGGCTCTGAGTTTCTGCATTGCCAAGGAAAATGGTGGGAGGGAGAGGGAGAAAACCTCCATGAGGATACTCTGAGCACTCCAGCCCGCATGCTGGGACAAAGGACACCCAGGGATGAGGACACTTACAGTGCAGACAAAGGTGGGGTCCATCATCTGCACGAAGAGCCGCACGGCCGCCGGCTCGTACTGCAGCACGAGCGCCTGGCACTGGCAGGGAGAGAGGGGTGAGCCTGGCACCAGGGGTGTCCCCACGGGCTGGCCCTGGGTGTGCCCCCCTCAGCTCACCTTGCTGGTGAGAGGCATGGGCAGCATGGCACAGCCCTTCTCCAGCACCTCGCCCAGCTCCTCCAGCGTCTCGTTCTTGAGCAGCTCGTTGTCGAAGTAGGTGATGACGATCTGGCACACGTTGCAGAAGGCGCCCGAGCTCACCGCCAGCCTCTCCAGGGATTCGGCCACTGGAGGACACGGCCATCAGCAGCCGGCAGAGGGGACACGCTGCCCCCTGTGCCCGCTCTGGGTGCCAGCTCACCGGGCGGGGTGTCCCCGCTGCGGGGGCAGCAGCGCAGCATGGCGCAGACGGCCGCGGGGTCGGTGGCCTGCAGCAGCATGATCACCACGGCTTTGCCGTAGGAGTTGACAAAGTCCTTGCACTGCCCGATGACGCCGTGGGGCAGCATGTAGCACACCTTCTCGATGTCGTTCACCAGCTGCTCCTGCCGGCACAAGGCACGAGAGGGAAGCTCCACGCTCTCCCTTTGCCCCCCTTGCAGCGCCAGGCCATGGCAGTGGGGCTCACCTCTGTCACGTTGTTCTCCAGCAGGCTCTCGACTGTCTTCACAGTGAACTGGCACACGTCGCACAGAGGAGTGCTCCCCACCCTGTCCTGTCGGGACAAGGGGCTGGGATGCATGCAGAGCCCCCCCAGAGCCACCCCCATCCTTATTCCATCACCAACCCCCATGGGTGTTCCCCATTTTGCACAAATGGAGGTGCTCGAGGAAATAAAGCACAAAACAAGGCTCCCCTTTCACAGTGTTTGGATTTTAAGGAGCACTGCAGAATTGGGGTCCCCAGTTACCTCCAGCGTGCTCAGGGTCTGCATCACCTTCTCGGTGAGCAGCGTGTGGAGGGGCAGTGCTGAGGTGGAGGCACAGAGTCCCAGCTGGCCACACAGCTCCATTGGGCCCTGGGGAGAGGGGACATCCCAAATCAGGAAGGCCTTGGCCCCAGGGAGGGCAATTTCAGCACATCAGGGCACGGCACTTCACTCACCTCAGCCTGCTACCGGTGGAGGGCCAGAAAATGGCAAGAAAAATGAAAATAAAATATAATTGCAGCAGTTGAAAGGCAGAGAGAAGGAGGGGGGGGGAAACCAATATTTTGTAGGAATATTAGGCAGCTTAACTAAAGTTAATGGTGAGTTCAACTAAAAAAAAGGGAGCATTGGCTGTGCACCCTGGCATCCCTAGGGAGCCCTCAGCCTCTTACCACATAGCTCAGGAGCTGGGCAGCCGTGTCTGTGTACTCAGCCAGGGAGTGTTTGCACTGCAGGAGAGAGGGAGGGAGAGCCAGCATCAGCACACATCCCTCCCCAGGCAGGCATCTGCAAAAGATGCTCCCATGGAGGAGGAAAAGGCAGCCCATCCCTGCAAGTGTCCCAGGACAGGGCTGGGATGGTGGAAGGTGTCCCTGCCCAGGGCGGGGGGTGGAGTGGGATTGTCTTTAAGGCCCCTCCCAGCCCAAAGCCCTGTGAGATCCCTCACCCTCTGTGCCAGGTCGGGTGTCAGGGTCTCACACACTCTCTTGGCGTGGCCCAGCAGCTCCCAGGTGAAGGCAGTGTTGGTGCCCAGCTCCTGCTGCACGGCTGTCAGCAGCTGCAGGCAGTCCCCACACACCTCTTCTGTCTCCTGCAGGATGACAAGGGCAGGGACACGTTGGTACCCCACAAAAAAACACCAATCCTCCTCCTCCCCATGCCCCAACCAGCATTTGCAGGGCTGGGATTTAAATACTGTAATTTGGCGCAGCACTCTGACCAGCATCTCTCTAGTGCCCTCTTGCATCCTGAAATATCCCTCCAAGCTGGTGACACCGCCAGCAAGAGGTCATTTCAGCTCTGCAGAAATGTTAGGGGCTTTCTCTAATTGTTGTTAAGCAGGTGATGCTTTTCAGGGGATTCTCATCCCTGAGCAGCATTCGGATACTGCACAGGTTGCCCAGGTGGCTGCATCATTCCTGGAAGTGTCCAAGGCCAGCTTGGATGGGGGTTGGAGCAACATGGACACATTCCCTGTGCATGGCAGGGGTTTAGAAGGAGATGCTCTGTGAGGTCCCTTCCCACCCAAACCATTCCAGGATCCCGGGCTCAGCTCCATCCTTGCCTGTGCCACGGTACCTGTGCCTCGCCGTGAGGCAGCTCCTGGGGGTGCAGCAGGAGGGGCACGTTGGCCATGAAGGGGGAGATGAGCTCAGCAAAGTCCTGCGTGGGGCTTGTGGCAGCTGCTGGTGGCTCCTTGGAGGTGCCCGTGGGTCTGTCCCGGCGCTGGCACAGCTTGATGGTCCCGCACACCACCTTGGGCTCCGACTGGGGGAGCAGAGGGGTGGGGAGGGGGCTCGAGGCTGCAGCTCCTCCATCACACCCACCCCAGAACACTTCCCCATCCATCTCATCCTTCAGATGGTTTGTCCCGAGCTCCAGGAGCATCCTTTGCCCTGCAAGCCCCCAAGACATCCATCCCCGGGGGCTTCCCCTGCATTACCAGCACTTGCTTGCCCAGCTGGACCAGGACAAGGATCCCGGTGTCCACCATCCTCTTGCACTTGACAGACCAGTCCTGGAAGGGCAGGTACTGGCATTTCTTATCCAAGAAGAGCCGCAGCTTTTCCTGGGTGACAGAGAGAGCGGTCAGGGCTCGGTGGTGCTGGCGGGGTGGAGCACCAGCCCCGCTCCCGCTCCCTACCGAGACCCACCTCGGTGCGGTTGTCCTGCAGGATCTTGCCCATCACGGAGACTGCCACCTGGCACAGGTGACAGGGGATCCCTTTCTGCAGAGAGAGGGGACACGTCGGGGTGTTGTCACGGCACCCAGATCCCAACCCTCCACCCCAAAAACACCCCACGTGGGAGTCCCGGGGCACCCCATTGGTTTTTGCTTTTTCCTCCGCATAGGCGCTGCTGCTGGAGTGGCCAGGCTGGGGTTCTCCCAAGATCTCTGGGAGATTCTGGGGCAGATGGGCACGTCTCCCGCAGCCCCCCGCATCCCCTGCTCGCAGCACAGTTACCCCCAGAGCCCGGTCCCACGCCGTGAGCCGGCAGAGCTCCAGCGCCCCGCACTTGGTGGCGGTCGCCACGTCGCGGCACCAGTCCTCCGGCCGCTCGCCACACTCGTGGAGGGGGCTGGCCCCGGCTGTGCGAGAGGAGAGGCGGCTGTCAGCCCTCAAGGCACCCCAAGACCCCAGAGCAACCCCTCTGCACCGCAGTGTGCTCGGAGTGATGCTCCTCACCCTCCCGCTGCGATCCCACCTCAACTCCCAAAATCGCAGGACTGGGGGGGTGTTTCACTTATAAATGATTTTATAAGGTCGGTTTTGCCAGGCTGCCAGCTTTTCCAATGGGATGTTACAGAGTCAGAAGCAGAGGGATTTTGGGGCTCAGCCTCTCAGCGCCCTCTGACACGCTGCGGAGGCGGCTGCTTGTAAAAGCCGCAATAAATCTTGCAAAACGGGCGAACGCGGGGCGCCGGCGCTCAGCCCCGCACGGCAGCCACGGATAGCCACGCCACGGCTCCCGGCGACGATTGAGCAACCCCGCTTTTGGTGGGGTTCTTTTGGTTTTATTTCTTCCCCACGAGAGCGTTTTCTGCCGGCTGGAGCTCCCCGCCCCGGCAGCGCGGCGTGGCGCAAGAGCCGCGCTCTAATTGTCACCTTGGTGTGTCAGGACTCATTCCTGATGGGGCGAGTGCTTGTTTCCACCGGGAACTGTGCCCACCCAGGATGCGGACAAGGGCACAACCCAAGCCCTTCGCCTCCTTCCTTCGGCCGGGAGCTGTTTCGGGAATTTGGGGGCAGATCCAGCTTTTATCCCCCAGCCCTGTCTGTGATTTTGCAGAGCAGGAATAAATCCCAAGGAAGAAACTCCTTCCACCCAGCCCTGCCCTTATCAGGTTTCTCCCCAAAAGATGCTTTCCCTGCATGCTGGATTTTCGCCTCCAGCTCATCCCTGAGACTACAACGTGCCCAGGGCCACCCTGGAAAATCCCTGGGGCTGGAGGGGTTGTGGGGAGAGGGGTGGCAAGCCCCCACCGCTCCTTCCTGCCCCCAGAAGCAGAGTGCCGGGCGGTGTTTCAGCCCCGATTTCCCCATCGGGCTGGCAGCAGGCGAGCCCCGGGGCAGGGCGAGTCCCCCCGGCTTGCCAGCCTTCCCACACACCTTCCCAGCCGCGCCATGCCGCGCTCGCCGCATCAGCTGAGAGGGATATATTTATGTTTTTCAACCCCGGCCCCAGCATCAGGGCAAACAGGAATGGCAAGTCAGCGGAGGCATTAAGGAGCAGCACCAAAACCGAGGAGAACCCCGCAGATTTTTTTTCTGAGCCGCTCCCCCAGCATCTCTCACAGAGCCGGGACACCGTGGTGGGGCCGGGAGGATCTAAAAGACACGGGTGGCTTTTTCCTGCACTTTCCTGGCTCGCACAGATCCTCAGCTCAGCACTTAGTCCTCACCCTGCTCGAGCTGCAAAGTCAGGCAGCCAGCGCTGAGCCAGAAAATAATTAGGACTAATCACAACACCCAAGAGCTGAGAGCAGGGGGAGCTTCCCCAGGTGGAAACCACGGCCACTGGGCAAGCAACCGGGGCAACTGGTGTCCCGTGAGCTCTCCTGCACATTTCAAAGCCGCGCTGGAGCCACCTCATGCTGCCAGCACACAGGGTTATTAAATGATGCCATTTTTGGCAAAGGAGCAAGGCAGGGATGCTCCAGCGATCTCAGGTCGGATACAGCTGCTCTATCCCTGTCTGCCCGGCCCGGGGGATGGGGTGGGCTTTGCTCAGGGGGGATCCAGCAGCGAGCTGCAGCCTCGGCAGGGCTGTGCCGGCATTCCAGGGAGCCTCGGCGCTGCCCGGCCCAGCCGGCCCAGCCTGGCGAGCCGGTTGTGATGTAAAGCCCGGGGGTGGCAGCGTGGGTCCCAGCGCCCCAATTCCCGGCCTGGAGCACGCCCCTGTTACAGCAAGAGCCATAAATACCCTGCTCCCAGCTCCCAAACCCCAAGGCTTGCAGGGTCCCCAGTCCCACACACTCCCCGTGCTCCTGTGTCACCCCAGGGATGGAGAGCAGGTGAACTTTCCTGCCCTGCCTGCTGCTGGCTGAACACCCGAACGCTTTTCCCCGCCTCCCCGGGTCCTCCAGCACGAAAACCTTGGGGAGGCCACATCTGGGGAGCCCAATGGGCCAAAACTGGGGTGCAAGGGGGGCTTTTCACTCAGAAACATGGCGGGGGGTTGCTTACAGGAGCAGGGCTGCACTTATTCCAGGGAAGATTTCCTCAGGAAGCAGCGATTTACCCCCAGGCAAGGGCCCGAGGTTAGAAGCAGGCTTTTCCCAGCTTGTTTCCTGGGGATGGGCAGGGATGACTCAGGGATGGCCTGCAGCAGGATTCACTCACAGACACCCAAAGTGCCCATGCTGAGAGGGCTCCTGAGGTGAGCAGAGCACATCACCCCACTCCTGCCCCAGAGCTCAGCAAGCCACAGCAGGGACAGCCTCTTGCCTCCTGCATCTCCCACGAGGACCCTCAGGAGAAAAGAGCAGCTTCAGGTGGCAGCACAGTCACTCTGTTGTGACAACCAAGTGGCTTCCCCCAGCTCACACATCGGCAGCCAGGCCCCAATACCAAGGGCATGAGAGAGAGCAGCTCCTCTGCCCCACCACTGCAGAGACACCCTGGCTTCCCTCCTTCCGTGCCCCAGCACAGCACCTGAACCCCTCAATCCCAGAGAAAGGAGGGAACAAACCCCCTTTTGCCCTGAGATCACTTTTGAGGGTGAAAGTTCCAACTCTCACCTCCAGGTGGGTAACACAGACAGCAGTGCCACCTTCCCCAGCTCTCCTCTGCCCAGCTCCAACACCAGTTGAAGCACATTATAGAGCTTAGACAACAAAGCTGGGAATAGTTCTGGGATTCAGCAGGGCTTTCTGGGCTCTCCAGGCCCTACCTGCCCCCAGGCCTGGCCTTACCTTGGTAGGAGCCCAGGCACACAGAAAGGATCAGCACCAAGCCACTCCATTTGCTCTCCATGCCGTTCCTGAGTCCTCAGTGGCTGGTTCCTCTCCTGTGCTGCTCCCAGACTGAGGAATCTTGGATGGGCTGGGAGAAGCAGTGAGAATCCACACCTACGCAGGGCAATTACCACACCCCTCACTTTATGCCTTGATTATAAAATCATCACCAGGGAGGGAGGGACCAGAGGCAGGCAGGTATTCCCAGGAGGTCAGGAGCAGCCCAGAACCTGCTGCTCAACGCTCACCTGGCTGCAGAGGGTGGGTACAGACAGGGAAAACTGTCCCAGAGGAAGGTGACAGCAAAGCTCCATGCCTTTAAATGACATTTCTGAGTTTTATTTGGAATCAAGCAAGGAATGAGGCCACAGGGGAAGCCACTCTAAATGCAAGTCAGCAGGGAAGGCCATATCTAGGAGTCCCTCTGGGGATTGCAACACGGGGCTGTTGCCTCACAGCAGGCGTTGTGTTTGTCCAGGGAAGAGAGCAGCAGCAATCCCAGGCAATCTTCCACCTGCTCAGCAGAACAAAGGCTTGATGGGACATGCAGCCTAATGGCAACCTGAATCCACTCAGGCCCAAATTCCCAGTGACAGCTTGGGATGTGCATTCTCCTGGCTCTGCAGCCAAGGGGAACCTCAGCAAGAACCTCTGCCAGGGAGAAAATGAAACACGTGAACTTGTCGGTTTACAGAAGTTTTTATTTTTCATCAAGGAAGCCTTTGTGCAGAAAAAAAAAAAAAAAAAAAGAAAAAAATCAAGACAATGTTCTTTAGAAAGCAACTGCACAGTGTTCCCCCCCCACCCCAGAGCATGACTCAAAGCAGGTCAGGTGCCACAGTCCACAGGAAGGGAGAAAACTAAAGGGACTCCCACAAGAGCACAGGACTTCCCCTGGTTCACCTTGCCCAGCAGGTCGCCAGCATGAATCCTACTAAAAACCCTCAGGAAAATAAAACCTTCCCAACCTGCCAAGCTGTCAGTGTAGCCCCACCTCCCCCCAAGAGAGACCCACAGCAGCCAGTTTACAACACCAAATGCCACCCTCTGTGCCGTGGTGGAGCAGAACCCGTCCCTCCAGGGCAGTGGTGTGAAGGAACAGAGCCCAGCTCCTATCTGCTCCATCTCCCCCAGCTGGGATACACCACCACAACCACTGCACAAGCCTGCCAGGACAGAAAGCTGCAGTATTTTGTGTCTTTAGGGGAAATTTTGCATTTTTTCCCCTCTTGTTTAAAGCCATGAGTGCTTTACCATTCAGGAAACAGAAGAGAACCGCCTCTGTTACCATCTGTCAACACTGCCCAGGCTTTTAGTACCAACTAAAAACCTGCAGCCCAGTGGTTTTCCAATGAAAAATACCCTGCTTGCTGCTACAGCATTGTTACTGGAGCTCCTGCACGTCCCATACACCACAGGAACAGCAGGAGTTACCAGCATCCTTCTGAACAGGACAGGAATTTTCAAAGCTCTACATCTGCCCAGCTGCTCCTTCCCAAAGGTCTCCTCAGAGCTACTTCAGTGCCTTTGCTTTGGGGATCAACTTGATCTGAAGTGCACACCCAATGCAGGGTCTGTCCCAAGCAGTACAAGCAGGATTCTCACTCCCAAGGACCCCTCATATCAAGGGCCTGCCATGCTCCCAGGGTAGCAGCCTGCCTTGAAGGCTTTTCTGGGGGGATTTCAAGCCATTTAAGAGAAACTTCAGACAGGTGTGCAAGACAGGCTGTCAAGCATGCCAGCAGAGCCTCAAATACCTACACTGCTCCTACCACCTGCCATCTCTGCTTGCTGCATTTCCCAACAGAAATGGGAACTCTGGATAACAAGCCATCCCTCCAGTTACTCAGCAGGGCGTCAGTGAGAGTGGGTGGGCAGCAGTGGGAGGTGCCCCAAGGCCTCACACCACCTCTCAAGCTTTAGATGACTGAAATATGCTGGGAGAGAAACAGCAGAGCAGGGAACAAACAGGTTACAATAGAACCCTGCTTTTCCACAAATTCCACTTGACAAATTGACATATTCCCAACTCCTGCTGACTTGATCCTCCTCCATCTTCCAGCAACAGCTCACGCTACCTCCTCAGCACCCAGCCTGTGGGAAGCTGCAAGAACAAGCAGAATTGAGCAACTAGGATAAGGGAAAAAAAAAAAAAATCATTCATTCCTCAGGTAAGCCAGCATGCTTCAGGAGACTGACATCCCACTGGACTGGGCTTGGCAGCAGAACACCCGTGCTGAGACCGAGTCCAAGGAAATCAGAAGGATGTGATGGAAAGCTGAGGGAGGGTTTTCCTTAGCTATAACAACACCATGAGCCACAAGCCTGATCACTCAAATGCAAAAGGCTGATCACTCAGATGCATCTTTTTAACTACCATGACTTTGAAAGTTAGCTGGGCACACAAAGCCCCTCTGCACCTGCAGAGCTTTGAAAATTCCAGCCAAAAGGATTCCCAGATTCAACATTATCCCTTAGAGTTTTCATACACAGAAAATAAACATTCCAGTCAGATGTTAAAAATGCAAAGCATGTAAAATCTTCTCAATGCTGCCTACAGAAAGACATTTGAAAGTTTAGTTGCTATCTTGCTCTTTTTTAAATTCAAAGATAAGAGCCTTGACTCGTTTCATCTCTGTCATTCTTTCCAGCACATAAAAAACCACTTCAGCTATCAATTAAAAAAAAAAATAAATCTACAACACACTGACTATTTTCAGGAGCATAATGGGTTAAACTGTACAATCAGAAATATCTTTGTTAAAGTCAACAATGAAAATCTGATCCTTCAACAGCAGCACTGCTACAGAAGAGTTACAACAAAGGAACTTGAAGGTCAAATTGTTAATGAGGCAGAGAGGAGGGACAGGTGAGATACAGCTCTCTGCCAACCTCAGCCCACATTTCCTAAGAGCCATGGCAAACTTTCAGAACTGGAAATTCTTCTTCTAGTTCCACACATGACGTTTGCAGTGATCAACAGCCTAAAGGGGAAGAAATAGCTGATATTAGTGGAAAAAAGCCAGTTTGCAAACAAGCAGTTCAACACCTTATCCCAGGCCAAGATCTTGGGAGCAAATCTGTTTTTGTTAAATAAGTGATTTCAAAGAGGCCTAGAATAAACAGCATCCTCAGCCCCACCAACCAGGAGCTTTAGGGAAAGAAGGCTGATGACCCCTAGCCATTAAGGCCTGGCAGAAAAAGCAACACTGGAAGCCAATTTTTAGAGCCTGCTGAGAGATTGTGACATGGTCTGTTGGCTGCAGGAACACTGACTAAATATAAAGCTGACACTGTACCTTACCATAGATTCTGAAATACTAGCAGACAGGTGTGGGACACAAGAAGAAGGAAATCAGCTTTGAGAAAGCTAAGAGCTATGAAACACCCTCTAATCAAACTAGTACCCTTTTGCTTTTTTTTGAACTGGAATTCATTCACTTCAAAAAGCAGCAGAAAGCAAAAATAGCTCAGAAGGAGCTGTCAAAAACAGGAAACTGGAGGCAGAAGGCTGCCTTACATACATTGCACTGGGCAGCAGTGTCCATGTTCTTACACCAGTAGCCAGGACCCCAGACACAGGCATCATTCCCCAGGAGAGGCTCTTTGGCTGACTCACACACTCCAAGTTTCTGGGAAAAGAGCAGAAGCACAGTCAGCACCTTTCTAAGCACAACAAGAGGTCTCAGTGTCTGAGTTTCCACCTGAGTGGGTGAGGAAGCTGCACTGGGGCAGCTGCAGGAGCTCTCAATGAGGTCACACCTGCAGCTGAAGCAGCAGCCACATAACCTGACTCAGGGTGAAGTTACTGGAACTCCTTTGTATCAAGTTCTGAAAAACAGATCTTCTAGAAAGGGGCCTTTCTCAAGAAATGTCACTTTACCTCCCAGCACATTCAGGGCACGTCACAGCCTGTCACTGAACATCAGCAGTGGGTAACCACTGGCAGCTCTCTCCCTGTGCTAGGCTGGCAGTCAGACAGCTGCCCCTTCAGGAAGCCCCAGGCCTTGCTCTGAGCATTCAGCATGCTGATTCTGATTCCAGCAGAGCTTCTGCATCCTGGGCACTGAAAGGCACCCAGGACAGTAGGCAGCACTCAATAAAACCAAATGCAATACTCACAGTGCAAACAAAAGTGGGATCCATCACCTCTGCCAAGAGTTGCACAACCACGGGTTCGTACTGTTCCACAAACTGCACACACTGTAACAAAACACAGGGTGGGAGAGATTCTCCTGCTAGGGCCTCTGAAAGCAGAGGCATGTGGGGTTTGCAGTGCCACCCCAAACACCCCAACAACACACCCCACAAGGATCAAGCAGAGGCTTGATGAGCTCTGCACATAGCAAAGGAGTCAGGCACTAATCACACGACTGCATCATTGTTTCTGCTGGCTCACACCTGCCTGCAGCTCTCTGCAGACAAACTATGACGAGATAAGGGGTCACAAGGAAAGAACCAAACAGGACAGGCTCTAGGAAAAGAACCAAGCAGAAGAAGCTTTGACTGCAAAGCTTCCCCTTTGATCATGGAGATCACACCTGTCTCAAGAGGAAAGCACACAGAACCAGCTGGAGACAAACATCCTGAGCAGGGCAGCAGCAAGGACTCCCAAGCACTTGAACTCAAGTTATTCCCTCAGAAAAGGCAGCAGCAGGAGCACCTCCTGCCAGAACAGCCTCTCTCCCTCTAGTGGAGAGGAGAGGCTGGCTCCAGAGCTGAGGAAGATGCTGCTGCTCTCAGCAGAGACAAACAGCACCAATTAATAAACCAACCACAGCTATTAAACAGCCTCACAGCAGGAAGAGCTGCTCCACAGCTGCTTTAAGCCTCTATTTTCTAACCCCAGTAAACTCACAAGCAGTTGCCACTTGCTGACACTCAGCAGCCACCTAATAAGATTTTCAGGTAAATCTAATAAGATTTTCAGGTAAATCTTGATATCAGTGGTCTAACAGGTGTCCCACTGGAATTACACCAGCCTGCTTCCAGTTACTTCATTAATCCCCTCAACAGGATTGGTGTTGAGGAAAAAAAAAATCCCAAAACCTTCAACTGTTGCCACCCACTGCTCTCAGAGGATTTCCAGGCAAACCTTTCCTGACTGCAAATTAGTACAACAATCCAGCCAGTCAATTCAGGCCCTTAAAAGCAGACATCTATTCAAGGGACTGCCAACTCCCAAGGATGGGAACTGAGCAAACCTAATCCCCCTGCACCCCAAACTCCTCCCAGCCTTTAGCAGAGAAGGCTGTTACAAAAACCAACAAGAGAAGCTGCTCTCTGCTTTTCCCAAATACTCTGCAAGATGTCTCTGCCTATGGCAGGGGGGTTGGAATTAGCCTTTAAGGTTCCTTCTAACCCAAACCATTCCAGGATTCTGTGTTTCATCCTTCTGTTCATCTCCATCTGCCTTGCCCTGACTGGAACGCAGGCTGTCACATAGCAAGGTCATTCAACTGCCTCAGATCAAGCTTTTTCCTCTTTTTTATTTTGCTCTACTGCACAGGAGATATTTAGATACATAGACACTACTATGCTTTGGTGCTAATTAATAAAGGGAAAAACCTGTGGAGGATCAGGTTGCTGGACACAAGCCAGTCCCAGCTGCACCTGTGGACAGTTTGTCTCCAGCCAGAGACAAGGCATTTGGCCAAACACAGAGACCTCTGTTAGGAGTACCTGGACATTTATAGCAGAAGCAGAGACACTTGAGAGATGGACCTAAAATTAGCATATAGACAGAACATCAGATGAAACATACAGAAAATGCAGTTAAGCAGAAGTGTCACTGTTAGGACCTATGTAAACCCAACAAATCAACAGGGGCAGCTCCCAACCACCAAGACTATGGCTTTTTAGTCTGCCTCCTGCACAAACACCTTACCTGCTCACTGACAGACTCTGGCAGGAAGTGACAGACTTTTTCCAGTAAAGCTTCAATTTCAGCTGTAGTGGCATTCTTCTCTAGCTCTTTGTCTGCATAAGCCACCACCATCTTGCAGATATCACAGAAGCCACCTGCAGGTTTCACTACAACTGAGAAGGAAAATAAAAACCAAAGCAAACATCAGTGCTTGGGTAGCTCCCACACAAAGAGAGGAAAGGAGGCAGTATCAGCAGTGATCTCACCATAGGTGAACCAGCTCATTGTGAACACTCATCACCCACCTGGCTGCTGGGGAAGCTTGCTGGCTGCACAGCATTTCAGCATGGCACACACAGCTTCAGGACTTGTTGACTCCAGCAGCATGTCAATGACAGCCTGGCCATAGACCTCGATGAAGTCCTTGCACTGGTCCCTGACGCTGCTCGGGAACAGGCGGCACACCACCTCCATCTCGTGCACAATCTCCTCCTGAGGCACAGGGGAGCAGCAGCAAATCAGGCAGAGAGCTTTCACCCAGTTCATAAACACACCTTTCCTGTCCCAGCCAGCACAGAAACTCTGCTGCTGTGAAAACAGGCAGTAAAACTGATTTTCCTTCCCCCTTCAGTGCAGCCAAAGCCTAGGAAGGGCTATGATGCCCACCACTCACACACCTCTGTCTTGTTGCTCTCCAAGAGGCCAGTCACTTCTTTCACCATGGTCTCACAGATTTCACACAAGGAAAAAGTCTTCTCTTGGACTGAGGCCTTCTGAGTACACAGAAGAAATACACACACAATAGATCAGCACTGGAGCACAAGGACAATTCCTAACAGCATTTACCTCGCTGCTCAGTTTGGGCTGTATTCAAAAGGTCACAGAACCCAAATCCAACCTCAAAGGTCTCAGTAAAAATCCTGTCTGAATGAACAGGCATTCTGTATGACTAATTTTAAGACTTCAACCCCCAGGCTGTACAAGGAGTTGAATTTCGTAGGCACAAAGAAAGAAGCAATCCCACAGAGACAGAAGTCAAGAGAACTTTACAGTGGTTTTAAAATACATTAATGGAGGACATTTCCTAGAATTGAGAGCACCCTCCTGATTGCAAAAATAACCTTTGGAGAGGCCAAGATGCTTCTTCAAACTCAGAGTTTCAGCACTCTGACCCCTCATCTGCACATGCAGAATGCTGCCCCATTTTTAAAAGGGATCAAAGTATTACTCCAAACAAAGAGCAAAATTCAAACTGAGAATTTACATTTAAGGTGTCATTCAGAACTGCTGGAACAAGAGTTCCCCCTTCAATCTTGAAGCATTACCTTGTAGCTCTGGGTTGAGTGCAGGCTCTGCTGTTCAAAAATCAACCAGCTTTCCTACTTCACAAACCAGCAACAGAAACAAGAAAAGGCCAGGAATTTATATGCAGGGAGACTTGGATTATTCTGTGCACAAAAGCTCTTTTTCACCTTTTAGTTTGTTACACTAAAGCAAAGAGGAAAGCAAAGTACAAAAAGCCCATCTTACCTCCACAATTTCCATTTTCACCTCATGAACCACCTGAGCTGGCACCAGAGGCTGAAGGGGAACAGACTTGACAGAAGAACAGAACCCAACCATGGCACAAATGTCCTTTGGTTGCTGGAAAGAGATGTACAAGCAATTTTTAAAAGTCTAGAAGTCTCTACCCTTTCTACAGAGCCTGTGAGCAGGCACAGAGAGCAAAATTTTTAAAGGCTCCAACACAAAGTTTCACTACTACTTCTACTTCAAGTATTGCCAAAGCATTTGGTAAGGTTATAGCAGGACAGCTACTGGATGAGATTTAGCAGTTCCTGTTAAAGAGGAAGAGGTTAAAAACCCCATTTAAAAAACCATGTCCCACTTTGCAAGCCCTTCAAAAGGAGTTGACTTAAGAACTACCAACACCAAAACAAGCCACCAGCAGCATCACACCAGAGCTGCATCCACAAAGCTGCTCCCCAGCTTTAAGGGATCACAAGACAGGCCAATTATCCTGACTTCAGAGTTCACCCAAAAGCTGAGAGAAGTGCCTGGAAGAAAGAACCTCTTTCCTCATCCACAACTACCTTCTTTAAAGCTGCCAGAAACATCACGTTCTGCAAACAGAAACAGTTTCTCTCATTACTGAACACAGCCTACAGGAAACAAAAGTTGAGCCTGTTAAAACCCAAGCCTAACAATTTGTACTGCAACAAGGGAATTTGCACTGTTGTCACAGCAAGATAAAACAGCAAACAGAAACCAAGTCTGTAAAAAGGCTTTCTTTCTCAAAGAAATACACTCTTCATGCACTTCTTTTTTGAAACATGCATTACTAAATGCACAGAAAAATGCCAGACATGAGGCAAACTGCTCTAAGGAGAATACCCAAAGTAAGAAAGAGCAAGACACAAAACCTTCATTTTCCCACCTAAAGTCTACTTAAGCTAGAAAAAAAACACCCTTGGCCCTATAGGTAATTAGAAGATGATATCTCACCCTGCTGCAAGCTTCCTACAGCAGAGGTTTATCCCAGAGTTAATATTAACACATCATGCCACAGTCTCATGCACAGGCAAAAGCAGCACCTCAGAGACACTGTGCTGCTTCAGACCACTCCAGGCAGCATCTTTAAGTCAAGCCCTTTGGTTCATGCAGTATAAGAAGCAGTTCCAGGTATTAATGTTACAGCTAACACCCACATACACACATTCCCTCACAGAGAGGTGACAGACACAAGGTCCCACAGGACAGGTTATAAATTAAAAGCCCAAATTGCTCTAGGAAGCCTTCATCTTTTCAGTTCATATACTTCAAACATCTTTGCCATTGTCCTAGATTCAAAGGTTAGCCAAGGAAAGACCTGGGGACAGCTTTGCTCAAGCCCTTTTGAGCCCAGACTTTAAACCAGCAGCTGTCAGGATGCTGACATGCTTTTTCCACATCTATCCTTCTCTTCTGTAAGAGGGAGGATATTTTCTGCTCTACTGGCCAAAGCATAATCAAGTTGAAATCTTAGCAGCACAAAGGACTGATGCACTGGAGGAAGCCTATAGTGTTTCTCTGTTTTAATCACATAAATATCCCTTGTATCTGTCAGCACTGAGTACAATCACACCAAGTGTACAGCTAAGAGAGCAAGAAGTGAACTACAAGCCCTTTAAAAGCAAAGGGTGAACTACAAGCAGGCTATCACCACAGGCAAGTTGCTCACCTACCTGATCCTTCTGTTGACAGGGGAGATTGGAGACAGAGGAAGAAAGGAGAAATTGAAGATAACAGTTAAGAGAAAAAACACATCAAGCACTTGGAACTGCATATATTATTTCCACAGAGATAATGGAATATGACACAGTCCCACCCCAAAGAGCCTCAGCTACAGCAACTCACATTTAATTGCACAGTGCTAACCAGCATTACTCATCTGCAGTTATTAAGGCATCCTGGTCAGGTCACCTCCAGAGAGTCTGGACAACACTCAGATGCACACAAGGTGCAGTCATATTCCAATTTCAGCTATTAACAACACACTGCATTGCAATGCTTAGAATGAGAAACTAAGTGCTGTTGGAACAAACACTGACTTCCCCCCAAAATATTTAAGAAACAGGATGAGCTTCTAAGTAGCCTTTAGCAACTGGAAGCAAAAAAAGGCCACTATGTTGCTAAATTCAGTTGGTTCAAGTCAGCCTCATGTTCACCTGTGGTATCAGACTGCACTAAGGAAAGGCTTAGCCATTTTTTTAAAGGCCCTCAGCTCTCTGGATTAAAAGGGGCTATGTATGAGGTAAATGTATGTTGCTGCAGAAGGTACCACTCGCTTTCCAGGGCTCCTGTCAAGAGCCCAGAGAGCAGGAACCTTGAGGCAGCAACTCCAGAAGGATGGTTAGCCTTGCTTCCAGGAGACACCTTATCTCTCACACGTGAACTAATTTTGCAATATTGCAACAAAGCCAGCTCTAATATCCTTCACACACTATTTGGGGGAGGGGGGAAGTGTTGTGTAAGCACAGGACTGAGATAAAAGAATATAAAGGAACATGTGTCATGTATCTTTGTATTTCAAAGGATTGCAGTGCCTTCTGCACTGCAGAAGTGGTTATAAAATGGAAGGAAATGTGCTAAAGAAAGCATCCTGAAACTGAAATTACTATCCAATCAAACACCAAGTGCAAAGCATTAACACCAAGACTTACAGAGCAAGGGTTCTCCCCAAAGTTTTACTGCAGTGCATGTGTTTCCTGTTTCCAAAGAAATTAGCTACACAAGCCAGAGAAATGAACTGAGAGCAAACACTGCACTCTGCTGATCTTACCATGTGCATCATCATCTGGATGGCCAAGTCAGAATACTCAGAGATGTAGGTCTTGCACTGCAGAAAGCAGGAAAAGAAAGTCTCATGACTATTAAATCACTCATGCTGTAGAGTTAATCTGGAATTTTCTAATACATCTCAAGGTATTAATTTATCTGCTCTGCATAGCAACAGGGCTTTCAGGGCTTGGCCCAAATACAAGATGGTATTTCAGGTTACAAAACTGCTGCACAGATAACTGTTTAACCTTTTCTCTTCCTCTCAGGGCAAAAAGCAACCACATTACCCACCTAGACCACTTTAGTGAAAAAGGTCTTTAAGGGTTAGAAGCAATCTGGAGTCTTTCTCCTCCTCCCCAGTCCCACACATCCTACTGAGCATGAAGTTTACTTTCCTGACCATGA